>NC_090947.1:23116428-23795357 GCF_040807025.1 Struthio camelus | reverse complement strand
CACTTCAGAACTGATCTTGATGCCGATTGCTAATGTTTACTACATTACTAGATTTATACAGTAAATATATTGACTGGAGCTATTTGATGGATTGACTGGAGCTATTTAGGCATGTTTAATGTCTCTTAAAAGGACATGCATCTTTTCTCTGCTCTCATCAAACTCCTGGCAGTCCTAAGGCACTGATAGGAAACATACAGTATTGAACAATGACAATGTGAACATATAGACTGACTCAACTCTGACAGGCAGCAAGTAAGAGACTTTTGTTGGCTTTGGGGAACTGGAGATCATTTTATGATAAAGGAATTGTAACTCCTATGTCATTATTGCTGATTATAACTGATTGTTCAAGCTCAGTCTTGGGTATGTTCAGACCATTCTCCCCAACGTTTGTCTTGTCTGACCAGCAGTAATCATGGTGTAGAATTGTTTGGACTTGTGCTATGCTCTTCAGTGATTCTCCTGTCTCTTTGTCCCATCTGAGTACAAGAGATGCTAGGAATTCTAGAGACAAATTAAACTTTGGTATTCACTACTTATTTTTAAAGTATTAACTTCCAGGGTGATCCAGGTAGTAGAGGACCAATTGGTCTTCCAGGTCCCCCAGGAGAAGGCCTGCCAGGACCAAAAGTAAGCCATTTAAACAATTATGTCTCCCTTTGTCTATTTTCTAAAAAAGCAAAAAAAGTATTGTTTATAAATATGTAGTTACGCATACACATCTGAATGTTTTTTATCTTTTCCTTTCAGTAGAAACAGCTAATACCACAGATAAGACAGCTAAGGAATACAGCGATTTTTGAATATTTATATAATCATAATATACATTACGACAATGCCTGAAAATAATTATAAATATATAAAGCAA
The DNA here is from genome assembly GCF_040807025.1 of Struthio camelus. Classification (NCBI taxonomy): domain Eukaryota; kingdom Metazoa; phylum Chordata; class Aves; order Struthioniformes; family Struthionidae; genus Struthio; species Struthio camelus. Next base: position 23,794,486 of record NC_090947.1, on the reverse strand, counting down.
TTTTTCACTATAAAAAGCTCTGAGAATAGAAACTCTTACCTCCCACAGCTCAGCTTTAGAAGCCTGTTAAAACAAGAGAACTATTTTAGAATGTAAATGTCAAATAACTAAACAAAGTCAAATTTTGCAACATAATATTGTATTAACTGCACAGCGTGGCTTGTTGGTCCCAGAAATTCAGTTCTTGTTGATATGAAAGCTAGGTCAATGGCTAAGCAGTGTCCCAGGCTGTGCTTGCCTCCGAATCTGGCATGTACATAAGATTCTTATAAATGAGGAAATCAAGAATTTCATGCAGGGATACTGGAATGGCAATTTAGGTATAACATTAATATTGAACTGTGTGAGTTTGAGTTATTTTCCTATGAATAACATGAAACCGGAACATTTTCTTTTAAATGTCCTTTTAAAATAAGCTTATAACTAAGCAACATATCCTGCTAATTTGCAATGCCATATTAATGCATAGGTCTCACTGTGAAGCTTAGTGGTGATGAAAGATGACGTATCATTTAAGAAATAATAATCCACTCTCAAATCATAATTCAGTCCACAACGTCCCACCAATACAATCCATCGTTCAGTGCAGTGCTCATCTCTATCAGCAAGGTGATTCATGTTCAATGACAATTAAGCCTTCAGTGACTCATCTGAAGTATAAACTGAATGTAAATAATCTGATAAAGGCTTAAAAAAACTCTTTGTCAGATAGAACAATCTTATTTTCACTACTTCTAGAAGGATATCAATGTGGTAGAAGAGTGACAGAAAATTGCATGGTGGCAAAACAATTTGTTATGTATTTTTATTATGAGTATTGTATATAATATATATGGGGTTTCTCCCTAGGGAACTATGGGACGCCCTGGGCCACCTGGATCTTTGGGACCTCCTGGTGAAGGTATTCAGGGAACTAAGGTAAAAAGACTCAGTGTCTTCAATACTTAACCTGTGCTCAGTGGTCAATCTGACCATCACAGTGTTAAAGAATTAGCCAAGGTTTCACATTATTTGATTTTCTTATATGACAGAGAGCCTGCGGTTAAAAATGAAAAGGATAACATGAACATATACAAATTCTACAAGTTCTGTCTCTACTGTTGTAAAGAAGCCTAAGGGTGTGTGTGTTCTGAGGGAGGGGGGAGCAGGAGCATCTTTTGTTACGGAGATAGCTTTACAAAATGGACAAAAATGAAAAACATCTTTCTCTCTGCCTCACTTGTCATGCCCATGGAGGCGGTCTGAACTAGTTATGTGAATTACCAACTCTGTTTGAGAAAGATTCCCCTTCCTGAATATGTATGTAATGTTCCTTTTCACCTGTGAATTTTGCACTTTTATGTAAGCATATATCAGAAGAGACAGACTAAAAAGACAGCAATAAGAATGGAAGAACAGGAAAGAATAAAAAGGGATGGGAGAGAGAGAGCACAAGTGGAACAGACAATGACCATGTGGTTTTTCAAATGTTATATATCTTTATAGCAGACATACTAATGAAGTACTTGAGAAAGATTGTAAAAGCTAGCTGTTACATTGTCTCAAACATATCAATACACTTGCTAAAATGTAGTTTGAAACACTTTCCCTTTGAACATTTAAAATTAATGCATAATAACTGACTACCAAGGGTTAATATCACTACCTGGATTATCATTAGGGGGAACAAGGAATTCAAGGAATGCCAGGACCCCGAGGGCCCCCTGGAGAAGGACTTTTGGGACAGAAGGTATGATATCTAAATCAGAGATAATGTGTGGAGCCCCAGTCAACATACTGAGGATGCTCATTGCAGTCAGTTCTCTTTGAAGACACGGGAATTCTGTTCATAGGGAATGGATAGGGCTATTACGGTTCATGGTATTTTAGGAAAACCCAAACCATTTGCATGATCCATTTAATATTGTAGAGTAGCATCATTTTCAGTGTTGCATGCTTTAATATCATATCAGGCTCATCATCTACAGCAATAAAAAGAAATATAGATATTAGATCTAATATTGTTGCCTCTCTTTTACCTACACAGTTATGCAAAATTTGGGGAATACATTAGTGTTAAAAGAAAAAGAAATGCCTGTTGAAATCAGTTTTTGGGTATGACCACATCAACTCACAAAAAACGTACAAGAGCCTATTTCCTTAGCTTAGTAGAATTCAAACCAGAAGATTTCTTTTCTTTGCTATTCCAAACACCTTTTCTGGGCCAAAAAGTTTCTCCAAGTGATATTCTCATCATTCATTCTGACTACGTCCTTGCCTTTCTTCTCAGTTTCCCTATTGTTATCTTATTTTTTCTCAGAAACGGATACTCATTTCCATCACCCAATTACCTCATGAAACCCCTCTTTCTGCATGAACTTGCTTGAGATGGTTCATTGTTCAAACTGCTTCAGCCATTTTTTTCTGTCTTAATCAGTAGTACCAGTTATTCATGAAATTCACAAACATCAATTGATTTAAATGGTCTCTAAACAAATGTTTCTAAGTTTTGACAAAAGCTGAAGGTGAATTTAACAAAGGCAGCTAGAGAGAAATATGAAAGTTAACTGACTTACACTTTCTGATTACCAACACGGTTTTAAAGGGAGATCGAGGCGCTACAGGTGAAAAGGGGAAAAAAGGAGAAAAAGGCAACTTGGGTGACCCTGGTTTATCTGGAGAACCTGTGAGTAACTCACGTTTATCGTGTCTGTTTTTTTTAAACTACTTAACAATAAAGTGTGGTATTTTTGCTATTTGACTACTATGCTTAGGAAATGCTTAAGAAACTGAAACTATGAAAAGCTCCAAAAGTATAAAGAAGACATTTCCATGCTGAGTTCCCCAATTTCTTAGTGAAAACCAATCACCATTTTTAAGAAGACAAAATGATGCAATTCTAAACTATGCAAATTCTAACTATAGCTACCAAATAACTGTAGATCAGACTTCTCAAAGCTAATGAACTGATGAGCAGAGGCAAAATGGGAACATCTGCTGATGTGCAGGTTCAAAAAAGCTGGATAGGAAACCGTGGTGCCCTTCTCCTCTGACATTTGCATACAACTAAGTACGGATACATAGACAACATTGCAGTCCTTATCTCTACCCTGGCTCTATTACATCTGATGAAGTGGAATTCTGATGCTTCTAGGGTCTCAGGTAGGTATATGGTCTCCTGAGAAAGGAAATGAACATAGCATGCTATATGGGAAAGTCTTGCACAGATTCTCCCTTTCTAACACAGACTGAAAACCATGACGAGTGGGAGACCTGAAGTCATCCAATTCCCATAGAAACCTCATCACCTTAGGAAGCTGTAGCTACTGTATGCACAAGAACACTACATTTCATAGCAAAAGTTCTTATTTGCTAAATATTATTAAAATAATGGTATCTATGAAGTCACATTCTGAATTACAATGTTACTAATTGCAATAGCTAAATTAATGATCACTGTTGCAGGGCAAAACCGGACCAAAGGGAGAGCAAGGCCTAACAGTAAGCAAATCCTATTATAAATCCTATTAAAGCAACATATAAGCACAATGCAAGATATTATCAGTTGAAATGTATCATATGTAAATTATTATAGAAAGAGTTTTCAGATTAGAAGTGGTCTCAGTAATAGTACAGAAAGAAGCAGTAGTACAGAAAGAAACCGCTCAAGGGCTTCTGACTCTTTCTCATTTACTTTATGCTGAAATGGAATTTGAAATTCCTGATGATTTTACATATTTTTCTTCTACTTATTCTTTTGTGATTAAAGGACCTGGGTGCATAGCTATCACAGGAAAGTTTTTTTTAAAGGTACTTTAGAGTCTAAAGAGCAACAATCTTCAAACTCGTCATGGTCTTAGGTCTATGGACCTAATTACACTTCTGCTAAGCCTAAACTGCACTAGATCCTAATTCAGTAAAGCACGTCTGTGACTGTGTAAATACTGTTGAGGTTTATGGTGGAAGCTGAGCAGCAGTGGCAAAAGGTTGTATGTGAAAGACTAACTCAGTGCCAAATGAGTCCTGTCATGCACTTATGTAACAAACGTTTGGTCTAGTAACGAGGAACACTTTGGTTTCTGCGGGTCATCAGAGCATCCCTTCTCTGAGCAGAGAGCTGTGAAGGCAGCAACTCTTTTTTTGCTGCCAAAAGCTGGGCAATATAAGAGACAGGTACACTAGGATTCACAAATCCAAATTCCACTCTGTCTTGGCCCTCCTCTTCATATGCCACTCACTATGAGCAATACGCTTCCTGAACTTGGGTCTGTTGCACCATTCCCTATGCAGTTGCCTAAATGCAAAGGGAAATTCATGTTATTTAAACGCTGAAATATGAATGGGTTTTGACTTAAAGTTTAATGAAAACCAAATCAGTGCAAAATATTCTTTACAATAACAGTAGTCAATTGTTTCCGAAAGAGGTGTTGCCTTTTTGTCAAGTTACTGGCTCTTATACACCCTATCAAAGAGCTCACTGTAAAATGTAGGTGTGATTTTAGGCTTGCAGGGTCAGGATTGAAAGTTAAACACTAAGGTTCTTTTTAAGTCCCTGTAGGTTGCAGATATTCATTATAAATGAAATCTTTGGCAGCATCAATGTTATACATCATCTGAAAGAGAAAAATTGTGAAATATTTTGAAATTTCAATTTCTTCTTATCTAGAGAGAAGATATAATTAAATTAATTAAAGAGATATGTGGTAAGTTTTCAGGAAACCTTTAATTCCAGATTCAATTTTCCTCCATTTACATTTACATTCCTCTCCTTTCCAAAAGGATACCAAGTAGGTCATCGTGATCTGTTTTTTATTTTTCCTTTGCAGGTTGTGGAATTAAATGTAAGGAAATTCCTATGGAGCTTGTATTTGTGATTGACAGTTCTGAGAGTGTGGGACCAGAAAATTTTGAGATTATCAAAGACTTTGTTACCGCTTTAGTAGACAGAGTAACTGTAGGCAGAAACGCTACCAGGATTGGCCTTGTACTATACAGTTTAGAAGTTCGTCTAGAATTTGGTCTGAACAAGTATACAACTCAACAGGATGTGAAACAAGCCATTAGAAAAATGCAATACATGGGAGAAGGCACTTACACAGGAACTGCTATCCGTAAAGCAACCCAGGAAGGATTTTTTGGTGCTCGAGCAGGTGTGCGAAAAGTAGCTATTGTGCTAACAGATGGCCAAGCAGACAAGAGAGAAGCTGTAAAACTAGATATTGTGGTTCGAGAGGCTCATGCAGCAAACATCGAAATGTATGCAATAGGAATTGTAAATACTTCAGATCCAACACAGGCTGAATTCATGCGTGAACTAAATCTGATTGCTTCAGATCCAGACAGAGAACACATGTATCTCATCGATGACTTTAATACCCTTCCAGGTGTGTTCATCACAGCTTTATTCTGTAAATATTCCTAAGCTCTACACAGCCAGATGAACTCACCCCATCTAAGAATGGCTTGCTTTTCACAGGATGGGAAGAGATCTTGGCTGAATTCTGCATTGTATCTGGTGCTACTCGGAACAGAGAAAAAGATGCATCATCTTTGTGGAAATAGGGTTTTGATGGTGATGAGGATTAGTTAAGAGGTGTGAAGTAACAGGACCCTGAAAGTACAGATTCTGTTCTTTTAAGGAGAAGGTGTTTCATGGTATAGGCCAATGAAACACCACACCAATGGGGAATGTCACTACAAGCTAGGAATTTGCACACAGTCATTTAAACTAGCTTTCTAGCTGAGTAAGTGCTCGTGCCGCTGTAAAACTGATGGACTAGAAAGCTAGAATCTAACCCACTGAGATAAAATCTACTTACTCACTTCCACTGGGAAATAACCCATTTTCACTCAATTATTCACATGAGTAAGGCAAACAATTATTTTCCTAATACCAACTACTGATTGATACGCTTTGGAGATATATGGAAACTCAGATGAACACCCTCCAATGAGTACCCTATATTTTGTACCATAGACAGGTCTTATGGGCTGGCAAGTATGTGATAGATAAAAACTATAGTCCAGAAAGCCTGAAATTGCTGGAATTATTTCTGCACATCTTAGATGTGTATAAATAATCTATATACGTATTGAATTATATGTGTCTTATTTATGTGTACAAATAATCCAAATTCAAAAAAATCCACTGAACTTTCAAGTAAGATTGTTTTTTTAAGTCTTTTTTTTTTTTTTTTTTTAACAGCTCTGGAGTCTAAATTAGTCAACCAATTTTGTGAAGATGAACATGGTGCCTTAATATACAATCGTAATGGAAATGGTGTAAGCCTAAGTGGACCATCTAGCCATTCAACGTCTTCAAAATTTTCACATTACTTACTTCAGAACAACAACATTAATGGAGAATCACTTTCAGCAGAGAGATCTGGAGTATCTACAGTAGAAAGTCCTCTAAGTCTCGGCAGTCTTCCTCAACCATTAGTTCCGGTATGAAAATTCAGCAAGCTTTAATGAGCTTTACCTGTATTTTCTTCCCTGTTGCCCGATGTAATATGTAACTTCTCCCCTACTTTTCTACAGGTCAGGTACTAAAAGAGCTACTTTAACTTGGTATACTTGAGCTGATAATTCTGAATAAGAGTTGTGTGCAGGCAGTTATCTAATGATTATAATTCATTCCTGATGCTGTTACAAGGATTACTACTACTGCATTTAATTTAATAGAGTAATATTTGTGCCACAATGTGAAACATAACATTGTTAAAGTGTAATTATACTGTAATAATTAACTCTAAAATAGTTTTAAACTCAACTGTAGTCTACATTTTTCAGTTTATAGAATAAAATACTGTAAAAGTCAACTCAGAAAAAAAATCCCAGGTTTAGGATTGCCAATCCTCCTGGTATACCAGCCTGGTTAAAGTCCCGACCCTTAACACAGAGGTCAGGGTAAATGGGAAGGAAAAACATTAGAGAACCTCTAAGTGGTGAAGAGCTAATTCATTTTGCGACACTTTACAATATCTGAAAAGCAAAGAAAATCAAATGCTCATTTCAGACGAAACTACCTCCCAGGGCTGTTTATGAAGCGTATGAAGAAGAACAAGAGGAGGAGGAACAGGCATTCTTGCAATCAGCGGACACCAAAGGTATTTTTATCATCATTCATTTCTTCACCTCCTAGGTATTTTTGGCTGATCAGCAATCAATGTCTTCTGTTTCTTTTCATGTGCAGCTGCAGTATCATCATTCCCATCTAAACCACCATCAGATAAAGTGCTGACACCATCTCTTTCAACTGCAGTGCTCACATCAAGGCCAGGTTATATATCATAACTAATTTTTCATTTTGTTTCCTCTTATCTTGCTGCTAACTTTCAGTAAGATTTCAAATCAGAGTCACTCTGTTGAGCCTACATACTCTCTGAAGATTTTGTGAGTCCATGTTGTGGAAAATAAGCCATTTCAGGATTTTACAGCGGATCTAGTTGCAGTTCTTTTCTCCCCAAAATTCCAAATCCCACTGCCCTGCTTACAGAACAAGTAAGGTCAAATATAACCTGAGACAGAGCTCATAACTGGCACCAAAAAAAGCAACATAGTGCCAGCTGAGGCTAGCCAACAAGCTTCTCCAGGATTCACTGGAAAGCCAGGAATGGTCAATCTATGGAGATGGGAAGCTTCATTAAACAGAGAGAAGATAAAGAATGATTTCAGAATCAGACAAAAAAAAAAAAAAGATTTCTCCTTCAGAAGAGAAATAGGAAAAATGACGTTTATTCATTTGGAGAAAAGTATAGTAATTAGCTGACTGCTCAAAGGAGTGCTTCTTTTCATATAAAATGTCTGAAAGTATTCTTTCCACCATTTAGGGAATTCATGCTTTTGAGTTCTAATAATAGTATATTATGATGGGAGCAAGAGAAGAGGGCATCTTTCCTGGAAACATTGGCATGACTATGCCAGAGGCCTAATATTCTGCCTCTCGCAATAACTAGATATTTTATTTTTGTAAGTTTTGTAAGTTGTTGTCAATGCTATTGTAGAATATCAATCAATGTCACAATATAAAACTTGAAGGGAAAATATCTTTTGGTATTACTAAAATAAACGATACTAGCTTAACATACCATTGTCCTTTAGTGCATGTCTGTAGGAAGTAATAATCATTAGACCATCAACCTTCACATTCAAATTTAACTAGTAGGTACATAATTACTACCATTTTATTACATAAGTAGCACACGTCCTACAAAAAGAGAGTGAAGTTCTATATTCTTATCACCATTCTAATGCCTCTGCTGCCAAAGAGAAAGCACATGGAAACCACAAAGAAAACTAATATCAAAACTGAAGCAATGTACTGCAGGAGGATGATGGCCATACTTGAGCTATATGAAAATAGCAGGTGCAACTAACTTACAGTTCTTTAGCTTACAGTTTTTGGTTGCTCACAAGACTGAATGCAGATAATTAGATTTCAAAGTTATCAGATTGCTTGCACCTCTTCTATATGGAGCCAGAATACTATTATTTCTGAAGCTACTAGAACTATACCAATAAAGGACCATTTTACCTTGCGAGCTACTAAGATGTACTTTTAACTTGTGTTCAATTCTAACATCTTTAGAAACATAAAGTGAATCTCAAACTGCTGTATAACATTAGCAGAAGAAAAAAATCAGAGTTTAAATGCTAAAAACCTATGCAATACAATTGATTTTTACATATGGCATTGGTTCTTTTTTCTTTTCTTTTAAGAAAACATCCCAGACCCCCGATGCAAGTTAAGACTGGATCAAGGGTCATGCCGCGTTTATATCATAAAATGGTACTATGATAAACAAGCCAATGCCTGTGCTCAGTTTTGGTATGGTGGCTGTGACGGAAATGCAAATCGCTTTGAGAGTGAGGAAGAATGTAGAGAGACTTGTGTATTTTTTTCTGGAGGTAAGAATCCACATCTATCTCTGCATTAATAACTAGCAAGTTGAAGCTATTGACTGTTTGGATCAGTTATCAAATATCCAGCATGGCAAGCAAAATCAAACCCACTGTTTAAAAGAATGTTAACATTGTGAAATCATATACCCACAAATGAGACAAAAGTCTACATATACCAGCTCACTTTAATTCTTTCTGTACATATTTTATGATGTACTACCTCTTTAAAAAGTAACAACATTTCAGCAGTATTAAGGGTACCCCAATTTCCTTTTATACTAAGATGACTACAGCATTCGCCACAGTACTTGCCCTTCCTTCACCTGGATCTCTAAACACTACCATTATACAATCAGTAACAACATCCAATTTTAAATTGTAAACATGGCTTTGGAAAGCAACCTTTTGTTATTAAAATTATATAATTTATTTTCTCTTTGTTACAGAAATCTGATATTTGGCATGGATTTTGCAATGAAGACTTCACTTTTTTAAGCAAAAGTGTTTTCATAAATCCTAATTTAGTATTTCAAATGTAAAATATCTGTTTCCAAATTACATGCAAAGTGCTACTCAGGGGTTATCAGATAAATCAGAAAATACATCAGTTCGTTGCAGCTGAGCTACCAACCTTTCCCAACCACATCCCAGCTATATTTAGCTGTTTTTGATGTGAACTTTTCTCAGTTTCCATTAATTAGAAAGATCTATGAGAAACGCAGTTAAAACACATCCACAAATTTACCTGAAAGACGATATCAATAGCTGGCATTCCTAAATTGGGCTAAGTGGTTCTTCACCATGCGTTTCTCTTCTGAAAGCCAAGTTATCATTTGTAAATGCATTTTAGTATTTTAACCTGTTTCTTAAAAGTGCTTTTAATTTACATCCAAAACATCAACTGCAGCATAGTCCTAACAATGAGAATTTATTCTGTATTGCCTGTCACTGCCATGGTTTTCTACACTTATGTCTGTCTGTATACAATTTATTTCTCATTATTCAAATGATATACTTAAAAGCTTGTTTCTAATAAAACATTTCTGTTTTTGCTGCCTGGAGAGAGTGGATAATGGTACCTTTACAGGACTAAAAACTTATCTCACAGCTAAGTTACCACTTACAGTTAAATGTGCTCCTGATGATGTTACTGGATTTCTGCCCTAGTCATTAACAAGGCTAAACATCACTGATCAGGCACTCCTGCATGTAAAACAAAATTATATTTTTTTCTAAACAAACGGTAAGTTTAGCATACCAAAATTGCATGCGGCCTCAAGCCCACAGTGTTTCATTTTAACTAGTTTTTCAACAAGTTTCATTAAACATGTTCAGGCACACAAATTGACAGAGGTGCTTTAAAATAAGGCCTCTTCGTGAGTCCTCTGCTCTTTTCCATCCCACTCTCTCCCCTTGGCTGATGTGGTACCCTTCCTGCTTCAACAGCTCCCAGCCCCAGCGAAATCCCGCTCCTCTCTGTCAGAGCCGGCCAGGTGCTCCCTCTCCCATGGTGAGGCAGTTGGTAAAGAGAGAGAAGGACAGACATTTTTTTCAGAGGTTTTTAAACTTAGTCCTAAGTTTGTAAGGACTTCCATGTTGGTAGCAAAGGGCTCCTCGCAAATTCAAAGACCGGCTCCAGAGAAAAAATTGGCAAGGGTCAAGTTTCTTTCTGTATTTCGGACTGCACTTTTAGTCATTGTATATTTGAAAATGGTAGAGTATTATAAATAAAGTACAGCTAAGGACAATTTTCAAATTATTCCTAGTAAAGAAGGTTTTGATACACCTAACCTACCTTTAAAAAGAAAAAAAAAAAAGACTTAAAGCAAAAGAAAAGTTGCATTCGACCATTTTTAGAGAGGATTTTTGTTTGGCTTAATTTTCATCCACAAACAATTAGGATGTTACCTTCTACGAGAAAAAGAAACTTAAGACGCAACGAAAAGCCGCAACTACTACACGGGCCAGGTGCCGACGCTTCACAGCGCTCCCCGTCTCCCTCACGGAGCGCTCCCGGCGGCACGCGGGGCCGCGGCACCACAACCGCCTCAGCGCGCCCGCCGCGGGGCAGGGCAGGGCAGGGGAGACCCCTCGCCGCCCGGCACCACACGCATGCGCGGGCCGCCGCCCGCCCCGGCGGGGGGGCGGGCGGCCCCGCGCCGCAGCCAATCGCGCGCGCTGCTGGAGGGCGAGGCACCGCCCCCGGTTGCCACGGCGGCGCTCGGGCTTCGCCGCAAGGAGCCGCTCCTCGCGCCGCCGCCGCTGCCATGAGCTCGGTGCTGGACGCGCTCTGGGAGGACAGAGATGTCCGCTTCGACATCTCCCCGCAGTGAGTGGCGTTGCAGCCCTGCCCCTGCCTTCCCGCTGCGGCCGGGCTCTCCGGGGCGGGGCGTCGTTACCGCGGTGTCGGGGGAGGGCGGGCGCTGCCGCGATTAGCGGCGGGGTGCGTGCGGGCAGCGCGCCCCGCTGTGGCGGCGGAAGCTGTCACGTGACGGCGCGCGGGGCCGGGGCCGGGGCCGGGGCCGGGGCCGGGGCCGGGGCGGGGCGAGGGGAGGTGGCGGTTTTCCTGGCGGGGCGGGGCGGGGACAGGCGGCCGTTGGGGACAGTTGTGGTGCGCGGGGTCCTGTCACCGTTTAGAAATTAGGAGAAAAAAAAAAAAAACCCAAACCCACTCGTTGACCCTCAGACACGCTAGTTGCGGTAAATCTGGAAACGTGAGCTCGTATCTTGGATAGTTAAGCAGTTCTGTCTAATTTCCTTACAGAATTGTAACGTAGGTAGAGCTTACTTTGATATATTTTTGGTTTAATTCTAAAGGTCACATTCTTGCTACCTCCCATCTAATGTCTTTTTCTGGTGCTGTTATAGTGATGCATTATCGAGTCTATTCTTAGTGGCTTCGTAGTGCTTTCCAGTAGTATTGTCCCCTTCCTGATAATGCATCTTGTTGGTCATGCCTACGCACCCTGAAGTGTGGTGGTCGCTCTACAGGATACAATTAAAATATAACAAAACTTGACACTAGGGCTGTTACCATGTAGTTGAGTGGTGAGATCAGTTAAATTGAGAAAAACATGAAAGACTGGAAAATTTATCAGAGCATTTCATATGTGAATATACATCTGATAGCTCCTTTGCTCACATCTATTCTTTCTTAAGCCTGGCTCCGTTCCTTAATCAAAAGTATGGCAAGAGGGAAGGGACTTGCTCTGTTAAAGACTATGTGACTGCAACTTTTTTGCTTTTCCCTCTTTCACATGCTTTCTTCCTATTTTGGAGTATAGTTTGCTGATCACACTTACTGCATAATTATTTATGTACTGTTATATTTTAAAAATTAAGAGTATTAACATTTTTCATACACTAGATTTAGTAGATTGCAGTTTCATGTATATAATGTTGCTTTTTATGTGTTTGCATGTGTGGATTTTCTGTATTATGATGCACTAAGCAAGGAAAGGAGAAAGCAAAGGAAGTGGGGAAATGTAAATGACTTTCCTTTTGGAAAACAAAAGTGATCCATCTTTCACTGTGTCCTTTTTTTTCTTTCTTTCTTTTAGGCAAATGAAAATGAGAGCTGGAGAGGTCCTTATAGACTGCTTAGATTCTGTTGAAGATACCAAAGGAAACAATGGAGACAGAGGTAACCGTTTACTCAAGGAACTTGTAACCTTCCTAGTATTTAGCTTGTTTGCGAAGGCCCAGTCTGTTTTCCATTGAACCCAGCATCAATGGTTCACTGGAGAACATGGACTGTGCCTATTTCACAGATCTTTCTCCTCTGGGAATATTTTCAGGTAGTATAGCTTGTTGAAACTTTTAACGAGGTGATAGTTTTGGCTCAGAATTTGTTTAGAATGAAAACTCTTGTAAGAGAAATCCACTTATAAACATCATGATGCTCCTTTGTTGTAAGCCTGTTTAATGCTTATATAGACCTTTCACCATATAGAAGTTTGCAAGTTTGCTTGCAAGGAGTTATTTCCATTTTAAAACATGAAAGGATTTCTCTTTACAAGCTTTATGATGTTCTTCAGTTGTTTGAGCCTTTACTTTAAAATGAAGCAATAACTGTATGCATACTCTGTAAGTGCATGAACTTGCCAGCTTGCTGAGATGACACCTCCTTGTGTTGGCTCTGCTGCTGCGCTGGGTATAGAACAGAAGAGATTTGCACTTGACATATAGAGGTGAGGATATTCATGAGGACAGCTATGCTAGTTAACTCACTGCGTTCCCCTTCTCGTCCCCCAGAGCTATGCTGCACTGACTCTGTCTCTGCATTTTTACCATAGGTGGGTGGATGTGAAATCAATAACTGTTTTTGATTCGTTTTGGAGGAACGCTGATATATACCAGAGGCTGTTCCGTTTGTTTCTTCTGACTGGACTTGCTCACCTAGGTTAAAAAGGGAAAAAAAAAAAGTATGTAGTGATTGTTCTGCCAGGGTGTCCTGTGTTTTTCTTCCCAGCAAGGGGAAGAAGTATTCTGGAGTTTCAAAACTGGAGTTAAATGTGCATGTTATTTACATATTTACATTACATACATCATATTAAGTGGTCCGTTTAATTTGATGGCAGTTACTCAGATTACAATTATTTGTACCCTTTATTTCTAGGTAGACTCCTTGTGACAAATTTGCGCATTATTTGGCACTCATTGTCATTGCCTAGAGTCAATCTCTGTAAGTATTGTCTCCTCTTAAGTGGACTTTAAATTTTGTTTCCTTTGTGGTGGCATGCTGTACTTTCACAATAGTACAGATTATAGTACAGATTACTGAAGTATAGATCTGCTGCTTCTGAAATGAACTGTTACTAATCAATTTATCGGTAATATAGGAACTGTTTTAATAATTCATAGAAAACTATTAGTGTTTAATGTTGATTTTCCAAAAGAGAAGTTGAAGAGTACTTCACACATGTTTTTTTATTTAGTCTATGTGGAATTCATTCTTTTTTCTAGAAGGAACCAAAAGTTTGAGTTTTTTCAGTCCTTGGCATACTTGTCTCTTGTTCCACCTGTTTATTCATGTTCTGTACTGTTCTACAGTTTTTATTCCCCATGAGTACCTGCCCTTCCAAATTTACTATTGTGAGCTCTGAATAAGCTTCTAATTTTAAACTATATGAGTAGCCAGCCTGTTTGCTCATATTTAATTTAATTTGCTGAAGCAGGGCCAAGATGCACTTATTCAGCAACAAAATTATTTCCAATGCTCAGTTCCCAATGGCCAGTCAACACTGGCAATCTATATACTGTTCATAACCTATGTAAACTTACACAACCTGACTGTGTGCTCTTTTGCATTTGTTCTCTATCTCATGCACACACACACAAGCGTGCCCGCACATCTCCTACTTTTATATATGTATTTATAAAATAAAAAAGTTGATTGTTTTTGTACATAACATTTAAGAACAGACCTTTCTAGAACAGTTCACAAAGAAACTTATAAAGTTGTTCAGCCCTACAGAAGACCTAGGGGAATTTAACGTATAGCTTTTAGAGTTTTAAAGTACTGGGCTTTCTCTAGCTTTCAAGGCAATGTATTATTTCTTACACTCAGGAAATAAATAGAAAAATAAGCATTTTATTGGATGCTGGTTTTGGCTATTGCCATTTCTGTTAGTTCTAGATAATGCCTCATAAGCAACCTATAAAGTAAGTCTTTTTTTCTGGTATTTTGTATGTATTAATGGAAATCTGTAAAGACTGTAATGTAATCCGTGAAGACTGAATATTCTTATCCGTGTAACTACTACCAGATCTGAGCTTTTGGACATGCAAAATCTCCCCAAAGCAGATTCTCATTCTTAATTGATATTTTGGAACCTGGCTAGCTACTGTTGGTATCAGTAACAGAATTGTCATGGATGTTCACATGGAGCCCAGCACCATTTTAGTGGGCTGGTTTGTCTTATGAAGAATGGCTGGGATTGGTTCCCTGTTTTTATTTTGTATTAGAGCACTGCTGTGGAAGAAGCAAAATGAAATTTATAACTCTCTTTTTTTTTCTCCTTTTTGTTTCTTCTTCACTTATACTTTCCATTTTGCTGCTTTTTGTCTTTGTCATTTCCTTAGCTATTTTTCTCCTATAAAGCATTATTATCAGTGTAGAAAAATTTATTTCTAAGGGTAAAATTTAAGGGCAAGATCCTGATGAAATAGACCTTCTTGGAGATGAATGGTGATAGGTTGGAAGGCAACAGTCAAAGGTTGCAACGAGGGAAATCCTGATTAGATGTTAAGAGAAAAAAGTTCACAAGGAGGGCAGTCAAACAGTGGAACAGGCTGCCCAGAGAGGCTGTAGAATCTGCTCCCTTGAAATATTCAAAACTTGACTGGATACCACCCTGAGCAGCCTGGCTGAATTAGCCCTGCTTTGAGCAGGGCATTGGACCAGAGGACCTCCAGAGGTCCCTACAGCTTAAATTTGTCTCATTTTATGACAAGGGCTCAGACCACTAACTGTAACGAGGAATTCTCACAAAGAATTTTTGAAGAGCTCTTTCACAGGAGCTTTGGTGTACTCCAGAATAGCATGCTGTGCTCTGAAAGTCTGAGTATCTTTTTTTTTTTCTTGCTATCAAAACTGTTCTTTTTTTTTCTCCCCTAACTTTTAGCTGTTGGTTACAACTGCATTATAAATATAACTACAAGAACTGCCAACTCAGTAAGTTTCAAAAATACTTTTTAAAATAGTGAATTAAGCTGTAATTTATTATTTACACTTATTGTACCGTATAAATAATCTCAAAGTTTACTTCCAAGAACAGTAATAGAGTAATTTTAGTTTATTTTTAAAAGTTGGGAGAGTTTTAAATTTCTAAAGAAGTGGGGGTTTAGCCAGTTTCCTAGGGCAGTGAGACTCATATAGTCCCGCTGTCTGTTTGGTGAGCCTTTTCTCCTCTAGGTAACTCATGTGTGTCTGTCTCATTGCATCTAAATGTAACAAAGGGCTAGAGAGACACTGAGTTTGTGCGAGAAAGCTGCCAAATACATAGCCTGAGTTACGTGGAGCGGTGAAAATATTTGATTGGCTAGATAGCGGCAAAGAGGTAGCATGGTTGTGGAGGTTCCCTGGGCAGCCATGTGGTGGCACGTGTACTGCCTGGCTGCTCAGCACGCTTACCATCCTAGTCTAGCACAGCACAGGGTCTCTTGTTCCCCTGGCACATCAAATGGAGGTAGGTAAGGGGCATGATGTAGAGCCAGGGTATTTGGGGAGATGGAGTAGAAGGATAACGCCGCTGGACGGCAAGAGGCAAAGCCAAAAATACTGTATTTCAGTCATGACATGCAAATGTGTAAGAGCCAGGCTTCAGTAGTTCTACTACTGATGAAACTGCTCGTTCCTCCTAAAAAAAAAAAAAAAAAAAAAAACAGAGTGAAATTCTTTTTCAGGTGAAGGCAGCAGTAGATCAGTAGTAGAATCAAGAGTACCTCTTCAGTTATTATACTTGGAACAAGATTTTGAATAATAATGTCAAGATTACTATTCCCTGTACAGTCAAGCTACTGTCTTGTCAAAATGTAACATTTGAATTTTTCCTTACAGAAATTACGAGGACAGACAGAAGCTCTGTATATATTGACTAAGTGTAACAATACACGGTTTGAGTTCATATTTACCAATGTTGTTCCTGGGAGTCCCAGGCTCTTCACTTCAGTTATTGCTGTGCACAGGTACCAGACTTAAAATAGTGTTTCACTGAATTTTGTAAATGAACAATCAAATATATAAGCAGAATGTGGAATTAATACAACTGATGGACCCAGTATATAACTGCCCATATTTAACATCCACAAAAGCTTCTCAGTAGAGAAGAAGACAATCTCTAGAAAGAGGAGAGAAAATGCTAACAAATTTTATTACATAACTATATGCAATAAAAAATCATGTAGGTTAACACTGGTCTTGGATTAAATCGTTCACTGTGTGTGAATAAACTGCGTGACTAAATCAAAGTACTAAAGAATTAATTTCAGTGTGTATTTTCTGTATATCTGTAATTTCTGTCTGTAATCATTTTCTGTAGTTGTGGAGCATGTGATAGAAATATGAAGGGTTAAATTGTGGTCAAAACTCCCATTGACTTCAAAACAGTGGACATTTCACATCTAAAGATGTGTGAAGTCTGTGTCATCTGGATGAATGTGTGCATAATACATTTATGTTTCAATTCAAGAACTCTGGAATACTGACCTACATGTATTAGGTGTTTGTGACTTAAGCTGCAGTGAAAAATAAATAATTCTTGATGTCCATGCTGTGTGTAACATGGGACCTAGAAGATTTATGCTTTGCAATAGAGGCTGGGAGATGACAAATTTTAAGGAAAAGAAAGAAATAGCATACATGTGAACAGTACAGAAGATAAAACTGATGTCAGAAAACATTTTTACAAGTAATGTGAGTAAAGAAAACTGAAATGCAATGGTTTGCATTGATGAAATTTTAATAGTGCTCTCGTATTTTTGTAGAACATGGTAAAAAGAAAAGTTGGAAATACACATTTCGTATTGGTGCTAAAACATAAACGCTAAAAAAGAGAAAACACTGAAATGGTAACTTATATTTTCATTTTTTATAGAGCTTATGAAACTTCTAAAATGTATCGTGATCTGAAGCTTAGAAGTGCATTGATTCAAAACAAGCAACTGAGATTATTACCACAAGAACAAATATATGATAAAATCAATGGAGTTTGGAATTTATCAAGTGACCAGGTATAGTGAAAAATGAGACTACGTTCACTTCGGCAAAGCTAAAGTGTTTCAGCTTTCGTGTTTCCTAGCAACTATGCTATTACAGTTCTGTAACCTCAGAGGAATTATCCTTGATTCAGTTCATCAGCTGGTTGCATGTATGTGCAAATTTCTGTATGTGCTACTCAGTACAAGGTTGTCTTCTTGGCATCCTGGAGTCTACATGACTCAGCTTACGTACTAGATATTCAGCTCCTGTTAAGAAGATATATTTATGAGTCTAAATCTGTGTCATCCTGAAAGTGATTCATACTGTTCCAAAGTGCTCTGCTGAATACTTGTATGTTTACTTGCAGCTTTGACTGTAAGGCTATATTGTCTTTGATTACTGGAAACTGAAAATATTGGAATAGGAATTTATGTGTTGGAAAAAGTGGGAAAAGGGGTCAAGGAGCAAATAGAAATTATTTTAGTTATTCGTATTTCCCAGAGCCGTGAAACAAAATAGGAACTGTTATTTCTGTCCGGGCAATTTTAGTCCAGAATGGAAACAGGATCCAAGCTAAAAAGTTCTTTCCTTTACATTCCCTTGGCACACATCTCCACAATTACCCAAGTTTAACCCGCATGCCATTATGCTTACACTATATACTAATTCTAGATCTGTACAGTTAAGAGCACTCTCAGAAGTTTCGTATACTCCCATTAGGTTTGCTGTGCTGTGGTTTGATCCTGCTTTACTGCAGTAATAGGAACTCCCAAGTGTTTTCACCACTCAGGTGCCGTATCCTTTAAAGATGTGATCCTGCTTCCTTGAAATGGGTAGTAACATTTCCACTGGTTTCTGTGGGAAAGAATCAGGCCTTTATTGGATTAAATATGAAGCTATATCATGTTGGTGTTCAAATGAATATGAATAGTCATTGTGTTTGGAAAGAGGGCTGTATAATTCAATGCAGTTCTAACATAGTTTTTCTTTAATAGGGAAATTTGGGGACATTTTTTATTACTAATGTGAGGATAGTGTGGCATGCAAATATGAACGATAGCTTCAATGTCAGCATACCATATCTACAAATAGTAAGTATCTCAAAACATGCCTTTTCAAAATGAAATATTCTGTAACATGGGGTGAGTTCTCGTCTTCAGCTGATGCTCCCAACTCACACCAAAATTAATATTTTCGTGTCCTGAATTCCTGGAAGAATTTGGTCTTACAGCATCAAGCACGGCATGGTTTTTTTTCTGTCTGGATTAATTGGATGCTGTAATTTTTATGTCCAGATTAATTCATTGGCAGGTCCACGTGTTGAAGAATGGGCTGTATTTCTAAATTCCACAATATTTTCCATGATGCTGCATGCCAGCTGCATACCCTGAGTTTTATGCTCTGTGATCAAGATGTTCAGAAACGAATTGTTATCAATTCTGATGAAACACTTTCCCTGAGGTTTCAGGGATTCAGATTTGTAATGGTAAATGGCAGGGAATGCTGGAGTCCAAGCATCCAGAGCGAGAAATGATAATTAGTGCTGTGTACCAAAAAAAAAAAAAAGTATATCAAGCAATTCCAAGACAGTTTTTAATAACACTTTTTACCTCTTTACCATTAGCGGTCAATAAAAATACGAGACTCAAAGTTTGGCTTGGCAATGGTGATAGAGAGTTCTCAGCAGGTAAGATGCTTTAATAGCCTTTTTTAGTTGGTTTCATTTTATATATATAGTTTTATAATTCTGAAATGTTAGGGTGCTACTTCTAAACTACCTACAGTGTTCCTTTTCAGTGGTCTTTTGAACATAACTTAAAAAAAATCCTCGGCACTGCTTAAAATATCAGTATGTTAAGGTCAATATGGCTATCACGAGTTACAGTTTCTCTGAGCAGAGCAGCAATAGGCCTGCACCACTTAAAAGAAAGCAAATTAACTGTTAAAAACAGTATCTTCTAATAGATTATCTTTGGGATCTAGTTACTTCTGTATTTATGGAAAACACTTTCAAAAATCTTTTGCATTTGTATATCTGTTTTTCTGTAAGAGACAAAATATTTTTCCTCAGAAAATAATCAGAATAATAAATATAATCAGAAGCACTTTTAATGGTAATTTTTTTAATAGTTAACTTTATTTCCTGTAAAATGGGATACCAGTTCAAAGCTTATTTAACTTACGGAGAAACATTGCCACTGTTTTTATTTCACCTATGGTTTAAATGTCAGACTGAAAATACAGAAAGATATAAAAAAAAATACAACTAATATTTTATATCAGCAAACTGAAATTTGCTATCATTAAACTGCAAATCCCCATCAAAGAGAATAAGTTGTTTATAAATATTCCCATCGAAGAGAATAAGTTGTTTATAAATATTTGTCTTTTTTCTTTTATTATATAGAGTGGGGGATATGTACTTGGTTTTAAAATAGACCCCGTGGAGAAACTACAGGAGGCAGTGAAAGAAATTAATTCACTTCACAGAGTTTATTCAGCTAACCCTATTTTTGGAGTGGATTATGAAATGGAAGAAAAGGTAGTCCATTCATTTATCTGACATTATATATAATATTGCACTACCGCCACTTGTAAAAATACATTAAACATGTATTAAGTATATACATTTATTTAATTCAGTGTTTTAATTTGCAGCCTCAACCTCTTGAAGACCTAACAGTGGAACAGGTTGAAGATGATGTGGAAATAGAAGCTGATGAACAGACAGATGCTTTTGTGGTAAGCTTCTCCACAGAAAAAAAGTAATAATTCTTACTTAGTTATTCAAATGTAAAAAACTTACAGATCTAAGTCTACTAAAGATAAGCAACAACAGAACTGTTTGTGTTTGAAGTGCAGCTGCATGTCATTTAATCAATATCCTTGACTACTACAGGAATTTATTCTGTTTATGGGATTTTCATTACCCTCTTTAGAACAAATTTTTATTCTAAATAATTAGTAGTATCTATATATGATAGTAGTTGTATGTAGGTCCTCAACTCATTAAGATCAGGAATAGTTTGAAAACAAGCAGTATAATTTAATGAAATACGTTACATTTAAAAACAAGTCTTCCTCCTTTTGGAGCAGACTAATAAGTGGTGGTGTCTGCAGGCTCGACAGTCATCTCAGACATAACCTTGAAAGATTTTTAGAATGGCAGCAATAATTTTAAGTCTCTCCTGACAACCTGTGCACTACTGCCAATACTAGTATAGTTTAGAAAACTGTATTAGTTCTCATCTCTCAGTATTTCAGGAAAATATACTTTTAAATGCAGTAGACTCCCTATGAGCTTGATCAGCTACGTTCTAAGAATTTCCAAAGCTTCTGCACAATCCAGTAAGACCTGATCAATCGCGTGATGTGCAGGGACTGCACAAATAGAAGGTTTTCATATGCTAGTCTGACAATTCCCAACTGATGTGATTTCATAACTCGTCTCTGGAGTTAGCACCAATATTATTTCCACCCTCTTTTATTTTGCTATCATCTGTCCATTTAGATAAGCATTTATCTCTCCTTCCTCTCTTCCCTCTTCTTTCTTTCTTTTTTTTTTCCTCTGAGTTTTATTTCTCTCTTCAGCATAGTTGAAAATCTTTTCCTTAAAGGTAGATTTTGTTTGTGTTCTCGATGCGTGTATCACCTGGATTAAATAACTGCTCTGCATACTCTAAAATAAAAACTGGAAGCTGTAATTGATTAGAAGGGGGTTGCCACAGGAAACATATCATGCAAGACCTAATGACTGGCTCGACTTCAATATTCCGTGATAGTTTGAAGACTGTGATGCTGTTCTGTGAAGTCATACATAGCTTGAGATCCAGCTGCCCAGGGAAATGCTTACTTCTCTGCCCTTCGCCAGGCCACAGGGGCAGTTGAAACAAGATCAGGCTTTTTCTGGTAAATATGATGATCTAGAACTGGTGCTGGCTCAGAGACTTCCAGAACTGCAGATATTTTCAGAGATCTTGCTTCCCAAAGAGTCTGAGTTCATTTACCCCCAGAACGAGGATGGAAAAGATTGTATTGCTTTTGTACATCACTGCCTGAGAGTAGAAAAACTGAAAATTGTTCAGTTAGTCCATGATCGTTTCTTAGACTGGTTATAATGTTAATTGAATTTTGAGATTGCTTACATCTTAATGAGTGCTTCCAAAGTCACACTTTTTGAAACTGAGTAATAAGTGCTGCTCCACATGAGGTAGAAAATACTAGGATGCTACCAGCTTACCTTCATGTCAACGTTGTATTCCGTATAAAGTATATCTCAGTGTAACAAATGTAATATAAACATTTTAACATTTTAAAAGCTTTATTTAATATGATGGAAAATCCAGGGATTTAGTATTACTTAGTGAAGAATAATTTAATCACCAGATCCTTTTTGTATATTATTTCAACCTGGAAATTACTTTGATCTTGTTTATCAATGAAAAATTAAAGCAAATGAACTGGTTTGTTAAAGAAAACTTACCAGATACAATTTTTACCCCAATAAGTTATTAGCAGATTTGTTTTTAAATGATGATTTTTTTTCTCAAGATTGTGAGGTTTTTTTGTTTTTTCAGGCTTACTTTGCTGATGGTAACAAGGTAAGAACAACTTTTTTTGTGTTGTCAAATTTATGTTGTTAAAAAATGGATAATTAAATTAATACAAAACCTTTTCTGTTTTATTTTCTCTCTTATATCATGTGCATTCAAAAAAAGCAACATGATCGAGAGCCTGTGTTTTCAGAAGAACTAGGATTAGCAATAGAGAAACTAAAAGATGGATTCACACTCCAGGGACTCTGGGAAGTAATCAGCTGATTTAGATTTTTATGTTACTTGTTGCCTAACCAATGAAAGACTCACCGTTCTTACTGATTTTGTCAGCTCTCTAGAAGATAATTGGAAAAAATACAAGGGTAACAGAGAAAGAACACACCAAAGTTAAAGAATAGGCAAATATTATACAATGTATAGTCAGGATATGTCATAAAAGAAATATTACTGAAAATTTCTATATGTGTAAAAGGTTTTTGTTTATTATAGTTTCTGTTAAAGTATTCATTTATTTTCATTTACTTATATAAAGCAGTGTACTCT
The DNA here is from genome assembly GCF_040807025.1 of Struthio camelus. Taxonomy (NCBI): domain Eukaryota; kingdom Metazoa; phylum Chordata; class Aves; order Struthioniformes; family Struthionidae; genus Struthio; species Struthio camelus. The sequence goes on along the minus strand of NC_090947.1, from coordinate 23,771,803 downwards.
CCTATAATGATTATATCTAAATAACTATTTCCATAATTTGTTTCATATTGTGCAACAGATCGATATAACACAGAGAAGACTTTGTATCTAGGCATCCTAGTTGTATCACTGTAGCAGTACTGTAGTACTTAAAACTTTTTGACAAAATGCTGTACTGTTCCAAATATTAGTTTGCATATCTCATGACTTTATGAAGTGTTTATCACATAACATTCTAGGTACTTAATTTTAATCTAGACATCCCTGTGCAGTTTTTTCTTTTCTATTTTTTTGGGAAGAGCACTTTTTTCTAATCCTCCCTTTAAAAAAAAAACACACACACAAATAGCTTTTACGTCTGACTCATTAGACCTTTATGAAGTTATGTGTTAGAGAGAAATGAGTCATTTATTGTTTAAAGGAAGATGCAGCTGTTACGTTTTCTAGTGGGATAAGACCTCTGCACTATTTTCTATAAGTGGAAAAAGTCAAATGAGCTGTCCTTTCAGCTGTTGTTTTAGCAGCTGACTGTTCTAGTAAAGTAATTGTGGTGTGGATATCACTATTTGTAGGAAAACTTTTCAAAGTATATGTTTTAATGAAATCTACCTATATTGAAAAGGTTTCAACAAACTTTCAGGAAAACTTTAGTAATGTTATACCTCGTTGGAGATGCTGCTTTCAAAGAGTTGGGTTTTGATTTTGCTTGATTTTGATTTTGCAAAGGAACGTTTTACCATATGGATCAAGAGCATTTTCTGCATGGGCAAAATACAGTCCTTCATCAAGGCACTTTAAACAGCTTCAAATTTATTTTGTTTCCATATTACCATTTTTAATGAAAATTTAAATGTTGCCAGTCTAAATTGTGAAACCTTCAACATGTGCATAATTTTTTCTAAATCCATGTACTTTTTAAACTACGTACTGTTAGATTTTTAGAGGCTTTTTTTAGTTTAAATTCAGATGTCTTTAGTTTTGTTAAATAAAGTGTTCATTAAATAATGATCATATGGTAGTTTATGTCTTTTGTTCTCTATCTCTTTCATTTACTGTTTTCACTTTAGTTTAACAGCAGTTAACACCACCTCTAATACCGTGGAATTAAAAAGGATTGATAATATCTACAGATTATCTGAAATGAAGAATAATTGTTTTTAATGGAGGAAAATGAGGACTTTATTTAAATTATTTTTGAAAGGAGAACTTTATCGGAACAATTTATATTTTATATTTAAACAGTGGATTTTTAGTTTCCGAATAAATATAACAGATTGTATATTAAGAAGAAGAGATCACAATGAAATTCAAAGTCTTACCAGTATCTGAAGAAATCACTGATGTGATATGGGTATGTTTAAGAAAAAAATCTTATTGCGCAGATAATTGATGCGATGTTTTGGATTTTTCCTAATATCTCTGTGACTGATACCTTATTAAAATCTGTAACTATGAGAAATATTGGCAACTTCTGTGAAACAGCGAACAGTCATTGCAACTGACAATTCGTAATATTTCTACTTCAGAATATTCTGGAACGTGTATTTCCAATCTTGTTTATAGCTATCTCACTGAGGATCAGATTCTGCTGTCCTCACTCATGTGAAGTAATTTCTTACCCTGCGAGTAAGCTCATTGATTCAGCATGGACAATGATGGCAAAACCAGGCCATAGTGACTAAAAGCAACAGTTGCTTCTTTCAGTCTTTGACAGCTGCGAGAGCAACTCTTTTTTCCACACCATCCACCCTAAATTCCGACCTGTAAGAGTAGGTACCTATATTTAGCTAGCAAGATTAAATTGCAAAGGCTTCAGGCTGGGCGAAGCACATTGATCTGCCTTTTTTACAGACAGACCTTTGTGCAGACAACAGCTAAAGCTTTCCACTTCCTCGCACTTTCCAAGATATTAGCAAAATGGATTCGCAGAGGGAACTCACTGAAGAACTCAGACTTTACCAATCCACCCTTCTTCAGGATGGCCTCAAGGAACTCCTGGAAGAGAAAAAGTTTATAGATTGCTCCCTGAAAGCTGGTGACAGAAGCCTGCCTTGCCACAGATTGATTCTGTCAGCCTGTAGCCCTTATTTTCGTGAGTATTTCTTAACTGAGCAAAATGAAGAGAAAAAGAAGGAAGTAGTTCTAGATAACGTTGACCCGGATGTCCTGGATATGATAGTCAAATACCTTTATTCTGCAAGTATAGATCTTAACGATTCTAACGTGCAAGATATTTTTGCTTTGGCCAGTCGCTTTCAGATCCCTTCTGTATTCACTGTATGTGTCTCCTATCTTCAGAAGAGGCTAGCTGTTGGAAACTGTCTGGCCATCCTTCGATTAGGTCTCCTGCTTGATTGTCCAAGACTTGCATTTTCTGCCCGTGATTTTGTCTCAGATCATTTTGTGCAGATTTGCAAAGAAGAGGACTTCATGCAGCTTGCCCCCCATGAACTTATCTCAGTTATTACACCTGACAGCTTAAATGTAGAGAAGGAAGAACTGGTATTTGAAGCAGTAATGAGATGGGTCCGGACAGACAAAGAGAATAGAGTAAAGAGCCTGGGAGAAGTTTTTGACTGCATTCGTTTTCGTCTTATGCCAGAAAAATATTTCAAAGATCATGTTGAGAAGGATGATATAATTAAAAGCAACTCAGATCTTCAGAAAAAAATAAAGATCATTAAGGATGCTTTTGCTGGAAAACTGCCTGACTCTAGCAAAAGCACAGAAAAGTCAAACAAAGGAGAAGTAAATGGTGATGTAGGAGATGAAGATTTACTCCCTGGGTACCTAAATGACCTTCCCAGGCATGGCATGTTTGTCAAAGACCTAATTCTTCTTGTTAATGACACTGCTGCAGTAGCTTATGATCCTCTTGAAAATGAATGCTACCTAGCAGCCCTGGCAGAACAGATTCCCAGAAATCATTCCAGCATAGTCACCAAACAAAATCAAGTCTACATTGTTGGAGGACTGTATGTGGAAGAGGAGAACAAGGATCAGCCTTTCCAGTCGTACTTCTTCCAGGTATAAGCTTTGTCGTTATTTGTGCAATAGTAGGTGCTATAAAAGTTACTGAAAAGTATTTTCAGTCTATGCCAAACACAGTTCAGTGCAAACTAATTGTTTTCAGTCGCATGACTTTTCTTTAAACGTGCAGTCCTCTCAATTTTCACCTATGCCAGTGTAGTCCATGCAATAGGATTTCTCTCACATTAATTTTTAGTACCTAATTAAGGTGTACTGTAGGAAGTGAATTATCTAGTCTCTGTCTACAGTCTATGGAAAGAAGTACCTCTAGAGAGTTATTCCTGTCTCAGAAAGATAAATTGAAACCAGGGTACTTGCCTCTTCTCTTTCAAGATCCAAGCCGAGGGTGAGATCTTAGAAAAGATTGATTAGAGTATTTTATCAAGGCACTGGCTTTCAGAGTTTGAGGCCCAGATTTTTATTGGTAAAGATGTGCAAGTGTAAGCCTAGTAAGATTTTTGTAATCTATTTCATGAATTTCCCTTAAGATCAGTGAAAGTTGACTGCTTAACTGCTTTACATACCTAACAGGTTTTGAATCTGAAGTATTTTCATGACAATAGTAATGTCTATTTTTTAAATGTCATTTTTTTCACTAAAATTCCCTAAGTCCTTCTGTTATATTTACATTTGAAAACCTAACGATGCTCTAAAACATATTTTTTATATATATGGATATAGATACACACGCACACATATAGAAGGCTGTTTTCTTGGCAAACTCAATGTCAATAGACTAAATAAGATGTTTCAACTGAGTGTAATTGTATATCTTTATAAATCTGTATACATATAAACCTTATTAATACAACTGTAACTTCCACAACACATTTGAGAAAATTAGCAAAAATACAATTTGGTGAAATTACTACCATAATATAATTATGTTGTGGTGTTTTTAGTAGCTGGCTACATGCTGTATTCTTGGGTACTATCTCATGATGAATTCTTGCAACATGCCCCTGGCTAAGTCCTATCTTTAGGCACATTGGCCTAAAAAGAGTAAAAGTACGTCCTTTGTGAAGTAAAACAGAGTGATAAGCTGATACAGAGTTTTAAAGCCTTCAGATATTTAAAACTGCAAATATTAAGTATTTATAGAGCTATGGCTCAGTGTTATAGAGCTATGTTCAGATGCAATAAAAGAGTTGGTTTGAGAAATTTGGTATATGTATGAGAGGGAAGTATCAGTTTGCTAGAGAGGGACTAGCATTGTTTCATTTCCTTAGTTAGGTGTAAAACACGAATCACGGAAGTGCAAAAGTTGTTACAGAAATATTCTTCCAGTGGAAATGCAGAACTGAATAATCCAAATCCTAGGCCTTCTAGAATTCTAAATTCTAGAAGGGGGCCTCTGAAAAAATAAACCTCAAGATTGATACTAGACATACTATGATACTATTGATACTCTGACATTTTCATAATCCTGCTTTATATGTCTAAGCCCATTTCCCAAAATCTTGCTCTCCAGCTTGTCCCTTCTCAAATCTTGCTCACTGCTGCTACTGCACATAGTAAAACACTTAGTTTCTGCGTTACCTGTGTCGCTAATGTTTCTGCTGAAATATGAATGTGGTGCCATGCAGATTTTCACTTATTTAATCTCCCTTTCTGTACCTTTGCTGCACCTGTTTACCATTTTATTTGGTAGCTAGCAACCCAGGACAAAACACGGCTACCACTGACTCAGAAACGTGTGACTAATTGTTTATTGCCCTATCAGAAGTAGAGATGTATCAGGCCATCTCCAAGACTGATTCGCAAAATGTGCTGTGATCTGTGTACATCTGTGTCCTTGTAACCCCACCTAGATTTAGTTACCGAAACAATCTGTGTCCAAGAACTAAATTCCATTGTTGCAATGAAAGTTGTTATGCAGTAGGAGCGGTCTATGAAATCTGGGAGATGTATTTTACCATAGAGACGTTGACTGTGAAACATACTTCTGGAAAAAGGTCATCACTGAGCTAAACTCAGATCTGATTACTTTGACTGAACTTTCACTTTCACACGCTTACATCCATGCAAACTCACATCTCCTCCTCACTTCCTATGTGTTGTCAAGCAAATCTATATGAAATAAAAGAGGGAAAAAGTTCTTTTTAAATGTTAGGGAGCATTTAGGTTCAATTGTAAGTTCTCAGATCAAAGCAAAACCTATGTTCTATGGATTTTTTTTTGTTGTTCTGCTGCTTTTTCTTAGGAGTTTTCAGCATACTGAGTCTGAATTGAGAATCTTGGGACGTCATCATTAGGGAAGACATCAGTATTATGGTCAATGGAAATGTACTGGCTGCCTTGTTTGTTTAGGAATGAAGTCTTTACTCAGTGTACCTCCAGAGATCTCAGGAGCTTTTGAAGGTCTCTTGACACGTCTCTTTTGCTCTAGATGTTGTGGAAGAAATATCTGTGGCATTTGTGCTTCTTGATCATTAAGAGGAAAGGTCTGAGGATGTCTAGCATCTCTCATGATACCAGATAGCATAACTTGCTGAATTTATAGGTGTGGAATGGCAGAGGCTTCTGCTCCCTTCAGGAAGGATAAGAACTAATCTTTACAACACATGATGGAAAACAGCAAGAGTCGGAGAGTGTTAAACAAGGGAAAAGAGTTTAAAAAGGAGATCAAAGAAGCAGACTCTATGAAGGGGAACAAATGCAGAGAGATGCATGGCATCAACTCTGTTGGGTCTCAGCACCACGAAGCATGGATGGAGAGAAGTTGTCAGTCCCTACCTGCACTAATGGAGGAGTAGGTAGTTCAGGCAAGCAGATGAGGAGCTGTTGAGACCCTGAGTGCATCTAGACTTATTTTGTGGAGCAGTTTTCATTGTGCGGGTTTTTACTATTTGCCTTTCCTAATACTTTCTGTTCTGATGCCTTTCAGCTGGATAACATTGCTGGTGAGTGGGTTGCCCTTCCTCCACTGCCGTCAGCCAGGTGTCTCTTTGGGCTAGGAGAATCAGACAACAAAATCTATGTGATCGCAGGCAAGGACCTTCGCACTGAGGAGTCTCTAGATTCAGTACTGTGCTATGATCCTGTGTATGTTTAAAATTTAATTATGTCCACCAACGACATGTAAAAAAATCCATTGTTAGTTGAAAGAGCTAACATTGTGGTCTTCCTCTTCCAGGGCAATAAAATGGGGTGAGATCAAAAAGCTACCCATCAAAATATATGGCCATGCTACTATCTCAAATAATGGATTGATATATTGTCTTGGAGGAAAAACTGACGACAAGTGAGTCTCTCAAGTCTTTTCATGACAATTTACAACATTGGTTGGTTGGTCCTTTACAGATTATGTGGCCTCACACTCAGAATTCAGCGTTTCTCTTTTTTACATCTGTGGGTTAAGGTTGCCAGAGATTTGGCAAAGGGCAACACGTTATGATAAATAGGACATCTTTTTTATGACATGGTAAAATTTGCATATACATTGTAATCTCAACCAGTTAGTTTAATTACCTAATTTATTTCCAAGGCAAATTGTTACTTACATTGCACGCACGCACACGCACGCACGCACACAGAGTTAGCTATGAGGGTCTTCATTAAAAGTATTATCTCCTACCAGATAGAAATGCTTAAGTGCCATGGAATTACTGTGTCAGTTCTTTCATTTTTGTGACCTGTGATATCCATTATACCTTAATGGGTATAACATTAAGAAAAATTAAAGTTTTCACTAATTGATTATGGTGGTAATTTTTCTAGCAAGTGAATGCTTTAAGTCAAGAGTTGTGACAAAGGATTCCAGTGGTTATAAATCTGCAGGAGTGCAGATGAGCTTTGTACAAGTTCTTTGCTTTCATTAGAATGAGTTCAAGGAGACTAAGAGTCAATGTAGAGCAGTATTATTTTGAAAAATGATATGAAGCATCCTCTGAGTATTACCTACCATACAGTTAGATAAGCTAGAGTTTGAAGGAGTTTCCATGTTTCGACTTCTAGTATGCCTTCAACTTCACTCTGGTACTGTTCTGCAATGCAAGTGACACTTCTAGGCCAAGCTCTTCATTTACAGTATATATACAGTATATATATCCCTACAGTATATATGTATCCAGGGTCTAAAAAATCCTAAGTCTGTCTTCCTACACTCATGTCGAACTAGGCTAAAGATACAAAAACTTATATCTTGGTGTTTGGAGGAGTTACTATTCAACATATATTTTTTTTTCTTCTGGAAGAACATTGCTCCCCCTTACATTCCTCTGAAAAGTTCCCTAGAAATGATCACAGGTTTTCTTTTTCCTCCCCAGGAAATGTACTAATAGAGTATTTGTGTACAATTCCAAGAAAGGAGACTGGAGAGATCTGGCTCCAATGAAAGTGGCTCGCTCAATGTTTGGAACAGCTATCCATAAGGGCAAGATTGTGATTGCAGGTGGCGTCACTGAAGAGGGCCTCACTGCATCTGTTGAAGCTTTTGATCTGACCACTAATAAGTAAGTGCAATGTTCAAGCTGTTTTTAAGCAAGTATTTTACCATCTAGACTTTTAGGATCACTGAGATAGAGTCACAAAGGTGTTTAGGTGCCTATGCTCTCATTAAGAATGTTGGTCTACATACACCTCTTTAGGAACAGCAGCAGTTTAAAGAACCCCTGTCTCCAGAGATTTTTCCTGCCCCAACACTCCTTTTTTTATGCTAGCATAGCTCTTTCTAGAGTTCATTTAACTAAAATAACACACTTTGGTCTTTTTCCTCCCCCCCCCCCCTCATTTGTTTGTTGGTTTTCAGTCTGATTAGTTTTCCAATTTATTTGGCCACACAGCCACATAAATGAGTGTGCTGGCATAACGGGGGAGAAGTGGGAGAAACGGGCAAGGGCTGCTTAATCTAGTTTAAACAGTGCTGGCACTAAAAGCAAAACCACAGCATAAGAAATTAGGTGCCTGGATGGGACTAGCTGAATATGCTTTGGGTACCTGGCTTCATAGTGTCTTGCTGCTCACTCATTTACTTCTTCGTGGCAAGTACGATTTACCACTAGTTAGTGAAAGGCAGATAATTCTGCTTATGAACATGAAAGCTTCAGGAAGACTTTGTTTTAAGTACCTGCTCTGAACTACTGTTCAGAAGTAATGACGACAGACAAAAGCTGGAACCAGTTCACTTACTTGGTCCAAATACTTTCTAATGTTCCTCATGGCTAGAGCCTTTTGCAGCCAGCATCCCCTAAATGACTTGATTTTCTCACAGGGTATACCATCAGTATCTTTATGTCTCACTTCTTACTCCAGTTTTCCTTTCTGCTGCTTATCTTTCCTCCCAACTTATTTGCAAACTCCTCATGGTATAAATCCGTCACATGAAGACTTGTATTCACACACCAAGTCCCTGTGGGGACAGAGAAACAGAAAGTCACTGCTGATAAATCTCAGGATTTTTTTTCCTTCTACTAAACTGTTTCACTCAAATGGTCCTTGGCACCTGCATTTATGTCAACCAGAGCTGTATTTTAGTGCATTCAGTTTCAAGTATTTCTCATGTGTTTGACCAAGTTGTTTTTTTAAAACTTCAGGTGGGAGATTATGCCTGAATTTCCCCAAGAGAGAAGTTCCATCAGTTTAGTCACCTTAGGTGGATCTTTATATGCTATTGGAGGCTTTGCAATGATTCAGCTTGAATCTAAAGAATTTGCACCCAGTGAAGTCACCGACATATGGAAGTAAGTTTAACTTTGATTATACTTTCTTAGTGGAAAGCAATTAGAGCGTTAGGTTTTTAAATGTGGGACAGTAAAATCCATATTATGTTTAATTTTCAAAATGAACCGTAGCACAGGTTGTAAAGCACTCGTTGATAAACAGAAATGTCAGAAAGTAACAAATAAACATGAGATTTGGACCTAATGAACATTTCCCCCTACTAGTAGATTGAACAGCATGAGTCATGATCTTCTCATTTTTTACTATATAGCAAGGGTATATCCTAAGAGAGTAAGATGCCATAATTACTGGCAGGTTTAGCCTTGTGAAGTGTACCATACACCCATTTTCTGTTTTGTGATCTTCTAATGTAGGAAAGGCTATATACACAGACAGGTTTGCACACATTCATGTGTATTAATAGCCAAAAACTGTCCTGAGCGAATCAGATACCCATATATCAGATTTCTATCTAACTCATGATAGCAGTGCTGAAACATCGTGCCTATATTGTGATTCTTCACTGGCTGAGGAAAATTTAGATTTAACTGGCAGAAAGATAGAAAGGATTCCCAAAAGCACATTGTATTTAAGAACTTTCAGGAATTCAGAAGGGATACTGAAGGAGGAGGACACTGTTCTAGGAACAGTAGAAGCATGATGCAGGCCAGTAATGAGCTATATAGGGACAAAGCAACAGACAACTCACAGGAGCAAGAACATCTTCCTGTTCTGCTCTGGAGGACAATAACGTTCTTCTGTGGCACCACTCTGCTCGTGGTTGCTACAGGCCTTTGCAACGTGTGGATTATCCTCCTTTTCATATTTGTGTGAGGGAAGTGTCAAACTCAAATTTTAAGAAGCGGTGTTCTGACCTTATCTTGTTAAATGCAGGTATGATGATGAGAAGAAGGAATGGAGCGGCATACTGAAAGAGATCCGATATGCTACTGGAGCCTCCTGCCTAGCTACACGATTAAACCTATTCAAGCTCTCAAAATTGTAAATAAAATGCTGGAAAATATGATATGGTGAGGGAGTTTTGATAGACACTTCTGGTTTCGTTGCATGAAAATGTTCCCAAATTGTACAGAGTTTTGTAGCAGTACGCTAGTTAAGTTGTCACTCTATCCAAGTCTTAAGATATTTACTAACTAATCAACAACAATTGAATTTTTGCTGAAGTTTAAAAACCTGAAGAATTCTGATCAACATTGTTAAGAATAAACAAAGATTTCAGAGAGAACTTGTTTTTCACTCTGGGGAATTACCAATGAAATTGGAGTTCCTTACACCCAGGCGATCCAGGATAGTGGTGGCTTAGTCCCCAAACAATTTAAGATGCTCAAGACTTAATCAATCGTGAACTACCTACTAATTGTATTTACCTTAACTTTGTTCTAACTGGCTGTTTGTACAGCCTGATTCCCCCCTTCAGCAATGTATGTAAATCCTGCATTCTTCAGCCATATCTTGAAAATGTTTTCATTAGAGCCTTATAAAAATAATGAATTTGACATTGAATTGCATATTGAAAACAGAGGTATATTTGAACCTCATGGCTGAACTCATGGCTCAGCCTTGAGTGAAGAGAGAGAAATATACAAGGCTAGTAGCTCTGGAGATTCACCTGCTGTGTTTCGGCTTCTGGTAACAAGGGTTTTCCTTTTTTTATGCTTTTGCATTTATTTCTAAAGCAAATTACTGAACAGAAATTTTTCTCGGAGCCCTGAGGCCATTAACAAAGCATTCATGAAAAGCCTTAGCATAACGGATCATCAGCAAATACCCGTGGCAAAGAGGACTTTTCCACCTAATAAAAAACTGATGCATTTTGATGTTAAAGCTTTTAAATAGTAACAATTAAACATTGTTTTTAAAACTATAAGAATATCACTTGATGGTGTCATTTTTAGTGATCAGCAGCTTGTTGTCGCTATCATAGTGCCAGGATACAGACTTCTTAGTAGAGCCTTTGCCAAAAATGTAACAGAGCCTTCAATTTTTTTAAAGTACAGCACATCCACCATTTTTATAGAGTACCTCTTTAAAGGATTTCTCCATTGAATAAAGAGGAGGACATCATAAGTCTAAGGCAATATAATTACACCTGACACATAAGGAAAACCAGAAAAGAAACCACTGCTGGCTGAACAGCAACTGCAGCTATAGACAGACCACCTGCATTGCCTTCCCAGGAGAGAGAGGTAAGCCTATGCCAAAGGCACAGCCATCATAGCTCATTTCAGTATGTTACTGTATGCGGGTACTTACTCTCTGGGGCTTCTTTACTATTTCCCCCCTTCATATACACACCACCAACTCCTCATCTGCTCTTAGCATCTTTTCATTGGCTCCAGTTAAATTACTGGTGCAGATTACTGGCGATCTGCACGAATACTTACTGATTTAATTTAGCAAGAAAATGACTGCAAAGTAATAAAAGTAGCACATTTTATTAAAATGCTTTTACATATTGCTTTTTCAAGATAGATGCACTTTCTGAATCCACGCAGCACGTTTTAATCATCTTTCCAGTTGTGAATATTCAAAACTTCATCCATACATATTTTAGACATATCTGGCTCGGCACAAAGTGATTGCTTGACCCCTGAAAAGCAGCTCAATCACACAACCATCCATCACTGATCACTTCAACTGCAGCCACTGCTACCTTCCTTATGCTCCACAGTTGCTACTTCAAGCCCATCTGTACAGAAGCAGGATCATGCAAGAGACAATTCTGACCTCTAGACCATGTTCTGAGATCCTACGTGCACGATTGTCTTCTTCATTTTACCCAAAATATAATGAGCTTTTTATGTGCTGTGCCTCCACTGCCATCTCCTCAAAGCACTCTTCTACAACTGACAACCCTCTTGCAGCCCATGTCAATTTGATCAGAAGCATCATCACCATAAGATGATAACCATCTGCCACAGCTTCTTCATAGTCATCCAACAAATGTGAGGACTGCCTTGGTAGGAAAATACCCTGCAACTTCTGTTAGTTCTGTCGGTTTTTTTCTGGCTTCTCACCAGTGAGTTGATTCAGATTCAGTCAATAGAAAATATTTTCTATTACTGGCTAGCTAAAAAAAAAAAATCAATCAAAACAAGCGACAGCCAAGTGCATGATGATCAATTCAGAGATATAGTCACTTACCTCTGCCAAGTTTCAAGGCAGATGGCATTTCAAGGAATGCTTACTGCTTCTATTAAAATGGCAAAAAAAACCATATAGGCATTATGCGTGTGAAAGAGATAGGCACAGCTAGTGGTCATCATGAGGTAATAGAAACTGTAGTCACAACATGACTGCTTCTGAAAATGAGCCAATTTACCACAGTATACTCTATAATGAACATTCTCCTGGCTGTTCCACTTCTTCCTTCTACATCCCTTTATCTTAAGCTTCCTGATACAAACCTTGGCTCAGTGTCATCACAGGAAGCCCTGCAACTGGGAGACAGTTTTGAGATATGAGGAAAAAAACCTGCTATGTTTCACCCCCAGTAACCAAGGTAGTATTTATCACTCTCAGACTTGTCTTGATTCTTGGTTTCAATTTTCAGCCTAATTTTGCTCTTCAGTACACCGTCCTATTTATAGAACAGGCATGTCAGATCTTTTACTTCTATTAACAACAGGCTAGTCCAACGCATACTGCTGCACTAGCAAGTTTCATGAAGTATCAGCCCCTAGTGAGCACATATGTCTGACATCAGGATTATTTCTTCCTTGTCTTATTTAATACCCTTCAATTATATCAATCTTTCCCTAGTTGTGTTCTTTTCAAGTTGCATTTAACGGGAGTACAGGGTGTTTCAAGAGTCAGGGTGGCTGCCAGACCTCTGGGACTAATCTACCTTTTGGGTATGCAGAGATGTTCCTGAAAGCTCCAGCTGTTTTCTTTTGCATATGCCACATCACAGGGTAGGGAAAGCAAGCAGCTGGAGGCTCCTTACCACCCCCCCCATTATAATCACCCACACTATATTGGTTGTGGAAGATGGCAACAGAATGGCTGCAGTAACAGTTCTATTCTTAGTAAACCTCCATTTCAGTTTCTTGGTTTCACAGTACAGAGATGATGTGCTTTGCCCCTATTGCTCGTTTTGTCACGTGCTGAAGGGCAGATAATTTCCAGTATATCTGCTGCCTTCTCTCCCATAGTTATAGTATTTCAAACTTTTTGTTTGGATAGGTGTATATCTGGTCAAGTCTCCATGTTGTTTATTTAAGAGATAATAATGTCATTTTATGGAAGCATTGTCACAGACTCACGTACTTAAACTACAGCTTCCAGATAACGAGAGATTTTAAGCATCCTTATTACATTTTTATGGCGCGTTGTGACCTGCCCTTTGCAATCCCTAACAAACTTAGGATTATATATCTTAATATCTGCTGTCCCTTGGCAAGCCTTGGTCCAGCTGACTCACAAATAAAGAGATTTTGGAAAATATGTATTTCAGGGTTACAAGAAGTTTAACTGATTACATGTCTTCAGCATCACTGTGTTTCATATAGATGCTTTTTCAGATATTCCAGCTGTGCATCTTTTGTTGATAAAACCATAGAATTCCATTCAAAATGAGGAATCTGCAAGACAAAGTCATACAAACTTAATGTTATTGTTGTCTGATATAAGGCCCACAACATTTTACAGCTGAGAAAGGGCTCTCTGATACCTATCATTCTCCACTTTTAAGATATTTTATCATCTGTGTCCCTTCTAAAAGCTAGACTTACTCTAATACTGAAAAGATTAGCTTCTCTCCCTGATCATTTTTTTCATTTAAATATGGTCAGTTGGCTTCCAAAAAGCTGTAATAGTTGCAGAGATGCAAAGCAGATACCCATGCAACACAAGCTGTGACAACCCCATTACACCCTCTCCACCTGAGGTACTTTGAAACCCAAATTGAGAGAAAAATCCCAGGTCACTATAGCCTTGTCATGTTAATCAGGGTACCAAAGTGGAAATCGTGTATCAGTAGCATACCATTTCCTGTCAGGGGATATGAGGAAGGATGTTTATCCTGTTGAAAAAACAAACTTAGGCCTACAGAAGAATTCTAATTAAAACTACAGTAGGTGACACAGTAACTACATATATAGGAGATTACTACTTTATTGTGCCTCCATTACCTGGCATATCTACACTGGAGGGTGGGAAATAACTCTGGCCATTACGTGTCTTCCCTGTCACAGTAGTATCACTTTAGCAGACAGACAGCATCCATCTCGCAGCTGCCATAAATGGCTCTGTAGCAGTCAATGTAAATGTATATGTACCATTTTTTCCAGCGTAGAAACCGTTCAGTGAATTGAACTGAAATTCCTGCTTCTCCGTTTCTCCTTTACTCAGGCTATGTGGAGGTTGCTAGTATGCTACAATAAGGTAAGTCTAAGATATCTGACTTCAATTTTGCTGTAGCTGCCTTTAGTGAAGGTGCAAGTGAAGGTACAAAAATTGCTCTTGCCCAGTAGTTGCTTTTAACTACTAGAAGAAAACTATCTTTAAGAAGCTGTTGCAAGTGTATAAATTTGCACTGTCTACACAAGTCCCTAAGGACACAATACATTGGTGACTCCTCACCTGAATTACCCGGTACCCCAACATTTCCAGGTGTCGTTTTTTCACTGCAGATTCTCCTTTCATGTGACATGAATCCTTGCTAAAAGCTTTTGGATCAAGAAATTCCAAGGCAATTCTGCAAACAACAAAACTCTGTTTTACTTTCAGGTTTTCCCTGAACATCAAAAAATGGTATTTCTATCTCAGTATTGGTAGTTGCAGTCAGACTATTAGTAGATAAACCTCACAATTCACAGAAAAAGAAAAATTAAACCACCCACTGAAACTAGATAAGGTATTTCCCCCTCACAATTATCTAGAGATGCTTGAACTTCACATGGTTTAGAAAACCACTTCCTTCTTGTTTTTGTGTATGGTTCAAACAGCAAAACCAGCCTAACTGGCATTTTCAAGGCATACATTTGAAAAGGTGGGAGGAAAATGGTATTCCCGTCTCATGAAACAGAGATTTCAAGAAGGCCTGTCTGCACTAGGGAGGCTAAACCTCATAAAGGCTTTGGAAAAAGAAACAGAAAAATAAGTAGCCTACAGGTTGCAACAATGACTTAGGATACAAGCATCGACAACCTGGTCTATATTGGAAAGAGCTAACATATACTAACCTCTGCGCGCCTGGTGGTAGAGACTTTCTTCCTGCATCCTTGAAGTCATGTCTCAAATGTACTCCCTCCAAATCACCCAGAGGTATATTCTCAGCCGTATAGGAAAGAGGCCTTTTATTTTTATCCAGAATGCATTCAAGATCTGTGAGAAAACATAACACTCCAGTATGCTGATAAAAAAGAAAATGAATATGATCTGTATAGTATTTAATTTTATAAAAAAAAAAAGTAATAATGAAATTAGAGATACCCAACATTTTTTGTTGTATTATGCAGAACTTTAAAATACTGTATTTTATACAAATTGCCAAAATTTCTTATTTGTGATACCCTGTGGCATTGTAATCTGCATCCTCAGAGGCATTCTAACCTTAGCGGTAATGGTACCAGAAGTATCTGTAACAATCCTTAGAAGGTTAACTGCTCACCTATTTCATAGTAGTATGGTGTGAGAACAGACATTCTTGCGTAATGGCTTCCTCCTAAGATCTCTGCCAGCATTCTGTGAACATGCTGTCGCAGTGAATTTATTCTTCTACTGCCTACAGAGAGTAAATAAAGAGTTCATATATCAACACTTCCACAGCTGAAGTTCTGAAATAGAAATTTGTGACATTTTTGACAGCCAGCCTACTAGATTAAAGCTTTTCCACAGATAGCGATGTTATTCGATCACAAATCGAGAGACCATGCGATCATCTTTGGGATGGAAAGTGGCAGATGCCCACTAAGCACAAATTGCGAGGTATTTAAGGTGTTAGGAAAGGACAGAAGAGGAAAGGAGAGCAAATTTTGCTCAGCTACACTCACATAAATCCCGACTTTCCATCCCAGGATTTTTTCCCATTCACATATCACAAAAAACACTATTTTCAGGTTTCACCTGTTGGATTTTGTTTGCTTGTAAACATGCTTAGATTGTTAAATGCGTATTTAGTTATTGTGCATTAGTTATTACAGGCATACCACAATATCTGCCACTTCTTTATCTGCTGCAGACTGTTTCATACATTGCTCTGCAAACCATCTTCAGTCTCATAGATCAAGTGGCTGAGTCTGATGGAGAGCAAAGCAGTTCTCCCCCGTAAGAATTAACGGAGGAGATGCTGGGCTCACGGCAGCCGGATTTTCTGAATAGGTCACTGTTCTGAAAGATCTCTGCTACTTCACCCGTGAGGCTGAACACTTGACCATTAGCCTATTTCTCTGTCCGTCAGCCTTTGATGGATCTTGATTCTTCTGAGGAAGATGACAACGAGTTCAAAAGAACACAACAAGAATGTTCACACTGAGAGATTTAAGTCAAGCATTCAGTCTCATAAATGAAGTAGGGATCAAAGTGACCTATTCTGAAAACACCGCACCTCATCCAGTTGACAGTTCTGATAATCCTGTTCCTGCCTCTCCATTCTCCATGCCATACATACTGTCCTTGTGTATTTAAATTGCGAGTATTTCTTATGTAGAAATATCCTGCCCTTAACATTAATTCTCATGGGAAAAATTGCTTTACTCTCTGTCATATTACAGTGTAGAGTTGCACTTTTCAGGAACACATCCTTGATGGATAGTGGCATATGTCCTCCTGAGCTGCTACTGTGCACTAGTCTGAGTATTACAGCCTGAGCACAAATGAAGTGCCTAGCAGACTGCTGTAACAAGACTACTACTGGTAATGAGGGCAGCTTTTCCTCTCCTGAGTTACTTACCTTTGAACAAGACATGCTGGCAATAGCGTTCATGAAACCAAGGGATGTGAAACTCTGGGCATTCCAGACAGACTGCTCTGTTCAATTTCATGAGGCACGAGCGGACCTTCTGTTTTGAGGTATCAGACAGGACTGAGTTAAACAAAATAAGAAGGTGTGAGCTGAAATGTGGAAAACCCAATACACTGGACAACATTGCTACCTCTGAATTCTTTACTAGACTAGACTAGAATTCTTTTATAGCCATCTCTATACTATGGTATTTATAAAGTTTATGCTGCAGAATCTTAAAAAGAATCTCAAAATCCCTTAGGGAAAAGAGAGAAATGCCAGTTTTGCTCAATGTTAAGAACCAACAGAAAGACAGAAGAAAGCAGCAATTTAAACTGTCTTCTATCATTTATCTGGCAACAGTGCGTTGATAGCAAACAACATACAGGTGGAGAGGAAGGCAACCAAAATTTGAAAGGAACACTCAGTCGCCTGCTTATAGAGAAAGGAGACTGGTGGGACTCATCTGTTGCAGACAAGAATCCCCCATTATTTCTTGAGCTTTGGTCTGTGACTTTTTCTGGTAATATTACTACAGCCAGGTAATTTTATTTCCAATAATAACTGAAGAGTTTTTAAATAGAATGCAGTAAATTGACTATAATATTAATTTTGAATGGGCTTCTCTCATCTGAAAACAACATCTGTAACATATGTTAGTATTTTTAAAACAAAGCATAAGTTTTTGTCTATTGCTTCTCTTTTAGCACTCAAATAATGACCAGATTATACAGAGGGGTCTTCCCAGGAGATTATTTATTTAAAGAGTAATTCTACTTCTCAAGTCACATATATGTCCACAACTTCATTTTTATGCTAAGTACTACATAATTAAATCCATCAGAGAGCTAGATACCTACCTTGAAGCTGAGCATCCAGTTTACTTAGGAAAGATACATTAAATATCATCTTTATCAGAAATGAAGGAAAATAACCAGCCACTGCCAAAGCATGACCAAGCAGCACCAAGTGGTGAGTTTCAAAACAACCTTAAAAAACCAAACACAAGTACATATTAACAAATGATGTGAACTTGAAAGGACTTGCAATGCTCCCCCCATTCCCCACAACTCATCCAAGTTTCTTTCTTAATATACTAAATGAACATAGAGAACTTTGGTTTATAGTGTAAAACTACAGCCAGATGGAGGAGCACCTTTGCACAACTGCACCAAGGTGTAAGGTAACCCTTCCCAGTTCTTGCAGGAGGAAATGAGTTAGTCTTTTAAAAAAAAAAAAAAAAAAAAGACAACCCCACAATATTTCAGTAGCAAGTAAATTTTCACACAGTTCTCTGAGGCTGTATCGTCAGCCAAAACAATTTTGAATCTCTGTACATTTTCCTCCACTACCTCAACATTTCTTTGTGATCGACCATAAAACGCTGTTCCCAAATGATAATTCCCTGGGGAACACTGCAACAATTATTTCCAATGACAGCATATCAATTAATCCGAATTTTCACTTTCTTTATATTACAGTTCAAGATACCTTGCTAGTCCCCTATCAACAGCAATTTTAGAGGATGAAATGAAGTTTGAAAACCCAAGAGAAACACACTGAATCTTGCAGAACAGTAGTGGTAACATACAAATGCATTTTTTTCCTTGGCTTAAAAAAAGTGCCATTCTACTCCCATTTTTGTCAGTACAAATGATATCTTTCAGTGTTTATTTGGTGTCACCGTACCACTGGCTAATGCACTTACTCAAGTTAGAGCTAAGAGGCTGGATGCAATTCTCAAAGAACTCTTCATTGGCAGGAGGGTCATAGTTCAGAATAGAGAAAAGGTAGAGAATAAAATATATTTCAAAGGGATGGATCTGCAAAAAGAGACACCCTAAATTAAGCCACTGCAAAATATTCTAATATTACTTTACAATAGAAAGGGTGTTATAAGTCACTCAAAACTGGGAGACTTAAGACTAGATGAGCTAATTTTAATATTCGTTTTATTTCTCAGCTTTTCCTGGACAAAAATATTTTTAAAGAATGCACAAATCATTAAAACTGCAGACACTGCCAAAAATTAAAATGCTTGATGCAGAAGATCCAAGTGTTACTGTATACTTAGATTTTAACAAGCTCTTAACAAGCTTTCCCATCAAGGGCTCTCAAGGAAACTAAATTGTCATAGGCTACAATAGAAGGTCTTCTATATAAATAGCAGATTAAAATGAAGGAAAAAGTATAAAGAAAATACAGTAATTTTGACCACAGAGACAAACTGGTGGGAGATCCCCATAAGAACAGGTGCTGTAAAAACATATACCATGTGATGTGACTTTTGTAAAAAAAACAAAAAATGATTTAAGCATGGCCAAATATAAAGCTGAATGCCAAGGATTATGGTCGACCTTCTAACACTGAGTGACTGAATAATAAAATAAGAAAGGAAAATTAAAAAGAAGAAAGTCAGTAAGTGCAAAATAACGTATACGGAAGAAAAACTGCCTTGAGTGTACCCAGACAGTGATGAACTCCAAATTAGCTACACTGAAGAAAACTTTTAGAAACACTGTGAATTGTTCTCTGAAATAGATTAATTTAAAGCTCAGAAGAAATCCCTAGCATTTAGTGTGTGTTTTTCTTTATTAGGAAAGCAACAGAGAATAGAAAAAGAACTATCCTCGTACCATGCTGTCTTTCCCTTAAACACATATAGCTGTGGAGAGGGCAAACACATCTCTTCATATAAACTGATACCCAGTGAAATTTTCAGACCACAGATTAAGGAACAGAACAAAACCCTTTAAACAAACCATTATTACTTTGTAAAAAAATCACTGCCACTGCATTCTGTTTTGTAAAGGCTTAAAAAAATCAATCTCAAAAAAAAAAAAACCACAGAGGACAGATCCATTAGCAGCTATACTATTAAACAGGATTATCCAGAGGCAACATTTAGTCCAGAAAATCTCAGCACTACTGGGAAGCTGTTCCAAGGAAAGGATCTCAATACCTGTACTTCATTTGTCCTTGCTACCAACTTGTTCTTACCTTTGTCAAAGCCAGGATTCTGAACTGGAATGACTTTTGCTCCAATATAGGAGGACCACTATAAGCTGCGTCCTTCATGGAAAAGTAGGAGGCAGCTACAATGATTTAGACGTTATTCTACTTCTAAAACTGCAGCCAAACCCAAATCTATATTTTAAACAATACTTTCATTCTATTAATACAAAACTGCTACACATAAAACTATTACAAGTGAGCTGAAAAGGTGACTTATGTATACTATCTACAAAAATAACGTTCTACATTTCAGCAAAATCCTCTCTCTCACTTAAAACGGTGGGTTCAAGACAATAAAACCCTCTACTTAAAAGCATTAAAGTCAATGGACTTCTGGGGCTTGAATGCTATTCCATTTGCTACCAACCTGGCCTTTTATTGAATAACTTATACAGTAGATCGAAAGAAAAACTGTAATACCTTGTCTATATTTTGAACAGTCACAGAAGCTATTCTGTCAAGTAACGAAGCAGAGCAGCAGTTTGTTTTTATGAGAAAAAAGGAAAACTGTAACACATTTGCCCATGTTATTTGGTCTATCAAGCGCTGACATGTAGCCATAGTTTCCTCACTGAGGACTTCTTCAAACCATTCTCCATTCACATATGTAAGTTCTTCCAACAGAAGATCTAAGTTGTCAGCTTTCTGAAGCCTCTGAAATCCATAGTCATTTACTTTCTGTAGAAGCTTAGCACATAGCTCTGAAGTGTTTTTTTGCCAGTGTAACTGGTCATAATGATTCCATTTGACAAGAGCTGTAGCAATGCAATTCAAATGAGGGAGCCTGCACTGAGGCAGAACTGCAGTTGCTTTGTTTATAATGATTTCCTCCTCTTGAAAGGAAGGAAGCATGGCCAGAACACGAATTATTGCAGCAATGTCAGCAGGTATGACACTAGATTTTAAAAAACTGGAAGAGACAGAAATAAAAGCAGAACATCAGTACTGACCAAGTGCAAACGTTCACAAAAAGCATATAAATGATGCACATGAAAATTCTATTTGAAAAGTTAAAGCTGCACATCATCCCAAACATGTAAGATGTAGAAAATTAATGACATAGTAGAAGTTCACACAGATGCTGTCTACCAGCTTTTGTTATTCTGAGATTATTTTTTTTCCTTCTAATCAATTCAAATTTGAAAAGGTAAGATGACAGGCAGCATCTTAGTCAGCTGGTGAGGCTTCAAGTGCTACTGATGAAACACAGAAGTCCTTAATGAGGGCAGATACTGAATCTTTGGGTTTCTAGGACCCGGATAATTTCAGCGATTAGCAAATGAACTTTTTCTCTGCAGGAGACCTGGATGCTGCCTCAGGAACACAAAGGCATCGTCAACAAAAAAAGATGTCCAGCCAGAGGACTGCACTCCTACAGAGCGGTGGAGCGGTGGAAGCAGTCGTGGCAGATCTCTTCTCCTGTGACTCCTGAGATGGCTTCCTCTCTATGTGGCAACTGTGCAACCGGAGGCCTAACCTGAAAGTTCTTCAGTCAAAAGGAGAGTACTTCTGCTCTGTACTTTCAGTTGTTCTGACCTCAGCATCCTTACTGCACATTTATCATCACTTGTTCCTTCAAACATCAAAGTCGTTAACACCTATCCTCCCTATAAAGTAACGATCAAAATTACCTGTTGAATGTCATTATATTGCAATGGGAAATGAATCTATTTGAAAAGATACCACATTTATTAGCTGATACTACTAGGTCTACAGCCAAGACCACAACCATGTCCTATTCTCTGGTTTATGTTTAATAGAATCAAACTGTTTTAACAGTTTGTTACTTCTTCGTATTTTATGAAAGCAAAACAATACAATTTAACACCTCTGCTTGTTATTTAAAATATTAAGCAGAAAAGCGTTTAAAACTTACACTAAACGGGCAATTACTTTTCCAAGAAGACATGCTTACCCAAGTAGCAACTTTTTTAGCTTGTCAAACAGCTCCAGATCGTGGCAATGCAGCAATACCAAGTACTGTGTTAACTTTACCAACTGTAATATGCTACAGTTATCCAAATGTTTGTGCAGAATAGAAGCCATTCTGAATACAAACAGAGAAAGATGATGCTATTATACTAATGTGGAAGACATTACAAAGCGCAATACCTCACAGGAAGAAGAGGTATGCCACAGTGCATGGTACCTAAGTGGAGGGCTGCATACACCCTGGGCCCCTCTCCATCCCAGTCATTTTGATGGTATTCTGCGTAGACACAGCAGCCTCTCTCTGCTTTGTGAATTGCAGGATTAAAGCCTTCATCACAGCAAAACAGCTGCTCCACTCTAATAATTTCTGATGCAGATTTTACAATTTGTTAAATTTAGATCATCAGAATGACTGAAGCAAGACCTGCAATGCAATACACTAGAACAGTATCACCACCTTCAGCACAACTGCACTCACTTATAAGGTAACAGTAGTGCTGCTATGGCTATGTTGGTCTAAAGCTGCAAGTCAGGGCTAGATTTATAGGAAGAGGTAATATTTTCTCTTAGACCTTCTTCAACCAGTGAGGTTCAAGGAGAAAAAGCATGAATTCACGCGATCTTCCCATGAACACTACACTGCTCCTTTTTTTCCAAGGATCTGTTTGGCTCATACAACTACATTCAATCTGGAGTAGTTGCTCACAAACTGCAGTTAATCCTACTGCAGCTGTGACATATCTGATGACAGTCTTCCAGGCCCAAAACCTCAACTGCTTTTCCCTTCATTGCGTCAAAGATATTACCTCTCCCTATAAACCGTGCTCAGTTAACAATTGCAGGAAATCTGGCCCCAATTCTTACTTAAAGGTGCAATTCTTAATAGTTTAAAATAGGGCATGATAGCTTCGGAAGAAACAATTCACAATAATAATAGGATCTGCTAGATAGGACACATTCTCTGCAACTTACTACATTCTCATTTGTCTCATTAGTTAACAACGATTTCAGTGAAATGTTAGAGGCTGTGTTTACTCAAATAGGATCACATATTTGTAAATAAGCTAAGAACTATACTATACTATCCTGGCGAGATAGAATTGCCTTTCTGTGACAATTCCTGAATTGCCCCAAATACTTTTGGTCAGATGTGATAGTCTAAAGTCTGTAATAGCTAATTATATATAAAGCGTCTGCATTTGTCTATGAGAAACAGAACTACCTACCCCTCCACCACCAATTTATTGGATATTATATAGTTTTCCATAGTAAATGGAAGTAGTTTTCCTAGAGAATACAATTTTCTACTAGTATCAAAAAAATTACTTTCGGAGTAGATGAGAATTTCTACATTTCATTTTCTGCATCGTCTTTAGTATTACCAATACTTGATGACTGCTAAATCCTTCTGCCATGGCCACTGCAGTAACTAGCAACCTAAAGAGGAAAAGAAAAGATACGTTTTCGAAAGAAAAACTGTCAAAAATTTGCAGCAAACATTGTAGCAATTATATTTGTCTAGAAAAGGAGGAAAAGTACCAACATAACTACTTAAGGAAATTTGGGAAAACGGAGTCCCCCAAACTAGAGACCTTTGTTCTGTGTACCCTTCTTCTGAACAACAATTTGTATGGGACAGATAAGAAGATGAAAATGCGTAAGATCAGTACACGTTGCTCTGATGCTAAAAAACAGTGAATCAAACACTTCTGCAGGTAGACAAAAGCAGGGAAGATACTCTTAAGACACTGAACAATTCACCATCAATCAACAGGCTACATGTAACAGAATCACAGATGAGCTGAACTGGTTCTGGGAAAAATAAGGCTAATGACTTCTGCCTCACATTTACTTTTACTAAAAAAAAAAAAAAAAAAAAAAAAAAAGGAAAAGCTTATGGAACTATTTAAGGCAAAACCAATACAGGCTTGCATAACTGAATGTGCCAGTATATTCACATCTCTAACAGGGAGCTAATGCTTATGCAGAAAAGTCTGAAAATATGACTAATCATAACTACTACAGTCAATTCAGCCTAAAACTGCAGACTGCCCCCCAAAATAGTTTTGAAAGGCCCATGACTGATACCATCCCAGAAGAGTATTTTCTATATGGTACAAGGAAAAACATGCGGAGTTAGAGCTGCAGCTCAGTACTATCTATGCTCTAGTTGCTTACTGAATGCTGAAGGGTTCTCTGTAAGAGCAGGTATAAATCATAAATAAAATAAAAATGTTACTAAATTTACCTTTCTCTTACCTTGGGTCCTGCCATAGGCCCAAGGGTAAAAAACAATTTTGTAAAAGTTTCGGGATCGTTATAATCATCTATAGATTCAGACAGCAGCTGTTTAGCAACCAAGCGGAATTCAGCACTGTCAAAACCAAGCTGCTCATACAGTCCAAAAATAAGATTAATATTGTGTATATCAAGACGGCAGGCACTTTTAAGGAAAATCTTGTTGCATTTTTCCAGCAATGGATGATATGCCAGTTTAACGTTTTGAAGAAACAGTGTTATTCTTTTGGCATAGTTGAAGTAGACTTCATCCTCTTCCTCCAAGAGCTGTTCAGCCTTCTGTAGTAATCGATCTCGAAAACTCTGTGAGATAACATCAGATATGCTGATCATCAAAACTGACAAGATCCTAAAAAAAGAGAAGGTTTCACACTTACACATTGAACATTTTAAGCATTAGGTTTTAGATTTCTTAAATAAACTAGCCAAAGCAGGAATATTAGTCAGGGTGTTGCCGACTTCCGTCTTAAGAGGAATTTTAAGCCCGATGTAGAAAATACAGCTGAACAAAAAGCATTTGTCCTGCTGAAGCCAAAAGTCTGCTTTCAGTGAACTTCTAAAGCAATAAGGATTTTGCTACTATTACTTACAAAGTTTTATGTGATGAAAGTGGTTGCCTGAGGCAAGTCCCTGATTCAAATTTGTGAAAAGGTCTTTCATGTGCAGTGGAAACTAAAACTAAAGAAAACTTGGAACAATTCTCAAGAGACCAAAAGGAGAGACGAATCACCATCATTCTTGAAGAAAACTTCCTTTCCTAAGGGGCCAATGGGGAATAACTGAGGACCAGAAGGGCAGTCAGTTCTGCAAAGAAATGCAGTCCCATTTAACGACTATTTCATAAGCAGGTTCCTCAGACATACAGAAAAGATTGTTGGGACTGACGGTGCCGTTTAAAGCAGAAAAGGACAGCAGCCTATGCTATAATGGCCCAGGGAGAATAGAGGCAAGAAAAAAAAAAGCTTGGAACTTTTGCACTGGGGCCTGGTTTTAAGTAATTTTGTATGAGGGCAACACATTAAACATTAGCAAGAGCACTGATAAATTCAATTTGATAAAAGAAATGCTTTGAAGATAAATAAAAATAACATTTCTTTGAGATTGTTTACTGCTATTCACAGTAGTAAACTAAATCCAGCTCAGGGCAGGGAAACTATCAATCTCATGGAAGAAAGACAACTGGTAGATCAGTAGCACCTAAATTCTCAGAAAAGCCCATGTAAAATTTAGAATCAGGACAAAGTAGTATCTGATGTTTTTCCCACTGTAAGTATAACATTACCTTTAAATACGTTCTTAAATTGATTATACAGAAGTTCTTCCCAAAATAAGTGGGAAAACGCATTCACCTGAGCGAACTTGTCCTTGAAAATCAGTACCCTTATACAAATCACCTCTCTCCCACAAACCCCAAACTGAAGAGCAGCAACCTTCAGTTGAGAAAAGGCAAAATGTTTAGTGAGCACAGCCCAGTAATTATGACACGTTGCTTCTCCACTTACCTTATATCCTGTATAGAATCCAGTTTCATGTCCACAATATGAGCTATTCTGCCAATTAGGGGACTAAAATTCATGTGCTGCTTGTATAAACACAGTGCAAATTTAGACAGAGCTGGCAGACTAAGTCTGTTAAGGTATCAAATAAAGACAGATAGAATGTTTACCTTTTAATTTTAGTGAACAACTAAAGGTAAAAATCTAATACAACAAATATATAACAGATAAGATTATATTCGAATTACAAAAAACAGAAACAAAGTATCAAAGCATTTCCTATTTGGTCACACGTCAGTGATACTTTATGGACTTTGCCAAAATAAACTGTAATCTACAAAGCCATACTTAAAACACCTAGGAATTTTATACCAAAGCATATTGTGTGTACAGAACTTTCCAAAAAGCAGAAGTTCTTTGGTTTAGCCAGATCACTGTAAGGATGTCTATAATGATCGTCTTCTCGAGTAGTAAATTGTGAAATAGCTAAAAAGAATGTGAGCATTTTATTATGTGAATGTAATTTTGTGTTCAGACTAGATTGAATTTATTTACTTGTCAAGATGCCTCAGCTGTTAAGCTGGGAAAGGCAATTCTGCGATACTGGTGACAAAACTGATACTAGCACCTGATGTCAAGCAGAGATTACAGAGATTACAATATCAAAAGCAAAAAAAGTGTACAACGGGAAAAGGCTGAGGTTTTAATATATATATTTTTTTACTAAAATTAACATGAGTCAGGGGTTCTAATTACCATTTAGGAGTAGGACGCCAAGCACTACCAAGCACTAAGATAAAATCGTAAATGTTAGAACTTCCAACTTATTTTAAACACATACATCTATACAGATAATGTATTTCAAATCCTTAAAGCGTCAGTCCTCCATTGTTGCACTATCCAAACATCTTCTTGAATATCTGTGCCCTAAATGCCATGAATACTCAAAGCATTTATCTTAAAAAAAAAAAAAAAACCTTCTAAAACCCTTCAGAAATACAACTGACATTTAAAATACTAACGAAATTTTTAAAACCTCTGGTAAATGCTCTTTGAGAACACTTGTGCAGCCTCATGTAAAGCAAACTAAACTTGCAATTTATACCTTTCAAAAAAGGATAGCAGCACAGTACTTGCCTTTCTAATCTTTTCCACGCTTCTGTCACCAGCACTTCTGCTAGAGAATCATGGTCTTCAACATCCAGCCTTCAGAACAGTCAAAGACATAACAGTTTAAAAGTTTGCCTCTGAAGTTATAAAGAAATCGTGTAAGAGATAAATGTTCTCCTATTATATATCATACTGTTCTACATTTCTATTGCTCCCTCCGTCCAAACACATGTACCTAAGAACAGATTATAATCTGTTCTTGTATTAATAATCTAATCCCCACTGAGACTGCAAAACATTAATTCTGTTTTGTGTTTTGTATCTGGAAAACCGAGGCACAGGAAGTTAGGCAAGTTGTCTGTGTCACAGTCAGAGTACTGAAGCTCAGAGAGGACAATCTGCTTATGGTCTGAATTTTGACTACAAAATGATCCTCTGGTTTTTATCAGATACAAAACGTATAGTTATAAGAGGACAGCATGTTAGCAGGGGAGTTAGGCCTGTAACATTTTCAGTGAAAAGTTTTCCAATCTTAGAAATGCATCAGCAGTAAAGTTGTTAGCAGAAAACATATTTATGAAATATTGTACTGAATAAGAGGTTTTAAATGGTGTATTTTTGAAGTATTTTGTTGGATCGACTTTCGATACATGACATGGAATTCAACATAATCCTGCTTACCTCAGAACACTGTATAGGGTGTTCACCACGACCTCATTTTCCATACGTTCTACCTTGTTTTCTGCCAAAATGCGAAGAGTAAGAAACTGCGAGTGATTTCTTATATAGTTGCTTGTCCTTAAAGGAAGGGGCCTCTTCTTTTGTAATTGCCACAGCACGTTCAGTGCACTTCCCACATGTTTTTCAGAAAGTCTGGCCTTGTTCCTTCCAATGAGACTGAACACTTCGTCTTCATGGGTGCAGCTATTTATCTGGCTCAGAAGCAGGTCATTGCTCAGAGTTCGAGCTTGGCAATGTCTTAGCGTAAATAAGCAAACCTGCCTCAAACAAAGCATTTTGTTATGCCTACCAGCTGTCTTTAAGGTGTCCAGACAGATTCTTCTCTCACTTTTCACAGTAAACTATGTTGTTACAAACAATAAAGTCGGGCATCTGAAAAACAGAAGCTCTTTTTTCTTGCATCCTGTATAGTCACGGTATTAAGAAGAATTTGGTTCTAATGTACCTGTAATGAGATTGAATGAAGGCAGTTTAATACAGTCATAACTATTAGCTAAAAATCAGTGTCTCTACTTTTTAATCCTCTGAGTCAGCGTAAGCTTGAAAAGAACCTAAAACTTTAATTCTTCTTAGAGATGCTCCTAACAATGAAAACTTAAATGCTCAGGTGCACTGAGAAAACTTAGTCCGTTCAGCGAGTTTTCAAATTTAGAAATCTTCCTTTAAAAGGAGTATGTGCTGTCAAGCTAATACTCAGAAGACAAAGCTGAGGCAGGCAGTTCATGACTAAATCGGGCAAGGCGCTCTCTTTTTCACAACCTGGGCTCTGGCAACTGCCAGGAAATACAACTGCTGGCTGTAAAAGGAAGTGATCCAGCAAGAGCTCCTGAGCTGACATCCCTGGGCTACTGTGGCCTTACGTGGGGGGTACAGTCCATAACGATGGCAACTGTTCCCCGTCTATAAGCCTCTTCTAGAACTTCCTTTCCTCTCTGTTTTTGTTAGTACGTGGTCTATGTCCTGTAAACACATGAATATTTCAGTACATGCCTTCTAGTCAGGAAGGCTGGCCATCTCTGTAGTATCGGTTGTCGATCAGTCACAACACCTCAGCCGAAATCACCCACAGTGCAAAAGAAAAGCAATCTCATTCCCCAAATGGTAGCGGAAGTCTTATCTATTGAAATTAGGTAAGCACTAATTTGTTTCCTTAATATATCCTCCGGTGTGCGTACAATGCTAACAACTATGGATTCTACAACTTACAGAATGGGTTCCAAGCTGCAGCAAACAAAACCGCTAGTGGTAAATGTCATGGTACACCAAAAAAATCCCACCAAATTCCCTCATCTTAGAGGTCATGAAAAAAGTTAGAACTTTTGCTTTAGGGGATATAATCACTAAAAACAAAAATGATCAATATACCTTATTCCCATCAGCAGACTTGAATGTTCTTCAACTGTACGCGTGATTCCATCTCCATAACATACGAAGACGAGGCCAGCAGCATACAGCAGGTCTACTAAGAAAAAGCCTTCTCAGCTGAGCAGTTTACGTAACGCATTAAACTCATTCCACAAGACTGGATTCAAATGCATTTGTTTTTAATTACCTAGTTTAAAGAGATAAAAGATTACATTTTCCCTCTAATGCCATGATAGTGAAGGACAGCTTGAAAAACAGCACAACTTTTTTTAACTTACTGCATGACCATTTCTGGAGTCTGAGTTGCAAATGAACAGATTTTTTTCTTATCCTGTTTTAGAGAACAACTAAGGAAGCATCAGATAAATACCTTTAAAAGAATTCTGACACATGTAAACCTGCTTTTAAGATTTCATGTGCTGTAATATAGAACATTAAAGCAAAGGCTTTTTATCACAGTATTTTTGCGCTGTTGAATGTTCCTCTATTTTTATATGTCCATTTGATGGTAGGAAAACTACAATATTCATTGATGTTTACTCCCCACAGCAAGCTAGGCTGCTAAAAGTCAGGATGAAGGTAGATACTGGAAGAGAATATAAAAATTCACACTCTCACACCTTCCTGTAAGCTGAGGTAACATGTCCATTGCCTTTTTCATGCTGCATAGTCCTCATATCCCTCTTCCTCATGACTGGGAACTGGGATGTCTATGTAAAATGACCTGTAGGATGTTTCCAAATGTTTCTCTTTCTGGAAGGTATTTAGAAGATCCAAATCATTTATCACAAACTTTTACGAGATTGTAAGCTGTAATTAATTCTAATACTATCACTTAAAAAGCAAGACAATAGGAAATAGCATTTGTTTTTAAACTTAGAAATACACAGATTAAGAAGAGTAAATCTATGCATCTATTCAGAGAACTACGTCTAAAGTGTTCTATAGCCCATGCAAAACACATACCAAAAGGACAAGAAACTTTTAAAAATTATTTCATAACAGATGAAGCGTCAGAAGCATTTTCTGGGTCGTCTTACAAACGGCAGCGAGCCAGCAAATCCTCCACGAAGGAGCAAGTCCGTGAGGCGCACTGGGGCGGCGCTCCTGGGGACTGTGCCCCAGCTGCGGGGTCCTCCTTGGTCCTGCGGAGGCGGCAGGAGACTGCCGAGGGGGCCCGCGCCTGGGACTGGCAGGGAAAGGCTGCCTCGGCTTTCTGAGCAGCCTGTGCACCCCATGAACTGCTATGAGAGAGCAAGAGGCCTTCTCTTAAACCCCTCTAAGTGAATGTTACTGAAACAGCAAAGTCCACTATTTTTATATAACATATAGAGAGAGAGAGAGAGAGAGAGAGAGAGAGATTCTAAGGAAACAAAGGAATCAATGTTGTTTGTGCAACTTTTAAGAATTCCCTACACCCTCGCAATATAATTTGAGAAGTCCCTAACTTACATTTCCACAAGACCCCTGCTTCATTCACGCCACAGATGGATACTGCTCGCTTGAAAGAACAGCGTCATTTAATGTCCATATTTGACGTCTCTGCGCTGCTATATACTGCATGTATACCCCTAGACAGAGCACTTCCCATGAGCTGTCAGGGAATGTAAGGAGAAAGGAAAAGTCCAGCAAGTTAGACCTTCCAAAGGAAATAAAGACAAATGATAACAGCTTACATGGTCATACTAATTAAAATTAACAAAGAAAACCACATTTTACATATTCTGAGGCAAGAAAAGTCATCTTTCTAGAAAAAACACAAAGGGACTTAAGTTCAAGAACAGTGAAGTTCAAGAGTTTGACTTCACCGTACTGGAATATTTATTTTATTTGTACACTTTTCTATGCTTTGCCAAAAAAAATGTTAAAAATGTGTAAGCTCTGGAACACAAATCTAACATGTTATAACATGTATATACTGTATACATAATAGCTCCAGAACATCTTTCTGGACCTTTTCTCACCACCATTAATAACAACTAAGAATGTTTAACAACCGTGATGCAGTCATTCCATTACCAACTGATATAATACAGTCACAATGTCATATTCATCATGCTTATTTATTCCTCCAGCTTTCTGTAACGTTTTCTCCGACTGTTATCACTCTATCTGAAATCACAACCAACATTATTACCACGACCAACTTTTTATTGGATTGACTAGCTATTTTGCAGTTGTCTATCCAAAGTTTAGTTTTGGCATTTTATCTGGTTTTGATCATCGGTACATCTCACTCATCTATTGTACACTTAAGAAAACTAAAAAATAGCTCCTTTTTTACTTATTATAGAGGTGTAGCGTTTTAGAAAACCTGTACGCAAAATCTGTCACTAGAACAGCTTCTGTATGCTTCTGCTGGTAAATCCAGACTGCCTTAGTTACAAAGTCTATACAGGCATGGGAGTAACTGGGAAAGACCTAAACCCTGACAGATGAGCAAAGTGGTGGCACTTACCTTTTTTAAAGAATCTCAGGCCTTGTTCCAACTCACATAAGACCTCAAGGAATGTGACTTCCCACTTTTAGAG
This sequence comes from Struthio camelus, assembly GCF_040807025.1. NCBI lineage: Eukaryota > Metazoa > Chordata > Aves > Struthioniformes > Struthionidae > Struthio > Struthio camelus. The sequence goes on along the minus strand of NC_090947.1, from coordinate 23,740,679 downwards.
GAAAACTATGCTACATTTGTTTGAAGGAGACTTCTGTAAGTAGTGTGGATCTTTCACTTACCACAAGATGATCGAGTTTTTCCTGTTGTCTTGTCAAACACATTTGGGAGAAATCTGGAATTCAATTAATAATGCCTAAAACAAATAAAAATGTTAGTTAAAACTACCTCAAATAAGTCCGATCTACAGGGGAAGAAAACAAGATTTATCTAAGCATTTTGTGATGAAGCACGTGTGATTTATTAAATAAAACTCTGGCCACCAACAGCGTCTGGGTTTCAGAACTCCCAGCGGCCAGTCCCTCAGCACTTTGTTTTTATGCAGAGATTTGCAAGGAGCAAACCTGCCTGCCTGCTTCCTCGAAGGTTATTTGGCTTGTCAGCAGCTGGGCTCCCCCAGTCTCCTGTTATGCAGGGCTGCTCACCCCCGGTACGCACTGCTCTGAATTTAAAACTTTAAGAGTAGGCATGGACTCCCAGGTAAGTCTGACTTAATTTTTCAGGTGTTCACACCTTAATGCCATATCAGAAACTTTAAGGTCCCTATTTCTGAAATGAATTCAAATTACCTTCGCACGGTAATACACGCTCACAGGATAAAATTGTCAGGAACCTTCTCGTATCCCCCTTGCTCTAAATTCCCCTTGCAGCTCTAGGCTGCCCCTCGCTGGGTGTCTCTCGCAGTAACCCCTCCGCTCCCAGGCCTTCCCCGTTCAGACCGCTCGCTGAGCCGTACGGCGGCCCAGAACCACTCGCAAACGCACCTGGCAGGAAAATACTCGCTTACCTAGAGAGGGGCGGCGGGGCCGGGCGCCCGCTGCAGCCCCTTCCTCCGGCGGCGGCCGGCAGCCCCCGGGGCGGCGGGACGGGACGGGACGGGACGGCCGGTGCGGCGGCGGCGGCGGCGGCGGCGGCGGCGGGCGGCTCCAGCAGGCCGCGCGGGAGGGGGTGGAGCGGCGCTGACGAGCCGGGGGAGGCGGGCGGCCCCCTCCCCCAACCGCTTCGGCTCCCTCCGAGCGGCCTCCGCCGCCTCCGCGCCGCCGGCCCGGGCAGGGCTCAACTGCGGCCGGCCATCCCTCTCCCTCCCTTCCTTCCTCCCGGGTCCCCCGGGCCGGGGCCCCGCTCGCCGCCGCCCCCGCTGGCGGCCCGCCGCGCCGCCCCCAGGGTCGCCCCCTCCCGCCCTTTCCTTCCACTGACGCAGTCTGTGCCGCACCACCTAACATGGCGGCGAGGCGCTGAGGAGCGCGGGGAGACGCGGGCCGCGAGCGGGGTGAGTGCGGCGCCGCGGGCCGGAGCCGCCATGTGGCCGAGCGCGGGCCGCGGCCCAGGCGGCGGCGCGGCCGCCGGGGGCTCGGCGTGGCGTTGGGAGTCGCGGCGCCGCGGGGCCCGAGCCTCGCCGCCGAGGGGGGTGGGCGGCGCGGCGCGGCGCGGCCGGCCGGCCGCGGGCCCTGGCCCTGGCCCTGGCCCGGCCGCGGCCCGCGCTGCCCGCCCGCGCACACGCCCCCTCGCAGGCCCCGGCCGGGAGGGGGCCGCGGCGCCCGAGGGGTGAGGGCGGCCCGCGGGAGGAGAAGCAGCGGGCGGGGGCGGGAGCCGGGCGGCGGGGTCGGCGAGGCCGGGGCCTGGGCGCCGCGCGGTACCGAGCGCCCCGCCGGCGGCCCGGCCGCTGCCCGGCCCGGCGCGGCGCCGCTCGGTGTCTGCTCGGGAGTTTGAATGGAGCCTCTCCGCTCCGCCAGCAGGCGAGGCGGCCGGGCTGCCTGCTGGCCACATGTTCTCCTCCCCGCTGCAGGCCTCTCGCAGGGAAGTGGCGCTTAGAGGAGCAATCATGGCTGGCAGCAGGGTCCCCTGCGGCTCTGCCGAGGGTTTCCGAAGGCCCTTCGGGGGTTTTTACGAGTAAGGAGTTTCAGGCTCGTTTTGTTTGCAGCCGCGACCACGCTAAAAGCGCTGAGTGTTTCCGGTTATACTTTGAGTTGTTGGGACACCTTGAAGCAAGGAACCTTAGGAAGAAAAGAAATAAGGTTTGTTGAAACAGCATGGCTAAAATTTCTGTTGGAGCACTAAATGGAGCGCTAAGCGTTGCCTTACAGCTCGTTCAGATTGAGAAAGATGTCCTCCAGAAATGGTTGGAAAGAACAGGAGTTTAAACAACTCAGCCGCTCTTGTTAAAATTTGCCTAGGTTTTGGCTAGTTAAGTTCATTATATTCTAATTATCCTCTGATACCTGTTTTAAGACAAACTTGAGACCTTTTCTTTTGCTTTTGGTGTCTTTTGTTAAGTTGTATTTGAACTTCTGAGAAATAATATTTATTTTTCAGATATTTCTTCCACACTACCTGCAGAAGAACACTACTACCTGTTCTTTGTTCAGGGATAAGTTTTTTTTTTTTTTCGCTTTACCTTTTAATTCGTTTTGTTTCACTATTCCCATTTGTTCATGCGCTGGGGTCCTGCATCATGACTCAAGTTTGTGGGTGCTACCACAATAAAAACATTAGGAAAATGTGAAAACTGCACATACCTTATGAAGCATTAGCTTGTCTTAGTCTGAAGAGTGTGTAACTAGCTTCACTTATCCGGGGTTTTTATTTTTTAAGATTTGAAAAATGTCTAGTAGTTTCCCCTACATGAAGTGGAGATGAAGGAGGACATAGGAAAGAATAGTAACGTCAGTAATCCTCTGAGAACAGCCTTTGGGACAATATTGCTTAGTAAGGCTTCCCATTTTTCCAGTCCTCTTTTATGGAACTGAAAAATTGTTTTGAAGTTAGCTAGATAACATCAAGCTGTTGTCAAAGAAGATTTTTCCCCTAACGATCTCAGAAAATATTCTGCAGATTATGAAGGCAATCAGAGTGAAGAGGATGGAGGATGTTCATCTGCTGCTGTGTGATGTCTCTATCACCAGATCACTCCTCCATGCCACCTGCACTTAGGACCAGTCTTCCACTTGGGAGCACAGAGTTAGTGCCAGGGAACAAAACTGGCCATCTTTTAAAATGGAGTGAGGGTTAGATAGGAAACTAGATTGATCCTAGGAAGGGATCGAGAGATAAAGTAATAGTCAAAGGAGGAGCACACAAGAATAACAGATGATAGAACAAGCTTTTTTGGTTATGGCTTGCAAATAGGGGTTAGCGTTGAAAACAGTATTTCCTACTGTTAAGTGGTCTTGCCTCATTCTAAACTTTAAGCAAGGCATTCCTCTTCTGGAGTTTATTTTGAGGATCCTGTAACAGTAGAAAAATTTACTTTCTGCATTAGTTAGACATCTGAAAATTCATAGCTCAACAAAGCTTTTCACTTGCTATTGACAAGAACTGTTTAGGTATTTTGTCATCTTTCTCATTCAAGGCCTCTGTACGAGGAAAATAAAACAAGGAACATGGTCTGGTGGGCAGACTGCCTTCTCAGCTGAATATTCTTGTTCTCCCAGCTGAGATATTATAACAGCGTGTTTCCAATTTTTGTATACCTTGGTACAAGAAGACTCAGTTCATGTTAATCATTGTGAAAATTCACACTGGAAGTGATGTAAATGAACTTTGCAGTGCAGTGGTATAGGAATACCTGCTGCATATTTAGTTAGGACCTAGCTGACAGTGGTATTTTTTTAAATCTCTCTAAAAGAATAGCAGACTCTTTGCTTACATGCATGGAAGACAATGGTTGATGTTGTCAGGTGTCTCTTCACTTGACTGGGGGAAAGTGGAGGGAATGCTATGTCAGCAGACCAAAAAGACTTTTAGAAGACCTTCAGCATTATTTTGGAGAAGAAGGTCTGGTGGAAAGTGGTGTTAATCACTTTGTTTTTTCTGCAAAAATGTTGAAAGTTGTTGGGTTTCTTTTAATCTCATTGGAGGGGACAGCCAAGTTTGAAAACCTATAAAATTCCCTTGGTGATGATGAGTAGAAAGTCTTATTGCATAAGTACGATAGACCTGTGTAGAACGTAAATGTTTTTTTTAGGGGGGAAAAAAAAAGTTTAAGTCCACATGATTGCAAAGAAAGCATCCTAAACCTGAAATGTGTTCATATGTATTACCATACTCCTAAACCAGCTGACATCAAAATCCTATGCCGATAATTCAATAAAATCAAAACGAACTAACTTTCTTGGTTGTCATTGCCACTATTTCAAGTTCTTTGATAGTGAAACCGGGGGGAAGAGATGCTGGTATTTAGGAAAATGATGGAGCTTGAGGATAGGCTGGTTGGATTACTGTTGTTCACATCTTTGGTGTCATCCTATCATTTAGCAACCATAAATTCATTTCCAGTGGAGTGAGCGTTTAGCATTCTTGGTCTACGGTTCCGCTGTCGCTTTAACCCGATATGTGCTGCTGCCAAAATATTTTCTTGCAGGGGAGGTGGAGAGGGTAGTTTTCATGCAGATCAATGATCTGTATGGGTTTTAACATGTGGACGTATGAGCACTCTCTTCAGGTAGCAGCCCACGTTTATTTTGGCTTCAAGTGATTGTGGAGCCACAGCCTTAGTCAGCTTGGTGGGTGTTGATGACTATCAGCTCATCTCCAATGTGTGACACGTGCTGGTATTGCAGTTAATCTGTATCTGAGCGCCTCCTAATTCATGTCAGTCAAAAGCAGCTAGGTTATGTTAAGCAGTTTTAACATTAGATGCTTGGTAGCACAGGTAATTTTAATGGGAAGAAGTCCTCTAGGCATACTTTTAAGCATATCAACAAATAATGAGCGATAACCTCTGGCAGAGAGATGCTTGTAAGCAGCTTGTGACAGTTATCTTTTTTCATCGGCACAGTTCAGTTTGAAAGGCGACAGCTGTCTGCAGCCTGGCCAGGAGCTGGCCAACTTTATCCTACAAATAACTGAACAAAATAATGATGCTGGCACAGGTGTGAAGAGATGTGAACCCTGACTGACACAGCTGGTGATGCATTGGTTATAGATGCAGCTGTTCTGGCAGAGCTATATATTTTTAGTGTCTGTTTTATTTATGAAAGTGGAATTGTATTGTAGACGCAAAGTTCAGTGTAGTGTGGATTTTGGTTTGTTGACAAACAAGCCTTTTCTTTTAGGTATACTAAAGTAGTTTTGTTGCATTGTTTCTACTTAGACTTAGTCAGGGGCTCCTCTAGGGGATGGATGAGAATGATGAATGGCTTGAACGTTTCATGATACTACTTGGGTTGCAATATCATCCTTTCTCTCAGGGTTTTGGAAGGAAGAAGTGAGTTAACTCCCCACTGTTGCCTTTCTGGATAGCGCATTTGTGTGTGCCTGTATTGTGGGAATCTTTTGGGTTGACGTTTGGCTGGTAAGTTAACGATATGAACATTAGTTTAGTAACCTGATGTGTGTGCAGTTTTTTTGTTTTGTTTTTTAATAATCGCTGTTTGTATGGGATTAAGCAAGGTAATAGTTGAAAAGGTATATGGGTAGGGAGAAATAGTTGGAGTAAGTTAGACAGGACTCATTGACAGGGTTTGTTTTTGGAGAATGGGACAGGAAAAATACAGGAGAAGACGAAAATGTAGTGTAGGACAACTTAAAAAACAAAATGTAGCTGACTTTGAAATCAAAGATGCACAATGAACTACGAAAGGGAAAAAAGTACTGACTGCAAAAAGTACTTAAGTGTATTGAAGGAGAAATGCTCACTAACTTACAGATCGTTAGGATAAATGTCATTGATGTTTTAGCCTGGTTTACTAAGGAATTAATAAAGCTTATCCACTCTCTTTATTCTGTCAGCGCTCTCCTGCAAGAACACCTAGCTTTGTCTCTCCACCTCTTTCCAGTAAGTTTTGATTCTGTCTTCCAAAAGGTTTCAAGGTTGAGATGTTCCTAGATTATTTAGAAAAGTCAGTATCTGCATAGAGAAGGGACAGCTATTAGTGTTCTCCCTGAAGGAGGTATTTGCGACATCTGCTCAAGAGTTACGTATGTTATTTGGCCCGATGATTGTCCAGTCAGGATTTTCATACTGAACAATTGACACAGGTGTCATTTAGAACCAAATGCAGCCAGTATTTAGGGAATATTATTGGAGGATTTAGGGAAGGTGCAGGGGACACTGGAGGAAATGGAGGAGGTCATATTGGTACATAGATCTGAATTTATTACGTGAGTGGAATAAGGACTCGGAGCATGTGCTAGGCTTCATTTGTTCTACTCTTTGTGAGACACGTTGATAAACTTACCGAAATGAGCAAAAGTTGGTGAGAATGAGAGTCCAGGTAGAATTCTCTCTCTCTTCCTTCCCTCTTCCACCCTTTTCTTTACAAAACCAAGTCAAAATTGACTGAGGTAGGTATATTGACATTTATTTCATGACTTAGCTTTAATCATTATCGATATTTGCAATTAAAATTGTATCACATGTTAAGATAGCATGTATTTATTTTGGCTAAAATCACGTATATATATATGTTCATGCCTTCCTCTTCTGTCTTTCAAGTGAATTGCCCATAAAGCAGAAATTGAATATTCCTCACTTAAGTACATCAGCCAAACGTCTAAAGTTCAGATACAACTGAAGAGTCATCTACTATAGGTCCTTGGATGCCTTAGTTCAGCTAAATTGACTTGCAATTTTATCATCAAAGCAATATTTATTTTTTTTTTTATCACCAAACAATATTTATTGTAGCATTTGTTCTAAGAGGTTTTCCAGAAAAATAAACTTTCTGGTTTTTTTCTCTCTCTCCATGTGACTGTATTCTGCTATGGATGGTGCATGAGTTAGGTGGGTGTCCTTCAGGCTGGTTTCAGTTCTGAAAGAAGTCTGTCCACTCCCACCTATCCCATCTCCTTCTTGCCTCACCTGTGCTGCCTCCTTCCTTGTGCTGGGCCAAGAGTTTGTGCGGTGGTGTCATGAACTGGTTAGTGTTCTGCTAACCTGAGAACAGCAAAATTTTCAGCTACGTGAGTTTTCCCTGCTTGTTTCCCTCTGGGGCTACAGAACTTGTTGCCTCTGATGGGACAGAGAAGGGAGTTCAGAGACAGGAGCAAGCAGGCCAAGGTAGGGCTGCTGTTTTTGACGAAGGCTCCGGCTTGTGTGAATTAAGGTATTCATAACATGGCTAAGAGGATATCTACTGAGGTTCTGGATGTTTGCAAAGTCTAGTCAGGCTGAATTGCATGAATGATAAAACTACTGACTGATGTTTCATTTAAATCAGTCCTGCATTGTTCTTGCAATTTTCACTGTACAGTCTTGGCAAAATGTTCAGAGTGACACTGTGCACAGGGAGGAAAGAGAATATAGACTAACATGATTACGTTACAGTCTTTTGATTTCTTATAACCTCTACAGTCTTTATTTGTCATAACCTTCTTATAAGAGACAGATGGCAACAATAGGGTTTTTCTAGGCTGTTCTGTGGCACAGCTACTAGTTCAGTTCTGGAAAAGATTATGTATGCAGTGTGTCTAAAATAGAGATTTTAATAGCGTTTTCTGGCAACAAAATATAATTAGAACTGAAAATTTGTAGGTTACATCCCAAATGCTGGAAAAAGTGCTCCAGTCTTAAAGATCCTTCTGCCATCATCATGTTTTTTTCCTCTCTGAAGTAATTCAGAGAGGTTGGGGCATCAGAAGAGGAAAAGAACGTCGTAGCTGTGCATGATGTTGGAAGGCTGGAGTCGCAAATGACATGAAGGGAAGTTACTACCTACTAAAAATAAGGGGTTTCATACACTGAAAGATCTGGCAAAGGTTACATTAGGGTTCTCAACTAATCAATGGCATGAAAGGAAAAGAAACAACACAAAGCTGAAACCATGTCACTTAGCAATAACGGTGGAAGAGCTACATCTTTATTTTTTAACGTGGAATGGTCTGGATCCTAATTAGAGCAGCTCCTCATACTACAGTGACAGGAATCCTGGAGACACGTTGCTAAGAAATGGAATGCTTAGGCCTGGATATCAAGTTGTATCCACAATCAGTTATTTTCGCTCTTTGACCATTCCTTTTTAATCTCTATGGCAAAAATTGTGATATTCCTGAAAGTACCCCTACTTGACTTACATAATTATTGCAAATAACTTGATGAAAAGTTGTTAATGTTTTATTGCTTATTTCTTTACATTCAGGTTTCAGACTATAGTTTACAAAATCAGGAGTAGCCTGCCGCTTACATGGTTCGGAAGTCTATCCCATAACCTCAGTTCTGTACTTACTACCGGGGAATTTTGGTGTTCCCCATCTGAGTGATTGGTGATACTGGACTGCAGACAGCCCTGGTCAGAGCTGCCTTGTTGTGTGTGCTGTGGCAGTTGCTTATATGAACAGCTTGAGTTTAGCAGGGAAGAAAACCTCCTGTTTAAGTAGCGAAGGACACACATTTATCATATACAGAATTTTCCTTTGGTTTGCATCTAGTGTTCTTAATATGTCTGTCGGCTTTTCAGAGCTGTCTAATACTCGCAATTTGTGCCCAGTCATGCTTTGTATGACTTCAACAGATTATTCCTTGCACTGAGTTCTTATTTCCCAATGAGAGCTGCTTTTTATGTTTAAGAATTGTCTGTCAGTGTGGGTGCTCTTAATTTGCAGCCCCAGCTAGGCGTAGGGTACAGTTGCGTGACCGTCAGGTCTGGCCCACACCAGTGCTGCTGTCAGCCTCCTTGCTCCAGCCCTACCTGCGTGGTTTTGCTTCCACCCCCAGTGCCCCACTGCCTGTTGCTCATCTGACTGTGTGGTGAGCTGCTGCAGATAGCTAAGGGAACGACAGGCTGTTGGGATGTTTTTGTGAGCCTGCCTGCAGTGATAGCAGGTGAATGCGTGTGTCAGCAAGGGTGGGGAGTGCAGGGCAAGTCCAAGTCTGCAGCAAGGCTGCCACAGAACTGACAAACTCATCTCCCGCAGCTGGAGAAGGTACTGTCCCAGGCTGTTCGTTTTTTGTACTTCTAGATATTAGAAGCAGTGTGTCCGCTCTTGAGCAGGTGTAGTTCATGGACCGGCTTTATTAATGGAAATTAAGTCTAGCAAAAGCTGACTTTGGTTGTGCACTGCAGCAGCTGACGTACTCCTGGGGAGAACAGGCCAGCTCTGAGGCTGGTAAACTTGACCAGAGAGATGAGGTGGCATGTGGAGGCTACAAGCTCCTCAGCTGCTGACACTGAACTTAAGAGATCTCAAATTAGTCTGTTTAAATAGTTCAAAGGCAGTTGTAATAAGGTGTTTGAAAGCACTCTCTGGTCCCAAAGCTGATTCTTGTTTCTGTGATTCTTATTTTGTCTTGAAGAAACAAGAATTCTAGGAACAAATGACTTAAAGTGGTTATCTATACCATCTGGATAGCCGAAAGGCCTATTCCCTATACCTTGCAGTATCTTTTCTTTTCGTATTTCTTCATTTGAAGTATAACACTGAAGCTTGAAGTTAAAACTTTTGCGGCAAGCAGTAAAAATAAAATCACTCCTTTGGGTCCACAGAACATGAAATTGACTTAAAATACTTCGGGCTTTCAGTCTTTCAAAAATATATATATATTTTTTGCTGTCTGTTTTCTTACCTACCTTTTCTGCAGTTTTTTTTGTCTTTATAAAATCTTCCTGTTTGACTTGAGCACAGTTTCACTACACAAAAGGAAGAACTCAGTCTTCTTTTTATTATTTACAGTATTTAAACTTTGGAAGCCATGGGAGTAAAGGTCCAGAGGCCTCGTTGCTTTTTTGACATAGCCATCAACAATGTACCTGGTAAGAAAATTAAAATATGTACTCAGTAACGTGGTACTCATATGAAATATATAAGAATAATGCAAATACCAGTCAACTTCATAGCAAATGTGGCTTTTCTTCTAGCTGGAAGAGTGGTCTTTGAGTTGTTTTCGGATGTGTGTCCAAAGACATGTGAGAATTTTCGCTGCCTTTGCACAGGTTTGTAGTTTTTTTTAATTTTATTTATAGTTTTTAGTATAATACCATGTTAGCTAGTTCGACAGCTATGTTATTTTTCCTGACGTTTTCTGACATATAAAAACAAGCACGTGAAGCCTTGGTTCTTGGCGTCTGTAGAGATTTGGCAGATTTCTCATATGCATCTGATGCAGAATCAAAGCAATTGTAGCTTTGGCTTAAGCTGTTGCGGGGAGCGTATACTAATCAACTTCAAATACTGACACAATAAGCTGATTTTCTGTTACTAGAAATTACTACTTACATTATGTAACATCATCCAATCCTGAAATAAGAGATCAAGCACGCAAACTTCCATTTTAGTCTTACGATATTTTGAGGTATTTCAAAGGTATTGCTAGTATGCATGAGTATCTTTGCTTTCTACCTAACTATCATTTTAATTTTTCTTTGTAGATGGAGACTGGTGACTTCCACCTCTAGTGAAATTCAAATTAATTCTTGAACAAAATATTTAAAAGTTTCTATCCCAGAAATATTTCCAAATAGTAATGTCTTCCTCTGGACTTCCTGCTCTTATTGAAAATGCTGATAACTTACCAAAAATGAATTAATAAAAGTATTATCACAATAATAATTTTGTGTAAGCATAAGCCCCTATTTTCTGTCTTAAGCATTTCCTTCTTCCTTTCCCGTCAGTTCTGTTCCCTTTCAGGTCCAGGCCTCATAGCTGCTAATATTGAATTGCTCGGCAGTACTAATCTGATCTGGATCAGGTGTGACTGCATGATTACAGTTATGTCAAGTTAGCCAGAACACTGTGTGGCATTCATGCTGCCTACAGGAAAGGAAGAGTTATTGGATTTGGAATTGGTTTCCTTGCACAAAATCGGTGTGCCAAAACTTGTTGACAAATTTGAACCCTAAAGTGATTCTCTTTTTTCTTTCTTTTTTCTGTTTTTTAATGGGTTTTAGTTTGGAATGATGCAAGCATGGTGTTCTTCACCTGTCAAATGCCCAAAAGTCAGATTTGTTGTATAAAGGTCTTATTTCCCTGCTACTGCAGGGAATTTTGTACTTGAAGTCTTTGGATAGCATTTCAAGTCAGAAGTAAGTGTAACTAAGTCCGTAGTTTGTTGTTCACATTTAAAATCAAGTTCAGATTAACTATTTCACTGTTTCAATGCATTTAAGAATAATGAGGAAACTATGTGGTTAAAGTGTTTATGACAGCAAATTAATTCAAAATTTGATTTTATTTCTGTATTTTCATACTCATTTTTTGTCAGTTCTGAAAAGGATATACAGTTGTCTTAAAACATGAGTCACCACCTCTTTTTTCCCCTGCTATATGTGTGTTAGGCATACACCAACCTAGTGGAACAGACGTAGCTACATATTTATCAAAGGTTCTGTCAGAAGCGTTTTTATAGCTAGTCAGATGCTTTTGGAAGCACCAATCTGCTATAGATAATTTCAGAGGCAACTGCCCTTGACAGAAGCTGTCAGTTTTGCAGCTCAGAATGAGACTGTGGGAAGTCACAGCTGAACCGTGTGCCAGCACTGAGAGGAAAAGCTCCTTCTCCTTCCAACAGAGTCTCACTGCTTACCTTACTGTCACCTTGCAGTTGGCTCTGCTGTTTGCAGCGTCCCACCTCGAGTCACTTCTCTTGCGAACTCAGTAGAGAGCAGGAGCTCCAGAACTGGTGCAAGGCAGAAGAGTGGCGGGAACAGTCAGGGAAAGGCAGGGGAGCAAGATTCCTTCTTTGTACTCTTCTCTTAGTTACAGCCTTTTATACTACCTTCACCATGAGATGTTGTAACTGAAGATCCGACTGTTCTTCACCTGCTTCAGGGCAAAGCCAGTTATCTTAAACCTACACTGACTTTAATTTAGGTGAATCTACCCAGAAGAGGCCTGGAAGGATTCTGTGAAAGCACTTTGAGTTACGTGATTAGTAATGTCCTCCCAGCAGTAATAGTAAGATATTGCACCCTTAGCTGTTTAAGCCTCTTCAGATAGGTGTCATTCTATCTATTTGAGTTCTTAATTTATCTCTTCTTGAATGAATTGTAGCTATGCTGGGGGGGGGGGGGGGAAGATGATTCCCATGTTGTATGCTTATGTCAGTAAGGAGTTCCTCTGATATAACTGCAGAGGTAGAAGCTGGTTTCTGCTCTGTTTCCTTAAAAGTAATACAAACAAGAAACTGACAGCTGTGTGCCTACCTTTCAAGTTGATTTTTTTGGAACTCGGTAGGTAATTTTGATCAAACCCTTAGGCAGTATTTTTTAATAGTGGAGATTCTACAGGTCTAGAGAGTCACTTCTTTTTTGTTTTCCTTCCTCTCCTTTAGGTGAAAAGGGTACAGGAAAATCCACCCAAAAGCCATTGCATTACAAAAGTTGTCTGTTTCACAGGGTAGTGAAAGATTTCATGATCCAAGGAGGCGACTTCAGTGAAGGTACGATGTGAATCTTTAAAGAAAAATAATGCTTACATGATAGAACATTGCAGAAGTCCTGCTTAGCATCCTTTACTTGCATGAATTATTCCGTAACTTAACTTTTTCTTTCTTTTTCTGAGTAAGAACCTTAGATGAAAACACTTAAAATGTATACATATATATGTACATATGTGCATATATTTCTGCTCTGTTACCTTAGTGGTCAGAATATATTTCTATTGAAAGTTTTATATGTGGTGGTAAAATATTATGTCTACTGCTGGGAAATAAAGAGAAGTTGTAACTGCCGCTTTTCCCCTTTCAAGGAAATGGCAGGGGAGGAGAATCCATTTATGGAGGCTTTTTTGAAGGTAAGAGCTTTACGAGTCCACTCTTTCAGTGTTACTATACGCAATCACATTTACATTATGTAGTCTCAGTTCTGTAAATATCAACTCCATTGTCTTTGTTAGGATTTTGTTTGGTCTTAGAATCTTCTGTTGCTTTTCACATGAGGCTGTTTTAATGTGGGGGAGGTTGATTTTTTTTTTGTCTTTTTAAGATGTGAACCTTTTTAATTAATAAAAAATTAAACAAAAATCAAACTCATTCATGTTTAGGAGCTTTACCAGACTTACATTTTTATAACTGTTTCTAAACATGGTATCTGATTCTGAATGGACCGTTTTGGCTTGAGCAGATAGCCAAAAGGTGGGGCTTGCCTTTTCTTTCAGTCAGGAGGAGAAAGTCATGATGGTGTCTGATTTTCTTGCAAGTTGTCTTTATTTGCTTTATTCTCTTTCCTGAACTCAAGAGGACTTAAGTATTAAGAGGCCATCTGTTTTGTCACAGTCCTGGTTTTCTTTTAGTTCTCTTTAAGTTCTTCTTTCTTCAGCCTGTTTCCCAGCCTGTATTTGTCCAGAATGTACTGGAGCATCTCTCTGTTTCAGGGAACAGTTTCATATCGCACCTAACCCCATCTGATGGCTAGCTGCCACCTAAGGGTTGGTTGTAATCCTCCTCCCTGCTTGCCGTTTTTCTTTTGACATTGGTGCTTGTCTGAGCTTGCAGCAAGTAATCAAAAGAATTACTAACTATTTCGGTCAGGTTAGGCTGCAGTTTTATATCAGACCTTGAGTTGAATCAACACTTTGCAACTGCCAAAAGATGGAGGTCTTACCTTGCACTGACTGTGCAAGCTGCAAGCTGATTCATCATGCTAAAATGCCAGACAACTTGTACAGCAAAAACGTATTTATTTCCATGTCAGTGAGTCGCTCCGATGCAACACGTAGTGAGACGAGTATCAGAACCAATGCAAGTGGAGCTGGGGGAGATGGAAGAAGTAGCAAAACTTTTACCTTCTGGCAGTTGTAAGCTGTTTATTCAACACAGCCGTAGCATAAGACAGAATCCATAGGGGTTTTTTTGCTGATGAGACTCCCTTAACCAGCTCATCACAGAGTTAGATGACACCTAATGCCATGCAAGAGAGCAAGTGTACAGGTGACGGTGGAGAGCGAGCGGTACTGTCCCTTTCACTGCCAGAGACACAGTGTGATATGAGACCACAGCCTTACAGACAGTGTACTTTTCCTGTGTTGATTGTTTCTCCTGCCACATATCTAGGTGATAATGAGTAAACTTTCTCCACCTGGACAGTTTAGATGGCCCAACAGTCTTTTATGCTGTAAATGGGAAGAAGGGGCATAGGATGCTGTTACCTGCTGTAACAGGCATAGGATGCTGTTAAGTGAAGAATGATGGTTACTTTTCACAGTTTCATTGGGATTTAACCTGAACTATTGCAATGATGTGGTCATCAAAAATAAGATTCGTTCAAGTTAAACTTATTTTCTTAATGGCTACCTTAATTAAACTCACCTGTGTAGCTGATAGACAAACAGAAGTTGTATGGGATTGCCATCAAACTGGATCTCCATGTTTATGAAAGAATAACAGAATAGCCTCAAAATGAGGGGGATTCCTTAATGCTTAATGCACAATAATAAACTTTTTCTGCTTTTAAGAGACAATGATCTGCATGTGCAGAATAAAAATAGCAACAACTTAAAATTATCAGATCTCTTAACACTGGTAGGAAAGAAATCTCTTGAGCAAGAAGTTTCCATTTTTAGTTTTTCTCAGGCTATAAATCATTAACTCATATTTTGCCTTCTTAAATTGCACTATTTATAATAAAAGGTGTAACGTATTTTAAAAATTAAATTAAAATTATTAAATTAAAAACTGTTATTTTGAATCTAATTTTAATGCTCTTTTTACTGAAGTGACTAGGATGAGTTTACTTAATTATAGCATTCAGCTAAGCATATATGGTGTTTTTAAAGTAATTGAAAACACTTTTTTTAGATGAAAGCTTTGCTGTAAAGCACAACAAAGAATTTCTCCTTTCAATGGCCAACCGAGGGAAAGATACAAATGGTTCACAGTTCTTTATGTAAGTATTGGACTGTTAAGAAATGTATGTGTGGCTTGCAGTTTGTAAACTGTAAAGGTGGCCCTTTTAAATATTGAAGAGTGACTCCTAAGCAAACCCAAAGCTGAGGGTTTTTTCACAAAGTACCAGGGAAGTAGCCGTTTTCCCAATGAATGTTTTTATCATGTTTTTGTTTCGTGCTTATTGTCTGCACAAAAGAGCTTTTGTTAGTTTTTGGTAGCTGTGTTCTAACTTGGGGCGATAATGCAAATCTGTTAGATCCCTGCAGAACTTGAACACATTCTTTTAATGTGTGTTGTCTAAAGGGAGGGAAACAGCCCTGGGGTTTCTCTAGCTCAAAGTAGTAGAGAAATTTTCTGTCGCAAAATAACTTTCAAAAGCAGTATGGTTAATAGTTATATGTAAAGTCTAAATTCTTAAAATATTTCTGCACTAGACCCCTGTCAAATGTAATCTATCTACAGGAAATGTTCTTGAAATTCACCAGTCTTACATGTTTCATGACCTTAATTACCATGATCAGTTGTATATGTTGCTTACCATTAGACCATTATTTTGGGATTTCTGACAGATAATTAGTGTATTTATCTCAGCTTTTGACTTCTGTTGTGGCTGACATCTGTGCGCCCCAGTAATCCTAGTGCAGCGGGAGCTGTGAACTGTTTGATTGTCTATAGATACAAAGTCATTTACTCTTGATGACAGATATTTTGTACATGGGTATTTTTTCCTTCTTTACTTTCTGAAAATTTTCTAGCGTGTAGAAGGTTGTTTGCAGTTTCCTTCCTCTGAGACAGTTGCCTTAATTTTTATATCTGTTCCTGGAAGTGTTTCTGTAATTTAGTAAATAGAGTACTTATATCCTGTATCGAAATGCTGTCTGAAAATTTATTAATGCATCTGTACTTTTGTTCAATTTATGTAAAGTATGTTAGTCACAGTAAGAAACTGAATAAGTAGTTCAATGTATAAAGCATTAAATAACTGCATGCAAACTTAAAATAGTGTAAAGATACGGCTTTTGTCTGGTTTTATTAGTTCACTCAGTTTTCACCTTTATACATCTATATGGCAAACTTCAAATGCTGACTGTTTTCCACTAAAACTGACTTTGTTTTCCTCTTTCAATTACTTCGTTTGGCAACAAAAGAACAACTAAACCTACACCTCACTTAGATGGGTAAATATCTTTATCTTCTTCATATATATTTGTTTGGGAACTGCTTTGAAAAAAAATTAGTACTAAGAATTCTTACTTCTGTTTAAATTCTTCAGACATCATGTCGTTTTTGGACAAGTCATCTCAGGTCAAGAAGTTGTGAGAGAAATAGAAAACCAGAAAACAGATGCATCTAGTAAACCATATGCTGAAGTACGCATACTGAGTTGTGGAGAGTTAGTTCCAAAATCCAAAGGTAAAGTTGAACTGTACATTTAAATAAATACAAACTGTGAAGTAACTTTGCTCATTTGCTTCTGTGTTGGTTACCTGTAAAAATAAATAGAAATATACTTGTGATGGATGGACAGTCAGTGAAGAAGTGAGCAACATTGCAGTACAGTTTAATTTCTAAAAAACTTAAAAGGTGCTGATGGGAGAGACGAGACTTATGAAAGAAACATCACGTACTTTCTTCAGAGCTTCTCCTGGCTTGTTTTTTCTTACCCTAGCTCAGCTTACTGTAGTATGAAGCTGACAAGTACTTTTTCCATAGAAAATAGTGCTGTGTTAAGTATACTGATGTCAGTCTGACTTCCTTTGATAACTGCTGCTTTTGTTGTAGGTTTTGAACTTACCTCAAGTTTGTTTCAGGTAAATCTTCAGAACAGGCAGAGTAGAAAGCTTGGAACTGCCATTTAGCAGATAACCTTTTTAAGTTACCATAAACTGTGTTCATAAACAGGGATATGACAGAAACTGCCTTTGTTTTTAGAAAGGATGCCCTACTCTGTTCTTTCAGAGCTGAACATGGTATTGGAGAGTGGATCCTGCTGCTCTTAGAAAATAAAGCTCACCGCTAAGATGCTGCTGTGTCGCTCTGGAGAATATCTCAGTTGAGGAGATCCAGGGTGCATGTTTGGTAGGAACTCTTGACAGGGAGCATTGTGCTTTTTCATTCTTAGCACCTTCTCACGATATGGACTGTTAAGGGTTGCTCTAGGGGTGCTGAAGCACAAAGCAAGAATAATTTTGTTTCTTTGGCTTAAGGAAAATATAAGCATTCCAACTTGAACTTCTTGGGTTTTTGCTTTCCTTTTCAATGCGGTTCGTTCTTCATCTGTTGTGATGTCTAGGAGAATGGCTTTGAAGTCTGAAGTGATCTTTTCCATCCCTAAACATTTGGAACAGAGTTATCTTATGAATGATGGCTTCAGAAAAGCTCTACAACTTCCTGGATTAACTCATAAGTCATTCTACATGTTAGGATGTAACTTTAACTGTTCAAGACTTAGGAAGTGTGTCTGTTAGAAAATGTATGATGTGATAGATAAGAAAATAGATACGAAAATAAACTAAAACAATATACATATGATATGGGTGAAACTAATAGGTTAAACATCCACTCTGTTTATGTGTCTTTCTTGGTTTGCCCTGCTCCCTGTTCTAGAAGGCTGGAAATTGACTAAGTTAAGGTTTTAGTCGGAATTGAACTGTCTGGTGGCTTAAAGCCCTTAGGCAGGGCTTTAAAGTAGTCATCATTAAAAGAGTGAAAAAAAAATAGATACAAATGTCATTTTCCTTTAACTTTTCCTGAAAGAGGACAGACTTCTGGAGAGATCTGACTGTCTGGTCCTACCCGTTTGTCTGTGTCCTTGTACCTCTTTGCCTCAGTACTGCTAGGAGCCTGGAGACTGCTTCCTGGCTGCGGAGGGAGATTGCTGCCAGGGCGATGGGGAAGGCCATTCCCCAAAAAGAGTATGCCTTTACTTCAAGGCACTACCAGTATTTTCCTTAATGTTTTTTTCCAGTGCTTAATCACCTTGCTATTCAAAGTGCTGGATCTTTTTTTTTCCTATTTCTTGTGTGTTATGCTTCAGCTATTTGCCATGGGTTCTTACAATGCCTTTCGTTGTTTAAGGACCTACTGCTTCTTACAGTGAAAATTACACATAGTGATCAGGTCCTCATAGATAGATATCAATTTAGGAACACTGTCAAAATTAACTCTTGTTGACAGGACGAAGTTGTTAGGATGAGGAGGGCTGTATCACAAGTGCCTCTGGAAACAGCTGTCTCTGCAGACAAGTGACTTGCATGCAGCTACAAACAGCAGAGGGAAAGAGCTCTCTCTGGCTTTACTTTGTACAGTTTGGCTGAAGCCAAAACACACAGTTTCTACCTAATGGCTGGTTTGCTAAAACTTGGCATTTGTGGAACAGAGAAGTCTGAAATGACTGTTCAGAGCAATGAGTTGGTGTAAAGGGGGGCTGATAACGATGTATAACAATGGTCAGGAAAAAATGAACACTCTAGGGGCTGAATGAGCAAGAAAAGAGGAAAGGAAGGAGACAAATTAAAAGTGCAGACAAGACGTGACTTATCAGAATAACTGCTTTCTAGGACTGACTTTATTCTGTGGGTATTTTATGCCTTCTAGTTATGTAACTTTGTACTCTTGTGTCCGCACACTTCATTCTTTGTACTGATTTATATATATTTTAAAAATAGAAATCATATTGGTAGGATGACCCAATTTACAAAATTGTTCTTTAACGAATTATGGAGGCAGCTATAATCTGTTTAATTTGCTGAAAGCAAATGCTTGTACCAGCAGGGATTCCATAGGGACATCTGCAACATCAATGAAAATCATGAATCGAGCCTAGCAATGCTCTCTGCAGAATCCCCTAGAAATATCCTTTTCACGAGAAATCTTCATTAAAGACTATTGTTAAGAACTGGTAGACAGAAAAAATTTCTTTTCTCCCTGTTATCAGTATGAAATTTTTAATCAACGTCTTACATTCTTAAAAACATCTCACGTAAACCTTTGATTAACCAAAGTCACGATCTCAAAAAATGAAACGTGATTAGTCTGACTAGACCCCTTCTGCAAAACTTTGTCAATTCCTATCAAATAAACTCCCATTTGTCATTATGAAAATGAATATTGTTAGTTGCTCCATAGTTTGTCCTGAGAATATTAGCTTGATTGTTCCATAATGATCTTTCTAAATACTGACATTAGCTTTTTTTTTTTATACAGCTTTCTGATATTTCTCTAGAATTTTAAGATTTTCTAAAAATAACACCCCTTGGCCACAGAGAAGGATATTTCTCCTTTATAATTTAAGCTTCCTTCAGTTTTCATTAACTCATTTTCCCACTTTAAAGAATAATAAAAATAAATAAATGAAGGAAAGAAGAAACAAAGGGAGGAAAAAAAAGACAAACATCCTACTTTCCTAGGAAAACATCCTGTCGAATACACGAGTTAGTCCAACACGAGTTATTGGATTTGCTGCAAGGTAACTGAGAGTGTCCTTGCTGTGACTTGCAGGATGAGATCATCTCTTTGGCTGTTGTGCCTCAGCTAGGCCCAACTGCTTTCTGGCCAGGTGCTTTCTTCACTTCAAGTCCAGTAGTCTGATATCGCAGGACCAACGTAAGCGTTGCTGTGTTCCATAACAAGCTGAGATGTGGAGAGTGTTTGGCTGTGTCATGCAGCGTGGTCAGGTAATTTATGAAGTCTGGCAAATACTATAGGTCACAGTGAGTGGAGTGGGAAGCAGGGCCTTTATTTCAGATATGTTCATAGGTTGAAACCCGATACTGAAGATAACAAAGTGGAACAGTTTGACTGCAAATAGAAGTCTCTCTCCTTCTCACCGACCTTCATACTACAGGATCGGTTTTGTTTGTTGATGTCATCTGTAATTGGCTGGAACCAGATTGGTTTTGTATTTAAAATAGCATTTGTTTCTGGACAGAGACAGTTAGAGGTTGCCAGAGAGTATATCTGAAACCTTTTGCAAAATACTGTTTGCTGTGTGAACAATTCAGATACTTTTTTGGTCATACCTCCCCACTGCCCCACCATGCGTGTGTGCGTACATGAGCGTGCACATGCACACTTCACTTCCCAAATACATCTGCCACTGAGGTTGCTGTCCATATGTTACGAATTGCGTCCTATCTGTTCAGGTAGTTACTTACTAACTTACCTTCACTTCTGTTTATTACTACTTCATTATGAAATAGTGACTATAATATACTTAAGTATTTAACAGCTTTAAAGCTGTTAAAATGATGGGATAAAACTGTGTTGCAGGTAGCCTTTGATATGCTTAAAACAGATGCAGAAGGGAAAAATTAATGAAATAACTGCGTTTGCCTTATTCGGACATTTCTGAAATTGAACTTGGGGCCATCTTCCTTTGGTTAAAGGCGTATGGGAAGCAATATAATATGCATTTTTGAATGGGTCAAAACCAAAAGTGGATAAGTAGTTGAACAGATAAACATATGAAAGTGTCTTGGAACTTGGATATTAGTTCACTTGTTTACTACTTTTTGTGGTGGTGGTATTTAGAGCTCAGGTATGATTCTTCTTTTTGTTTACTACCAGCCCTTTATGGCACTGGGTTCCTTTGATTGAAATTCCCGTGGGAACTGTTTGGTGTTCTGTTCTAAATGCGTACTTGTTACATTCAAACAATGTGTATACATTTAAACAATGTAAAACTGATAAAAATTTAATATTTTATTTACTAAATAAGGATGTTGAGCAACAGCTTGAGAAAACAGAGCAAGTATCCTGGTCTGGACCAACAGGGGAAGTAAACAGTATTGTAAAAGAGTCCGGTTTTCTGAAAATATTTTGCAAGAATCTCTTTTTTTTAAAAAAAAAAAAAAATCTGATAAGAACTTCAGCTGATTTCAATTAGTAGTCTAGTATAAAACAAATTAGCTGTCATAAATGGCTAAGACAACTTCCTAGTTTATATCGCAACCAGAAATTACCAGGAGACTAATCTGTGAAGTACAGAGATCGTGCTTCAGTTGTTTTAAGGCTTTCATTAATGCGCATCAGATGAGGCTTGTGAATAAATACATAGAAGACATTACCAAAAAAAGTCAGTGTAGAAGTCATGGAGGTATAACTTGTGTCTGTGGTGCTAATCTGAACAGTTGCTGCAGTTTAGTGCAATGTGCTTAAATTCCAGCCACTGTACCAATGTGGTAATTCAGGAACATTAGAAGGAGAAAAAACTACGAACAGCACAGCCACCAAAAAGGAGGCCAAGATGCCAGACTTGCTGGTTGCGGGAGAGATTTTTCTGCATCTTATATCTAATCGAGGATTGCCTGGATTAAGCCTCAGCCAGCTTGCTGTCGTCCAAATCTTGTATCTTAGCCAAGTCTTAGCAAGTGCTCTGCATCAGTGAAGAAGAAATCTGTCTTTTGCCACGAGATATCACTGCTCCAGAAGCTTGACGTGCGTTTTGAATGGGAGACCTGACAGAATAGAAGGGTATTGGACTGCCACAAAAGAGATGTTGGTTTAGTTAGATAGTCTAATGCTACCACCTAATATTTTGCTGAGGATAACAGTACAGCTTCAGCTGTTACATGGATATTGTCATGAAAACGTTGGAAGCAACAGTGCTGAAGGCTGCTGTTGGATCTAGAAAAATCAACATGAACACATTGCAGTCCACAGCTAGAAGACACTCTGGGTGAGGTGTGCATCTTATTCTGAACACTGCTCAGAAGTAATTTAGATGAGAAGATGGACTGATAGGAGTAAAATTTGACAACTTTATTTGAGAGGCCTCACTGCTGTATATTCAATACCCTTATGCAGAAAAAGAGTAAGCTAATATTAAGAGATGGTGCTATGAATGAGAGCTTAACTATTGCTTATCTGAGAAGAGCTGACTTTCTCTTCTCCATTAGGAATGCCTAAATGTCTCTATCTGCAGCTGGTATGAAATACTTTTATACTTGACTATGCTGCCCAAGAGCACGCCCAGTTACGTCCAATTTACAAGAGACACTCTGAAGTTCCCACAACACATCTATCATCTAGCATACAGAAGCTGACTGAAACTCAACCAGCAGTATGTTGCGATTTGCCAGCTATGGATCTGTCCTCACCAATTTTATCATTCTAGTCCAAATGAGAATTTCTTTCTTGTGATAAGTTAAAAGTTAGCAGGAATTACTAGCCCATTGTTACAAATAATGCATCCCTAAGTGAGAATGTAGATTTATTTTCCTCTCTGACCAGCTTAGTAATGCGTTTTATGCAAGTTTTATTGCTTTTGATCGTCCTTGGAAAACTGCTACCTCCCATCCATGCAGTTTTGCAAAAATGAAATCAAGTTGGGGTTGAATTTGGGAATTTCCATATTGAGCTGTTCAGATGATTAGTTATAGTTATCTACTGCTGACTCTGCCCAAAATCTGTCAGCTTTCTCATGTCTGCTAGGCATTCGGAGAACCTAACATTGATAATTCCAGAAATTTGATACGCTATTCCATGAAATAGCAGCTTATGTTTTCATAATGGCACTTTCCAGATCTTGTCATTATAGAAATGTTCCCTCTGCCTCAAGCTCTCTAAATGAATTTCACACTTTTTTTTTTTCCTTCAGAGCTCTATAGTCTGTTTGTATAGAATTAAGAGGCTCCGTTTTCCAAATAACTGCATACTAAGAGTTGAATAGTGGTTAATTTAGATTCTTCTTGATATTTGGTACTGTTGCCACTTCAAAGACTTTTTTTTTTTTTTCCTGGATACCTGTAAGTATGGCGTATATAATCAGACACAGCTAGCAGGAAATTTGGAAGTGGAATTTTTCTTCACTTTCATGTGTACAAAATTGAGGCTCTTCATAAGTAAAAAGCTGGTTAATAACCTGTAATTCTTTCAAATTTTTGAAGTCTTTTTCTTCTGACACTTGAGTTCTTGTAACACCCAAGAAGACATACTTTCCTTCTCTCGAACAAGGACAATTAAACATGATCTAATGGTAAAAATACATTAAGATAACTTTTCTTTTTTAAAAAGTTGTTGTAATTACTTGGCTTAATAATTATTTTATAACAACCTCTGATACACAATAGCTAGTACAAATTACGTCATCTTTTTGGAGACAGGTCTATGGTGGCCAACAAAGGAAGTGCTTGGCTGGAATAAACAGTTGAATTTCTCTGATCAGTAATTCAAAAGGAAAAAACTTCAGCCATTTGGGGAGAAAACTTCTTTATTTTCTGCTATGTGAAAACATCATGTCTGATGCATCTAAATAGTTTTCAGATGCAGATAGGTTGCCCTGTGTTGATGCAAGTTATGATCCTATATTTCTCTTCTTATTCTTATCTGTTTTGTGCAGATGAGTGGGGTTTTTTTGTTGTTGGTTTTTTCCCTCCCAACCCTCAAATTGATGGTATGTTGATGTAGGTCAGACAAAATCTATGTAAAGCATGAATTCTGATAGCCCAAGCTACTGAAAGCTATGTAAAACAGGCTAATATTTTCAGCCTGTTTTCATATGTGAATTCTTCTGCAAAGATTCATTTGCAGTTTTAAAATTCATTTTTGTCTCTGAACTGAAGCATGTTCCAAGGTCTCAACAGATATTCTTCTAAAATGTGGATTTTCTGTGGCAAGAAAACGAGCTGTTTTGACACCATTTATTTTTGTATATTTTTCTTCTGTTTAGTGGTCAAGGTTCAGTTTCTTGTTTCTGCAACTGTATTATGTTGTGCAGTGAATGATGGAGTGTCTTTGCAATTTGCAGTGAGGAAAGTAAAACGATATTTGATGTTAATTAAAAAAGGTGATTTTGATAAGACTAAGTCTGAAAACAACTGATGCTGCTGACCTCTTCCTTTTGGATTTCTGGAAAGAGATTATAATTTTCTGGACAACAGTATGAATAGTATGACTATCTTAATGCATTTGGAAATACTTACACTATTCAACCAATTTACCTGAAGTGCCTAACTCAAAGGCTAGGCTCCCTTTAATCAAATTCTAGTGCATTTTTTATAGTATCCTGTTTTTCAGATAAGTTTGACTCTGGACTAGTACTTGCATCATTTGTTAGTATTTTAAGTAGGTCTCAGATCAGTTAAGGGGACGGGAAGGAAAGGTAAGTGTACTTGCTGCTGTGCTACTGTCAGATTGCCAGTAAATTGCTGATTTGAAGCTCCAACAGACACACAAGAAATGATAAAATATTTGGTTATGGAATAGCCTGCTCTTTGGCGGGGTTCCTTTTTAATACCAGATGGTTAGTAAGTGGTTTGTATCTTTTTTTTTTTTTTTTTTTTTTTGGTAGAAAAACATGATGAGCTGGAGGATTAGGGCTGTTCTCTGAGCATGGTTTCACTAAGCAGGATGTTTGGTTATCTGTGAATCTTCCCTTACCTCTTGTGCTAACTTAAACGGGTAATCCAGTTAGCCTGTGTCAGGCATTTTTCTCTTTCAAGAAAAACTTTCTCCTTTGGAGTTTGAATAGATTTTATATGGTGTCAGATTAAAGCTGGAGCTAAAGAATTTTTCTTTATAAACAATACATTTTAAATATATTTTAAATATTCTATATATATGCTTTATGTTATATAAAGCATCATCTGAAAACATACACAGTTGTATGAGTTCTAGCCAGTACAGATTTGGTGCTCAAGATCATATTTGTAAATATGATATGTTTGAAATCTCTTTATTTATTCTTTATTTTATTTGGGAGAAATGTTTTCCCCCAGATTTCAGTTTTTTTCATAAATAAGCTCAGGAAGATACTAGATAAGTTGTTTGTTCTGAGATTTATTAGAGCTGTTTGTTACCAAAACATGTGTGTCTGTTATTCTGATTTAAAGCTAAGAAAGAAGAAAGGAAAAGACATAAGTCGTCGTCTTCATCCAGTGATTCGGAAAGTTCAAGCGATTCAGAATCTTCTTCTGATTCATCATCGGATTCTGAGAGTGCTTCTGAAGAGAAATCTAAGAAAAGAAAAAAGAAACACAAGAAAAATTCCAAAAAACATAAGAAAGAAAAGAAAAAGAGAAAGAAAAGCAAGAAAAGGTCAATCTTGAGAATTTTCTTTTTATTTTAAAAGGGACTTGGGAAACATTCTTTGTTTTTGTTGCCTGCGCGCCATAATGGTATCACTTTTTTGTCCTGTATCTAACTTGTGAAGTGGGTATTTCAAAGTTTGGGAGACGGCCAGTTTCCATGTAGTAGCTTGAAATCTTTCGGTTTGATGGTAAATTACAGTATACTTATACTGTATGCATAGCTGCTGCCACTTGTGAAGAAATGGACTGAGACTTTCATGTATTGGACTTGAAAAGTTGCAGGAGGACTTAGTTTGGCATGGCTGTTGACTGGTTGTTTCATGCAATTCACTTCCGTATTCAATCCAAATTCAAATCATGTGCAGTGGGACTCCCGAGAATGTAGCATGCAGGAGTAAAACATAAATTATGTACAAATAAACATACTTAAGACGAGTAAAGTTCTGTCTGATATGCCGAAAGTCTTGCAGCTTCACTGGAAGATAATAAAATTTGTAAGGCACTCTTGCTTCTGAAAATGTTATTTTCAGTCTTAACAGTTTTCTTCACATTCAGTGTGAGACAAAGCTGTGGAAGTGCAAGTCGTATATTTCCAAGCCAGCACTGCGATGTAAAAAAAAATACTCATTTAGGGCAATGCTGTTGACCAAATCTACATCCTAAGCATTATTTCTGTGGGACCAAGCCCCCTTCACACAAGATTATTGTTTATACCAGCTATTTGGAATTATAATAGTTTGTAGACAGTTATATATGCAAATGTTCAACCTGAGCTTGACTTTCCTGATACCTTTTTTAAGCTGTATCTGAATTTAGAGTAAATGCATGTTTGGAATTCATAGATTGAAAATATTGGTCAGAAATGTACTGCACTTACGTGATTTTTGGGGCAAGGATAACATAGGGAAAAAAGTAGCATCTGAAACAGTTCTGTCTCTTCTCTAGTTTTCTTGTTTCTTTATTATTGTTACAAAAGAAAAATACTAGTATTACCTGTAGATTTCATCCTTCTGAATATGTACACTTTCAGTATAATTTCTTTTTTTGACCGTTGTATATTGAGTCAACGTAATTTCTGATTGAAAAATCTTTCTTCACCCAGATAACTGATTTTAAATGTGAATATTTCTTTTGTACAAAAATAAAGCTCATCCAGTGAAAGTGAAGATGAAAACCCTGAAGCACAGCCATTATCTACTGTCCGTCCTGAAGAAATTCCTCCTGTACCTGAAAACCGGTTCCTGATGCGGAAGAGTCCTCCTAAAGTAGATGAGAAAGAAAAAGAAAGGAAAAGCAGAGAGAAGGAAAGAGAAAGGTAACGTATACATATTTGAATCTAACTACATGCTGGTGTTGGTATGGTCACATTTTTTTTTTTTTTTTTTTTTAAATATAAGAGAATAGAGTGCACCAATAGTTCTTTCCCTATTGAATACTGGCACATTGTGAGCACTGCTGGAAGAAAACTGGATTTTTCAGTTTAAATCATAACTGTGTTCTTTGTTCTAGAACAAAGGCTTAATGTTTGGAAGTTGTTTTAGTGAATGAAAAATAACTGATTCGGAAAAGAAATGTGAATAAAATACATTGATATTTAATTTAGAATTTATTAGAGCTGTCCTATCTGAATCTGCAACTTTTTTCAAAATGAAAAAATCTGAAAATCTTATGAAATATTTTCTTTTCACAAAATATGAAGTTGTCATTAGAAATGTTGGAGGAAGGGGAAAATTCTAATTGAGATTTATCAGATTTCATCACATGTGCATGTCTAACAGATTTAACCTAAATGTAGGTAAGAACAAGTTTGCCTAGTGTGCATATTACGAAGATTTCATTTGAATTAAACTTTAAAGGGAAAGAATGGTAAGAAGAAAATTGGGGAGCTAATTTATAGATGCAGTTTTCATTGGCAGTTACTGGAGAGATGGTTGCTTCTGGAAGCTACTTAAAAGGATATCGATAGTCCTATGTCAGTTCATTACCGTAGGTGAAAGTTTTAAGTGGAAAGCTAGCCTTGTCTAGTAATTACTGATGTGCCCATATGAAATGTCATGGGTGCCATGACATTCACTTTCTGCTGTCCTGTATACCTGTAGTTAATCTATTCTAGCTGTTGGTTTAAAAAAAAAAAAAAAAAAAAAAAAAGAACTCAGATGGAACAATTGTAACATTTCTTTGTAACATTTCTGCCATGTAGGATTTCATGGTTGTTCATTACTGTAGCTGATTCTGCCTGTACTAGAAGAGTTGAAATGTGGTTAAATTACTATTGCACTTCACCTCTTGGCTTTCTACTATCTTATAGTAACAGTATCTTAATCTGACCGTGCAGGTAAACCTGAGCTGCTCTCATGAGACGAGTTGAAGTGAACTGATAGTCGGTCGGGGTGGCTTTGTATTGTCACTGCCTGTGCACTACAGTGCTTCTCCCAGCTGTGAGGGGGTATTCACTTTTCATGCCTGTGAATGAAACCTCACACAGGCCATGAATCCATTGGAAGATAATTTCTCCCATACCTCTGTAGAAGTTCTTCAGTCATTTTTTTTTAAAGCATAGAAGTTAACCGCTTTCTTGAAGAACTGAATTGTAGTCCATGTAAGTTTATGATGTGTTATTTTGTCCTGGCACGTGTGGTTATCAGGTTCCAAAATGTAAAGTTGCTACCAAAAAATTTGAAGAAAGACGACGCTCTTTTTTTTGGTCTCAAAGAAACTTTTCACAGTTCTATCAAGGCCACATACAAAAGCAAAAAGTGTAATTGTTGCCGTCTGCACTTGTAATAACGAAAGCAAATCTCTATTTTCATTCATTTTTATTTAACTTATGAAGAATATTTAAAATTAAATGAGTTTTTATCTTCTTTTTCCTTCCTTGCAGTTTTTAAGATAATATTATAAGCAATATCACTTTATTCTTTTGTTTTTCAGTAATCTATCAAATTCCCAGTCAACGTACCAGAGAAGACTGTTAGTGACCAGATCTGGAAGGAAAATAAAAGGAAGAGGACCAAGGGTAAATGTTCACAGTCTCTTCCCCAAGCAAAACAATCAAACCCACATGGTGGCACACTTTTACTACGTTTTCATTAAGATGGTCAATTCAAAAAAAAAAAAAAAAGCCAAAAGAGAGCAGGATTTATTATGCATCATAATTGATTTGAGGGCTGAAGCTCCAAGGAAGACAACAGGGAAAATTTTTTTCTCCTGTTTTCCAGAGTTACTGTGACCAAAGCATAATATCCAATTATGTTCAAGCTTTTAAAAGAAAGTCATGTAAGTTTTGCATACTGAGTTTATTTGAAGATTCAAAAGCACGAGAACAGAACGGAATATTTTATTAAATTGTAAATGTTACTGGAAAAATCATGGAAAAGTAACGCTTAGACATCAGAAAGAGTATAAGGATGTGAGAAAACTTCTTCAATATCGATTAGATAAATAATTCTAGTCTTATTTTTAGGACAGTAGTTGTAAAGAATTCCCTTCTTGGAACCTTATGTCTGCATGCCCTTGTACTTTTCTTTGAATGAGTCAGTCTGTATATACAAATACAAAATTCCATACTGGAAGCAGCAAATGGTGGTTTGTGTGTGTGTATGAGTATTCAGGGAAAAAAAAAAATTTATTCTTCAGGAGAACCAGTTTGTAGAAGAGTTCCGGTCTATTAGAAGAGAAAAACAAAAAGGAGTCGCTTTTGAGAGTCGCAGTTTTAAAAATTACAAATAGCCTAAGCAAAAAGAATTCTTAAAACAGCTGTTTGGTATTTTAGGCTGTATAAATTTTGACATAACAGATGTCAGCAGTCAGAAACTCGGAGTAGGAATCGCTTACAGCATCATTCGAAAGAACAGAATTAAAGGGCAGTTATTAAATTAATCATGAGAAAGTAGAGGTGGTGATTAATTTCCTTAACAGTTTAAATCACGATGGAAACTTGCTCTGTTTGTGAATCTGCGGCCAAGAGCAGGGAGGCTTGAAACATCAGTTCTCAAGAATCCTCAATTCGGGTTAGGGAGATTGAGTAAAGCCATTTTACAGATATTTCAGAGCACTAAAATGACTGTAAAAACAGACCACCAAAACTTTGTGAGAGCATTATGTTGCCTAGAATCAGTGTAAATGCAGATCGGCCAATTTATGTTATTTTTATTTGTTACTTAAGTAGAAATACGTACCCATCACCAGTTTGTTCAGAATAATACTTAAGATGAAATGAGTTACTAAGTATAGTCTTCGTATTTTGTTGGTTCTGAAGCTTTGGGATATGTGCTGCAATGTTGAGTATGAAGGTAGCTAAGAAGCGTTTTCGTCCTTGTGTGGTTTAAAGTTCTGAATTTTAGTCCAGGCTGTCTTGCTTCCTGTTGAAAAGAACAAGAGACAACCTTCGTAGAATTGTGTGTGGCTGTTGTGTTCATATAATGATAAACTTGTTACTGCTATATTGTGTAGTTCATATTTGCAATACAGTTATTTTTTGGTTGTGGCTGAATTGTCCAAGCTGAGGGTTAGGGGCACAGCAATCCCTGCGTACCTTG
The DNA here is from genome assembly GCF_040807025.1 of Struthio camelus. NCBI lineage: Eukaryota > Metazoa > Chordata > Aves > Struthioniformes > Struthionidae > Struthio > Struthio camelus. Next base: position 23,711,353 of record NC_090947.1, on the reverse strand, counting down.
GGCTGCAACGTAGTGCTGCAGTTTTCTCCCTCACAGGAGACAAAACACTTCGCCTCCCACCAGGCTTTGTTCCTGCATACTTAAAATTGCCTCAGCTCTGACTAGAAACCTATTATGAAGTCCTTCAAAAGTAAACTTACTAATTACATTGTTATTGTCTAACTTTCCTATATTCTGCGTTAGTGTAACAGCTTCCAGGAATTTATCGTGCAGCTACAAGAATGATTCTTGTTTATTGTGAGAACACGGTCCAGCTACCACCCGTTCCTGGTGGCAGCCTTTCACTTACCTGTGCAACTGAAGTGGGAGCACGCTCCTTTACTTCTGGAGAACGTGTTGAGGAGGAGGTGACCTAGGGCACTTGCTGACCTGTTCCTGGTGTCCTTACTGGGTAAATTAAGCACACCCCTAGATGAGGAATACCTTGCTTTCTAGTTATCTTGAAATTACTTCTAACTGAAGTTTACCCAGTTGACATAAAATGCAAATGAAAATGTACAAAGCAAACGTGCAATGACAAATCTTTGTGAAAGACATAGGTGGTGAAGAAATGAAAGAAAAATTATATGCTTCCTCTAATTTGCACTAAGATTAACTTGAAAATGTTCCTATTCCTTTTTTTTTCCAGCTTACTTGCTGAAGTCTTTGTTGTCAGTGGCTGTTAGAGATTCCCATTTTTCAGTAAATCTACCCTTCATACTTTATGATAAAGGTTCTCTCTAACGGATAAAAGCCTTTTGCTTCTGTTGCCAAATTCTCTTCTGAAGTCTAGAAGGTCCAGACAGATTTAACATACTTTAAAATTACTTGTATTTCGTCCTTATTCAGAGATCACCTGACCTAATCCTGTAATTAATATAGACTTTTTTTTCCACTTCCTTCAGCATTCAAAGATCTCTTTGTTGAATTAGGTATATGTCTTGTATTTAACTGTCTGTTACATTGTATCAGATGGGAAACAGCTTTCCTCCTTCCCCTGCCTAATAACTGCCTTGCAGCCCTGCAAGCAGCTGAGCCCGTCTTGCGCTTCACTGCTGCCCTGGTCTAGCTTCTTCTGGTGATGCGTTCTCGGGCAAAAAAAAAAAGGGGGGGGGGTCTAGTGAGCACCTGAATCAATGTAGTGTCAGCAGCAGGAATGTGTGGAAGTCCTCTTTTTGACAGGGATGAGCTGTTAGATTTGTTCTTCTGATCTTGTGAAGTTACGTGCTATGCGTTTTTTGTATCAAGTGGTTTTAGTAGCAGAAGCATCATCTCTAGCCTTTGAATTTTTAATAATAACCTTTAAAGAAAAATGTGAAGTATTGTTTTGGTGTTGCTTGTCAAAACTAAGAATTTTCATTGCCAGAAAAGTGAGTTGCATTTGCCCCAATTACAAATGACAGGAGAAGACTTACTAGCTCTGAGTACAGCAATTCTGAAATAAAGTCACTTTAAAAATCAGTTACTTGATCAGACATTTGGTATCCCTTCTTTAACTAAATGTCAAATATAGTTTAACTCAGTAAATTAATAAATTGTCGATGTAAACTTGGTGTATAAATCTCAAGTGTCATGGTAGGTGCAGTGCAGAATCAACCACCAGGGATAAAAATCTTGCTTAGCTTTCATAGCATGTGAAATTCAAAGTTACGGCCAATCTTTTCTTTTCCTTTCAAGCGTTACCGGACACCTTCCAGATCCAGGTCAAGAGATCGATTCAGACGCAGTGAAACTCCTCCACATTGGAGGCAAGAAATGCAGAGAGCTCAAAGAATGAGAGTATCCAGTGGAGAAAGATGGATAAAAGGGGACAAGTAAGATTGTTTCTTTTCAGAATATATGCATTGAAATTTTTGGATGTTAAAGTAACACCCATTGTCTCAGATATTCTATTGTAGTAGTTCTCAAGAAAATGTGACTGACTTGAGTACCCCGTTGCCTTATAACTGTTTCAGTTTTTAATTATGCTCATTTGTGGTTACCATAGATTTAAAGTTATTAATGTTAGAGATCTTAATGTGACTGAAGTTTCAGTTGTGAAGCTCTTTCACTTCTGACTTCCTTTTGCAGAGTGGAAGGATTCAAAATATTTAAAAACTATACTTTTCTCTCTCCAAGGAGTGAAATAAATGAAAACAAGAAAGATAATCAAAAAAGCCCAGGAAGAGGAAAGGAGAGAAAAGTATCAGACCACAGACAAGTTTCTGAAAGCCCAAGCAGAAGAGGGGAAAAGGAGAAGAAAAAAGATCACAAATCAAGCAGTAAAGACAGGGAGACAAGAAGGAATTCAGAAAAAGACGACAAGCATAACAAAAGCAAGGCCAAGAAAAGAGCTAAATCCAGAAGCCGTAGCAAAAGCCGAGAGAAATCAAAAAGTAAAGAAAGAGACTCTAGGCACAGTAGACATGATGAAAAGAGAGCAAGATCAAGAAGCAAAGAGAGGAACCACGAGAAAGGCAGAGAAAAAGAAAGGCGTTATGATTCTAGAGGGAGAGATAAAGAAAGAAGTAGGAGCAAGGAAAGAAGTAGAAGAGCAGGTTCAAGAAGTAATGAAAAAGATCGTAGTAAGAGCAGAGACAGGGAGAAACATAAGTCAAGAAGCAAAGAGCGTGAGCATGTTCGAGGAAAGCATAGTTCCAGCAGTAGAACAAGGGAACGAAGCAAAAGCAGGGACAGGGGTAGGAGAGGAAGATCTAGAAGTAGAGATAGAGATCGCAGTAGAAGTAAAGAACATTCAAGGAACAGAGATAGAGACAGAGAAAGAAGAAAAGGAAGATCAAGAAGCAGAGAAAGGAGAGGTACACCGGACAGATACAGAGGAAGAGAAAGCAGGAGGAGGAGAGAATCGAGGAGTTCAGAGAGAGAGGAAAGTCAAAGCAGAAACAGGGAGAGGTATTCAAACAGAGAAAGCAGAAGCTCGTATAAGAGGAACGATACTGAAAGCCAAAGGAAGAGGCGTTCAAAGAGCCGTGAAAGTAGCAGTCCTGAATCCAGTAAAGATAAGAAGTCTAGCAGAGATCAGGATAGAAGTCCAGACTCAAAAAAGAGACCAAGTAGCAAAGAGAGAGAATCAAAAAAATCATATTCCCGCAGGAGCAAAGAAAAGGAGAAGTCCAGGTCCTCAGCAGAAAAAGAAATAAACCAAAAATCAAAGAGTCAGGAAAGAGATCAAGTCCATAGTAAGGATAAAAAGTCTGATCATGAAACAAGTCCTGGAACAGATGACGACAGACATGGATGAGTTTGTGGACTTAATGTTTCCATTGTCTCAAAGTTTTAGAGACATTTTGGGGAACGCTTTTTTTAAGATGTGGACTTCAGTTTGGTCTTTTGATAATCTAAAACCTGGATCATTTGTACTGCTAAAGTTTTAATAAACTTGAAATGAAAAACAAATTCTGTGTGTAATACAGTGTGCTATATTTTAAATATTTCATTGTTTTATGTATCCTTCTGGTGTGTTGGAAGGTAGGAAGGTAACTTCTACGCTGCATTTATTTTCTACCTGATGAACTTAGAATTTTGTGCAAACAATGGCTGCCTGCAGAGAGGCTTGTTTCATGTGTGAGGGAGAAAGCCGCAAATATGCTACATGTCTCTCTCAAGCTAGTAGAATTCTACAAGGTGTCTTATCACTACCATGTTGCTATATTCATATTCTAGTATGTAGAAAGCCTAAGGAAATGAATGATTTTTGGAGGAAGATTGAATTGTTTTGGAATCCAAGGGAGTTAATTTAAGTAAATCTTCACTGTTTGCACTTTTGTCACTGTCAACAGTAGAATCCATTCATGCACTAAGGCAGTTGTCTATGTTTGGCAATTATTTCTTTGTCCTAAATAGTTTTGTAGAAAGCAGCTTTTATGAAGTGCTCATCTTGTGGTGTAAATTTTTCTGTAACCTCCTTTTTTCTGCTCCCTGCTCTCATATTTGTCTATTGTGGAAAATTCAGCTTGGATGCTTCAGACTACGTTGCCTCACTGCCATTGCTAGTTAATGGATGGACAGGGATGAGACATTACCAGAATTCACAGTTAGGTGTCTGCACCCCTTTCTGAGAGACAGCGCGCACTGAACAGCGTAAGGAACAGGAAATCTCTTCTATTTTTGCTGCTGCTTAGCTGTCTTGGAGAGAACTGTTGCTGCTTTCCAGTACTGGGTATTTTGGGTATTTGAAGCAGGATGTCAAGTAATGTTTTGAGACAGGGCCTTAAATTACTTATTATTGCTAAAAGTTAGCTTTCCTTCCAGAGTCGCCTTAATCTCAAGACTGTCCCATGAGTTCCTGCTCATCCTCTGCTGCATGCGTCTTCCTCAAACAAATTCCCTCCTTTTTTTTATCCTTTCATCTCACACCTCTGGGACACAAATCTGTGTTTCTTAGCACCACACTTGTGTATAAAACAGGAGGAAGTTGGCTTGTGTTGCTCTGGTAGTGCCTGCGTATATGCTGTTTCCAGCGAGCAGCTAGTCGGTGGTAACATACCTAGTGGGCTGAGAGAAGAAGGATAGATTGGCGTGAGCCTTGACACTTCATTCAGTATTTGGAATTCAGTATCCCTTAATAAAAGTAGGTTGACAGCTGACAAATCTTGAAATTCGTAAAGAAAAGTGGCAGGCATTAATGTAAAGCTGTGGCAAAGCATAAGAGTGTTTTAGTAGATCTTTTTGGTTTTGTTTGTAAATCTCTATTAGTTTTATGACATAATTTGTTCTTATGGCCTTGGTCGACTTTTGTGCTATATAATCACTTTTATTAGCGCTTATCTACAGAACAGTAGCAGTGTTGAAACTTGATATTGGGATCCTGACAGCTGTTATTCTAAAGAAAAATATGTAGGATTGTGAGCAAGAGGAGCAACCCTTTTAAGGGAAGAATACTAAAAGCACAAAGTTATTTTTTTAGCAGAATAGTTTGTAGAACTGCTTTGGCTATTCGTTTCCCGTCCCCCCCCCCCCAGTGTTTTAGTATGTGTTTTGCATTACAGTGGCCGTTTTATGCAGAATGTGTAAGACGTTTCACAAGCCCCCATGGATGGGTGACACAGCTGTTACTTAAGAGGAGTTAGAGGAGTAGATGAAAGAACTCTAGTGGATCTATTCTGCGTGAAGCCACTCTGAACTCAGTATGACTTTGGAGAAGGTCTAGTCGTATTTTGGGAGTCTGTAATAAGAAAAAGCTTAAGAGGTTAGGCAGAAAGAATTGTATGACTGCTTGGACAAAGGCTTCCTTTAGTGCGTGTATAATTTAGTGCTTCGGAGTCTCCTTTAAAAACTGCCCATTTGCATTATTCTTTCATTTTTTTTAATAGAGCAGCCACAAAAAACCCGAACTGTGTTCATTGCTTAAGTGTGTTTGCATGACTGGGAATATTCTTGCTAACACCACTGAAATTTGTATAAGCACAGAAAAACCTCAACAAAGTAATAATTATCTTGACTCCTGCAGTAGAATTCAGAGGGGAGAAAATGCAAGCGTTCAGCAATAAGACAATCCATAGGAAATAACTTACAGAATTTAAAAAGGTTTCGATCAAAGACTTGAGCGTATTTATTAACAATCTCAAAATGGAGATTGTATCCAATTGTAGTTGGCATACAGCTGTGGGAAAGACTTGAATTCAAAAGATGCATTTTTTTTATACCTTCCCTATGGATTGTCTTCCTTGTTACAGTGAAAAAAATTATTTGTACACATTAAATGAGCTCTACTTCTTTCATAGCAGTTTAAAATTCATTTGATTAAATGGCACAAAACTCAATCTTTTGTTGTATTTCATGTATTTTGTAAGAAGTTGGTCCCTTCAGTCGCACTAATCTGATGAGTGTATGCTTGCCTGTTCTGTATTTGATGGGGAAATGGCTTTAGTGCTGATCACTTTTCTTTGTTTAAATTGAAACACAGCAGCTGTAATCTTTTAAGAGGGAGGATGTGCCAGATTCTCTTTTTGTGTTAACAAATTGGAAATTGAGAATGCCAATGGGAATTCAGCAGGACTTGAAGCTCAGTCCCTCAAATGGCAAGATGTCCCTGAGCACCAGCATCCTCTTGCCGCTGCGCGAGGCGGTGACAGTCGCTCTTGCTAGGTTTGGGGCAGCTTCTTCCCTCCCTCCCTCCCTCGCTGCGCAGCTGAGCTGTCCCAGCGCTGGCCTCGCGCGGACCACCTTGGGTTGTGGGCAGAGCGCACCTGAGCACCATCCTCGGCAGCTGTCGCAGAGGCTATTGGCCTTGGTGTAGAGAGTTGAACTGTAAGTGCGTTTGAAAGCAGTACTTAAGTGTACCGGGGTGATGAAAACAACACTCAGCCTTTCCGTGTGACTGGGGAAAGCAGTTGTACATTGAATGGACAGCTTTTTCTGTCAGTACCCATGGCTGTACACTAGAGTTCTGTGAACCTGAAGACTCGAGATAAATGAGGGCAGGGACTACTGCACAGGTACTTTTTAAGAATACCTTTAAGTGCATGTTCATACATAAAATAATTTCCAAAGGTTAGCCATGCTTTCTTTGTCATTATATTCACAGTAGCAATTAACACTACTTGCACCATGCAGCCTATACGCATGTAGAATGCTGAAGAATTTAATATTGGTAGTAGCTTTTGCAAACTGTAGCAGAAAAAGACCGTGTTTGATGTTGAATTTTCTGGGTACTGCCATCACCTGAGAAACACAGATTCTCTGTGAGGGCAGGTGCATATATATATATATTATATATACATATATATGTGCATATATACACACACACACACACATACACATATATATATATAAGGTTGTGCAAAAACTATTGCCTGTAAAAGATGTGTTGCTATCTGCTAATTCATTGGCTGACACAGCCATACAATGTTTCATTTGAGAAGGGGGTGGGGGGGAGGCTATGGCTAAACTTTACCCCTTTGTTCTCTCCAGTTGTCAAAATCCTGAAATTTCTCACTTGCTATTGAAATCTGACACCATAGACTTCTTTTGGGGCGATCTTTGTCAGATGCCTTCAAAAATTTGCAGTTATCCCCTGAACAATGTATAATTTGTAATAGTACCACTCTGGCAAAGATTTTAGCTTAATATAAACTAAAGGAAGCAGTCCATTAGGCTTCTGTTCTGGAGTTTGCTAATTTATTGATGATTTATTGAAGGGAATACAGTATTTTTGGACACACTTTCTGGGGCAAAGTAGTGCTTGTTGCTTGTCTGATTGGCAAAAATGTGTATTCCTGCTTTCTGAGACTTTCCTTACTTTAGAAAACCCCAGCATAAACATGCTATGCTTTATCACAGACTCATCCCTGTTTTCTCTCTGTCTAATACTTGAAGAATGGCTTTATTTAAAAAGACACTAGTTATTTTTCTTCATCAGCCATGAATTAATGCTTACTGTCAACTCACCCAGAGGGATACTAGTGCCAAAAGTTAATCTTCGTGTTTCTAGAGTCACTGGGATACAAGCTTAAAGCGGTTACATACACTCGCTCTTTTGCTGAAAAGAGTAATTTTCATAATGCAGTATTCCACTAAATTACTCAAGAAAATGCATATCACAAAGTCTGCAGCTCTGCATTCTGCAGAATTTTAATTCAGTACAATTCTGCAATTTCCTGGCAAGGAAACTCAAGCTTTTCATTTTGTTGCATATGTACTTTTAGTGTAATTCCTATTTCTTACCCTTGAACAAGTCACATCATTAAGAACAGTGTACTAACAAAACTTGTGTTCCATAATAAAAGCATAAAGTACTACACATATTTTTTTAAAAAGCTATGACACCAAAAAAGTTTTCTGATCTTAGTATGAAATTTCATAGAAGGAATAGCTGTGACAAAATATAATTAAGTGCTGAGTTTGGATAGTGAAACTACATAGAGGTAAAGCGAGGTTTGGTTGAAAGAGCTACCCTGCAGTATTCTTTATCATAATGTCATTGCTCATATGAAACTAGCAAGACTGTTAACGTCGGCAAGTTCAGAAGGCAGATCTTAAACTGCTAACTATGCTTGACTGTAGCTCATTGGTTTTAAGTGTTTTTACTCCTTAAAGCACTAACGCTAACACACTGAACACAAGCTAAATAAACTGTGAACTAATGCAATAGCATCACTGTCTTTGAATTGAAATTTTGCAACAAGCAGAGCACGTTTATAAGGAAACTTGCTATTTTGGCAGGCAGTTAACCATTTCTACATACCCTGTACATAGCCCTATAAATGTATATGGGAAATACTCAGTGTGTTGATTTAGCCATAACTGTTAACTCTTATTTTTGGTACTGTAAATGAGTGGTTGGAAGGATTAGAAAAAATTTAGGCCTCATTAATTTATTGATCAGTTGTAAGAGGAACTAGCTGATAACTGGTTTCCTTCAATAGCTAAGAAAATTGTGGTTAATTATAAAAGTAGTGCTGTTTGTATTAAGAAAGTAGAATTTAGTGAAGCATTTGGAAAAATCTCAGTCTTCTGGACAGTTTGTAACCTGTAGTTCTCAACTGGGAGAGTTTAAGTTCTTAATATGAAATGTGCAATTTATGTATTAAAATACTTTTCAGAAATAAATGTTTTTTTCATATTTGTTAGTGTATTCCATACGTCTGCTATGTGTGCTTCCTGCAGTATTACTTAGCATTTTCTGTATGTAATTAAGAGTAATGTTCACTTCTGCTAGCTCATATGGTGCAAGTGCAAATGTGCTGCTGATTCAAATCTTCAGCCTCTTAAAGTGCTAGTAACAAGCTTGTACAGATTTCTAAAATGTGATGATTTGATGTCAGGGCATCACCTCTAATTAAACCAAGATTTATAAATTTTTATTGAAGTCATGGATAAAGTCAGATTTTTATTTCCATGCTACATTGGATGGCAGGGTTGAATTGTAGAAGGAATTACAGCTTTCTACACTAGGTACAGATTGACAGACAAGTGACAGGAGCTCTTCATTCAGTGCAGTGTATATAGAAATGCAGCTCTAATGAAGCTGTTAAACAGTGCTAAAGGACACTTTTAAAACTTATTTTATTAGTTTCCAACTTTGATCTTGTACTTGCACACACAAATACAACAGCCTGCTGTTTTTGCCCAAAGCCAAAATAGTTTTCACCAGCTACTTACAGAATTGTTCCCTACTTGATGACAAAAGTAATGGTAGGACAGTTTACAGTCAATTTGGAACTGAATACAAGGGCAAGTTTTGACCAAGGTCACCTAGACCAGCATCCTAGCTTGGCTGGACTGCAGCAGGATGTGGGGGAGAAAGCAGGAAAGTGCCAAGGCACTGCTCCTTTCTTGCAAACTCTCCTACCACTTGGCCTAGAAAGTTTGAGTGCTAGGTAGGTACAGGCTTGCTGCACACTATAAACGGCTAGCTCCTAAAGCCCGTGTTGCAACTTTCTCGAGGTTGTAGTACTGTCTTCCATAGCATTCTCCATTGCAGAAGTTTAAAAAAAAAAAAAAAAAAAAAAGGAAGAAAAACTGTCAAGAATAAGCAGCACAATTAGCATTCATGATCTTACTGTTGTGGACAGCTGTTTTTAACGAGCTTATTCAATTTTATTTGCTTAGTAATGTATTTTGAAGCCAGATCAAGTTTTAATCAAGCATTCAGACCCAGAGATACTGAATATTAAGGACTATAGTACAGATGACAGCATACATGTTTTCAGTTTACCTTTGGTTGTCACCTCCTGGCTTCCTAGAAAGTGAGTTTACTGCTTTGTTCCATAATAAAGCTAGAGTAATTAGAGGTGCAAGTGCTTATTGCAAAGCAGTTGCAAGCTATGGCTATAGTTAACAGCCTTTGCTTCCTGAGCTGAAATGGAGCACAGGCATGTTCTAGTGAACATTGCACCTTATGCATTCCAGAGTTGGCTTCAGCTATTAAGCCCTGAGGTATTGCAAGCTCCTACAGGTTGTAAGGTGACAGATGATGCTTCTGGTCATGTCAGTTGTATTTCTGAAGAAGAAAGAAGCAGAGCTTAAGTCTTACTGTATGATCTGTATGATTAATAATGACTACAATGAATAGTACACACTGATGGGTTGCAACTGAAATCGGTGCAAAGACCCATCCTACAACAGTAATAGGGCATTAAGCTTTACCAATGTCTAATTTTTCCCTTCTTCACCATGTCACTAGTTGTCAGACTTATATTTTCTAGGTGTTGGAAGCCTCAAATCTTTGATCCGTCTCTGGTCTGCTCTGTAACTACAGTCCACTTCTTCTAGGGCATGTTGTTGCTGCTGCACCACTTCCCCGGTGAAACAGGTTTTCCTGATATTCAGCCTGACTCTCTCAAGTCAGTTTGTTGTCCTTGCTGTATCACCTAACAGTGCTGAGAAGAGGGTGACTCTACTGTGTTTGTAACTATCCTTAAAGTAGCTGTAGGCTGTTATTAGATCACCCCTTAGCCTCCTCTTTGCCAGACTGAACAAGCCCAGCTTTCTCAACTTCATTTCTGAGCCTGTTCAATAGCTTTCACCTGCTTCTGCTTGTACTAAGAGCTGCCCTCTTGGTCTCTTCTGTTGTCTTATTCTTCCTTCATCAATATATGATAAACATAAAACTGATTCTAGTCTTCTGTATTCTTATTCTTGCATGAAGTTTTCCATTCTTGCCTTTCGTGTAGAACAACTGTAAAGAACAATGAAATGTTACTGAAATACCTGGTCACTGGAAGTTCCAGAACCTCTAGTATTTCTTCATGTTCTAAAAAACTGTTTGTTTTCTCCTTATCTAGTTTTATTAGGGATCACTAGCTAGGGTTAGTCACTTAAAGCAAACACACAAAGCACGTGCATCTTTGGATTCAGTAGCCTAAACTTTTAAAACAGCATGAAACACTACGGGTCACTTCTTTATTCCACTGACTGCTGAATTTAGCCAGTGTGTTTACAAATTACACAGGATTCCTACTTCACTCTAGGTATACTGTAAGGAAGAACTGTTTCTGGCACAGGTTTGATATTTTTGTAGATGTTGAAGTTTAAAAGGGTATAACCCCATGGAAGCTGGCTGTAGAATCCAAATGCAGGCATATGTAATCTAGAAAATAGGCTGGTTTTGAAGCTGAGTAGAAAAAGAAACTGCACACCACCTTGCTTCTTGCTGCTGTGGAAGTAGACTGAAATCCATTTAACTCACCAATTGCATGAGAGTGAACATGTGTAAAAATGCACTAGGGGATGCATCTGGAGCATTATCAAGCATTATCCATTATTTCAGCATGACTCTTGCCTTAGTCAATGCTTCTTCACAAAGCTCCAGCTTCTGCTATCAAAAGCCTTTACTAAAAGTTTCCATTCTTTCTGCTTGCTGAAAGAAAGCTTAAAGTAGCAAAAGGAGTACTGGCCCAGAGAGAAGGCAAATACTTTTTTTTTTTTTTTAAAGTAGAGGAATGGCAATTAAATAACTTAAAGAATTGTCTCCAAATAAATTTTTCATTAGTGAACAAAAAAAACCCACACATTTCCAAACAAGTCAATTACTCCACAATAATTACAGAGATCTCCATGGCTTTTAGCTGATAATGCAGTGGTGTTAAATTCACTTTGGATCCAAACTGGAATATTTTGAAACAATTCCCTCATTCTCACTTACTGTGCTTCGGTTCACATTGCAAATTGGTGTCTCAATGCACAAACGAGACCGTCTCAGATGAAACTTAAACAGGGGAATGTGCTCCAGCCATTCGGCAGGAAGAACATGAACACTGTTACATTGCCCATCTTTTCTTCCGCGCTCTAATTTTTGTATTTGTGTGAATACCCCCTGTTCATGCAGTTGTCTGTTGAGCCTAAACTAACTTTTCACAAATAACCAGCTTGTATTTCATGAAACATATAGTCAATTCCCTGGCATCTTTCTCAAGTGGGCTTCAAGTTACTTTTACAAGATATATTCAACATAGGTCTCTTCATATTGACTCTTCCCATAATATTAAAAAGGTGGAGGTTTTTTGGTGGGGTATTCTTTTTTTGTTATAAGACACATGCAAACTATTTCTGGCTTTCTTTTTTGAATAGTCTCAGTGTTATTTCCTCATTTTGTTTTTCAAGCAGTAGTACAGCTACAACAAGGTATCTGATGCTTGGCAATTTTCTACACTGAATTAGAGAGGTAAAGGAGGAATAAAACTCAGACAGGAAGCCCACATCCACATCCTGATCCTTCCTTGGATATTTGGGCAGGAGAAAAAAAGTTACAGGCAGCTCTTGTCAAAGACTCAGTTACTTACTGTCCTTATCTTTCAAATTCTTGTTCCTTACAATAAGGCAGCTTCTTTCTGAGCATCATAGTCCAAGTCTGCTTGTTTCTCCCGCTGTTTTCTTGCCTGCTTTTCAGCCTGGTGAAGAAAAGGGAATAGCTAAGGTTGATATTTCTTTCACAGCATAGCTATCCATTAAAACAAGAGAGAGGATAAGCTTACAGGAGCTCTGGGGTGACGTTAATCAGTTTATACTTGGCAAAACCTTTCTTCTTTTCAAAATTAATTGAATACTTTAGTGGACCTCAGTGTTAGCTGCTGCTGCTCCTCTCTGGGGAAGGGGATACAAGAGGGCAGCAGTAATTCACACTGACACAGGACAGGGTGTGGTTTGTCATTGCAAGCCAGCCTGGACCTGCACACCACTGCTCAAGAGGAAAGGCTTTGGATTAGCGGCTCCCCAACAGGGATCACAGAATCACAGAACGCCAGAGGTTGGAAGGGACCGCCGGAGATCATCTAGTGCAACCCCCAACACATTTCAGTAGTGGGGTCACGAGCACAAAGGAAGCTCAAGTGCACAAAGGGGATGTGAATCCCAGAGTGCAGTCTCTTGAAGTCACGCGTGGAAAGTACTGATCTCTCCCCTGTCAGCCCTTTCAGGTAATCCTCCGCGACCGACACGGTCTCCAAGAGACTTCTGTTCCACTGCTCTGAGAGGAGGCTGGTCCCCCACCATCTCAGCATCTGAGGTGCACGCAGGTCAAACAAACAGACGAGCAAAAAGCAACAACAAAAAGCTCCCCCCTCTCTCTTTCTCTCGGCCAGGATCTCGTCCCGTTGCTTTAGATGCGTATTTCTTTCTACGGGGGCTGACACGACACAGCACAGCACTTCTATTTACCATTTGCTGGACCTGAATTTTCTGGACTTCCATATTTTCATCACGACGTCTTTGTTTCTTGGCTTTTTCCTTTTCCAGGTAGACGCGATCTGCTTCCATTAACTCGTGAAGGTCTTTCTTACCCTCTGCTTTTTCCTCCTTCTCCCTTTCCGCTTTCATCTTCATCTGTATTTTACAAAATTCACAAAGTTAACCAAGTAGCTAGCCAGCCAAGTTGGAAGTCATGTCTTTCAGCAAAAGCACCCCCGCTTCAGAGCGGTGATGAGCACGGTCAGTGTGGCTGGCCAGTGTCCAAGCCCAGGGTTTTCAGCAGAGCTGCCAGATATGTGCCCAACATGCGGCGGAAGAGGGACAGAGGACCCCCAGGAAAGATGGCAGATGACCTGATGAAGCATGCTGATGGATGACACCAGACCCACCACCTGTGATCTGGGCCAGGCTCCCTGTTTGGAATAGGCAGTGCTAAGTATGCAAAAACGTTCACACGGATTACCAATGATTATAGAGCCTTCCGCCTCTAATCTCTGGAGAGAGTATCATCACATGTACTACTTGTACATTGCTGAAGCAATTAATCCTAAACCTATATATGGTAAATATGAGAGGTGGCTGCTTAGTGAGAACTTGCATGCGTATCTCACTAAAGATTTATATGCTGAAATAACATAGTGTTTCTCAAAAAGATATTCAGAAGAACAAGTATACAACAGAAGAAGGAATAAGAACAGGCTAGGTTTCTTACCACAGAGGCTCTGTATTCAGAAACAGATTCAATGTTAGCCCTAGTTTTTGCTTCAGTTTCTTTGTTTTTCTTTTGGTATTCTTCTTCTATATCTGCAGCTCCTTTAGCAATACGATCGCTTTCCATCTCAAACGCCTCCTCCATCTGCGTGGTTAGTTGTTTAACAGCTTTGTCCTGATGTTCCTGCATTAGTCTGCAGGAGAACATGAGCTATTATAACATACCAGGATATCCACCTACCTCTGGCATTGCTACTACCAAACCCAACAGTCCTATTTTCACTTTTCTCTTGCCACACAGGCCCACCTATGCATCCAATTCCTTGACCTCCTTTTGTTCCTCTTGCTGGAGAACAGTTTTGTTTTGTTTTGTTGGGCGGGGGGGGGGGGGTGCGGGTGGGGGAGGTTATCTAATTTGGTTGCTAACGTGGCAAATGAGTGCTCACTATCTTTTGTCCAGCCAGCCCTCTGTTGCAATAATGAGCTGGATCACTCAGGTAGGAGTCCACCTAGCATCTTGCCATCAGGAAGAAAGTGTTCAGAATACTTGGCCAGAAATAGGTAGAGAAAGGAGCTGTTGGATTGGCTCAGCAATACCATATGTTAAATAAGTCCATCACATTTCCTTACTAAGGTAAGGAAATTAATATAGGTGCCTAGTTATAAAATCAGGTATGTACTTTTTCTTGCTGTCTTAGGGAATCAAAGGCCAGACAAACACTGATGAAGAAATTTACATTTCTGCAGATTTAGGCAGCCTGAAGAGTAGAGAGATTGCCTCCCTGCAAAGCACCAAGTACTACTGAAGCTGAGAAAAAATTCCGTATAGGCATTTCTTCTGAACTTTACCTTTTTTTCCAAAGTTTTAATTACAGAAAGACTCAGTTGTATCACAGAGTTTTGATTTTGCTGATGTAAGAATTCTGAGCAACACATTTGTCACAGCACTTAGTTATAACATTTGCATCTGAGATTTAAAACTCAAGCACTGGACTCACCTACAAGTCTCTGCATCTTTTTCTCTTCTTAGATCAGCCATCATTTCTTTTCCTTTAATGTAAGCTCTAATCTGATCATCTTCGTCCTCTTCCTTTTGTTCCTCTTCAGCTTTAATTATTTTCTGTTCAGCAACATGCTCCTGTTTAAACATAAAGATACTTTTACTTTTATACAGGATGAGATTTTGGAAATCCGAAATGCAAAATAAAAATCTAGCAGAGACCTCAGGCCTTGTCTGTTATAATCAGTTCTTTGGTTGTACCAGTGGATGAGGAGGTGCAGAAGACAAGCCTGGATGAGAGTTCTCATGATGAAATTGCCACAAACTACTGTAAGCATAAAATTAATATACACTTGCAGCCATGTTGTTGTAGCCCGAGGGCTCCAAAGGACACAAAAAATTAGACTCTGTAGAACCACAAAAGTATAAGCCACAAGTGTTTTGGAATCACCTAACAAGGCAGGTATGAGTATATATTGCTTTTATCACAGATAGAAGGCTGAAGGCAAATGGAGTAAAATGTATATAATTACAGCCAGAAGATATACAGGGAAGAGGAAAATTGAGCAGGGTATCACTGGAAATTTTCTCCTCTTATTCTTTCACATTCCTTCACTTCATTCAGAGGCCCTTCACTTTGGCCTCCCTGTTCAAGCACTCATTAAGGGGAAACAGTAGCTGTGGTAAGTACGTCTCCCAGACGTCACTGATCCTAAAGGGAAGACATATTAAAAAGACACGGCAGCCAAAAGCAAAACCAGCATTGAACTCCCTGCTTTCCTGTTACTTACATGATGCAGCCTCCGACGTTCAAGTTTTTCCACCTGTTCCTTCTCCTTTCCTCTCTGAATTTCCAGTTGGTACAACCGGGTCAATCTCTGAATTTCTTCTCCTTCTCTTTTGTCTTCTAGCTTGGCTAGTTCTGCCTGATGCTTGTGCTCCTTTATTCTGAAACAGAGAAAGGAGTTGAAGAAATGGGCTAGGGACCCCGTAAAGTAGTGAAAGGGCAAGGATTCTGCATGTCTAAAGGTACCCTAGCACCAACAAATGGGTACTTTGAAGAGGAGGTGGGTAGACTGTGGGTAGCGGTCCAAAATAGCATCCTGGTTTTTAAAGGTAGTCCCACATCCTCTGGCCAAAGTTCAACTCTAGCACAAAGGAGAAGTACTTAGGATTCTGCTGGCTAAGTCTATACTAGCAAAAGCAAACAAGACCAGCAAATGAACTTGAACTCTATGTCGCACTTGATTAGCCTATTTAGTTGTTAGCCCGCTCCCTGCACCACTTTGGCCTTTGCCAGCTAGCACTCTCCCAAACAGTGCCAAGGCACCAGGTAGGACATGAAAAGGGCCGTCAGCCCACGCTAGCTGGCTGCGCGAACGATGCTGGGATGGGCAGCGGGAAGAGGAAAGAGTTTTGCCTTACAGACACAAGCCACTCGCTCTCAAGGCCAGAACACAGATCCTCGTGTTTAAGGCGCTAGCCCAGACGCAGCCACTGAAAGCACGAGGCTTCTCCGACGCTGCAGCAGAGCCTTCCTGAGGGGCCGGGGTGGGAGCAGAGGTTAGCGGTTTCAAGCCTCATCGCAGAGAGGAGAGGATCAAAACCAGTCTTAAGGCGGCAGTAACTCCTGCAGGCGGGCACCGTCCCCTCCCGTCTCCCACGGGGAGGTCGCGGTTCGGTTTTCCGGCTCCCCCCCGGAGCAGGCTGCCCCCGACCCAGCCCTCGCAGGCCCCGGCCGAGACCTGCTCTCTCCGGCATGCGGCCAATTACGTCACCCCGTAATCCGGGCGGAAACAACGGCTCGTCGGGGCGGTGCGCCCCGAACCCGCGAGGCCGCCCCCCGGCGCTGCGAGGGAGTACTAAGAGCAGTTTGGGGGGGTGGGGGGGTGGCAGGTTGGCGAGCGGCTCGCTGCGTTACTCACTGCGCCAGCTGCGCCTGGGCAACGGCCCGGCGGGCCGCGTCGCGGCCACGCTCCCGCTCCCGCTCCCCCTCCTCGTCGTCGCCGCCCCCGCGGCGGCGGGCGCTGTCTCGGCGCTCGCGGTCCATCCTCCGCCTCCCGCCGCCGGGGAGCGGGATTACTACCGGGAGAGAGGCGGAAGCGTCTCCTGCGCCTTAGCGGCGGCCCGGCGGCGCCGGCTGACCCGCCCTCGCCTACCACGCCCGGTGCCGGTGTCGCGGCAGCTCTCGGCTCCTGCTGGGCGTTTCCAAAGGCGGAGCGAAAGCAGCAGCGGGCCCGGCCACCAGAGCCCCCGGCCACCAGGCACCGCCCCAGCTCCTCCCGCCAAACAGCGGGCGGGCAGGAAGGGGGGGGGGGGGGGCGGCCCGGCCGTTACAGGCGGCCACGGCGCCCCGCCCCGCCCCGCCCTACCCGTGTGGAGAGCCGCCGCCGCCAGCAGCAGCGGGCTGTCCTGCCCCTGGAGCGCGCGCGTTTCCTTACAACAAGTCCGTACCTGGCGAGAGGCCGTAGCTCTTCCCCTGCCTCGTTCCTCCGTCTCTGCTCCTCTTTCTGCTCCGACCTCAGCTGTAAGTTTTTCTTCGCCGTGGTTTGCGTCTGCGGCGCTCAAGCAGCTGGTGTCGCGCTCCGGCTTCGCCCGGCTCTGCGGGGGACTGTGTCCCTCGCACGAACCTAGGCCTGCCTGCTGCCGGGATTGTTGGAAGCCCTTTTGCCTTTGATGGATTGCCTGACCTCGAAAGAGAGCCCCTTCGGGCTGTTTTCCCAGAGGAAGGCCCTTGGCTTTGATGGGAGCTGAATGACTAGGTTAGTTCTTCTCTTTGCCCGGTCCAAAAGAGCGTCCTAGAGGAGTTGATTATTGCGCTTGGGAAAGGAGTAAATCTATCTCACAGCTGGCTGTTTAAAACTATAGGGAAACGGAACGAAGCCTGCTTAGTTCACAGGCTGCAGGAGGCTGCAACCATGCAAATAGGGATGCACTTGCAGCGACCTCGCCTCTGTTGTTGGCACGACTTTGCCCAAGGGACTGTGCTTCTGTCCAAGCCTGCTGCTGTCAGAAGCCAGGCTCAGGCTGCCTGAAGCATGGGCTCAGAAACTTGAAGGCACAGAAGAGACCTATTTTCCAAACTAAAGTATCATCAAACATCTTTTTATGAAACCCTTCTCATTTTTTAGAACTTGTATCATTTTCCGGTTTGGCCCAGAAAGACAGACAGCTCTGGCAGCCGGAACAGAAGGCGGGGTGCAATAAAGCTCAGCTTTAAGTTTTTTGGACTTTGCTTCCAGTAGACCCCAGAATACAGGGGTATCCTTTTTAGACCCCAGGATATTTGCTGAATAAATCAATATATGAATCAGTATACGAAATTCTAACTCTGTCCAAGGCAGGAACGTGATGGGGAAATTTCAGCAAAGAAACTAAGCTTAAGGAGTGAGATGCGTGTGTGCTTTTGGTGTTGGAGAGTAAGCCCAGAAGGAGTTCCATGCTGGCTGCAGAATCTGAGAAACAGATTCTGATCTGGATCTATTTGCCACAGACTGAACAGTTGCTAATCTTTCAGAAAGAATAGTCCAACTATACTGTCTCTTGTTGCCATGCTATTTTTGTAGTAGTTAATCGCAGCTATATTTGGGCCTATTTTTCTAGTAGGTGACACCTTTTATTGGTTGTGATCAAATTACATTTATCTTTGCATGTAATACCATTTGATTATACAGTATGTGATGTTTGTTTTACAGAGGTAGTTGCAAAACTCTATAAGAAAGAACTTCAGGACCATAACTAGTCTAACTTTTGCAGGTATTCAGCTGGGCTTTCTTCTGTAGATTCTGTAAAGTTTCTTCACTGGGAATACCTAATTGGAAATAGGCTAGTGAAAGAAATGACTGACATACGTAGAAAATAATGGACATTCTCTCCTGATAACAAAATAGCATTCTACAGGCTTAAGGAT
The DNA here is from genome assembly GCF_040807025.1 of Struthio camelus. Classification (NCBI taxonomy): domain Eukaryota; kingdom Metazoa; phylum Chordata; class Aves; order Struthioniformes; family Struthionidae; genus Struthio; species Struthio camelus. Next base: position 23,692,625 of record NC_090947.1, on the reverse strand, counting down.
ATAGGGGAAAGGTAAGACCAAAAGGGTTTTGAAGTGGACTAGCATTATTTGGGTGCAGCTAGTGTAGAAAAGAATTCCATGCTGATCCTTCACTGGGAATTTGGGTCATGTTCATATGTTGTAGACTTGAAAAGTCTAGGGCACCTTTTCAGTGAATTTTGGGAATAATAAATAATAAAAACTTAAGAGCAACAGTGAAAAGTTGGATGGAATATGTTACACAGAGGTCAATTACATATCCTGCAGTTCTGTCTCCAGTTTAACAAACTAACTATCAAAAAATACAGATTGGTGATTTTTGAGACTGTAGTCAGCTCTCTGGCATTTTTTTCAAATAGGCTTCCAGTTTCATAGTGTATGTTCAATTTGGATCCCTTACAGTTTTAACTCTTCCCATAAGATTCAAAAAGATATTGAATCTATTGTTTTTGCCACATGAAAACTACTTTGGGCTTTGCTTGTTGGATAGTCTCAATGTTATTTCATGTTTTTACTTCCTGAGTTGTAGTACAGATACAACAAGGTAACTGAGTCCCAGCAATATCTTGTGCTTGATAACTAGGTCCTCTTCCTCTGGGAAGTGACCCATGCACAAGTCCTGTTCCTTCTTTGGATGCTTTGAGAAGAGGATAAAGATTATGTGTAGTCTTGGACTCTGATTCAATTACTTGCTTTGCATAGTTCTGAAATTCTTGCTCCTTAAAAAGTGCAATAACTTCTCTCTGAGCATCATAGTCCAAGTCTGCTTGTTTCTCCCGCTGTTTTCTTGCCTGCTTTTCAGCCTGGTGAAGAAAAGGGAATAGCTAAGGTTGATATTTCTTTCACAGCATAGCTATCCATTAAAACAGGGAGAGGATAAGCTTACAGGAGCTCTGGGGTGACGTTAATCAGTTTATACTTGGCAAAACCTTTCTTCTTTTCAAAATTAATTGAATACTTTAGTGGACCTCAGTGTTAGCTGCTGCTGCTGCTGCTCCTCTCTGGGGAAGGGGATACAAGAGGGCAGCAGTAATTCACACTGACACAGGACAGGGTGTGGTTTGTCATTGCAAGCCAGCCTGGACCTGCACACCACTGCTCAAGAGGAAAGGCTTTGGATTAGCGGCTCCCCAACAGGGATCACAGAATCACAGAACGCCAGAGGTTGGAAGGGACCGCCGGAGATCATCTAGTGCAACCCCCAACACATTTCAGTAGTGGGGTCACGAGCACAAAGGAAGCTCAAGTGCACAAAGGGGATGTGAATCCCAGAGTGCAGTCTCTTGAAGTCACGCGTGGAAAGTACTGATCTCTCCCCTGTCAGCCCTTTCAGGTAATCCTCCGCGACCGACACGGTCTCCAAGAGACTTCTGTTCCACTGCTCTGAGAGGAGGCTGGTCCCCCACCATCTCAGCATCTGAGGTGCACGCAGGTCAAACAAACAGACGAGCAAAAAGCAACAACAAAAAGCTCCCCCCTCTCTCTTTCTCTTGGCCAGGATCTCGTCCCGTTGCTTTAGATGCGTATTTCTTTCTACGGGGGCTGACACGACACAGCACAGCGCTTCTATTTACCATTTGCTGGACCTGAATTTTCTGGACTTCCATATTTTCATCACGACGTCTTTGTTTCTTGGCTTTTTCCTTTTCCAGGTAGACGCGATCTGCTTCCATTAACTCGTGAAGGTCTTTCTTACCCTCTGCTTTTTCCTCCTTCTCCCTTTCCGCTTTCATCTTCATCTGTATTTTACAAAATTCACAAAGTTAACCAAGTAGCTAGCCAGCCAAGTTGGAAGTCATGTCTTTCAGCAAAAGCACCCCCGCTTCAGAGCGGTGATGAGCACGGTCAGTGTGGCTGGCCAGTGTCCAAGCCCAGGGTTTTCAGCAGAGCTGCCAGATATGTGCCCAACATGCGGCGGAAGAGGGACAGAGGACCCCCAGGAAAGATGGCAGATGACCTGATGAAGCATGCTGATGGATGACACCAGACCCACCACCTGTGATCTGGGCCAGGCTCCCTGTTTGGAATAGGCAGTGCTAAGTATGCAAAAACGTTCACACGGATTACCAATGATTATAGAGCCTTCCGCCTCTAATCTCCGGAGAGAGTATCATCACATGTACTACTTGTACATTGCTGAAGCAATTAATCCTAAACCTATATACGGTAAATATGAGAGGTGGCTGCTTAGTGAGAACACGTGTCCCTCTCCATGAAAACTAAAAAGAAGATACTAAAAACTGTTATGTCTCTTAAAGATATTCAGAAGTAGTTTGACTATATCATAATATATTCTTGCCCTCCTTCTACAAGTTTCTTACCACAGTGGCTCTATGTTCAGCAATAGATTCAATGTCAGCCTTTTTTTTTTCTTCTTTGTCTTTGCGTTCTTTTTCTTGTTTAGCTTCTTGTTTTACAATGTCTTTAGCAATACGATCATCTTCCATCTTAAATGCCTCACTCATCTGTGCAGCAAGTCGGTTAACAATGATATCCTGATGTTCCTGCATTAGCCTACAGGAGAACATTAACTGTCATAACACACCAGGGTACCCACCCGGCCTACCTGAGGTTTTTCTGCTACGAAAACAAGTAATGCTTCTTCCACTCTTCTCTCCTCTCGTTGCAGAAGGCCACCCACCCAACTCCTTGACCTCCTTGCATTCCTCCTGTTCTATTCTTTAAAAATATCTGATTTGGTAAATAATTGTTATCTATTTTTTGTGAAGCTAGCTTTCTGTTGCAATAATAAGCTGGATCACTCAGGGAGGAGTCCACTTAGCATCTTGCCATCAGGAGGCACTGTTGGGAGTACTTGATGAGAAGAGGTAAGAGAAAGAAGCTGTTATATTAGCTCAGTGGTATCTTTATGCTGTACTCTCCCTGTTAAATAAATAGTCCATATTTCCTTACTAATACCCTAATGTAATTAATAAAGGTGCATAATTAAGAAGTCACATACATTCTTTTTCTTGATCTGCCTCAGGGAAATATAGCTCATGCTCCAAAACTGCTTTCCAGCTGGACTTTAATTGTCTTCAGTTGCTGAGGGGGTGGAGCTTTTGCAGGCCCTATGGAAAATCACTACTCACAACACACTGGTGTACAGCTTTGCACTTCTGCAATTCTTTGTACTTTGAAGAATGGAGAGCTTCCCCCCTTCCCCCAGTTGTTATTATTGAAGCTAAGAAAGAAATGTCTTTTCTCCTGAATTCCCTGCCTTGTCTATCAGCAGAATTTATTTGCAGGATAACTGTGGTGTGTGTTGCATCATCAGTCTGAAAGAACTGAATATGACTACAGTATAATTTTAAATTATGATCTAGCTTTGTACCTACCTTTGCATTTCAGTTTCTTTTTCATTTCTCAGCTTGGCTATAATTTGCTTTGCTTTAAAATGAGCTCTAATCCGATCATCTTCTTCCTCTTGTTTTTGCTCCTCTACTGCTTTGATTATTTTCTGGTCAGCTACATGTTCCTGCATAGGCAAAATGGTCCTGATATATTTATAACGGATGAAGTTTAGTACATCTGGGCCTTGGGTATCACCTTAAAGGAATCACTCCCTATTCTATCTCTTCATCTTTCTTTCAAAGAAAGAAGATAAGGGATTCTCAGTCCCTCCCCTTACTTCTGCTTCCCTATTCAAGCATCCACGAAGGGGATATAGTAGGTCTGAGAAAAGAGAAGGGGAACTGAGCAGTGAACACAGGCACTTCCTCAACATGTTAAACTCATTGATAGGCAGAGGGATAAATGAAGTATGAGCACTGAGGAACAATCCCTGTTCAAACATGAGAGGAATGGTAGATTCAGAGTGAGGACACCAAGGATTCCTCTTTCATCCTTTGTACACACTGGGTAGGAATGAATGGAAATGGAGAGGAGGGTCAGCGAGATATATATCCTTCCCCGTAGTGCAGGGAAGCAGAAAATGGGGTATAGTGCTGCAATGCTTACACAGTGCAGTGGGGATTATTCCTCACTTCCATTCACTCACAAGCAGGAGAGGGGGAGTTGAGAGGAATGGGAGTATGCAGTCCCCACCAACACACACAGCTGTGTTGTTCCTGGCCCACCTCATCCAAACCTTTCCCAGTCTAAGAGCTCAGCCCAAATACTAGCTGAAGAGGGCTGTTCTAGAGTTTTATGTGAAAGATACCATCTTTCACGTTCTGGTCAAAACCGTTGTGAGGCATTGCTGCTTCAGCTTTAGCAAGGTGCCTTTGGAGGTGAAGAGAGAGAGGGCAGCAGGTCTTGATTTATCAAGACCTGCTAACATCTTGATCAATGAAGACCCTAAACATTGCTGAACATAAAGGGAAGACAAGTTAAAAAGACACCATCATGTTCAACACAGGTTATTCCTTCTTCCAAACAAAAGAAAATGGGCTCAAAATAGAGCCTAAATCCAGTTGTCAAGTCACGGAGGATACTCCTTGATGTCTACAGCAGACTTTTCCATCATAGGCCAGTCAAAGGTCAGGCATCAGTACATTACCACTTCAGACAAGAGAAGGGGCCTCACTCCAGGAGGCCTTCCTCAGAAGCAGGGAGGAAAGAGATGGCCTGCAACTGCCAAGGTACAGATATGAGCTCATGTTAGAGAGGCAGTCAGCAAGCCTCCCTTTGCCCTTAGGCCCATTTATTTAGGTGTATCAAGGCAACTTTCACTCCCCGCAGCCAAAGCAAAACCAGCATTGAACTCTTTGCTTTCCTGTTACTTACATGATGCAGCCTCCGTCGTTCAAGTTTTTCCGCCTGTTCCTTCTCCTTTCCTCTCTGAATTTCCAGTTGGTACAACCGGGTCAATCTCTGAATTTCTTCTCCTTCTCTTTTGTCTTCTAGCTTGGCTAGTTCTGCCTGATGCTTGTGCTCCTTTATTCTGAAACAGAGAAAGGAGTTGAAGAAATGGGCTAGGGACCCCGTAAAGTAGTGAAAGGGCAAGGATTCTGCATGTCTAAAGGTACCCTAGCACCAACAAATGGGTACTTTGAAGAGGAGGTGGGTAGACTGTGGGTAGCGGTCCAAAATAGCATCCTGGTTTTTAAAGGTAGTCCCACATCCTCTGGCCAGAACCCACCTACACAGTATGCAGTCAGATTGCAGTCTACTGGCAACGTGTTACTTTTTATCTGGATGACCCATTATCACCACTCCATTCATGACATTCTGACTTATCTCTGCAGCAATGTAAGCAACTAAGATTTCCACGGGTAAGTCCCACGGATGCCTATGTTTTTCCTCCTGCACATGCAGGCCAGAGCTTAAACTGGTAGTGTTCTGTACTAAGTTCTACAGGGATTTATACATTGGACCTGGAATACGTGAGACCAAACTCCAAGCCCTTCCTCTGCATCAAGGAATTTGACTTCATCTATCAAAACTCCTGGGCCAGTCCTGTGAACACCCTCTATGAGGTTTCTGGAAAAGCTGAGAGAAAGAGGTGGCAGAAATGCATTCTCTTGGCATGTGGTTATGGCCAAATGGAAAATCTGGTTTAACCTCTTCCTATTCTGGAAAAAAAAAGGAGTTAAAATGAATTTTCAGTAACTATTTCTGAATAGTGAGTTGACTAAAAATTAATATTGCCTGCTGGAGGCCATTTTACGTACAGCCTGTTGGCAACTACAAGGCACTGCATATCACAGCTTTTCTCTTTTGTGCAAGATCTTTTTTAGAACTCTAGATCTTTCTTCTAAAACATTGCATTTGTGGACTAAACAATTAATAGGTTCATCTAAAAGCTTTACAGAATATATTTACGAGAAGAGAGTATAAATAAAGAATAAAATAAGATTGGTATTGATTAATTTTTTCTTACTGCTCCAGCTGATCTCTGCAAAGTGCCTTTCGTTTCATATAACGTTCGTTATATGAACGTTCGTCCTTTTCCTGCTCTCTGAGAATAGCTTTTTTACATTCATGTTCCATTTCTTCTTCCTTCTTTTTATTAACATCTCGCTTTAACTTTTTAAATTCAACTTGAGCATCTCTTTCTTTTAGGACCTTAGTAAGTAGAAGCGCACTCTACAAGAGAACATTTCAAGTAATTTGCGTGTTCAGAAGTGTTTAAAGAAATTCAGTAAAATTTAAAATTAAGAACAGTAAGTTGTCAACAAACATGTAACCCTTTCACTCTTTCATTCTTATAGTATTGGTAGGTTCTTGCTTGATCGATAGCCTCTTTCCGTTTTGCTGCTTGGAACTGTGCTTCTTCCAAATCAGTTAACCTTCTCTCTTCCTCTTCCCTTTCTGCACATAGCTTTTTGGCTTTAAGTTTCCTTTGTGCCAGGCCCTACAACGCAGATATTTGAGTTTTTTGAATATCATGCTTAAAAAACTTAGATTTAAAATGTATGAACTATTCTGAAAATGATATACTCAATGATTTTTTTTTTTAATTTGAATTTTAGGTTTAGTTAAACAAACTATTTAAAAGGTGTTTAGTTAAAGTACTTACTAAGCACCAAAATTTAAACAAAGGATGTACTGCTAGAAGTATTGCCATGCGTGTTTTTGCATGTATGAAAATGACTGCCCTAGTTCACAAATGTATCTTGTACTTACCATAATGGTATTGGGCCAGTCTTTTATGGCTGCCTTGGAGCGTAAGTGCATTTCTTTCCGTTCTTTTCTCTCAGCAAGGATACGTGCTGCTTCTCTAGTTGTGCTGCCAAGATTGTCTTGAATCCTTTCCCATTCCGCTTTTGGCAATACAATAACCTGATGAAGATCTACGTCACTTGGAAGAAAATATCCATCTAGAACATTATTTTCTGCCAAACCATTTAATGCTATGCATAAGGAAGAAAAGATATTGAGGTTACTTGATGTCAGAGAATCCTAAGTTTAAACCTGTATGAAGATGTTCCTGTATAGCAATGATACTAAGTTATAACAGTTACTTCCCCCATCCCAGTACCCTACAGCCAAGACAGAGTATCTACATCTGCACACCAAACACGGTCCAGAGTATGTACTTGGGCTGTGCCACAGCATTACCTGGGTGATTTAAATGTTTGCACGTCCCCTTAACTGTTTGTATGTAGTAGGTAGGTTGTGATAGCTAACACTTTTGAGACAGTGTTTGGCATGATTCTGAGGAGCATTCCCAAAAGGGAAAAGGGAATATTGGTGAAGCCATTCTGCTGGGGGCGGAGGGGGCAGCTGTGTCTTACCAGCCTTGGCTTGTGCTCCTCATATTTACTAGAATATATGATTATGATTGTGTGTGTGTGCACGCACACGTGTGTGCATGGAGTGCAAGTTTTCTAGGTGATTAAGTTTTGTGAAATATCCTTCAAATTGATCATCAGTGCTTTCAAAAGAAATGGAATTTTGAACAAAAGGCATTATCTTTGAAATTCTCCTTGTTCAACTGATTTGCAGCAGACTAACACATCTAAAACATAAGGAGGCTTTGACTTACAGTGATACTTATGCTAATATCAAAATCTTTTTAAGATGCAGTTATTAATCAATTTGTCTTATTTGGACTGGGCCTGATCTTCTGCCTCTTTGCAAGATAAAGGTAGCCTTGCCAAAAGTAAACGTGCGTGGCAGCAACCCGTATATTGTTACAGTTGTGTTCCTTGTAGATGCCGAACGATCAGACACCTCCCTCTTTTCTAACTTCTAGGTGTTTCATGGTAGTGTAACTCCACTGATTTCAGGTTAGCTCTTTCTAGTTAAATTTCAAGGAGAAACAGGCATTGCAATTCTTGTCTACAAATGGGTGATCAGGAGGGAGATTTGAGAGGGAGCGCCTTTCCAGGTTTTACTCCCCATTCAGCTGCCCGGTTTTTGTTCAGTGGGTTTACACTTGCTGCCGCTTTTCCAGGGGAGCCCCCTGGACACGGGGAAAGGGGACGCCCTCAAAGCGCCCGGGCACGTTGCGTCCCCGCTCTGAAGCCGGGAGCCCGAGGCCAGCCGCCGCGGCCCCGCGCAGGCCGCCCCCCGCCCGCCCCGGGGAGGCCGGTGCTCCACGGGCCTCAGCCACGCCGCCCCCCGCCCGCCCGCCCGGGGAGCCCCACTCACGGGCGAGCTCCCGCCGCCGCCCGGGCTTCGCCGCCGCCATGGCCCCGAGCCGCCGCGCCGTGTGTACGCGCCGTTGCCGGGCAACGGGACGGGGTGGGGCGGGGTCACGTGACGCCCCGGCCAAGAGGCAGCGGCGGGCAGCGCCTGCGCGGAGGGAAGCCGGAAGCGAAGGGCCGTTGAGGTGGGTTGGGCCGCAGGCCGGCGCGGCCGTTGGGCGGTAGCGGCCGGTGCGCTCTGCCCGTCGGCAGCGCTCCCCTTCCGCCGGCCTTTCGGTCCGCAGCGGTCCTAGTCGTCCCCGCCTGCCCCTCGGTCGTCCCCGCCGTCGCCGGCGGCCGCCGCGGGGGGCCGTTTTGCTGTCCCCTCCAGGTTGGGACGTTGGGCTCGCGGCGGGCGCGTTGCTGCCCGGTGCCTGGGGGGCAGTGGGGGGGGGCCCGGGCGGAGGGAGGGCCGTGCTCGAGGCGGTGGCAGCACGCGTGCTTGAGGAGAACGGCGTTAAACACCGGAGGGGGTGTCTCCTGCCCCGAAGGGTTTCCCTAGCCCGGAAATGGGTTGTAGGTGCCGCGCTTGCAGAAGCGCAGGAGACCAGCCGATTTTTTTCCAGATCCAACAATGGCAGTTTGTTGTTGACTTTTCCTTTGATTCGATGCGTCCCTTGTTTAAAAAAAAAAAAAAAGCCTTCTGCTATTCAGAAGTATTTGCTTCTCCATGTATCCCTGAAGGTTTTCTGCATCCAAATAGCTCTTAAGTTGTTTGACAGGCTTGATTCTCAGGCCAGCTGGGAATCCTAGTTCTGTTGCACTGGGCAAGTGATGATGGAGAAATTGAGAATCGTTGGCCAAACTGATAGTGGATGGGGAAGGAAAGACTGATTCTGTGTCAGTAAATATTAATAACTATGCAGTGTGTATCTAGATACATCTAGACTGTCTATTTTAAACAGAGCTAGAGTTAGAACTTTGACCTTTACAGAAAGGTTTTTTTTTAGCTTCAGCACAACTTTCCCACAGCTGTAGTAGCCATAAATAGTTTCCTGTGTTTAGATTTTGTCCTAACTCCTTATTTTCTTGCAGAGCTTTTCTCTTCTGAGCACAAAGATCAGGATAGGAATTCAGTACTTTTGCTTACATAAATATTTCTCCTTTTTGTTTGTGTTTTGAAAACTCTTCTGACAGCCATGAAATTTCTGTTGGTTTTTGATTTTGACCATACGATCATAGATGAAAACAGTGATACCTGGATTGTGAAATGTGCTCCTGAGAAAAAGCTTCCTAATGAATTAAGAAACTGCTACCGACCAGGACACTGGACAGAATATATGGGCAAAGTCTTTGCCTACTTGGGAGACAATGGCGTCAAAGAAGATGAGATGAAAAGAACTATGACAACAATTCCATTCACTGTGGGAATGGTAGATCTTCTAGGCTTTATTGGCAAGAACAAAGAGTTCTTTGACTGCATAATTATTTCAGATTCTAATACAGTATTTATTGACTGGATTTTAAAAGCTGCTGACTTTCATAAGGTATTTGATGAAGTGTTTACAAACCCTGCAGCATTCACCAGTACTGGCTATCTTACTGTACAGAATTTTCACACTCACCGTTGTGCAAAGTGCCCTAAAAACCTTTGTAAAAGGAAAGCCTTAAAAGAATTTCTAGATAAACAATTGGAGCAAGGAATAAGTTATACACAAATTGTGTATATAGGTGATGGTGGGAATGATCTATGTCCAGTAACTTTTTTGAAGAAGGATGATACTGCTATGCCCAGGCAGGGATATACTTTAGAGAAAAAGATTTCTCAACTCTCCCAAGATCTCAGTCCTATAGAGTGCTCTGTTCTGGTTTGGTCGTCTGGTGTAGAGATAATGTCTTACTTGAAACTGCTTTTAAAGGGATAATTCAAATGATGAAACAAACATCATTACATAATGCAGAACATAACTGCATGCACATAAAAATATTGTAAAGTTGGGATGTTATTATCTGGACCAGTGGATTTTTTCAATGCAGTATAAAAGTGTTTATGTTCAATTTTGACAATAGAGGGAAAATGATGTTGAAATGGCTTTCTAACATGGTACACGTTCCAATATAGATGGAGAAGGGTGGTTGCAAAGGGAATTGACCATAATTCATAATATTTTTTATTATTATTTTCCAAGCCTTTATCAACTGCATAGCTGACTTCTGTTCACATGCTTACAGGAAGAGTTAGGAGTAGCGCACAAAAGAATGAAATTCTTTCCTTGTAAAACGTTAGGTGCCAGGAACAAGGTTCTGGAACTGTCAACTTTGTATACCTCTTTAATCAGGATGAATGTTTAATGTGTGCTTGTAATCTTTTTTGATCTGAAGATGTGTTTATATTTTAATATACTAAGTATTTTCCCAAACAGAATTAATTTTTAATAGTTTATATTAAAGTCAATGAAAGCTAGTGCAACAGACTAAAGCAAAATGGATGATTTGTGTAATGTATTCTGCTGACCTGTGTGTCTTCAGGTCCCTGTGCTTGTGAGGACTTGGAGACAGTGAACATAAATGTAGGTGTCAGCCTCAGAAATCCTTGGATAACGCCTTCACTTACGTTGTCAGTCTGACCTCTTCTACTCTTGAGGACAGTAAGAACTTTGCTCTTCTGTCTGAAGAAAAGGCACTCTCTCATTCTCCTGACTTTCACTGTAACAGTGTGCTCTTGCCATTCCGTGTAGAGCTAGAACTGGTTAGATCTTCCCTGTAAATATCTGGGAGTCAGCCAGTTTCTTCCTGCTGAGCTTGTGCTGTAGCACAGGCCAACAGAATGGGGGATTTGCATGCCTTTTTACATTACTTTCACCTTTTCGTTGTTACCAGTATGAGAGTATAGTCTTCCCTCACAGGCTAGGAGGGAACATCTCTGTCCGTTTGAAGTTTTTAACAGATTTTTCTTCTGTCTTTAAAGGAATTTGATGTGAATGTGGACTCTTTGCTTTACCACTTGCAGTGAGATAAGCCCCAAGATTTGGGTAGTGCATACAGAGTTACTAAAAATGTCTCATTAAAGTTAAATAATATATTTTCATCCCAAATTGTTGCCTTCTTATAGTCCCAGGAAAGATCCAAAATGATGATGTAGTCTTCTATTGATTTGATGTGTTGTGGGTTTACTGCCTTAATAGCTGAGAAATTAGTCCAACTTTTGCAGCACTTATGGTTACAGAAGCCTTGAGATGGAGCTGCCTGTGACTGCTGTAGCTGTCTTCCTGTGCATCTTCTGTGCAGTGATGTTCTGCTTTTCATCATAGGCATTTGATGTTGTCGCTACCTTCTTTGACTCAGCTGAATATTTTTAGGGGTGATCTCCCCTATTTTGAGGCTGATGCTATATGAATGAAGATTTCTTTTAAATACTTCCATGTGAATGGTTCAGTTTTCAGCCCTGTTCTTAACTTATTGTAGAAGATCGCTTGGGTAGCCTATTATTTAAGATATCCAAACTAATATAGTTGACTTTTTGGGTACATTGCTTTAATGATGGATATTTGATAGTGGTCTGAGGTCTTTATATTAGCACTCCTACCCTATTGTCTTCTGCAAGTGCCCAAAGATAGCATCTGAAGAATGGATTGGATCTCTAGTTGTGACAGTTTAAAGTTATTTTATTTGCAGGTAATACAAAAAGTGGTAGTGGCAGTCGCGTAGTATGCCATTTTGTGTAGTTGTATGTGTGTGCATGGTTTTTGTTTTGTTTTGTCTTTTAATCTCCTCCATTCCAGATGTGCTGCTTAATGTTCCAGATACTGTGCCGGGGTCTTCTATCCTTTTCAGAACTTAATTTTGGGGCAGCTTGCTTTCGATTCGTCCACAGATCTCAGCTACTGCTTACTTGAAAACAAGCAAACAGAAAAAAGCTACTATATCAATAATTATTCAGCATTTTATTCCACTTAGATTAGGTTCACTAATGCTGTTTTACCCTTAAAAACCCTACCCTGTAGTTTGGTGAATTACTGAATCATTGAGTAAGAAATTATCTTCACTCTGTTCACTCTCAAAGAGGGCAAGTTCTTGTGTTTTGAACGAACTACTGAAGCAGGAGTTGAGACTAGATTAAGCAAAGTAAACTATTTGAAAGCGGTTATGGTCCAATCACTTTAAGCAGAGGGTGGAGCTGATGCTATTTGATGGGGGCAATGTGCATGTTGGAGACCAGAGAAATTTGTTTCATTCCAGTAAGTAAGCCGTTATGTAGCTGATACGAGGTTTGGGGGTTTTATTGTCTCCAAATAAAAGTAAGATTACTTCTCTAGGGGTTTTCATTACCACCCCACTTACCAAGCTTTTCACATTTGGGTGTGAGGAAAGGGAGAGGAGTATCTCCAACTTGCAGTGTTAAAAAGGTAAGGCAGCCAAAAGAGAAAGGAGGAAGATGGAGCAGATCCTTGAAGGGGTGCGTGTTCTGCACATTGCTTATTTCCAAGCTTGCTAGGGGTTTGAAATAACGCGCTCTGTGGGAGAGTGATGGTCAAAGGACTGAGGAGGTATGATGACTTAGGTAACGATATTATGGAAATAAATTAATCATGGGAGGAAGTGCATATGTGAAATTTTCCATACGGTAACAGAGCAAAGTGTCTATCGCATGCCAGCTATGACAGAGAGTACTTAGTCTTAATACTGTACCCTGACCTTACATGCTAGTAGGACAGTGAAGAGCTGGGAGAAACTTCTGCCTGACCATAGGAAGCTGATGAAATGGAAAGTGGAAAACATCAGCAGCAAAACAAGGTTGTTGGCATGGGGATGTATAAACAGATTTGGGGCCATATAAGGGAATGCTGCGGAGTAATGTAGCTGTGGGACAGCCCCTGGTCAGAGACAGCAGGCTGGGCTACTGCTAATTCCTGGACTGCACCACAAGACTGATTTTCTTGGCTAATAGCACAACACACTGAGAGTGGTTGAAAAACGTAAGGCAAAGGTGTGTGAAGGATTTGTTGTCTTTGATTGAAGCAGTCTGTTGAGGTCTCATGCTACCACATATAAAGGGCAAAGGAAAGCTTGAGTCCTGTTGCACAGTCTGCATGTGAGGAAGGATGACAGAGGGATATGTCCATAAACACCTTCTTCTGGTTCAGATTCCCACCTTAATTCATGCTTTTTGTGGAGGAAGTACCACTAGTAATTAAAAAATATGTATATATTATATATATATATTAATGTTGATGTGTGTAGAGCTCATAATTCTTTCTTTTGGATTTTGCTGTCACTTAGCTAATAGTAACAGGTAACCACCTTGTTTTGTTAAGTGAAACTATTCCCAGGCCTTTCAGCCCCTGGAGAACTCTGTCAGGGCAGGCAAAGTGGATGAGATGGGGCTGATGTGAAGGATCCAAAACCTGCTGCTGATGACAGAGGGAGCCAAGGCCCTTCAGAAGAGAGCATAGCCACTGTAGCCTCAGAGTACACTATATTTCGAATACATTTAGAGATCTCCATAACAGAAAACGTTTGGCCAGCAAAGAAGAATAAGACTTGTGAACCAGCAAATCTCATTTTCAGCAGGAGTAACTGTTGTATGCATTTCCTTGTGAATAATGTGCTTATGTTTGCAGTCTGTTTGTCAGTAGGGTTTGTGACAATCATTTGAGCCTTGGCAGGCTCAGATGATTGAGGAAGCTGTGGCCGTCCCCTCCCAAAGCCTGTCGTTGGGTAGAGGGGAGGGGGTCCCTTCAGCGAAACCCTGGACCTCGCTGCCCTTTCCGGCGTTGCGCTTCGCGGCGCCCGGGAGAGCGGGCGGCCGCGGGCCCCCTCCCGGGACACGAGGCTGCTTCAGGTCGCCGCTGGCGGCTGTGGAAGGCGCTCTTGCTTTGTTGCGCGGCCGAGTGCCGCCGAGCTGGTGACGCTCCCCGAGCATCTGCTCCCGTCCCTAGTGCGGCCGGCAGCAGAGGGGCCGTCTGCCGCCACCGCAGTAAGCCCTTTCCCCGGGGGCTGGGGAGCAGCAGCGACTGAGGCGAGAGGCTCCCTGCGCCGGGGCGAGCCGCGCCGCCGGGGCTCGGTGACCTTGAGGAGGGGGCGCGGGCTGGAGGCGGCCGGCCCCGGGGAGGGGCTGCCCCGCCATCCGCCCGCGGCAGCGGCTCTTCCAAAGATGGTCAAGGGGCCGCCGGCGCCCCCCCACCGCCGCAGCCGCGGGCCGGGCAGCGCCTGCCGCCGCGCTGCGCCGGAGCGGCGAGCACCGCGCGGGGCCGGGGGGCTGCGCGGCCGCGGCTGCGGCGGGGGAGGGGGCTCGGGCCGCCGCCTGCAGCTGCTCCGCTCCCCGGGGACGGGCGTGGGGGCGGACAAAGCCGCTAACGGAGCCTTGCTGAAAAGCGCACGCGGTTGTGCTTAGCGAGCAGGAAATCCCTCGGCCGGCGGCGTGGAGCCGAGAGCCTCGGCGGGGTTTCGCTGGCGGCTGGAGCCTTGGGCAGAGAGCGAGCGTTTTGTGCGGGCGCGGACCGCCTGCTTTTGTTTGGCGCTCGCAGTGATGGCACTGACCGGGCAGGAGGACTACGTCTACATTTACAATGATTTTTCTCACCCGGGGGATTTGCTGGAGGCGTTCCGCACGTTTTACCTGGACGGCTTATTTACGGACATCACTCTTCAGTGCGCTTCTGGGGTCATCTTCCATTGTCACCGAGCTGTGTTAGCAGCTTGCAGCAATTATTTTAAAGCGATGTTCACAGCCGACATGAAAGAGAAATCTAAAAAGCAGATCAGACTCCCCGGGCTCAGCCACATCATACTGGAAGCCCTGGTGAATTATGCATACACAGCACAGATCCAAATAACAAAGAGAAACGTTCAGAGCCTGCTCCAGGCTGCAGACCTCCTCCAGTTCGTGTCGGTGAAGAAAGCCTGCGAGCAGTTTCTGGTTAGGCACCTAGACACGGACAACTGCATAGGGATGCACTCCTTCGCCGAGTACCACAGTTGCTCGGAGCTGGAAAAGGAGTCGCGGCGGATATTGTTGTGGCAGTTCGAGGACGTGTGGAAGCAGGAAGAATTTCTGGACATCGGCAAGGAGAAGCTCTTCTTTATTCTCTCTAGGGAGAACCTCAACGTTTGGCAAGAGAAGACAGCCATCGAAGCTGTCGTTAAGTGGGTTGCACACAACGTGGAAGAAAGAATTGAATGCATCTATGAGCTGCTGAGCTGCGTCAAAATAGACTTAGATAGCATGTATTTAAGGTCAGCTTTAAGCCTACAAAAAAAATGCCGACTAAATGATAATAAGATCAGGTCACTCGTATACAATGCACTAAACCCCAGCCCCAAAGGCGTTTCCAAAAGACCCACAGCAGTCATGTATGTGATTGGAGGATATTACTGGCATCCCTTATCAGAAGTGCACGTGTGGGATCCTTTAACCAACGCTTGGGTGCAGGGAACAGACATGCCAGATCACACCAGAGAGAGCTACGGGGTCACTAACTTGGGCCCCAACGTTTATGTGACGGGAGGTTATAGAACTGAGAGCATCGAAGCCCTCGACACCGTGTGGATTTATAACAGCGAACGAGATGAGTGGACAGAAGGCTGCCCCATGCTTGATGCAAGATACTATCACTGCGCAGTTTCTTTGGGTGGCTGCGTCTACGCGTTGGGTGGCTACAGAAAGGGAGCTCCGGTACAAGAAGCCGAGTTCTATGATCCTTTAAAAAAGAAATGGGTTCCTATTGCAAACATGATCAAAGGTACGTAAGCTTTTATATAGCTGCTGCCCCCACGTCTGTGCTCTTGCTGATGCCACTTACAAATGCCACAGATGCGTTTCAGGTATGATCCAAGTTCTACTGAACTCAATGGGAATCTTCCCATTAATTTTGGTGGGCTTTGGGTCACCAAAGCCAAGCTACTCAAACCTCCTCACTAGCCAAACTACTGCAAACATCCAGACCCTGCACCGGGGGCTGAGCGCTGTGTCACAGATGCTGGTGGTCACGTGCAAGTAGTGGTCTCAGTTTAATTTTGTCCCCTTCTAGGAGCAAAATTTCGGTGTGAATTAGAAAGAAAATAGAAAAATCTCTGGGACTGGTGTCCATCCAGTAGACCTTCAAAGACCAAGCTCCAGTAAAAGGATTGTGTCATTTTAATATCGTATATAGTCTAATGATTTAAGTTCCTAATGGAGGGTAAAATTCTTTGCTTGAAGCAGGAATATCTGACAGAAACTTCAGATTATTGAGGTTTTCAGTGCAGTTATTTACAAACGTGCCTTCTTCACTTAAAGCTTTTTGCAAGTAATAGTCTCATATGTCATTGTATCACCTGTTCAGGATCCTAAGTTTTATCTTTAGTGTGAAGGTAATGGAAAGTACCCATACCTGGTTTTTAGCAGCCAAATTAGTGATTTACTACAAATGTACAAATTTGGATCACCGCCCTATTGAAGTGTATTGTTTCATTATAAAATTTATAAACAAGTATACATTTTATCATATAACTTGTATAACTTATATTATTATTGATAATTAGTTATACAATATTTTATAAAACTATACTGCAAGTTGATACTTTCACACGTGAATGAGAGATTCTGAGGTGTCTGTAATAGGAAAACATTTTTATCATACTCATACATCGGTTTCTTCAATATTCATATGTTTTCCACAAACTTTACTATTATTCTAATTTAAAAACTAGAAATGCTACACTAATACTCTGAGCAGGGTTATGCATTCTGTGCAGGTGTTATGCTGCATTTTGTATGTGAAGCTTTTTCTCAGAAGCTTAAAAAATACAGTATTTTCTTCCTGATTTTTGTCCATTTTATTTTGCAAACCCCTTGTTTAGTTTTCTTTCATTTTCTTGGAGATAAAGTTAACATGGCTCCATTCTGTTTGTTTCCTTGCTTGTAAAATACCATCATTAATTATATCACGAGCAAGACTAAAACTATCACAAAAGATAGTCTGAGACACTGAATAATCTCACCTCCCATTGACTTTTCCCTTGCTAAATAAGTGATGAATTTAAAAGATTTATTTAATTTAGTAAAATACTGAAAGTAATTCCCTATTCCAAAACCTATGTGACTAACATTGCCTGAAATTTTGTGTGGCCATCTTATATGCACTACAGTGTGCCAGCTAATACATTTTTATTTAATTTCTTTTAACTTATACTGATAAGGTATCCTGACAAGGTATCCTGACAGTTTGTTTAATTGCATATTCATTTACATGCTTGAACACATCTTTTCATCCTCAAATACTGACTAGCAAGTAATTTGAAATGGGATTCTTGGTGGAAGTGGCAGGGAGTATTTTGTGGAGCCTGAAGGTGTGTTGTGACTTTAATACTGTATACAGGAGTCGGAAATGCCACCGCCTGTGTCCTGCATGAAATCATCTATGTAACTGGAGGTCACTACGGGTACAGGGGAAGCTGCACCTATGATAAAATCCAGAGATACCATTCAGGTAGCAATGAATGGAGTATAGTCGCCACAAGTCCGCACCCAGGTAAACAATGATTTCTCTCGTGAGTGTAGAGCTTGACTGGTTTGCTTCTAGCCTGGAATCTTTAAGCCCTCTTACCGTGTTTCTGGCATTTTTCTATTAAAAGGAGCAATGCCTGTAGGGGCACAAGAGGTCCAGAATTGATGTTTGACCCTGTGGGATCATCCCCATTTCCAGGCTTTGAGAGGGGAAGGGAAGAGCTCTCCTCAAACATCTGTTCTATAGAAACCACTATATAAACGTTGTCGTAAGGAAGGGCTGCTTTCTATTAAGTAACATACTAAACTAATTTTTCATAAAATCTGTCTATTCATAGGCATTTGGCAAAGATCGTTATATGGATTTTCATGGAGTTTTCTCTACTTTCTGCCTTTTGTAACAATAAGTTTTTAAGGGGATTCTCACTAAATAGTGGTGATCATGTTTGTCTTCTATAATGCCTCGGTCTCGCGTAGACCAAGTGTAGCAGAAGTTCCTGAGGCCTTTCCTAAACTCGGTGCAGAAGCCCAGTTGACCTCAGTGGGCACTTAAACCAAGACCCCAGTGTTTGTCATGTAGCTGCAGTTCTACACAGTGTTTCTTGTTTAAGTTAACATTCTCATTCTAAGCTGAACTATATTCCTTTCTTCCTGAAGAATATGGATTGTGTTCAATTACATTACAAAACAAGATCTATTTTGTGGGTGGACAGACCACGATCACGGACTGCTATGACCCAGAGCAAAATGAATGGAAGCAGATGGCTCACATGATGGAGAGAAGGATGGAGTGTGGCGCGGTGGTTTTGAATGGATGCATCTATGTAACGGGAGGATATTCCTATTCAAAAGGAACATACCTACAGAGTATTGAGAAATACAACCCTGAACTTAATAAATGGGAAGCAGTAGGTAATCTCCCCAGTCCTATGCGTTCACATGGCTGTGTCTGTGTGTACAATGTCTAAACAAATTTAGTTTTCATATTGCTGTTACAGAAAACAGCAGATGCAGTATTCCCAGTAGTACTGCTTACCTCATCAATGAGATGTCTACCATAATCCCTTAGGTCATATTCATTGAAAACTATGTATAACCTATCTTTATTTTAAATGATTCATAGATGATTCACAGGTCCATATTCATATTGATTTAATGATTAATGGATTCATAGATTCCTAGATTCAAAGATAAATGCAGTAACAATGTTTCCGTATATTTTCAGTCCAAACATTCTCTGTCGTAAAAATTTTCAAATGATTCTCTTATAGTGTTTTTTGTAGCCATAGAGGAATGACTGTGAAAAACATAATTTATTTTCATTAATACCTGAGTGGAACTATAGTCTGGTGCTAAGGTGAGTAAAACCAAACAAAATACACTGTATTTCTGTGGACGACTGGGTTTAAGGTGAAATCTCTGATGCTCTGAAGATAGCTATAGAAATTGTTCATTGTCACAGGATAAGCGTGTGGTACATACACAGCAGTATCACTTTGAGGACTGGATTACCACATCCAGAAGCATTGGGCAATTATCCTCTAAATCTAATTATTCCTCTAATATGCCTTAAGATGCGGAAATGAGAGGAGTACATGGGGGAAGAAATGACACATGGTAGCCCAGCAGCACAAAGAGAAAGTATGCGTTAGTTTTCCAGAAGCCGAGCAATGCTCTGCAGTAAAGAACCATTAGAGAACATGTCATTTTCACACCGAAAGGGCCTTTGGGAGATGAAAAAAGAAGTCTCTGCATTGCTTTGTAATGGGCTCTTGGCTGATTCGTAGGTACCGTTGACCCTTTTCTGAGAAAAGCCTTACTATGCTAGCTATTTTTGCAGTCATATTTAAGATGTGTGTCTTCATGGAATGGAAGGAGTGAAGGAGAGAGATTGGAATATTCCTAAAATATTCCCCAATGTACAAACGTCTCTGTTTATTTTATTTAATATCATTCTCTCTTTTCCAAAAGTGCTAAATTGTGACTTGGAACAAAGGCAGCAACAAAAAACTTGTCAGAACATTATGCATGTAGCAATTTAATGCTAATTGGTCCACTGGATTTATTTATTATTTCTTTAAAAATGTGGTATGAGATCTTCAAATTCTATCTAGCGAACAGCTTGATGTGGGCAGAAGGATCATCATTTTGTCAGCTCTTTACTGCAGGCAGACTCCCAGTGTAGCATGCCGGTGTCAGCCCTGGCAGAAAGCAGAATCCATATGTCATGTTTAAATACAGGGTATTTTGCATCTGCCGTCACCAGCCTTCTTACCAGCCTATTTTGTATCCTGCAACGTGTCAGGTAGTAACACCTGTGCATTTGGTTGACTGTGAATCATTATTTCTTAGGATTTGTTGTGTCCTCATACCTTGTATAGCTGCTGTAACGTGTGGCTTGTTATTGGCCTGGTTCCCTAAGGGAGTAAGACACAACTGTGTTGTCTTTCTGTGCATGCGTCAGCTCCCCTCCAAGTTTTGAATCTCATTTGTTTTCAGCTGTGTTTCACGAGGCGGGGTAGGTCTTAAAGATAAGAATTTTTTCAGGTTTTATGGAAACTGGTAGCAGGACAGAGGGGGGAGAGAGAGACTGAAATTAGTGTCCTCTGAACATCGAGCAGAGGCTGGGATTGCTGCAGCGTTGCAGGGAGGAAAGAATGATAAGGTAGAAAATGTATCTGTAGGCTGCTGGAACAACTGCTGAGATGTCTTGGGGATGGCCTTATACAGCCGTTTGTATAAAGACACTGTTGTGTCACACAGTTAACTGCAATATGAAGAAACAGTTTCACTTTGTAAAAACAAAGAAACTTCATTCCTTAGTGAAAGAACATTCCTCCCTGCTCCTTTAGATCTAGTGTCATACAATGGGAAGCACCTGCTAATTGATTTCCTGCGGAGCTGTCAGAGACCTACCGCTGTAGTTCAGAGAAATACTCACCTAAACAGGCAAACGGGTTGCATGGAATGTAAAAAATAGCAAAATCTTCCTGGTTATTTAGGAGGTAGCTTTGGGGAGCATTCGTGCCGGTGCCTTTGCTGGGTTAGGTGCCTGCTGCCCCCTTCCCTTGCTCCTGCTCCTGTGCTGGGGCAGTACGGCTGTTCCGTAGGCCACGCTCAGAACAGCATCACAGAAGTCATCCAAATAAAGAAATAAGATGTGGGAGCAGAGAGGTTGTTTTAACCCCGACCAGTTCCTCAATCCAGCTTATAAAATGACACCAGAAACAACTGTCAGACGTTCGTGTGAGAGGGAGAGACAACCCAGGGCTGGGATAGGGCACTGTGGGAACTTTTTACACCAGCACTGCCACCAAAAAGGAATGTTTTGACTGTATTGGGTTTGTCAGATGTGTTTTAGGAGCTTTCCAACCTGGTAAGCCCTGAGTTTATAATATTTCTTTCTCTTAATTGTAAGCATTTTGAATATCTTCTTTGTTCTTTCACATTTTTATACTATTTCTCATTTGCATTTGACTACTGGTAGCAGGTTGCGCTCAACTCTGAGCTTTGCTGTGAAATTCTACAGTGTATATATAGTTCTTGTTTTCATGTTTTTGTGTATCACCTTTATGTGTCAGAAGCTCACGTGTGCATGGGTTCAGAGTTTTGCGTAGTAAACAGGCCCACTGAAAGCTATTTAAGGATCAGAGGGGATTTGTTTAAAGACTGTAAAATGTAAAGAGGTTGGAAGAGCTGAACCGTGAAGTTGTGAAGTTGTTTGAAATGTGTGGGCCAGGCAGGTTAGCAAAAAAAAAAAAAAAAAAAAAAAGTGAATTTGTTTCTCTTGGAACTCTCCACAGCAGAGAATTTTTAAAGTCAGATGGAGATGATAAGGGCTACATCACAATATTATGAAGGTGATCTATGCATTGAACAGATTCACAGGGAACTCAAAGCATGTACTTAATTCCTCAGTGCAAAATGTGTAGCAATACAGCTTCATATTTAAAGAAAAACACATGATCATAGAAGCAGCTGTTTGTGGCTAGACCTAAGGTTTGTTTAGCCCAATATCCTGTCACTGACAGTAGTAGGTAGGTGGAAGAATGTAAGCACAAGGCAAGCACTAACATAACCTCCCAGTTTCCGCTCATCTGCTGTTCAGAGACTTTCTAAACTAGATACATATCTTTGAGTAAAGACGGCAGCGTTTCAGGCTCAGAGCACAGGCCTGGGAGAGCAGAGTTCGGTTTCTTGCTCTGGTCACTGTGTAGGCAAGTGTTTAGCTTTCCTCAGCATCAGCCTACCTGTGAAGTGAACAAAAGCCTTTAGTTCTCAGATGCTGGGAGAATACGCGCTAACCTTGCATATACTGACATCAATCAGAATTCTGCCTGCAGCTTCAGTGGAAATCAAATTTTTTTAGGTATTTTTAAAATGCTTTGGAATAAATGGGATGTAAAAGCTCAAAGAGTTCCTGTTACATTTTAACTGGTGCTATTTTTTACAATAACATATAATGCCCTTATGAATTACTTCACGTTTTTAACACATCACGAGCAAGTTTGTAGCAATCGGACTGTTGAGCACAGCCAATAATATGAATTCAGTGAGATGAATGAGTATTTTGGCTCCCATTAAATAATTTGTGCATCCTACTTCAGGTAAAGTGTTCAGGATATTTTTTAGCCATTTTTGTGGTACATTTTCAATATTAACAGTTGAATGTGAATACTAAATGATGTGGCAATTGTGTGCTGTTGTATCTGTTTTATGGTAGAAGTTGTTTTACTGTTTCATTTGTGAACTAGAAAGAGAATGAGATAATATAGAAGTTGAATCAATTGTTAAGGCAGTACTACTATTTATTAATTTATTAAAATTAAATTATAATTTTATTCCTCATATCCACGTTTGTAGCACTATGGATGTCTAAAACACTTTAGTAAATATAAATGTATTTAAGTAAATGTTTACACTGTTTAATAAATGTAAATATGACCTAAACTAGCATCAATGTACAAATATTAACTTTTAAATGACCTTTTTTTTCTGTTGAGCTGAAAGAATAGTGCAAAAACCTACACAGCCAAAAGAGGCGTTTTGGGAGAGACGTCATTTCCTCCCTCCGCAGGAGCGAGTAAGGCGCACCGACACAACGGCTCCTCCCGGCGCTGGTTTTGGCGTCTCAGACGCCCTGCTGCACAGGATAAAGGCTAAAGCGTTTCTCCAGCTCCCATTTTTGGTACCCAAATCTCTCTCTGAAATGACTGCAGACGGAGAAGTTCCCACTGCCAGTGCTGGAGAGCTCCTCTGTTCGCAGGGCCGCCCAAAGCTGGACACCGGAGGGGGCAGCGGCGTCGCGCCGGCCCGGCCGCCGCGGCCCTGGGACAGCCGCGCAACG
The DNA here is from genome assembly GCF_040807025.1 of Struthio camelus. Classification (NCBI taxonomy): domain Eukaryota; kingdom Metazoa; phylum Chordata; class Aves; order Struthioniformes; family Struthionidae; genus Struthio; species Struthio camelus. The sequence goes on along the minus strand of NC_090947.1, from coordinate 23,669,797 downwards.
GCCGCCGCGCAACGGCCGCCGCGCCGGGGGCGGGGCGGGGCCTGGGGCCGCCCCTGCCCCCGCCCCGGACGGCGGCGCCCACGTGAGGGGCGGGCGGCGGCCGCGGGGGCTGCTGGGCGGCGCGGCGCCCACTGCGGCCTTTAAAGCGGAGGGGCCGGAGCGCCGCGCCGGAGCCGGAGCGCGCGCGGGTGCTTGTGCCGGGGCCGCCGCAGGTTCGTGCTCGGCGCGGGGACCCTGTCCTTCCCCTGCCCTCGCTCGGCCCGCGGCGGGGCCCTGCCGGCTTCCGCCGGGCCGGGCCGAGGGGGCCCGCGCCGCCGCACGTGGGGCGGCGCTCGGCGGGGCCGCCGGGCCTCCGCGGGCCGCGGCGTGCCCGGGGTGGGCGGCCGCGGGCGGCGGGCCCCGGGGAGCCGGCCCGGCCCGGCGCGGGGGGCGGCAGCGGGCGCCTCCCGCCGGCCTCCTGCGCCATGCCGGAGCCGGCGCCGTGGAGCGGCGCAGGCCGCGTGGGTGCCGGGGAGCGGGTGCCGGGCGCCGGCGCGGTGCGCTCGGCCGTTCGGCGCTCGGGAGACCGGTGGTGCTGCCGCTGTAGCAGAGGCCGGAGCGGCAGCCCTGGCGCGTTGCCCGGCCTCGCCGCCCCGCGGAGCGGCAGGCCCGGCCCGGCCCGGCCCGGCCCAGCGGCCTCGTGTCGCTCCCCGCTGCTGCACCGCGACTGAAACCTGTTGCCCCGGTAGCCGCATCCAGAAGACTAGCTTGTGCCACATGACTAAGGCAAAGAGTGTGAAGTGGGCATGTGCAGCAAGAGTAGAGTTCCTCCTAAGTTGGAAGGGTTTCTGTAACTGGACAGATTAGCGGTTGATCGGTGCCTGCGCTGCAGTCCACGTGGGGAAGCTTGAGCCTGCCTTGGTCGCAGGACAGCTTGCCTGCAGTATGTTTTGTTACTTGCATTTAACAGGGTGCTTTTAGAGAGACTTTTCCAAGCATAAGGCTTAATCTGAAGGGCTTGTCCTAGTGAGTCTTGTCTTCCTTTAAATACCTGCTCGGTCTTCCTTTCCCCCCGCCCCTGAAAATACTGCCGAAGAAATGGGCTTCGGTTCCCATTTCAACAGGGGAGTTAGAGAGTCACATGGAAAGATTGGGAGCCTGGGGCACTGTGAGGGCTGGGGAAGTGCAAGAAAGGTTATGAAAAGCTGGAGGACTTTGGATGGCAGAAGCTGGGTGAAGACTATACTGAAAAGTGTGTGCTCTTCCAGTTTTCTTCATGGTGCTATTATCTTAGCACTTCTTGATGGCCCCTCAAGTATTCAGGGGTAAAAAGAAGTGAAGCGTCCTTGTCCTGCATGTATCAGACCAGTGTGTTTTTTGGGGAGGTAAAGGAGACCCAGGTTACCCTACACAGGTTAAGGGAGGGTTCCTTCTAAATGCAAAAAACCAAAGCAAAACAAACAGCTTTACTAATTGATTCTCTTGCAACTATATTGATTACCTCAGAAATTTTGCCTCTGCGTAATCTTTACCTCATTAACTGCAGTAGAACTGTTGGTGATTTTGCAGCATGCAGCTGAAAGGTCCCACATTTAATTTAATAAGAACTTGCATTAAGGGACAACAAGGTCTCCAGTAAGTCCACGCACTGTTCTGGAACAGTGAACGCATACAGCCCAGTTCTCAGAGGCTTAACTTCACTGTCTTTCGCACTGCAGAAGGGTACAAAGCTGCTGCCTCCACTCAAGTCTCAAGTGTGCTCGAGACCGTTGGCTGACCGAGCGGAAGCTGGTAAGGGAAGAATCTCGTGTTTGGCTCAAGCTGTGTTTCGGCATGCGCCAGCAGACTGTCTCTGTGCTAAGGTTCTAGAACATACTGTTAATGCATTTTTCTTAAAACAAGATAAATTCCTAAAGTACAAATGATTTTTTTAATCAAAATAGGCAAGAGATGGCACAAGTTTTCATAACTCTTAGTAACTTTAAAATGATAATTTAGCTAGGTAATGAAAAGCACCTGTGAGAAAATGGTTTCCTTAGAGCATGTTGCCTAGTACTTAAAAAAATCTAACACATCTGGAGAAGAGATTTTTGCAATGTGAGTTCAGTCACCAAATTAAGGTTCAAGAATACAAAGATTCATATGGCTGCCATTCTGTACTCTTTTTTTTTTTTCCCCCCTCCTGAGGATATGGTTTAATGTTAAATCTAACTCAGCATAATTGCTTGCTGTCACAGAAGAGTATTCCTGTTTTTGTTCTCTTTTCCTCTCTGCCCTCACAACCCCATCACGTGCATTTCTGCAAGCTAAATGAAGGTAGTGGTAAACTTATCTAATGGAACTTTTCTCCACTTTCTTCAGTGGGTTAGCTTTCTGTTGGATCAGGTGTTATGGTAGCACACAATTAATGCTCAATTAGAGACAAATTAGTTAATCCAATGGAAAAAGCTGAGACTATTCCTTAGACTGCCACTGATTTACACCAGATTAAAAATAATGTAAAATTGAATGCTAGTTTCTCAGGAAGTCAGGTTTTGGGGACAGTGTCACAGGGGAGTGCTAAGATAGTGCTAGCACCTGAATGTGGCGGTGAACTAATTAAGTCTTCCTTAGTCAGAGTAATTAGTGTGAGGCATCTCTAAAGTAACTGCAACTGTTAGTCTGCATATCAAGGTCTGAATTTTTGTAAAGCACTTTATACACTCTGATCACAGGTGTCAACTAACATTTGCTAAAATCATGCTTTTGAGGGTGTTGCAGTGTTTATGTACAGGGAGAAGTCAATAGTGGAGAACAGGATGCCACCTTTTTTTTTTTTCTTAAGGTTGTAAGTGCCCAGATACAAAAATTACAAGCAAGTGAAGGGATAGAGCAGCCTTTGAGATCAGGAAGAAGGGAAAACTGGAATATTCCAGGACTGCAGCAAGCTGAGCAAACAATGATTGGTGGATTAAACTACTGAAATAAGGAGATAAAGTAAGATGACTGTCAAGCAAGTGTTCTGATGGAGAACATGATTTCCTGGGACAAGGGAATCTTAGGGGAGCGTTCCCTATGTCTGTTTTGTCATCTTTGTCTTCTGAAAGATGTTGCTGCCCTATGGGTGGCAGAACAGAATATGCATGGCTAAGATCTCCCAATCAGGCATGAGTGCAAACCCATCTTCACCAGTAGCCTTAATGTTTGCTCATCTGTGAAACTGGCTCAACTGATGGCCATGAATCTACTTAATTTTCTGCAGCTGTAGTTACCAAATGCAATAGTGTCGAAAGAGAGAAAGTGGAAATCTGTGCTTTATAGTTCAATGCTGAATTCAAACTGATTTATGTCAGCTTTATAAAGCTGTATTTTTCTCAAGGACTACACTACTCTATCCTTATCTTAAGAGCAACGAGATGGGCGTTTTTTTTTGGTCCCCATTAACTTATTGGCAAGTAGCTGCTTTCTTACCAACTTTCTAGTGTATGGACTAACTGTATCTGGTGTACTGCGGCTATAAGCTGAATGCCAGCCTAAGGGAAGTTACTTTCAAATTTAAGGCATCTTACCTCCTTCTCCATACATGCTTAAGTCAGTATTCCTCTCGAACTGCACCAAAGACAAGTTTGTAAACGGGAGAACTGGAAGTCTTGAGGATTTACTCATAAATGCCGATATTTTTATTTCTTCTTTTAAGTAAGTTCTCTAAACTTTCAGACCAGGATTAGTCAAGAGGTAGAAACTTCAGGAAGGTTTCTAATCATGTTTATTAGGTGTATAACACAATTTTTGATATTTGTGTTCTGCCTAGTGATGAGAAATTGGATATATGGTAAAGAATAAAGAATAAGTGTTGCTGGCTGTTGTTGGCTCTTGATTTGTTGCTAGTAAGTACCTATTGAGGATCTGTGCCTAGATGGTTAAATAACAAATGATGCTGTAAAGGATGGATTTGTCTACCTATCTTGAATGTAGAATGCCAAATGCTGGCATACCAACTCACATCTTGGGTGTTTTGCTTGTCTCTTAGTTGTTCCACAGCTTCCATTTAAAGTTCTGAAGTCATGTTTAAAATTGACTCAGAAACACATAACATGTGGCTATAGAACTTGCTGGTTATCTTGCTTAGCTGAGGCTGCAGTAAAATTGCAATACTGTATGAATGCAAGTCTGAAGAAGTTAGAGCAAATGCGCCAAGTACTGAATACTAAATTCTCTTTAGCACAGCTGGTGAAAATGGCTGAAAATGGAGATGGTGAAAACATGTCTATCTTGGAAAGCAAAATCTGTCAGCAAATTGAGGTATGTTCATTTTATTGTTTGGCATCTGGACTTGGATATAGTTTTGGAGAAATTAATTGGTAGGGACTTAGCTAACTTGAAGGTAACTTTATAGTGAGTTAAATCTTCAGTTCTTCTAAAATTGCCTATCACAGGTCTATGACAGGTATTTAATACATTAAGATATTTCGTAATTATAGTGTGAGTTGGAAAGCTGCTCTTGTCTAGAGTTGCCTGTAAGACTACTACTTAAAAACAAAAAAAGTTTAACTTGCTAACGTTTTAGGTATTAGTTACTTGATAGGCTGGCAAGTGAATGCATCATTAAACAATGTATAGCCATATTCACTGGGGTTGTTCCATGTATGCAAACAGGAAGATTCATTGTAGTATTTTTGTGTCTTAAATTTGGAAAAATGCTGCTCCGGAATCTGTGCTGTTCAAAGTATTAGCACATTGCAGAACTTGCTCTTACGATTTACCGCTTTGTAATTTATTGCTACAAAATGCAACTGAACTTCTGTGCCTACTTTAAATCGACTATCTCTCACTCAAGAGGCTTGGAGGGTTACCCTATGGTGGAAAAACTGAACATGCCACTTAACATCTAGAATAAAGTCTCCTTAACGAAGGACAAAAATACAACTTTACCCGATATCACCAGTGTATGGGGCTATAGTCATTATTTATGAAATAACAACAGAGATTGGAGGAAAAACGGTTGAGAAGACTAGCTTTGTGCTAATGTGAGCCTCAGGTAAACTACAGGGAGAAGTACTGCTGTAAAACTTGCACTGACTCTTTATAAAGCACAATGCTATTGGTGGAAAGACTTCAACTTACCCTGTGGATTAAAGGATTTGACCCTAGTTAGATTACTGCTAATAAACAAAAGAATAGTCTGATGAACTTGTCTCTTGCATGAAATGAAATAACTTGTCGTCTGCGTGACGTTCTGTTCTTCCCGTGCTGGACATAATCAAAATGAGAACACAATGAATAAAAACTGTTTTTTACCTCAAAGTAGGTTTTTGGGTGAGACCTAGAATTCTAGCCTAAATAGATGGCTTTTCAGGGTGCCAAATACTGTGTTCTTGCCTATACGTTCCTTAAATAAGGACCACAATCTGAATCTGTTAGTGATGAATTTGATTTGTGTGACTCTGTGGAGCTCAATCCAGTTGATGAATAATTACGTTAGCAGAGTAAGTGTCATGCCTCTTCTAGACAAAGTTGCAATCTAGCTTTACCTTATTACAGCCCCCCTCTCTCAACAGCTTATTTGTTGCAGCTAACTTCTGGAAAAGTGTCAAAATAAGGCAGGAAGTAATAATTTCAGAATTTCCAGTTGTTATCAGCATCATGAATTTTGATGTCTGCATCTACTGCAGTAAACCGTCAAATGAAAAAGCTTTTAAGACTGAACTCTCCAAGATGAGATGTTTTTCTTTTTTTTCTTTTTATTTTTTTCTCTGCAGTACTATTTTGGTGATCACAATCTCCCAAGAGACAAGTTCCTAAAAGAACAGATCAAACTGGATGATGGCTGGGTGCCTTTAGAAATTATGATCAAGTTCAACAGGTAAAACAAAATACAGCTAAGCTGGATGGAAGGTAACATCCAGCTACTTACTGCTGTTCTGGGCCAAACATCCCAGGTCTGCATGTACAACTCCTACTGCTGTCTTAACATGTGACTTGGGCTTTGCCCGTGTGGTTGACATAACCTGTATCTGCTTACTCAATAGGTTAAGTCGCCTTTCAAAAGATTTTGATGTTATAGTAGAAGCATTAAAAAAATCAAAGACTGGCCTAATGGAAATAAATGAAGACAAAACTAAAATCAGAAGATCTCCAAACAAACCCCTTCCTGAATTAAACGACCAGTATAAAACTGCAATTAAAAACAGATCTGTATATGTTGTAAGTAAACTTCTTCCTTTGCTTTGTGCTGTTCTGCAAGACTCAAAATTTGAAAGCCACCTAGCAAAAGCTTGAATTAACTTATACTAGATAGTCAGGTTTTTAAGTTGTACTTGTCAGTCGCTGTATTACATTAGCAATAAGTACTCCTGTTGAAGTCTCAGTTTGTTGCATGTAATTGAAGTTTATTGTTGCCTTGCAGAAAGGCTTTCCAGTAGATGCAACTCTTGATGATATCAAAGAATGGCTTGAGGATAAAGGTCCAGTTGAAAACATTCAAATGAGGAGAACTCTGCAGAAAACATTTAAGGTAGTTTTTGTGGTGAACAGTTGGAAGTGGGGCAGGGGTACCTTCTAGAGAACGTTCCGTATTTGTAACTTCAATACTTAATGTCTCTGATCATTTAACAGGGATCAATATTTGCAGTTTTTGATAGTGTTGAATCTGCTAAGAAGTTCACAGAGATCCCAAACCAAAAGTACAAGGACACAGAGCTGATAGTGCTTTTCAAGTAAGTTCCCTTAACTGATGTGTGAACTAATAATGCTCAAGTGTGGATTTAGACCTGAGAAGTACAAGTTTCTACACTGTTGTACAGGTATCTACAGCTGTAGCTTGAGACTGGCATCTCAACTTCTAAAGTGACTCTCAACTGTTTATTGACTGCAGCAGTCTTCTAAAGTAATTATAATGGAATACGGTAGTAGCTAGCGTTAACCTATTTTGTTCTGTTGAAGGGAGGAGTATTGTACAAAGAAGAATGAAGAAAGGAAACAAAACAAAGTAGAGGCTAAAGCAAGAGCTAAACAGTAAGCTATTATCAATGGAAGTGTGTGGATTTATCACCTGACTACACCTGAACCAACTCTGAACTCATCTTACGTTTTTTACAGGGAAAAAGAAGAAAAACAGAAACAAGCAGCAGATGCTGAAATGGTATGGATTTTTTTTTTAATATCTCTACACCTGAAAACTATCCAGTTAATCTTTCATAGGTTTTCAGTCCCCAAGTAATTAATGGAAACATACTGCTGCAGCTACATTTGTAGACCTAAGACTTGTGGGATATTCAGAGCTTCAAATTCTAGTTTAGAGCACTTTCTACTAAGGAACTTCCATTACAACTGAACTGTGGTGTAGGACTTCATTTGTCGTGGTTATATTTTATTTGCAAGAGGCTCCTTTTGTTGAAAGGATTATATCTGGAATTTATTAGGTATATTACCTATTCAGAAGTGATCCTAAATGCATCAAAGGGATGATCACTCTTCTGTGGTATTTCCAGGGTTCACAAAGGATTAGTTGTACTATATAGGTTTTTAGCCTGAGGTGTCAGCCTTCAAAAAGCTGTTTGGTAAAACTGCAAGAGTGTAACTATCTTATGGGAAAGGAGTGCTAAGTTCCACATAAATGTACTGCAATAAAAATTTAAAAAAGGAGGAAAGCATGCAAAACTCGAACATGAGCATAAATAAGGTATGTAGTAAGAATACTTGACTTACTGACAGTGCTAGGGGGATCCATTTCAGTTACTTATTTATCTCTAGAATGTTTTTGGTTTGAGGGAAAATTTGAATAGTCAAGCGTGACTTTCTTTTAGCAAACATTTTTTTGTTTTAATCTTATTTAGAAGTCTCTGGAAGAAAAGACAGGATGTCTTTTGAAGTTTTTTGGTGATCTTGATGATCAGACGTGCAGAGAAGATCTCCATGCAGTATTTTCTGATCATGGAGAAATCAAATGGATACACTTTGTCAGAGGTGCAAAGGAGGTCAGTAGATTCTTGGACAAACAGTTTCAAATTGTAATAACATTTTAACTCTGATTAATGTAAGGAATTCATTCTTTGACTTGTGGAATTGCTCAATATTTAGGGAATGAATTTATTCACTTAAATTCTTTCAGAAGCACAGTTCCAATCTTCTCAGTTGATAAGATCAAAACAGAGACACTTTGTTAGGACTGTCTGAGGCTTTTGTTCCGGCCTTGACAGAGTAATGAACTGCTTGTCAGAGTAATGAACGTGCTGAGGTACCCAACAGGATATGTTGTCCATCATTCTAGCTGAATGTTCTTGCAATAAGACTCAAATGTGAATGACTCTCTTCTTTTTAAGGGTATTATCCTATTTAAGGATATTGCAAAAGAAGCTCTGGAAAAAGCCAAAGAAGCACATAATGGAAACTTGCAACTTCGGAACAAGGATGTTACATGGGAAGTGCTAGAAGGAGATGCAGAGAAAGAAGCTCTAAAAAAAATATTGGAAGATCAGCAAGAATTGCTAAAACAGAAAACAAAAGGTCCTTTTATTAGTTTAAACATTTAGGAGCCTACTAGTAGCACCATGTGAAAATAATTATCTTAAATAGTGAATGCATAATGATGACTGACTGCAAAGCTTTCTCTTAAGCTTGCCACGTAAGAAGTGAATGACAAAGTTCCTGACATCTTATGTCTCAACAGGACGCAAACTTAAAGGGAAAGGAAGAGGCGGGAAGATACCTCAAGGTGCACACAAAGGGAAAGTACAGTTTCAGGGCAAGAAAACAAAATTTGAGAATGATGAAGGTGGTGAAGATGATACTAAAACAGGTAAGTCATTTTGTGCACTGGATGCATAATTTTTATGTGGGGCTACTATGCTGGCCTGTCTCAGCTGTTTCTTTCAGGTGTTTCAAGGTTGGCCATGTAGTATTTCTGTACTCTTGTCAGTAAGGGAACTTTAAGGATTTTCTGCTTTGATTCCTTCTAGAAGCTGAAACTCCCCCAAAAAGCATGTTAATTACTAGATAATTGTGGCAGTACTACAGGACTGTTCAAAGTATTTTGTGTTGAAGACTGTAGTTAGTTGTTGGCAACACTACACAGCTGTGCAAACCTGGTATCTCTTGAATAGTGCTGCTTTTTGTTGTTTTGATAATATGAGAAGACTGATAGTTCTGGATACGGGTACTTGGCTTGGAAGATGCAAAAACTAAGCTTCTGTTCATTAGATACAGCATCTGCTTAAACAGAACCCAGTCCTACTCGAACCTACTGCTGTTAGATGGTATTCTTTTTATCTTCCCTTATTATCTCTTTCTTCCCTGTATAACCTCACAGGAAGAATACTCTTCAGAGCTGGTATTTTGGACCATTTAGAAGCTTTAAGTAATCATCTATCATAGCAGTAGCTGTGGATAAACTAGAACGCATCCTTGGGCTACACTTTAAAAACAGTGTCAGTATTTCAGTAGGCTTATTACTCTATGGAAGACTCCAGGTAATACTGAAAGGCTTCCCTTTGCTATAAATAACTCCATCTTCAATCTTGCAGAACCAGCAAGTCCCAAGAAGAGACCCCTAGAGGAAACTGAAAAAGAAGAACCTGCACCAAAACAGCTGAAAACAGAAAACGGAGACGGAGAGCAGTAATACTAAAATAAAAATCATTGTTTTTATTAGTCCATTTTAAATAGGTTTTAAAGCCATGCCTCAGTTCAAGAGCTTCTCAACAGAAAATCTAATGAAATCCACTTCAATGTCAACCTACAATGAGAGGAAAGCTTTATTTTGTTGGATTACAGCTTTTTTGGTTAAGAAGCATGCTTACTCTAACATGCCACTCTGAACATTTTTTTTATTTATAGTTTTGTTTATACTGTCAGTCCTCAATTTCTCTGGCACCTCATTCTACTGTAAAAGGTTCCATCCTTGAATTGCCTTTGTAATCTCAAAGTTGTATTCACTAGCAGCTGTCAATAAATTGAGAACTTAAACTGTTCACATAGTATAAAGTTGTAACTGTTAAGTGGCAAAGCTTGAATGACAGACTTCCATCACTAAGTGTAAGTCACAAAAGGAGTACAGCTGAACAATGAACTCCTGGCCTACGCTATTTTAACATAACAAATTGAACTTTCAACTCTTGATCAGCCTGCCCCAGGATTCTCAGTATGTATTTCATGGTAACAAGGTAAAGTGTTTGGGTCTTCTAGAATTATTTTCAGCACCTAAACCCAAGCTCTAAAGTTTTTATACTCTTGCACCTTGGCCTCCCTCCTATAGGGAGACAGAAGCGTACAGCTTCCTCCTGCCCTCTTTAGGAGGGCCTCTCTGAATTTTACCAGCTTTTGCTATCTGCAGTATGCTGAACAGAATGTTGAAGTTGTCCTACTGCTGTAACATCCTAGCTCCTCTGAACTCCTGGTGTGCTTATCCCTTTACTCGAAGTTTCAGTTGCAGACAGGATTAAGGAGATAACTATTAAAGGGCGAGTCAGAGCTACTTTTAGCTTTCTTTACACCTGGTGCAGTGCTGGCTTTCATCTTGTTTGGCACACAGCTTTGGCTTGCGTTAAAATCGGTCATCTTCCCCACCCTCCTGCCCCACCACTAAATGCAGTAACGATAATGAAACTGAATGCCTTCATAGTGATGCCTCTCAACTGCTGTCAGTATTCACTGCCCAGTACCCTTGACCCTACAACTTAAGCATTATTCAGTAGAACTCACTTACCTGTCTAATACAGGATGGAGCTTTTTCTCAGTCTGATTAGGTGTTACACTTACCGATCTCTTCTTGTGAAACTTGTACGATGCTGGTAGGTCATATCTAAGTTCTGTGAACAGTACAAAGAATATCTGTTATGTTATAATGATTAATAGGCAACTAAGTTGCACCTTGCACCCATGTTCTTCTATGCTTTCTATCCCCAGCCTCAAAGAGCCCTGGCTGGATAACTGTTTTGACCTCTGGACTAGGTTGACTGGACACTTCATCTCAGCCATCCGCTTACTGTCTGTGCTTAGTTTAAGAAATACACTAGCATCTCAGTCACTTACGCAGCTTTCATGTCTTAAGTGTATGACTGTATAAAGCACCCAACTGGTGATATTTAAAGATCAGGCAGAATCGTTGGTTATCAAATCCAATTACTCTTATTCCCCTGAGCTTTGTTTTAACAGTGCTTCCTGTAATTATTATTTTTTGTTTTTTAAACCTTGCTACCTGCTAGGACAAAGACACCCACCTACTTCATTTTCTGTTTTAACCCACAATTAAGTTTACCTCTGGATGTCTAGCTAGTAGTGTGTTCCAGAGATTAGCAACTAAAAAAAATTTTTAATTACAAGTTGATCTTACCTGCTATAACTTCCATCTTCACTTTCCATTCATCTGCTTTCTTTTGAATGTGCTAGGGTATTAAACAGATGCAGTTATGCTTCAAAGCTGGTTTCTACACTGTCTTATAAACATCTGTACCCCTTACTAGTTTAAGACTCCTACACTTGGAAAACAAAGTTAAAACATTGTATTGCATTCCTGTGGTCTCATGTGCATCACAGTAAACGTTCTTTGACATTGGTATTTAGCCAAAGCAAGTTTCATACCCAGTAAAGACATGCACAAACCAGTGACGCTATGGGCTACCTGATTCAAAACCAGCTATGTAATTGGTTAGCACCCCCACTCTGCTAAAATTAAGGACTTACTTGCCGTGTTGATGTTTTGTGAAGGGAATATACAGCTGTTTTTGCCATGTGCAAAGCCGTTTTCAGAAAAACCATATCCATCCCTAAAAGAGCATTCAAATTATTGCAGTTGTTAAATGGTAACTTTAAATAGCCACTGGTTAAAGATATACTTTATGCTACAGTGTCCTTGCCTTTTGTAAAATGGACAAAAAAATTTGTTTCGAGCAACTGGCTATCATTGAGCTTCTTATCCTAGACCTCTGAGAAATAGCACTGAATACATGAAGGTATGGAAAGTAATTCTGTGACTTCCATAATTGCTTTAGTAAAAGAGCAAATGAATGATAAGGAAATGGAATAGCTAGTATGGTTTACTTGAAACCACTTATTAGCTACAATGCTGAAGCGATTAATCTCTGCTTATGAAATTGATTCCAGATCAGCAAAACTCTTGTGGGTCCCATACTGTAATAGAGAAGGGAGATGTTTCATTAAATGTTTTTCCTTTCATATTTCACTCTTAGTCATTTCTAACTAATTTTTACAATTACCAACCTTTATTGTGCTTGGTACCAAAAGGAGGGTTCATAATAACTGTGTCAAAAGTATCCGACGTGGCATCAGACAAAGAGCAAACATTGCACTGAACCGCGTTGATGTTTGGGAGCTCAAATTCTTCAACGTTTCTATTAAATATTTTCAGGGCATCTGCATCTATGTCAAACCCCACACACAATCTGTAAAACAAACCCAAAAGCTACACATTAGTGTTTTTTTTTCTTTTTTGCATAAGAGTATGTTTATTTTCAAAATATGATTTAAATGCAGCCTCTTTTAAATTCTGCAGTAAAGTCCTGAGAGGGATCTGTGTGCACAACTTGTTTGCGCACTAGGAAATACAACAGGCATGCACTATAGAAATTCAGTGCTGATAAAATAAAAGTGTGAGCAGCTCTGATGCCTTTTTCAAATATCTGTTTAAAATTTTATGAAAGAAACTTCAGGTGTTAATTTAGTGCTTCAGGGAAAACCAAACATTTTGACATCCAAATTCAGTACAATTATCTATCTCTTCCACTATTTGACTGGTTATTGACTGTCTAAATGTTAACTAAACAACCGGGTTGTGTACCAAATTAGATACCCAAAATTAGTTTAGTTCAGCATTGCTATGTTCTAATCTTATTTTCCATTCTCCTCTATACTAGAAGTGATTAGAGTCTAGTATAAAATACTTACCCTGCTCCTAACATTGCGCTTCCAATGCTAAGCATGCCACAACCACATCCTAAGTCTGCAACTATTTTGTTTTCAATATCATCAAAAGTATTGTGAATTGTATAAAGCATACATGCTGGAAAAAAAAACAGATCAGTAATATCAAATATACATCTGGTTATGTGATAAAAGTTACTTTCTTCTGCATTCAGAAAACTCTGAACTTTAGGTTTTTTGTCATGCAAAATTAAAATGATTTCTCACTGCCTGTGCTCATCCTTTTCACTTATACATTAAAACAAGTCAAAATATTTTTGAAAAGCAGTAAGACTCTAGGTCTTTTTGGGGGGGAGATTTTACATAGAGCTGTGAATATTGACTTTATGGAAAAATATGCCTCAAATTCTGGTTGATAAAAACAACAGACATGCCATCAGAAATACAGACTTAAGAAATTGGAAAAATCAGAATTAAGGTACAGAAGAGTGTCTGTATATACACACTACTTATGTTCTTATTTCATGCCACATAAAAAACAGTTCAGCTTCCTCATTTACAGATCAACAAGTGTTTCTATCACAGAGTAACTCCGAATTCAACTTACTCGGTTTTGGATTGCGTATCAACAGTACGCTTTTAATGAAAAAAGTTAATACATCATTAACAACGGAACACATTCCCGCTGGATACAATTTCTGAACGACTGTTAGTGTAACAGCTTCAAATGAGATAACACAGTAGAAAAAAAAATATGTAAGTGCATTTTTTTAAAAAGCGCTTATGCAGAACTAGTAAAAGACAAATTACGTCAGTGCTATAGTTAACCTCTACCTGCAATATGAGGTCTTGTCGGATACTGCTCCAGGAGTAATTTTGGACTTTCAAAAGTATCAACTTGTTGAAGACAGCTTTCCAGTTCTTTAAGCTTTAATTTCTTCATGTTTATTTATAGATCAGCTGAGAAAAATAACTCGCGGTCAGCTGTTATGCTCTAACACACCTGAAACGTTATCTTGAGCAACTGATTTATACTTAAAATCCCGTTTCGTTTCTCGGCAGCTCCCCGGGTGTTTCCACGCGGGGCCTGCAGGAGGCAGCGGACGGCGGGGGGCCGGGCTGCGGCGGCACCGCGGGCGCTGCCCGCCCCTCACGCACCGCCCCCGCCGCCGGCCCCGGCCCCGGCCCCGGCCCCGTCCGGCTGCCCCTGCCGCCGAGAGATGGGGCCTGGCGGGAGGCCTGCGGCGGGCCCAGCCCCGGCCGCTCGCCCGCCGGGCCCTCCCCGCGGCCGTGGCCGCCGCCGCGCTCAGCGGCCCATGGCCCCGCACCGCTCCCCGCTTCGGGCCGCCGCCACTCACCGCGGCCCAGCCTGACGCCGCCGCGCACTTCCGCCCCGCCCCGCGCGGCGGCTGCGCTGCCGGCCCGGCCCGGCCCGCCTGACGCGACGCCTCGGCGCAGGCCGCGCAGCCGCAGCTCGGCCCCGACCCGGCCCTCGGCCGGCGGCTGCGCACCTGCCGGGGTTAAACACAACTAATCCCCTGCCCCCTTTTTTAATCCCCTTTTAAGAAACGTTCGCTTTGGCTGTCGTATGCTACGAAAAGGATAAAGCTTCTTGCAAGGGTTAAGAGCTAGCGCTTGGGACAGCGCGCGCTTCGCGAAGCTCCTGCTTCCCAGCTTTGTCTCCCAGCTTAGTGTCAAATTGTTTGACGGTCCCGCTAGGAAGAGGAAAAAAATCAAACTGATTTCCACCTGGACAGTCATTTGAAGAAAAGTAACAGATTAACTGACTTTTCTCATTTTTATCCCCAGAATTGTGGCGGGAGAGGCACTGAGCTCCCTGCCCCGCCCTCTGCGCCCTCAGGGCACCGGGCGCCGCGGCGCGTCGTTGATTTGTCAGGCCAAAAATCGGTCTATGAACATGAATTAGGGCTTCTGCAATTAAATAGCGCTTTGCTGTTGGCTGCAACGGGCAGCCTGGGCGGCCGCCTTGTCCCCAGCCCCGCCGCGAACAGCTTTGGAGAGAGAGGGGTGTCTTGTTTTCAATTACCGCGGCTCCCGTGCTGTCAGTTTAATATTTTTAAATCTCTGTAGGTAGATTTTCCGCAGTGTAATAGAAAACTTTATGTTCTGCAGGCTGTTAAGGGGCGCCCCCACGGGAGCGGACACCCGTGTCCCGCTTCCCCCGGCGGCGGCCGTTACCGCAGAAGATGGCGCCGCCAGCCCGCGTTACCGGCCTCGCGGCAACCGCCCGGGCTGAGCGCGCTGCCCCACGGCCACGCGCGGGGCTGCGCTCCGAGGCAGGGCGCACCCCACGGCTCCTTGCCGCCCGCCCCTCCGCCCACGTTTCAGCTCTGTGCCCGGCTGGGCCGCCCCAGCTGCGGCGCCGGCGGGGGCAGGCGGCGACATTTTGTGGGGCGGCGGCGCGGGGGCAGCGCACCTGCGCGCTGGCAGGGCGGGCAGAGGAAGAGGAGGGGTAATGCCAGGGGAGGGGAGAGGCAGAGGCAGTGTCAGGAGGAGGAGGAGGGAGCGGGCGGCTGGCGGCGGGCAGGGTGCCGGTTCCCCGGCTATCGCGAGAGGGAGGCGCCGCGGGGGGAGCCCCAGAGCCGGGAGTCCGGCCCAGCCGTAGCGGCTCCTCAGTTTCCCATCATGGCGGGGGCCGGCGCCAGCGGCCGGGACAAGCGGGCGACGGCGGCGCGGCTGAAGGCGGCGCTGGGCAGCGAGAGCGGCGCGGCGGCGGCGGCGGGCGAGCTGCGGGCGCTGCTGGAGCGGGTGCTGGCGCCGGCGGCGGGCCCGGGCGGCGGCGGCGGCGAGGCGGCGGCCGAGGCGCTGGAGTGGTGCCGCTGCCTGCTGTCGGGCGGCGAGCCGTGGGACAGCTTCGTGCAAGCCGTGCGGGCCTACGACCCGGCCACGCTGTGCGGCCTGGTGTGGACGGCCAACTTCGTGGCCTACCGGTGCCGGACGTGCGGCATCTCGCCCTGCATGAGCCTGTGCGCCGAGTGCTTCCACCAGGGCGAGCACGCCGGGCACGACTACAACATGTTCCGGAGCCAGGCGGGGGGCGCCTGCGACTGCGGCGACAGCAACGTCATGCGGGAGGCCGGGTGAGCGCCGCGCCGCGCCGGGCCGGGCCGGGCGGCCTGTGTGGGGCGGGCGGGGCGGGCACCTGCCGCCCCCGGGGGCAGCGGCCCCGCCGCTGGCGGCGTGTGCAGGGCGCCGCGTCCGCCCGCTGCCTTCCGCGGAGCCGGGGGGAAGGCGGAGGGCAGCAGGCGGCACCTGCTTCCGCCGAGGCGGCCTGGCCGGCCGGCGGGGCTGCGGGCAGGCGCCGCCCTTCACCTTGGCCCGAGCTGGGGTCAGCCTTTCCTCCGGAGCCGCCAGCCCTGCCGGGGGGCTCCTGCAAAGTGGCTTTCGCCTTTGTTGGTGCTGCATGTGCTTTTTTTAGGACGCTTACGCAGCTCTCGTTGCCCTTGCCGGTCTTGCTCAGAGTGCCAGCGCGCAGGGAAGTTGGTACCGGGGCGTGCTCGGGAGGCAGCGCGTCCTCTGCGTTGGCCCCGCGCGGCTAACCGAGGAGCGTGTCAAAATAGTTCTCAACTTCGTGTGAGCAAACGCGCTGAAGTGAACAGATGGAGTGGGAGGGAGCTATTTTTGTGGTTTCCCCCCCTCTGCAATTCATCATGCCTTCTGTTTGCAGCTTTAAATCAAGGAATTCCATGACTCTTGGGCAGCTGACCCGAGGCCGGGTTTCAGGAAAGTCAGAGGGCCTTCGTACTCTGTAAGCCTGCAGGTCTACTGGAGACAAGTCTTAAATATGTGGTTAGAGGAACGTGGTGCTTTATTATACCCTTGGGTTCCCTTGTGAAAGCAAGGATCTGTCAACTCATTGTTGGGTAGAGGTGAAACCTAGCCGGTCAACTTTGAATTCCAGAGCTCGATGTCTTTGTGGAGTTCACCATGCTGCTGTTCGTTCAGCAGAGAGCTAAAGACTTCTCCAGGTGATGATTTGATGCGTTTGAGTCAAGCTTCTCTTCTGACTTGCTTTCCAGAATGTTCTCTACCCTCATCCCCTCCAGCTCGGTACGGCGGTGGTGCGTGTCTCCAAAGAGTCATCTCATCTTTTCCCTGAAAATACTTAGCTGGGTCAGCTAGCAAAAAATTTGAGGACTATATGGAAATGCTAAAATGTTCTCCTTGGTGCTTTTCATATTTTTAACACTTCTAATCTTCAGTTCTGCTTTACTCGCTCTGCATCTTAGATTTCTTCTGTTTTTGCATTTCTACTTAGAGATTTCACTAATTCTGCTTTTTCCTGTTGCTGTTTAGAGGTTATCTTCTTGACTCTGAGTCTTTGTGTCTGTAATCTCCGTTCTCCTGCTCTAAGCCTTGACCTGGCTTTGTTCTTTGTTTCTTGTTATATTTCCCCTCCCCCCTTTGTTTCTCTTGCTACCTGCCTGCCATTTCTTCCTTCTTCCTTCTTGGTGGAATCTTGTTTGTAGGCTCCCTCCAACGGAAGAAATTATTTTTCTTCCTTTCTCTTTCGTTGGTCTTCAGTGGTTTTAGGTCTTCTACTCCCGAAGAAGTCAACGATTCCATCTTCGTCAGTCCTTGTTCAACGCTTGGTGTTTCTGCTTTCCTCAGCGTTATTGCAGTAACGGTTCCCCTTGATCTTGAGACCTAACAAAAAAATCTTAATGTCACTTCTTCCTGTGCTCTATGTGGGATAGATTTAGGGCTCCTCTTAGTGGTAGGATTTTAATAGAGCACATACAGATTGAACTACTTCAAATAAATGTTTTTTTAAATGACTTCTGATACTGCTCTCATCCCAGAGTTTGTAGCGTTCATAAGCTTTAAATAGGAAATCACAACTTTTTTTTTTCTTTTTGAGGAAGCTGGTTTAATAAGAAATTAAGTTGCTGTTAAATTCACAGTGTAAACAGATAGAAACCCTGAGGGGATCTCCCTCATTTCTCTGTTATATTTACCCTAATTATTACTTTTAATAGCGTAAGTGAAGAGTGAACTGTCTGTGAGTGTGAGTTAGGTCCCTTCAGAAGGTTTAAACGTTCCAGATGAAGAATTCCATAGTATCAGTTCAGCAACGACGCTCTTAAGGTAAACAGTTGATTTTTCTAGTTTTCCTGGAGGTACAGGAAGACAATACATGGCAGCAATATTGGAAGCCTACTCTTTACATAAGGTTGCTCTACTCTTTACATAAGGTTGCTCCTGCTTAAATAAAGAATAGGTGTTAAACCAGTGCAATTAAGTGAGCTAGAACTTTTGTTTGTCGTTTAAGACCAACTGCGTTAAGTTTAAACCAGTGTAAAAACACTAACGCACACGGTTTTGCCTGTTGACTTGAATTACTTCAATGCAGCATGCTTAGATAAACTGATTTAACTTTATGTACACAAATCAATTACACAGTTACAAAGGTAATACTTTACATGTTAAAGTTGAGAGGTCTTTATGTAGATTCAGGAAACAGCAGTGTGTCTAGCCTGATATAACCCTGGCCACCACAGCCTAGGCTTCTATAAATAGCAGAGGAATCAAATGTGGAACCTACTTACGAACTTTTATCTACCATCTGCCTCCTCAGATACAATTTTGAATAGATACTGTATATGAAGGTTATAATAAGAACAGTTTGTTTCTCTTGGTTCCTGTTATGTGATCTCTGTGTTCTGAATTTTTTCATTTGGTGCACCTTGAAAAATAGGTCTAGTGAAGTCTTAGCTACCTGATCTACTGTAAAGAAAATCTGTCCAGCTTGCCATACAGAATATCTTTTCATTTTCTTTAGGATGCCTAATGTAAACCTAAATATGGTTTGGTATAAGAGGGGCGGGTGTTAATCTTTCAGTAATAGTTACAAAAAAAGCAGCTTATAGTTTTATCTGATACCTTTATCTAAGGAAGCCAGAATATAGCATAATAGATGCATGCTCATTTGTTTTAGGTACCTTGCATAATTCTCAGTTGTTTTAGAAAACGTTGGATCCTTACACCTCTTAAACCTTTTGATTCTCGTGCAAGTTTCAGTGTTTTTGGTGCTTACCTTAATAAGCAGTAGGTGAGTTGGTCTGACTTACTAGAATGTAATTTTGATTGAGAAAATACCTAAGTTTGTAATTTTTAATCATGTAGATGCTTGATAAAGGATTAAAAGCTACTAGTTATGGCAAGGTTTCTTAGTCTTTAAGATCCAGTGGCAAGTCTCCAGGTGAAAATAGTTTGTAGTTTTTTCCCCTTATGGCGTCTAACCATGGGCAAATAAAATTTTGCAGCTCCGTCAGAGATAATTGACAATGTTTTGAAGAAGACAGAATCTTCAGTTCTAAAGCATTTATAATAGACATACGCTCATAGTTCAGCAGATGAGCTCAGCTGTTGAAATAAGTTGCAGTTGAACAGGGGAAATTGAAGCTGGAATAATTTTTGGAAGGTTTTTTTTAATGAAACTTTGTGGTTTATGAAATCACCCTGAAGAAAGTAGTATGTCATGTCGTTATAATAAGAGAATAACTATCTAGTAATCTGTTACTGATGAGTCCGGTCTTGCTTCTGTGACTGTCTTGTTCTGATTCCCCTTTAAGTCTGTAGACAGTAGCCTGGTATACCAGATACCCTGTACGCTTTGGCTGTTTCATTCCCTCCGTGTCCTGTTTCTAAGTCAACACACAGCCAGGCATACTTATATTTGTTAAATTAATCATGTGGGAAGCAGATGTTTTAGTGCTGCATTACAATAAAAAGAGAGTAATATCTCCATCAGGAGTTACATATCCTGAAAGACAAAAAGTCAGGTTAAGAATTTCATTAAACAGGCTTTTGCACTGATGTTTGCTGTGTATTTGATGGTTGTTATGGCAGCCATTGACCTAGAGCATTGCCTTCTGTTATGACTTGTGTAAAAGGTTCTAAGAAATTATCTGTTTCTAGTTGCAGCAGTGGGCCGTTTCTTCGTCAGTAAGCATGTGTGAAGCCAAAAAACCTGTGGTCATGAAAAAGGTGACTGTAACAGATTGACGTTGTAGGCTATGTGTTCAAAAGCACCTTCAGGTACCTACCTACCTCTAGGTTTTCTGCAGTCCTGTCTCTAATGATCCATACTTGCTTTTCCATTCAGCTCTGCTGTGTTAGAGTGTACAACAGTAAGTTTTGTGGAGGTCCTGTGTGATCTGCACATTAGATCAGACTTCCCTCTCTTTTTTTGTTATGTCTCTTTTGGGGCTTACGTATCTTTTGGGTCTACTGTGATCCCCTGTGAAAAGGGTGGAGTGGCCATAGTATTTTCTTTGCTTCCTTTTGAGACTGTAGAGCATGAGAAGTGTATTCGTCAGTTTCTAGCCTGCTAATTTTCTTCTAGTTTAGTTTACTTAGAATTGCTTTTGCGTTTTCTGTGCATTAAAATGTTTGCACCTAGGTGGTGTTACTGAATAGTTAGTTTTCTGTAAATTTAATCATAGCCTTGGACAGTAGGTAGTTCGTATTGATGACTATTGCTACTTTGTGCCCATATTCTTCTTCTGACTTTGATTCCTTATTTTATCGCTCTGTAGAGACACTTCCTAATAGAAGCCCATTTCAAAATAAATGACCTTGCTGTGTTATTTGTAAGCTATGGAAGAATATTTGTTACCTTCTTTTCCTGAATAAGAGTAAAGGACCTTTTTCCTATTCCAGATTTGAGAGAACTTTCAAAAACAGACAATGAAAAGAAGCAAGCTTTCTGACTTGCTCTTGAGAAAGCTATAATGGTGATATGAGATATATTTTGACCCGGTTCAACAGGCAGGATCTCTTATATCATCCTATGCTGCAGCAGTTGTGATCCACTTGAGATCAGAGAAGGTAGAACTGTCTGAGGCTGAGTACTGGGACCTACAGATAATCGCTCTTTTACTGGCATTAACTATATTACGTGTTTTATGGACTGGAAATCACCAGTGAATCAGCCATTTAATGTCCATTACATGACGCTGCTTCAAGATTGTCTCTTTCGATGCGACTCCATCCCTTTGATTCTTCTTTAACAGTAGGCAACGTTTCAGTTCTGCAGGAGCTACAGTTTCGGCTTGATGATGCAGCCTCACAGGGCAAAAAAGTGCTCTTTTGGACCTTTCTCCAAAAAGGTGCTGATCATGGATGCTTCAGGAACACCCTGGGACCCTATGCATTGCAAGGAACTAAGCCTCTGAGCTTTGTGAAACTACAAAAAAAGGTCCTTACGTTCAGGATTGTTAGCATTCTTTAGGAGCTGTATTAACTCTGTACAGCTTCTCTGGTTTTGAAGTTCTTCAGGCTACCGAAGACTTCTGGGTGAGGGAGAAGTCTGTGAGGAGAAGTCTGAGCTACACTGCCTGTTAAGCTGGCCTGGGAGTCTGAAGAAACCTCTGGTTCTGTCCTTCTGTGGTGGGTGCTAAACAAATAAACTCCACTGCGTAATCTTCCACTTACGAGGTTCAGGAATTCGTGTTGGGATTCACACTAACTGCAACGTTTCCAAGAACTACAGTTACCATGCAGTAAATAAGTGGTTCCCTCTGCCTTCCTTCCCCACCGCCCCCAGGTGTGAAGGTCAGTGTTGGGTCTTACTGCTTAGGATTCTACAGTAGCGTTCAGTAGTTTTTGCAGAGCTTCCTTGGAAAGTGAGAAAGCTTTGAGATTACTGTGGTGATTACCTCCACCTTGACATACAGCCGGCTCACAAACCTGCCAGTTCTGGGTTTCCTTAAGAATGGCTCTAATTGGGACTACCTCAGCCTCTAAATTGGTTGCTGCGGTGTTTTCAAAGTGGTTTACAGCCAAGTGATAATTTTGGATTATTGCTTTTATAGCTGTGGCTTGACTGGCAGCTGTGTTCTTTATACATGCTTCAGTAATAGCATGCAGTGGTTTCAAAGGTGTCGATAAGGGTCTGAAGTGGCGATCACGTTTTTGGCCTCAAGTGTATCAATATACTTAACTTTAAATGTTTATAAGCTTGAACTCTTGCTGTGTTAGCCATTATACAGATTTAGAATGATAATTCCCTTCTCAAAGCCTTTGCTGATAGGGACAGTCTGGTTTGAAGAACAGAACAGTAATCTAAAGATTGAGCTCACAAGATGTTACTGTTTTGTACCTTACCTTTTCTGAAACTGATTTATTTCTTGTGTGACTTATATATATCCTTGGTAATATACCTTGATATATATTCAGTTTTAAGAAGCACTGGTGTTCTGGAAGTCTAGGAAAACAGTCTTGTTTAGATTTGAGCTAACCAGTATTGATTTTCATACAGCATTTAATCTCTCTGGCATGAAACTCATGGATACTTACTTTTCCAAGAATACTGCCAATTATATATATATGTATATATTATATGCTCTGTTTGGTGGAGGCCTGGCCAAAGCATAATCTTCAGTTCAAGTTGACAGTTTTTGTTATAATCCAGTCAGCTTATTAAAATCCTCAAAATAAAGTTTGTTTTCACATTGGTCTCGCACTACCCAGTTGCTTAGAACTTTGTCAGACTGTAAGTGTTCAGGCAGAAGTGTTACATGCTGAAGGTTTGACTTGCTTAAATTTTCTTGGGATACTTTAGGTGTTCCCTTAGCCAGAAAAATAATTTTTAAATCTATTCGGGAAACTCTTCTTTTTCTTCTTCTGAATAAGAGATGTAGTGCCCTTTTGCTTTAAGGTAGGTAGTTGGGTAGATGGGATTCTGAAAACGACTGGGCAAGGAGACTTGCATCTGAACTCATTGTTTGGGAAGGAAGTGAGGGGCCAAGCACAGATGGATCTGATGAGGGATTGGGACCATGTGGCCCATTTGCTGATCAGCTCATCTCTCAGACCTGCTTTTGAAGGCAGCTGGGAATTTTGCTTTGAGAGTGCTACAGAAAGGGAGGAACTCTTGAAACTCTGAGGTGAACGCTAACTGCTCTGAGGTTCTAAAAATTATGAAACTTAGCATCCAAAACTAGAATATGTGTTGTATCTTAATCTCTAACCTCAGTTCCATATCTGAAAAAAATACAGATATCTGTAGTCTCAAAAGCATGTCTTGAAAAATTTTCGAACTCTTAATAATTTTCTCATGATGTTTTTTTAAGTGACCTTCATGAAATTTGTTTTCAAGGGTTGAATTTGAAGATTATTCTCTTTGCTGCCTTCTTTATCACAATGAAGTGCTGAATTTAACTGCTTGTTTAATGAGCACAGTTAATTTTTTCAATTGAAAAAGCCACAGTTCCTGTTGAAAATATGGTTCAAGACAGTATTCATACTTGCAAATGCATGAATTATGATTATGTCTGTAATGTTAATGTTGCCATTAACAAAGTAACAGACAGCCAGGGCTTTGCTTTGCAATCATTGTGATATTCTCTTTGGTGTCACTTTTTCAAACGAATATTAGACTTGTAAGTTTGCTAGCTGTGTTTCTGTTATTATATAATTGCATTTAAAATAGTATGTTAGTTGAGACTTGCATCAAACTACATAGATGTAAGCTGCACTTAATTACGACCCTGCAACTGCACTTATATCCTAGAGCATCCACCCTTTTTAGAGAATACGTTGCTGCAGAAAGACCTACTGATTTGAGTTACTTGACTTTCTGTCAAAATGCTCAAATTCAGCTACTTCTGCGGGGCGGGTGACTTGAATGTTAAAGGATAAAGGAGGTATTTAACATAGGCTTGGCAAAGTCCTTTTCTGCTCATTCTCAGAGTATTTCTAAGGTCTTACCTCTTCTTCTCAGTCGAGCAACTCAGATTTGTTACACAGACCAGCTCCAGCTTCTTTAACTGATAGTCCTGTCCCATCTTTTCTACTTTCTTCCTGTCCTGAGATACTGACTGACCTCCCCAGTGTCTCGTACGTGTTCAGTGTTTGATTAAGAACTGTGATTTTTTTATTCAGCTTGGATTCAACCTCTGATGTGGCTTGTCCAATAAGAATGAAGTTGTACGTTGCGTTTTGCTCAGAGTTTGTACTAGATTGCAAAACAGGGTTTTTTCAGAGCCTGAGCTTTTATCATCACAAAGTGCAAGAAGTTGCATTGATAATTTGCAAAAGATAAATGTGAAGTTTCAAATGATAATTGCGTGTATATCGTTACTCTAAGATATCCATAAAATAATTTGAGAAGTATTTCAAGTGTTTTCTCCATGATATTTTTTTCCACTGTATGAAACTGTGAGGGAGCACATACCTCTCTTTTTAGCTATTGTTGCCGTAGCACCATCCAGAAACATTGCACCGTACTGCCCTTGTTGAAGAGGAATCAAAAACAATTCTTCACTTACTTTTGACATATTTTGTATAAAAGCGTTCCTTTTGTATATGCTTTATGGGAAAAAAGGAAGTCTTATTCTTTATGGCTGCATAAAATGATGGAAGCTGTACTAGCTGGTTGTCTCAAGTTGAATAACTTGTAGAGAATTTTCATGCATTTTGAGAAGCAGTTTCTCTATTTTTAATCTATCTTTAAACAACATATTTGTAAAAGAAAAAAAAGATTTTTCACTTTGCTAGGTTTTTTGGGCCTTGTAACTGTTGAAATGGTGATTAAAAAGGGATGGGCGAGATATTTTGCAAGGATATACGTGTACATGCACTGTTGTACAGTTCATAGCAGTATCAAATGAAACCTCTGATGAATATGTACTAATATTTTCACTTTAAACAAGTGGACCATGTTGATCACACTTACTTTTTGAGAGCTTTGATTTTTTTTTTTTTTTAAGTCCTTCCATCTCTCTCTTCCCCTTGCCTCCCCCCTCCCGCCCCCAAAGGTATTATAATTCTATTTTTCAGTGGCAAGGGATTTATTTCGGATTATCACAAAGACTGTGAATTCTTTATTCTCCTAGCAGTCAACAATTTTAGACATACGACCCTTTGTGGTTTTGAATTAGCCAGTATAAAATAAGATTTATTTGTGCTTTTTTTTTTTCTTTCACTTTGAACCATTAATGGAAAAGCTAGCTGCTATCCCTTTCCTTTATTAGAAATCTGACTTTCTGAATCCTTGTTTTCCTTTGGTCTTTTTGGATATGTGCAATCTAGTTATGCAATGCTGGGCAGTGCTTTGTTATCCTACAATTAAAACTGCCAAATTTACTGTTTCTTACTGATTGTGCCTACTTATAAACTAATGAAACTCATTGCAAGTTTGTGTGATTTACCAGGTGTTTAATTGGTTTCTATCTGAGAACTAATGGACATAACAGAAACACTCTTGTGCAGAGCTTCCTTGCTGTTTGTCTCACTGGAGAGCGTGCTGCACTGTTTAGAGAGCTTCTGGTGACTTGCATGCCTCTCCTGCTCCTATTCTGCAAGAATCAGAGTAGCCTTTAGGAATCTAACCTGTGATTTCTAGCCTCCTAACCTGGCTAAAAAGCTTTGTCATGAAGGCTTAATGTATGGAACGGTGTCCTTTAAAGTTATGCTTGGGTTTTCTTTTTTGGGAAGCCGTCAACTCTTCTCCCACGTTTTATTGTCCTTCTCTGCTATGTCTCTGCTTTGGAGCTTCCTTGATTAGAAGGGTGAGCCTGACATCTCTCCAGTCAGTTCTGCTTCT
Organism: Struthio camelus; assembly: GCF_040807025.1. Classification (NCBI taxonomy): domain Eukaryota; kingdom Metazoa; phylum Chordata; class Aves; order Struthioniformes; family Struthionidae; genus Struthio; species Struthio camelus. The sequence continues at coordinate 23,644,389 of NC_090947.1, read as the reverse complement.
TGTCAATATCCCTAATAGCAGAAATGCAAATACTTGGTTTTGTCACTGATCTGCTCTGTTACTCACAGCTTTCTTGAAGAGCAGTAGCAGCAGAGCAGTCGTTCCTCAGACCTTGAAGTCAGTAACGTATTGATCCGTTGTTGGACGTCTATTTTGCAGGCGAAATGAAGGAATGTAACTATTGACATTTAATTATTGGGAGGGGGAAAAACCCAAAGCCGTAGTTTTCAGGCAAATAGTTGGTTTATTTCTCTGCATTTCTTCAGTGTTAACATCATGCTTGTTGTTGGTTAATGAAAGTGGATTTACAAGGTTACAATGTATCAAAGTCCTTTTGCTTCAAGATAAGCTGTTAATCCTGATATCAAAGGTGTATTTTGCTCTGAATTGAGAGTTGTTTTAATAAGTGACCTGCAAAAGTGGGAAAACCCCTTTAAACACTCTATCAGCATATAAAGGATAAAAACTGAGTTCGCAAGGACTGTGAGAGACAGTTGTAGCACTCAAAAATATTTTGCGTTTCTCAATCTATTTTATAGAAACTGTACATAACCATTTTATTTGCTCTTTAGTTTTGCAGTAGGGACAAAATCCGTAGTCTTTTGACTATGGATTCCTAGTCTTGTGTGTGGATTCTTAGTCTCTTAGCAGTTGTTTGACTGCTTTATGAAACATTACATGACGTTGTCAGTCATGCAATAAACAATATGAAATTTAAATGCACGCAACATCTTCAATTAAAAAAAAGTCAATTTCAGTATGACTTATTAGGAATTGAAAAATCAGATAAACATTTGCTTTCTTTCTTTAGGATTTGAGTTTCAGTAGCTTTCATCTGGGTCCTTTCCCTTAGAAGAGTAATTATTGCCTACGTTTTTGTCCCCAGAAGTTTGTATCAAGAGTCAGGTGCTCATCCTGCAAAATATTGTACCACATGGGTAAAAACAGAGTGCCTTCTTTTGACAGCTTGATAATCTAATTTAAAACAAAGGACTCTTTAAACATGGGAAGGAGGGAGTGAAATAGTGAGGGAAAAGTAAGGCTAAAAATAGCCCCTGTGTGTATACGTATGAACTTATGTCAAGTTTCTGGAATGCGACTGAAACTTGAGACATTGTGGGATGTAGCGTAAGGAGGGCTGCACGACTGTTCAGAAGCTATAAAGGTGTGGCCTGGCTGGTGAAGGGCTGAAGGCACTCATCCGCTGCTGTAATAACTAGGGAAGTTTAAAAATTCATCTTTGAAGTGGAGAAGTTGGCTTCACAATGAGCACTGCATCTACCTGATCTGCTGGATGCAGGAAAATAGACTGTGTCCTTCTGCATCTTTGGGACTTTGTTCTGTGTGTTTTGCTCCCCATCAGACGAACAGGGAAAGGGCCGATGACAAGATGATTCAGGGATTTCAGTGTGATTTCCAAGGAGGCAGGTCAGCCACAGTGTGAGTAGATTTAAGTTGGCCCTGTGAAATTCCGTTCTATTTTTTTGAAGAGTAAATAGCTTTCTGCTAGCTTAGCTTCTTGAGCTGGTTTAACATAGGATGAGTTGGGTGCCAGCGCTGGAACGCAGAAGACGACAGAAGACCGGATTGTGGCAGGACTGACCTAGATCAGCTTAAGCATTTGTGGAACTGTTGTCTAAAACCACACTAATTAGCAGGACAAGTCAGGGGGGTATTTTACCTGAAGCCAGTTTTAAATACGTTTTGGAAATTCACAGTGGAACTATTAAAGCCTGAAATAGTAGGGTAGTATGGAGTGAATCCGGAAAGTCTAAAGTGGAGGTTTCTCATAAAAGATAATGCACTTGTATTGATAATATATGGCGTTCCTTACTCTTCTGTAACTGTCAGTGTTCAAGACATCTTAAATGTAAGATATCAATGCAACATAAGAAATTTCAGGAATCATAGTAGAAGTCACGTGGATAAGGTTGCTTGTGAAACCCTTATTTTTATTTAATTGCAAGTTACTGTTGTTCTCTCCTTTTGCTGAAATTAGCTGTATATTTTTGTGAAAAAGCAATTCCAAAGGTAGGAAACTGCATAGGAAACGTAAACCGTAGTATATGTTTGAGTTGGAGATAGGCATAAGGAAAAAAGGTGATGCGTTTGTAGACCTGTATTTCGGAACTCCCAGGTTAGCCCTTCAGTAAGATAGGGCTAGCATATCTCTAGTTAATGTATTGGCATCCTCTCTGAAATACTCCTCTTATACTTCATTAAGCTTTAAGAATAGTAAAAATATTGTACAGTTTCATGTGTAAGCACAAGAAATATGAAACAATAAACATTGTAGGTAAACAGGCTTGTTCGAAAAAGCCTTTTTGCGATATTGAAAAGTATGTAATAGAACTAGAGAAGGAGATGACGTATTAGTTAACCAGTCGGTCTTCCTCTCCATAGTTTAACTTCTGTATATATTTTTTATTTTTCTATTTCTTTAGATGTAGATTATAAAGGAGGAATGTTTTTCATCCTATCTAATTTATAACTGCCTTTCATAATCCCCTATTAGACACTTTTTACTTTTGCCTGCTCTAAGTGCTGGAGTTCCCAGGCTGAATTATTAGAATAGATGTGGAAATTTCCCTCTCTTATGGTCTGTGAAAACCCTATTTTGATCATCTTTGGAGCATTTTGAAATGTATGTATATTTGTTCGGATGGACACTTGTGTAACTAAGGTAAGAAAGTTCTTTTAGAAATACGAGGAACTGATTATGGGGAAGCCTTGTCTGCTGTTTGTCCAGTGGCTGTATAAGCCATTGGTGAAATCTGTTACAGGTGTCTCCTTCTGCCAGAATAAGTAGTTTCAACTCTTTTCTGCCTTGTCACAGCTTGGGGTTTTGGCTCTTCTTTACTTTAAACAGCTGTTTTTAATTCTGAAGGTCCTCCAATTCATTATCTAGTAGTTTGATCAGTATCTGTAGAAGAATTGTGTAGCACTGTGAAAAGGCGGTAGAGCTGTGCGTAGAACAGAGAATCCGTTATTTCAGGGTTGTGCAGGGAACGTAAAGTGGCAAGATTGGTTTTCTAGAATTTAGGATAAAAGACAGTCTCATAAGTCAGTATTATAAAGCTGAGTTGAGTAAGGTTTCTTCAGCCTGTTTGCTAAATAATAACATTCTGAGCAGTGGCTTCCTGGAACATTTTGAATTAGGTTAATTCTTGCCCTTGAAATTCAAGATGACCAATTGCTTCTCCAGTAGCAGGTCATGCCAGTAGGGGCTTATTCTGGGATCCTCACCGTGTGCAGGTTTCCAGCTGTTAGTTAAGCTATGGATCTTGTATTGATTTTAGGACAGTACTTTTTTATACCACCACCTTTGAACTATAAATATGGAATAAAAAAATATGCGATGTGGCTCATCTTGTAAAACGTTTAACCAATCTGATAGCATTCCACGATGGGGTGACTGGCTGGGTGAGGCAGTGGGTGTTGTCTACCTCGACTTCAGTAAGGCTTTTGACCCTGTCTCCCATAACATCCTCATAGGCAAGCTCAGGAGGTGCCAGCTAGATGAGTGGACAGTGAGGTGGACTGAGAACTGGCTGGATGGCAGAGCTCCGAGGGTTGTGATCAATGGCATAAACTCTAGTTGGAGTCTGTAGCTAGTGGTGTCCCCCAGGGGTCAATACAGGGTCCAGTATTGTTCGACTTACTCATCAGTGACCTGGAGGAAGGGACAGAGTGCCCCCTCAGCAAGTCTGCTGATGATACGAAACTGGGAGGAGTGGCTGATACCCCAGAGGGCCGTGCTGCCATTCAGAGGGACCTGGACAGGCTGGAGAGCTGGGCGGAGAGGAACCTCCTGAGTTCAACAAAGGCAAGGGCAGGGTCCTGCACCTGGGGAAGAATAACCCCATGCACCAGGACGGGCTGGGGGCTGACCTGCTGGAAAGCAGCTCTGCAGAAAAGGACCTGGAAGTCCTGGTGGACAAGTAGTTGACCATGAGATAGCAGTGTGCGCTTGTGGCCAAGAAGGCCAATGGTATCCTGGGCTTCATTAGGAAGAGCATTGCCAGGAGGTCGAGGGAGGCGATCCTTCCCCCCTACACATCCCTGGTGAGGCCTCACCTGGAGTATTGTGCCCAGTGCTGGGCTCTCCAATACGAGAGAGAGAGAGAGAGAGTTACTGCAGCAAGTCCAGCGGAGGGCCACTAAGATGATGAAGGGACTGGAGCATCTCTCCTCTGAAGAAAGGGTGAGGGAGCTGGGCCTGTTTCGCCTGGAGAAGAGAAGACCTTGGCAGGGGGGAGGGTCTGATGAATGTGCATAAGTATCTGAAAGGAGGGTGTCATAGAGGATGGGGCCAGACTCTTCTCCGTGGTGCCTGCGATAAAACGAGAGGCAACGGGTACAAACGGAAACACAGGCAGTTCTGTCTGAACGTGAGGAAAAACTTCTTTGCTGTGAGGGTGACTGAGCACTGGAACAGGTTGCCCAGAGAGGTTGTGGAGTCTCCTTCCCTGGAGATATTCAAAAGCTGGCAGGACACAGTCCTGTGCAATGTGGTCTAGGTGACCGGTTGGATTGGATGATCTCCAGAGGTCCCTTCCAACCTCGGCCGTTCTGTGATTCTGTGATGATAATATTCCATTTTGTAAGTCAATGGTGCTTTCTTGGGAATCTCCTGAGAAGACCTGATTCGTATCCCTCAGCTACAGGGTATAATAGATTTGTAATAACTAATCCATAGACTAATTCACAAGTGGTTCCCTGGAATAGGCTTCTCGGGGAACAGAACTTTTTATTTTCTGTGCAAACCTTATACTTAGAAGAAGTTGGGATTCAAAACTGCTTTACAAGTGAGGTTAATATATTTTCTTGTGTTACAGGGGTCCCTTTAGCTTGAGATAGTAACCAGTGAAAATGAGCCTTTTGGCTGAATGCAAAATATTGAGAGGAGACCAGTAAAATATTTTAAAACCCCCTGTATAGTAATTCTTTCCTAATGTATCTTTAAGTCTTTCTTCTTGTTACTTTTGATCTCATGTTATAAAGGCAGTGGTGGAAGGGAAACTAAATACTTTAAAATAGTAGAAGAGGTACTATATTGCAGCACAGGAAAGCCAGATGTGTGATTTATGGCAGTTTGGGTTTCTGTATGCAGATGAGTCAAAAGTGAATGCTTTTTTTTAATTCCCTTTTGTGCGTTAAATAACAGGAAGTTGACAAACTTCACTGAATTCTTTTCTCTCAGGCACTTTTTTCCCCCAGAGGTGGATAGGCTGTATACACAAACTGCGCATCATCGGGCCAGTACCAGCCTTGTCTACCTTTTCTTCATAAAAAGTGTCTTCTGTATGTATTAACGGAGAAGTTCTTAGTCTTTAATCTTGTGAAGATGCTACCTGTGTTTTGAAAACAATGGACTGGTGGAGATGCTGTTTTAATCACTGAACTTTCATACTCTTAGGGGTTTTTTGATCCTAAATTCTTGCTTTGTGAGCTGTATTTTTCTTTTATTTCCTTCTTCTGTTGAAGGTGATACTTTAATGATCCTCAAGGAAGAAAGGCTTACACTGTAGAAAATAATAGGTTTCTTCTGGAAGATGTGGTATAGCAAATACAGTGATGGCATGAATAAATTTAGCAGATAGTTTTCATACTCAACAAAGGCATCTGTCAGAGATATTGAATCCACTTCTGAATCTTTATGTTGAAAAATTAATAGTTAATGGTAAAATATAGTGACTCTTCTCAGAAAAATATAGTGACTCTTTCTTTATTCCTTGTTAGCTTCTTTTTTTGACAAGGCTAAATAAGTCTTTGATGTTAATAAATGCCCTTTCTAAAAATAAGTTGGGAGCAGGAAAGAATTCAGTGGCTCTTGAGTCAGGCTCATGTTAAGTCAGTAGGAAATCCTTCTGTCTGCTCCAGTGAGGTTTGGCTCAGGCTCATGCCATTGTGTACTAGCCAAGCCTTAACTACTGTCATACATGAGTTCTCTGGAGAATAAATATTTTCTTTTATTTTTAAGCGAAATCCTTCACACCATTTTTGCAGGATGTTTCTATTATCCTTTTATAAGTGAATTTTGGTTGCTATATGTTTGAAATAGATACTGATCCTGCAAACTCACGCTTGTGGAAGTTGTTTTCGCTAGTGTCAGAAGACTTAATTTTCTGAATAAGGGCTTGACGAATCAGGCCCACCTCTTGACTATTTCGCAGAAGAGAAAAAAAAACTGTTTTAGGTGGATATTTCCAATTGAATTTTTTAGAAATTGGGAGGTACATCTTACGGAAGAGAAATACTGTGTTCTTCTCATTGTTTTCTGGAAGATGCTTCTCACCTGTATGGAAAGAAATTGTGACGTTAGGCTTAAGGTTGGGAAGGGAAAACATTGTCAAGTTTATAATTTACTGGACTGAGAAGCAAGATGGATTTGAACATAGTAATTGAAATTTCAGAATACCATCAGCACGCTACCTTTAATGTAAAAGTATATATTCTATATTCTTTTAAAAATGAAAAAGGTAATATTTTTCTTAGTATATGTTAGCTCTGTTGAACTGTGCTTGGCTAATGTTTTTTTGTCTGTTTTGTAGGTTTTGTAAAAGACACCGGATTAAGTCAAATTCAAATGTTCCATGTGTCCCGAAAGACTTGTTGATGATGTCGGAATTAGTTCTTCCACAGTTCATCTTTAGTCTTATTCAGCACTTAAGAGAGGGATATAATGAGCCTGGTATGTTTAAAATTTGCATGTCTCTAACATATCTTACCACGCTGCTATCATTTGCTATCCAGTCTCTGAAGACACTGTACGTGAATATAGACGTGCTATCTGTAGTTTGAATGTATATAGTATGAACCTTGTGCATCTTTTCCTAACCAAGTTACTGTCTGACTGGAATATTTGATAACGTTCTCTGCCAAAATGCTTCTTAAGGTGAAGTGTGTTTTAAGGTTATCTAATACAGTGTTGAGCTCTTCCAGAAAATGAAATGAGAATTAATTGAAAACTTGTCCATGTAAATTTTAGAGCTTTTGTAAATTAATTTCTGCCTTGTGAAGCTCTTGGCCAAAGTATATTACATTTACACTGAAACTTCTTGTTATGTGTCTTTCAGCTCTTGATCTGCCGTCAGAGAAGGACCTTCATAAAATCCTCCAGGTTTTGGAGCCTCATGTTTCCTTTCTAGAAGACTTGACCAAAATGGGAGGAGCAATGCGATCAGTTCTTACCCAGGTTTTGACTAGCCAACAGTTCTACAAAGATCTTAGCTCTGGTATGTTTGTGTTATTTCTAGTAATTAAATGTTGACATTATGAAGACTTTAAGGGCAATGTTTATTAGTTCAGTAACTCAAAACCTAGAAAAATACATGTTTTTAAGGATACTTTTTGTTGTTGATTGACAGGGGGGAATTGGCCTTCAAGAGCTGCTAGGAAAATTCCTTACTAAGACCTATGGAACAGAGATCTTCTGTCTTGCGTCCCAGATAACTTTATAAAGATACATCATTTCAATAAGAAGTTTTACAATAGATCCATTCTCTTTAAAGTTAAGTGAACATGGCAGCCTAGTGCTGAAATAAGATGTATTAAGCTTATTCAAAGGGAACCTGTCTAATTCATTTTAGGATCTGGTCTCACACAGGTTGCTGGAGGATTCCTTCTGAATGGCAAAACTCTGTAGTCTGTTCTGCATGCACTTTTGTGCAAAGCTTTTTTTTTTTTTTTTTTTTTTTGGGGTAAAAGCAAACAAAAAGCCCCTCTGAAGCAGGTATTTGTTCCATTCTCTACCAAGTCGCAATGAATCGAAAAGTGTTGGGTAGTCACAATTACAAAAAACTGATATAAATTAACTCTGTCTTGTTTTCTTGTGATTATAAGCCATCGTTGTTGAGTCTCTTGCATACTTCCTGTGCATAGGTGTGGAACAAATAGTTCTGTCTCGGCACCAGTTAGTTGAAGAGGCAATCTCTAAGACAGCGATATTTATTTGAAAGGAGAAATGCTTAGGAATGCTGCTGCAGGGGACGGTTGTCTTTACCCTGTTTCCGTCCTGTTTGTCTTCCCTGAAAGTTTTCAGATCCATGTTTAGTAACAGTTGAATGGGAGAAGTTTGGCTTCTCTTTTCCTGTGCATGATGAATTTCCTAAGATAAAAGAGTGGGGATGGAATGGAAAAGAAGGCATCTTTATTTGAATTTTTGGAATGCAGAGTATGCTTCTCTGAGTAGGTATGGTTTCTGGGTAGCAAAAGCAAAAAAGGGCATTCTAGAGCAAAAGTTTCACTTCTAACTTTGTGAAAGGTGCACAGCTGAAAGAATGATGTCGTCATCTTCCCATTTTCTTTTGTCTTCCTTAAATACCTGCAACAATCTTCTAAACAATCTTCTAAAGTTTATCTTTTCCTTATGGGAGATTTTTTTTTCCACAGTCCATTTCTTTGAAAATTTTATTTCCAAAGTATGCAGTGTGACTTTCAGTCAGCAGACAGTTGAAGTGAAGAGATCTTTAGAGATAGTCTTGGCTAATTGCAGCTACCAAACCTTGATCTTTAAAAGGGAACATTGCAAAAAAAAAAAAAAAAAAAAGATTTCCTTTTTTTTTTCTTCCTTGGAAATTTACATTTCTGTTGCTTAAAATTTAAGCTTTTTGAGTTTAACCTATTTATTGATTAATTTAATTACAGATTTTTTTTCCCCCACTGTTTTGAAGTTTCAAAACAACTCCCATTTTGCTGTAGTATGGTAGCAGTGCTGGTAAAATAGAAATGAGGTGCATCACATAGAAATGAAGAAAAACATATGTTGATTCAGAGGGAAAAAATTAAAAAGGTTTCTGGTCTTTTGGATTTCAGTTCTTCAGCTGAACAATTTTTTAGCTTGTACTTATAACTGTATAGCTTATCAAAACATTGTGGACCATTTTTAGATTGCTTAATCCTATACAATAAATTTTGAAAGAGTCTTAATACATAGAGCCTTTTGTGTAGAATGTTAAGTACACGAACCAGGTAGCTGTTGTTATACTTTAATGCTGTTTTAAATATGTATTCAAGGTGTTGGAGAGAATGCTTGTGCAAAGAAAAGTCATGAAAAGTACCTCATAGCTTTGAAAGGCTCCGGACTGGCATTTCCTGAGGATAAACTTGCATGTGGTATGCAGGAACAAGGAGCTGGAACTAGCACATTAGCAGTTCAAGGTTTGTGTAGAAAAATATTTTAAGAAAAGACTTGATTATTTCTATTTTTTTAGATAAATGCATCTCCCTTTATTTATTTATTTTAGTCTAACCACAGTGAATTTTGTTGAATTACTTCTTATTTAGTCCACCACCAAATTACAGGATTTATTTTAATTCTATCAGCAAAGTTAACCATACTCTCTTTTTGTTGCTAAAATACTGTGTATTGTTATCCAGTCATAGGCTTAGTGGAATTTGAGTAGGCAAGATGTAATTGCTCGTAGTGGAATTTTGTCACTGCAACTTAGTTAAGCCACCTGTTACTACAATAGTGCTGTGGATTTTTTTGATCTCCGAAGGCTGTCACAGTTTTTTGCTATCTCTGAAAGGCTGTGTCTCCATTAACTCAGTACTGTAAAGTTCTACAGTGGAACGTACTTCTAAATCTCAAATTTTATATTCTTGGAAATCTTATTCCAACTTCTCAGTCCAGTGCTGTGTATCTTTTTCTTTAAGAAAGTTAATGCAGTATTTCGTTTCATACTGGTTCATTAAATCTCATAAAATATTCTCTTTTCAGTATAAGTCTTATGAAAGGAATCTCTAAATTTTTTTATTTCAAAAGGTTTAGCAGGTGCTACAGCAACATCAGGACAAGGGAATTCTTCAGATGAGGTGAGACTGTTTTTAAAGAATGTAATGAACTGCAACAGAATATTAAATGGAGAGAATGCTTGCAGCCAAATACTGAAAACCTTTGCTCTTCTGTTTACCAAATATTCTCTTCATTTTGATAATTAAAAATAATGGAGTTTTAAAGGAACAGATCTCGTGCCTTTGATTTCCTAAGGACCTCTTGAAAAATCCTTATTTTTGCTAATGCTTTTTCAGTTCAGCTTATATAACCAGTGCGGAAGAAACTTGTGTAGGTAGTTCAAAAGTCACTATCAAGTAAGTTGGTCTTGATTACAGCAAGCTTAAAGCATGTGATGCCTGAGAATGGTGTTAGCCGTTTTGGGCACTTGAGAATCCAGTTGAACTGGTGATAGCAGCAGTGAGAATTTCTCTGTAGATAATTTCCCATGTGTAGACTTGACCTTATTTACCAAGCATATTGAGTGGGAGTAAAAAGGAGAGAATCTACTTCTAGAATAAGCTATAATAAACAAATGGAATTTAATGAGGAAAGTTAAATGCTGGTAGAGTTACTTTTATCAATTTATTCTCATTTCATTGCAATATTATTTAACAACTTAATTTAAACTAGTAAGCCTTAGTAGCCATTCAAATTGACTCTTAGATGTATGGTAGGGTAGTATAACCAACTTTAAATAACAGAAAATGTAATCTTGCATAGGACTTTTGTATTGAATTCTATGTGAACAAGTATTGAAATAAAAACAGTTATTGTTTGTGTATGTGTAGAACAAGTTGTATCACGTGTTTGCCTCTGTCACCAGCACAACAGCATCTGTTATGCTCTCAGCAGTGCTATTTATAATTTGGCATTTTTCAAAGTATTGCTTGGTTTTTTTTCACCATCACTTGACAAAAAAAACCCCAAAACATAAAAACCCATAAAAAATTGCTAGCAGTGTTACTGTTAAGGCCCATAAATGGAGAAAGGAATTTAAATTCATCTTAATAACCTTAAGTATTATTTTAATTAAACTTAAAATGACTCAGAGTGCTTATTTGTGATTTGCCCCTAGAAGAGATGGGGAAAGGGGAGTAAACTGAAGCTGTTAAGAGTTTGAAGAGAGATCAGATAGGGGTGACGTTTCTTTTGGTAAAGATGTCCGAGGTGGAGTTAGAGGTAGAGATGTACTTCAGGGAGATTTTTTTTTCCTTTTTTTAACCAAGATAAGTTTCATGGACAAGGTATTCTTAAGAGTGACTTAGGAGGCAGCACTTGTCCTGTAGCTTATCAGTTAGGGATCTCTGTTTCTAGAGAGATTTTTCTTTCTGATCTCCAGGATATAATCATAAATAGCCATAGAGTACATGTAGGTATTTTATTCTAAATTGAAATTCTGCATATGCTCATATACTTGGGATCAATTTTAAGGTATTAGTTACATTATTCAGATACGTTGTAACAAAAAAAGAGACCCATCCTGTTTTGAAATCCTTTTTCAGAAAACTTTTAAAGAATAAGGAGGTAACATGGCAGATAAAGCAATAAGTACTTAAAACCTAGATGCTTTTTAGTATGTAGTTGCATATCCAAATTTTCCTTTCATGTCTTTGATCAAATCAGATTGATACAATATGGGATGCAGTTAAAAATAATGTCAACAGTTTCTTAATCTTCTTTAGGAAATCGAAAAAGCAAAGAATAGCAGTGTCTTTTGTAAATGTGGCACTGGAATTCCACATTGGTATATCTCAGTTATCAGTGACTCAAAAGATTTTTTTTCTATTGTTTTTTAATCTTAGTCTGCTTGGCTAATGTGAGTTGCTGAAAAGAAAGTGCAGTCTCTTCATTGAAAAGCCAAAAAAACCTGGGCAAGTGGAAGGCTGAAATGCTGTTAGAGAAATGAGGAGAAGTCCCACTGTTTTTTGACTTCTCCCCCACCCCTTTCCCACTAAGCAACAGAGTACTTTTATAGCCTTTGTTATGCCTTATTATGCTCTCTTATAGGGAGAGTAAAACTTGTAAGTAATATGGCTAGAGTACACTCTTAACAGGATTTTCTTCCTCTGGTGTTTAGGATGAATCTAGGAAGGCTAGTGTTCTTTTTTAATAGGTGATTCTTAAAAGTAGCTTTAAAGGTAAAGGTTGTTTTCACAGATGAAAGCGCTTTACCTAGGCTGGAAGTTAAATGCTACTTCTGGAGGGAACTGAAAAGCTTGTCTGGCATAGTTCGATATTTAGCTTCACTTCTACAGTATTAGATGGTTCTAAGCAAAAAAAAAAAAAAAAAAAAAAAAAAAAGAATCTGAGGAGTGGATATATCCTGAGATGCATTTTTTCCCCCTGAAACAGTATGAACTCATTTATTCTTTACTTCTCAAAAGTTTCATCTTCCATCCTGTAACATTTTAGAGAGAACTAACTATTAGTTTCCTGTATGAGTTCTTTCCCCTCATGTCTTCCTTTGAGCAAGAGGCAAAAAAGGGCAGCTCTAAGTCTGTCCTATTTAAGAAATTACTGTGTTCCAGGGAACCAAATAAAACCCAGTCCACGAGTACTTTGACCACATCGAAAGATAGTTTTTTGTACTGGATGTCTCAATTTGACAGTCCTTGTAGTTTAATGAGCACTCAAATGCCTTATTACTTAGTTATATAAAGTTTTTGACTCTGGTTGCTCTTTAATGTAATAGTACAAAAATCAGACCACTCTATCTGTAGAATAGTATTGAATTTTTTATAAAATTTGATATCTGAGTTTAGGACAAAAGTGGCTCACCTTAGTCACATTAAATATTCTGTTATGTAAGGTAAATGAGGTGGCTCTCTGCTGTTATTTAGGTGTATTTACAGAGCGTTATCAAATGGGTAAAAACAAGATATTCCACATTTGCTTAGTCATACCTTTATTCTTAATCCCTTGGCTTGGGGGATGCAGTATGACCTATCACTTGCTATCTCATGGCTGTTAAAACTTCTGCGCTTGACGTTAAGGTTCAATCCTAACTTACTGCAGCGCTAGAAACCCAATATCTAACACCACTGAGTAAAAACATCTTTCGAGAAAGCTTTTCTTGTCTAGTCGTTCATAGCTTTCCTTCCTTTTAGTGAAATCACTTCAAAGGTTGCAATTAAGACTGCTATATGGTTAAAATTTTCTCCTGTTGTAGAAGGGGACATGAATGTTGTTTGTCAGAGCAAACACATTCCTCGTAGTTTGTAGCTTTCTAGTTAAGTGCCACTCTGGCAACTCTTTGGCTTCACGGAGGTCACTGAATAGGTCTTGAGACCTCTAGCTGCCACCTCTCTAGCAACAGGAGTTTAGATTCTTTTTCTTCAGGAGACCTAGGCTGCAGACTCCTGCAGTTCATCCTGCTCTCTCAGGAGATCTGATTTTTTTGTTCTGGAGTATTCTGTCTGCTGGAGGGGGGGTGAGCAATGATGACGTCCTGAGAACTGACTGGATCCTGGTTAAAGTACAGGAGCAGCATGTGTTCGCAAAGACCGCAGGAGACCTAGCAGTTCATGTGCAGGTCCATCTCAAAAGTGAGTGACAAAATTTACATGTCAAGACACTGGTAAGATGAAGGAAGTTTTGACCTTTCATTAACATAATACTTTTGGTCAGTCCTTAGATAAAATAGGAATAATCTTTCTCCCTAAGGAAGGACAGTCATTTTTTGAGTTTCAGATCCTTAATCATTCCTCTTGAAGTTTGGAACTAAAGTACAGGAGAAGGATATTGATTACTTCCTTATTTTTAACTGTAGGTATCTACATTATCTCTCGCTTTATTAGGTCCTGTAGGAGTTGTTCTTTATTTCACCCTTTCATTACGAGTGACATTGTTAGTAAAGATACATGCAACATTTAATACAGTCCTAATGTCACTTTCTTTTCTAATACCCAGTTTTGGCTTTTGTGAAGTGTTGGTGATGACATTTTTAACTTGCAATGCGTTTTAGAAGCTTTACTTTCTTGTTTGTAGAGTTCCTTGAGAGCTTCAGATGACAATTGCCTGTATAAAGTGTTTACGTTATTTTTAAAGGGAACTTTTTGTTAGAACTGGCCTCTTAAAGCTGTGAAAATATTACTTTATTCTTGAATTGAAACTTTTCTGCTACACTGATTAGAAAATGTTTAGCCAAGTGTCTGTGTTGCCCCCTTGATTGTTAGGCAATGAATTGGCAGACTTAAATATTTCTTTTTTTAGGACACAAAAAATCCCACAGATAAATACAGTGAAACCTTGGATGTGCAACATCTAGAAATTTTGTAGTGATAAACATTTTTCTAGAAATCAGTTTGGGAAATCAGAGCCGCTAACTGACAAAATTAATTAAATAGATGAAGATATCTGAATTTGCAGATGATAATGGTGCCTGTAGGGAAAAGGTAGCACTTTCAAAACCGTGTTTTTATAATGAATTGCACCAAGTCCGTGGTTCCTGTAAACAGCTTAAGTATTTTCTGGTAAGAGAGCATATTCAGAGACCTTATATTTTAGCTTGATAGTTGAACCAGAATTTTGAGCGCATACAATCTCTTAGCAATAAAATTCTAAATATACGATTATCAATTTTTTAAACTCTTCCCCTACCCCAGGAGGACCAGGATGGTAGCCAAGGTGTGGGCAAGCGCAAGAGGGTGAAACTAAGCAGCACCACCAAAGGTATTTATAAAGCACTGATCTCAGTTTATCCTATTTGCTTTATGTCTATCTTAAGAAGTATCTAGGAATATTCCTTAATTTCCCAAGCACTGTGGTGCTGCATGTGACACAGGTATTAAACATAGCAAAGTCTATGAAAAATAGCAAGTGAAATTGCGCTAACTGGCAGCTCTCATTTCACATGGGAGTTAGTACCACTGCCTGGTTCTTTCTTTGATTGGTAATTTTGTCACCTTCGTGTTGCAAGTCAGCCTCTAGCAAATCTTGCCGTTTTCACTGTGGCAGGCAAGGTGGCAGTAAAGCTTGGCAACCAGCTTTTTGACCTATTTGTTCCTGATAATTTTTTTTCATTGTGTCATTGTATAATGTGGTTATGTTCTCAGCCAGGCAAGAATGCATCTCTCGGATTCTGGCTGGTCTTTTCCACACTGTTCTTCTAGTGACCATTTATAAAAAAGATACTTGGATGAAGTCTCCTTTGAAACCACTCCATTATTTTCCTAGATTAAAACTAATCTTCTCTGCAATTTCTAGGCCAACACAATCAGCTCTCACACTGAGGTTAATGCAAGTTTTAATTGAGGAGTGACCATAGGCTAATGATGTGGTAGCCTGATCCTGTGCTTTTCCTTGATGTGCTTCTGTGCTAGAAAGGTGTTTAGTATTATTTAAGCTTCTGCTATTAAATAAAAAAAAACGTTAAAAATAAAGTCAGTATGAGGAGACTGACTTAGGAAGCACAAAGAAACTGCAAGCTTTGAGAAAGGAACGTTTGGGTATAAAACAGTGGTGAAAGCTGGAATAACACTTCTGGAAAGGCTTTGAAGTGAAGGTTTGGGACTTCAATTTGAATGCAGAAGCACATGAAGTCAGTAAAAAGGTATGAAGGTGTTGTGAGGAGTATGGGAAAGGAGGATTGATTATTTTGCATATGTCAGTTGGAAGGAGAGAGAGACTGAGAAGTTGGAAAAGTAGAGAACTAATGTTTTGGCAACCCTGTTGTTCAGAGGTGATCTTACAAACGGTGTACAAAAGTCGGTGAAGGGCCTGAAGATAGCGGTACTTTGGCTTCTTACATCCAAAAACAAGTATCTGTGTAGCGAGGGAAACTCGGAATGAACCAGAGTTGTAATAGAGAATAGTAACGCTGTGGAAGAGATGAAAGAGAAATGGAGACTTATTTTCATCTAAAGAAAGCTCTCTTTCTTCAATTTTAGAGAGCGTCAGCATGCTCAAAAGATAAGTTAGAGAGAGCTAATGCAAGAAAAAAATGCAGTTTTTCTGATGCACGATTACAGATTATGCAAAGTGTGGAGGGAGGAAGCACAGGATTAGAAGCTGCCAGGTCTGAAAACCCATATCAGCAATGGCGTTTCAGGAAAAATGATTCTTGAATTCAACCTTTCATTTCCCCCCAGGACTGTAGTCTTCCCCCTCTGAGGCATCCCAACATGGACTGTGCTCATGATGTTGATAGCTCCTAATAGCTCCTGGTTTCAGCCCCAGAGGAGGGAGTCTGCCAGTGGGGGAAGGGTAAGTATCTGTTTTTATTAAATATTGAATAGTTTTCTGAAGTTTTCAGTATTCATATTTTATGTCCAATAGGGTATAAAATAAGAGTATGAAAAGAAAATTTTAGAAAACTGAGTATTGAATAAAAACAGATTTACCTTTTCCGTATAAGCAGACTCCCTGTCCCATCCTAGGTGTTAAGTGGTACTATGCTCACAGGGGGCTACTTACACGCTGGGGATATTTTGGAATGCTAGGACTAGTAGTCCAGGAAGATGTTTAAAACAGGCTATGGGATCTTTTGTAGTGATGGGAAGAAAATACAAGATTTCTTTAAAGAACTGGCAGTTTTTATGCTGAGGCATTGTTGATATGGATATGGGACTGAGTATTGAGAGATTTTTTTTATTGTTACTCTGTTTTAAAACCTGCATCCTGCATGCATCTAGAATACCTGAAGTCTAAGGCAATTTCGAACCCACAGGCACTATATTATTTGTTAACAGAAATTTAAAATGGCACGATACTTTTCACAAGAGTGGGAGCAATTAGCCCTAGTGTATTTGACAAATTTTCCAAGTTGGGTAAGAGCATTCTGCCTACTTAAATTCTCTAGCAGGTGTAACTGGATCTGTATTCTTCTGTCCCTGCTTGAAACTGCTATATAAAGAAGTTATTACACACTGTTCAACTGTGATAATCCATGTCAGAGAAAGCTGCACTCCAGTGACAGATAAGGTGTGCGTTACTTGTCTTCATGCCTGGTATTCACACTAAGGGGCCTTTGGAATGTCCCTAAACCTGTGCTGTCTGTTCTGTGGACAGAGGACTTCAGTCTGCATGGCTACCAAGCTCTCGTGGGCAGTATATTCGCAAACGTAATCTCTTAGCAGGAGTCGAGGAAGAGACAAAAGATCATCGTGTTTGCTGTAGTAGATGCTGTATAACTTATTACAAAATATTTTAGAATTAGAACATCTTTCATGATTTGGTGAAGATAATCTTTTTATTTCAACACTTGTAGAATATATTGAATAAAATACATTTTTTTTCTTTGTTGGGTTGCTAGAGCCTCTTCTTGAGATCCTTAAAATCTAAATTATTCTCTTTCTTATGATATTTAGCAATTCCTGAGATATTTTGGAATAATTGGTCACTTGACAGTGGAACCGTGGCCCCTGGTAATGGTGGAAAATGAAGGTGATTCCTGCTTCACCAGGAGACACAAAGCCATCCAGTGCAGTCCCTAAAGCTATCATACCTCAGCAAAGAAGAGTCTTCAGGGCCGGGTGTCCAGATTCAGCATTCCTGAATCTGTGCCAATGGGAGCACTTCATACCTTAGCACTGTGCCTTCCCTTCACCATTCCTTAATATATTGTTTTGAGCGTTGGGGTGTATCCTCAGGTCTAGCTGGTTTCTACAGGTGAAGGAGCGTTATTATTTTCCATAGTCCTTATATATTGTAGGAGTGAACGAGGCCTGCTGTAGTTTTCAATCAAAAGTCATAAACCTTTTGAAGGACAATGATAAAGAGGCTATGCTTTTTTTTATAGCTTTTAAGTGGAGCTAACGTAATTTATGCTCCAGCAAGTCATAACTTCATGAACAGTTTAATCTAGCATAAGTCAGTGTTTGTGCAGCTTTGCAGTGACCTGGGTTAGTGTGCTGATCTGGTTGAAAACTTGGCTGACAAGATGGAAAGGAGGCTCCGTTCCTGACTAGATTCCCCACATGGAGGTACAAATGGTTCTGCCAGCATGAATGAACGGGCAGAGTGAGTGACCAAGGGAAGGATGGGACTATCTCTTCTGATACCAGCAGGAAATAGCCTGATATCTGATCATGAGATTATGATGATTTTTACATTTAAAAAAAAAAAAAATTGTAGGCACAGGAAGGAGATGTTTTTATCAGTCATTGACCTGAGATCTGTATATACCTTGAAAAATTAGTGCATCTGTTGCTTTAAAAGTAAAAACAGCTCTCACATAATTTTTTCTATTCAGCTTGTTTAGAGTTTTGCGACCAGAACGTAAATACTGTTAGGTGATAAAACTCATCGCTTACCATAAATTGTACTTTGCTGTTTTGCTATTTGCACTTTTTGCTAAATAATGGTGTACATTATTAATAGTTTCCCTCGGTTAAATGACTGTGTATATATTGTGTAAATTGTGTTTTATTAAAATCAAGGGAGATATTACAGTAAGGTGATGTGGTTCAATGCTAGTGATGAAGATGGGGTTCTGTGTGGTAGAATTGTACAGAAAATTCCTGTTGACTTGTTTGGGGCATCCTTTTTTATTAACAACCCTGACACTGTGCGGTGTTGTCCATGCTAAGTTTTCTCTGTGTGTTTGAAAAAATACTGTTATTTGTAGAATGCACTGAGGTGTTCCTAAATTTTTGCTACTGAGTTTTATATAAAATATTGCACTATGTTATCATTAATGTTATTATTTAAAGTAATTATGACATTCCACGTCCCCTCCTCCAACTTTTTATACAGATCAATCTATCATGGATGTTTTGAAGCATAAATGTTTTCTAGAAGAATTATTATTTTGGACAATAAAATATGAATTTCCACAAAAGATGGTGACTTTCTTACTCAACATGCTGCCAGATCAAGATTATAAGGTACTTGGCTTACTTCATTGAAACTTCAAAATCTTTCTTTATTCACATATTTAGTGTATATTATGCCTTATGTGAGGCCACATATGTTTATATCTGAATAATCAGTAAAATAATCCAGATCTCTTGCTCTTGTTTTGAGTGTTTCTTTAGAAAGCCTTGAAGTGTACAAAAGATTACAAGTGAGATGCAGAAAAAACAAGATTGATGTTTCGGGGGCAGCAGTATTACTTTTTGAATGTTTTATTTTCTTCCCTTTTGGCTCTTGGTGCATATTTGGGTGTGTTGGATTTTTTTGCTTTGTTTTCCTTTGTAAATTTGATTTTTATCAGTTAAAACATGTGCATCAACACTAAGTAATTCCATAGTGTGATTTGACTGGTAAATTATTGCGATGACTTCATTCCTGCTGCAGCTGTTCCTAGCATGCAATGGTTTCACCATGTAGGCCATTACACTGTGCATTTTCTGGCTACAGCTATGGCCTAGATGATTTTGGCAGCCTTCCAGCTGCCTACTTACAGAGTTTTGCGCTTGTCCGTACTAAATGTCTATTGGCCTCGAGTCATGGAGACTGGATGTCATCTTCCTGTTTTAAATCTTGGTGTGCAGCCAGGTTTGGTTGTTTGCTCCACATGTTCTGGGACCTTGCATACATAGCAATCAGGCTTAACGTTTTGCTCTGATCACATGTCATTCCTTTGAGCTGTGCTAATGTCTTGGACCTTCTCATTCCCTGCTGGGAGGCAAAGATCAAGAAACCTGGAAGTCCAGACATGGAGATTTCTTCAAAATTTTGTGTTTATAATGAGGCAGCCCTGGATTTGTGCTAACTTAACGGTGCAGTGTCAAAGCAAAGGATATGAAGATGTCTTGCAAGAAAATGAATAATAAAATATGGGTCTTCAGCAATACTCTGTCCATGTCAAGGCAAGTTGGACAACAGCGTTTTGGTTTGAGATACCGGAATAGATTCATCTTGGTCTCAGGCTAATACATGAGGAAACATGAAGATGTCTTCACTGATGATCCCTTGCTACGAAGCTAGAATTCTTTTCAGTATTTGAGATCCACATGGACGTCCAGTTCTCTGGCTCCGTTGTCAGTTAAACTCCTGCTTCTGAAGTACTAGCAGCACGGCAGAGGAATCCGGTAAGCGTTGCTGTATTTGCCTTTATACTATAGCACGTAATAGCAACAACTTGTAATGATCTTGGGATCTTTTTCCTTTAGCTACAAGTCACAGTCTCAGGTGGCTTCCTTCACTGTGTTCACAGTCTTCCTTCAGCGTGTGCTCAGAATGGAGACCATGGTGTACTTGGTTTCTGTGCTGGCAGCCTTCTTTACCTGGAAGCAGTCATCTTTTACCCACTGTACTGTATGTTCAAACTGAAACGAATGATTATTTAAACGTTCCTTTGGTTTGTTAGCAAGTCCTATTATGGTTGATTAAACAGTCAATTCAAGTCCTGCTATAAACTTTGTTAGCACAAATCCTAGGCATCTGTAATCTTTTAAAAACTGGTTTTAGTTTTAATCGCTGTGATCTTCCAAAAGGTGCTTTGCGGCAGGAAGCAAGCCCAGGGTAAGAAATGTATCACGCAGCAATACTAGGAAGGCAGCAACATTTTCTTCGCACTTATGTTTTATTGCAACACTGCACAAACGATGCATTTTAAACGTGTCTACAAGGAACGTGGCGAACTTACAAGGAGTGCCTCTGCCTTTTGCAAGTGCAGAGAGAGGAGGTACAGTTTGGGATAAATAGGAGAAATGTTTTATTGTTCAAGCTGCCACTGAGCCTTTATGAAGCCTTTATGCTGTTTAGTCACACTGATCAGTAGGAATGCCTGTAGAGATGTGTATTCCATGTGATCTTTCTGCTGCTTTATCCCACCCTATTGACACTGCACATACTATCTTTTCACTTTTTCCTTCCACTGCTGGTGTGCCAGCTTGTCTGATTCTTGATGAGCTGATTGTACTCACTAAACTGGCAGAATCTCTTTGCTAGGTTAGTTTTCTGATGAGGTGAGTGACCTAACCAGACAGTTGGGCACAGAGCTGGCTGACTGTGCAGTGCTTTGAGATTGCTGAAATCTCTGGCCTCTAGCATAAACATAGTGCAGCAGACCCTCAATCTACCGTGCCCTGGTGGATGGAGTCAGTGAGCCACCAGCACTCTGTTGCACAGATTTCTGTGAAAATGGGAAAAAAACTCTCCTGGCATTGGGAAGAGACATTAAGAAAGCTGGGCAAAACCACTGAAAGAGTTAGCTCAGCGCCCCCCTCCATCTCTGCATGTGAAAGAGACGTGACAACAAACAGTACTGTCTTTGCCTTCCAGGGTCTGTGCCTGAGGCAGCCCTTCAAGCACTCTGTCATACCAAAAGCTTCGAAGACATACAAGTGAAGACAAAGAAAGCAGAGAAACTTACTGGAGCCTCCAAGAAATTAGATATTTTGTTGCGGACGAGTTTCCTGCAAGAAAAAGAACAAAAGACTGGAGAAGTAGAGCTTCCATGTGACCAAGGAGAAGGCGAAGAAGGGAGATTGGCTGTAACTAGAAAACTGGTGGAAAGATATAAATCATTCAAGAGCAGAGACATGCTATGATCTGGAAAAATGGAACTTAACAGAGAAATGCAAAAGCATCTCATAGAGATAATGAATCAACAAACATAATTATCAGAAGTGCTGTGTATCTTCAGTGACCTCCCGTAGTGAAGGCTGAGACAATGATTAGAGCAATAGGACTTCACTAACCCCTGGATATGCTGTTCTACTACAAATTCTGTAGAACAGTTTTTCTTTTGGATACTTTATTTTAGTACAACTTTCACCTGATACTCTTGTCCCAAAAGAAGGGCTCTTTTTAACCTGGTGTGCAGTGAGCTAAAAAACATAAAGTGGAGATACTTGCTTAATTCGCATCTGCGCAGAAATGGGTGCTCTACGGACAAGGGGCTTTGGTGGGTAGGGGGCTTTCCTGCTCGTGGGTGGGTTTTTTACTGTGCTAATTAGGATAGTTTACCTGTAGTTCAAGTAGTTCTCTTTGGTTGATCAACCAGTTTTTGTTCTCCTCTTTGGGCTTATTTTGGTACTCCCTTATCTGGCTGACTTTTGGTGTCATCTTGTTCTTTCCTCCAGGGCTATATTTTGTTAACTATCTGTGAAGGACTGAGTAATGCCCTATTCTCCTTTTTTGCATACTTCCAACAATGCAACTATCTTTTTCCTTGCACTGAAAACACAAACACGAGAGAGGCAAATTCCTCTCTAACTCAAACATGGAGTTGGTGTCAGGCTCCTGCAGGTTCTGAGATTGTTAAGTGGCCACCGAGAGGAAAGGCCAGATGAAAGAAGTGACTTTGTTTTGTAGTAGGATAGAAATTTAGCAATCACACAGGATCTTAGACAATAAGTCCGTGAAGGTCATGGAAATGGAAAAGATCTTTGGAAAAGGTCATGGAAAAGATCTTTCTGGAAGCCACTTTTTGTAAATGACTGGAGGCTGAGCAAGTATTTGGAAAGACATGTTGTATCGTATCTGTATTCTTGCTCCATTCAATATTTTCTTATATATTAGCTGTAGTTTAGCACAGTATTTCAGCACTTACATTTCTGGAATTGAGTTTCATTTCCTCTTTTTCTGGAATTGAGTTTCATTTCCTCTCCTCAAAATTGGAGAGGGTTGTATTTACCTTATGAATGAATGTTTCTGAATGGGTAAACCTGTATGCCTTTTCTTTGTTTAATTATATTTACAGAACCTCTGTCACTGCTGTATGTTGACAGTAAATCTATGTTACTTTCAGAAATTCATTGTGATACATGAGTGAGACACAAAAAGATTTGATTTGTGCAGATTTAAGGGAAAAAATTTCAGAAATTGTCTTTGGGGAGAGACCATGTTTTCACAATCAACTTTGATCAGAGTGCTTTGTAAAATAAATAAAACAGTACCTAAATTGTAGAAGCTAACAATGTTGTTTAAACGTAATATGATGTGAAGAGATAATGTTCTGGAAGATGAAAACTGAGAAATTATTTTGTCAAACTGCATGCTGTATTTTAGTGTTACTGGAGTGTAGTACTGGCATATGTTTTAAAATAATACTAGTAGCATTAATGTACTAATTTCTTAAAATATCAAATACATCATTTGTTTCTGAAGCTTAACACTAATAGTGTAAATGTTTTGGTGTTTATTCTACATGTCATTGCCGATGATTGCTGTTGTATCAAGGTTTAATTAAGATGAAATTATATGATAGGCTGTTCTGGCTTGAAATGCCAGAATAATATTATAATAACTCAAAGTTAAGCAGTATATTGTGCATACAGTCTTACCAAAGAGGCCATAGCTGAAAATAGTTACCGTTATGCTAGGTGCTGTACACAGAAGATTTTTTTTAATTATCATACAGGTTTCTATCATCTTGGATTAGCCATAGCAGGGTAACTTAAACAATATTGTACTGTTTCCTACAGTGACCCTTCTTCACCGCTTCCCCTCCCCTCCCCGATCTATTTTTGCACATGGACAACTTGCTTAATATTTTTGAGGATATTTGCTGGAACAAGTCATATTTGTGCCCAACCACAGCATTATGGCATCATGATACTTTAGGGAATATTTTCTAAATAAAAACAACATAGTAGTGCCATAATAAAAATATGGGAATGCAGAGTCTGAGGTGTTTGGTAAAATGAAGTAGTGATTTGTATACAGCCCAGTGAAAACATGTATGCCTTTAAAGGTAGTTTTAAAATTTCTATTTTTGTACTTGAAGTCTGATACTTGCCGAAGGACTAGAGAGTGGATTTTGGACATTGAGCTGAAAATTCTTTCATCACTACAACAGCTTGTATTATCTGTTCTTATTAAGCCAAGCAAGTCCAGATGGTGATAATTCAGAACTTAAAGTACTAAATGGGAAAGAAATTGAAAGCTGACGTATATGCACGCGTGTTTATACGCAGTGCAGAAGGTTGGCTTACATTGCAATTTAAGGCTAAAATGGTGCGGCCCAAGAAATTGTACCAAGACTGATATGCTTTGATATATTTAATTACTGATCTGGTTTAAAAACAAAACAATACCAAAAAAACACAGTTGCATGATGGAAAAACAAAGTTCAGATTTATTTAGGAGAAAGCACTAAAATACTCTGAGGAAAGCCCCTGTTAAACGGGAATGGGTTGCTATGATAGCAGATGAAATTCAGTGTTGACATGTCATCCTAGCCAGCTGAATAAAAAACTGACTCAGTGGGTGGATGATTGCAAGTGATGAAGTTACATCAGCTTTATCAGCCGCCAGTGATAGTGTGTTGTTTTGGGACATTGTATTGTTTTAGGATTCAGTATATTTAGGATAAAGTAGTACTAGAACTTTGCTACATTCACAAGTATGCTGTGACGTTATGTTCTTTGTTTTAATGTTTCTGGTTGTTCTACTGGGAAATGTTTAGAATGAGAAGACTGGATTTTGAGATAAGGAAATAAAATTTGAGGAATGAGTTAATTCCCTCTATAGAAGGGTCGTTGGATATGGACTGCTTCTAGAAACTGGACATGGGGTAGTTAGACTATCAATTTTGATTTGTCCTGGCAACTGATATTTCTAGGATATACTGATTGTACTTTTGTAAAGGAATACTTAATCATGAAAGAAAACTACAATTTTTTGTGGCGCTTGTTTTAATATTAAAATTTCTTTTTAATTTGCAGATTGCTTTTACCAAAACTTTTGTTCAGCATTATGCTTTTATTATGAAAACACTGAAGAAAAGCCATGAATCAGATACTATGTCTAATAGAATTGTGCATATCAGTGTTCAGTTGTTCAGCAACGAAGAGCTTGCACGCCAAGTAACAGAAGAATGTCAGCTGCTGGATATTATGGTCACTGTTCTATTATATATGATGGAAAGTTGCCTTATTAAAAGCGAATTGCAAGGTAAGTTGATTTTTTTTTTTTTTTTTTCTTTGTTTGTTTCTGAGGTTAATACATAAACGGTTAATCTCTCTTTGTTAAATTTAGTCTTTTTTTTCCCAGAAGTGCACAGGTTATAGCAATATATGGTAGAGGCTGAGGCTCATCATTTTCTGGAAATGTAAAAGATAATTCTCAAGAGTCAGACTGATGTTTTCTCCTGTGGTTTATAGGGTTTTTTCTTTTGTAGTAATATTTTATATAGTTAAGAGTACTTAGTATTGTTGCGCAGACGCTCTCTTTGTTGGGTAAAGTGTGTATATGCTATTTGTGAAGCTCATCTGAATAAGAACTTATATATGTAAATTGAGATTTGTATTAATTCAAACAATATTTTCAAAGTATTTCGTCATTATTTTAATTTGTCTCACTTGTAATTGCTTTAATAAAACTTAATTTAATTAAGGAAGACTGATTTATTCCTTTGTAAATGTAATCATTTGGTCAAGCTCTTGGATGACAGAGTGGTGATTTGAATTTAAAGTAGTTTACACTGTGTAACTCCTAGTGAAGTGGGCAGTCTTGTTTCTGCCCTCCTTGTTTTACCTGTGCTTACTGAAGTTGGTGGCACAACAGATTTTGCTGACTTTTGTTTTTGATGCTTTCATATTCTTAAACTGCAGACCTCTCAGCCCTCTTTATCCTAGTTTGAGTTTGAAGATGCTCTTTCTGGATAGCTTGACAGCTGCTAAATAAGTACTGTCAACTTCTTCATGGAACTGAAATTTTTCTGCTCTGAAGTATGCTTCTTCTATGACCCCACTGTATCTATAGCCTAATATAGAGTAACTGTAGTGAAATGGAAGATGCTCAGCCCCCTAGCTACAAAGTATGTGCTCGTTCCGCCACGCTTCAACATGAAGAAATTTTTTGTTGTGCTGCATAGATTGCTTTAAAGGAGTCAAAGAAAAATGTTGTGTTCTGGCTTGATCCAGTGCACTGTTGCATCTTTTTTCCTTAATAGTTTGTATGTTAAGTTACTTTTGCTAAACTAACGCCATATGGGTGGAATTTCATTTAAAATTATTTTAAAGCATCTACAGAACTTTACTAGCTGGTAAAGAGAGGATGGTGCTAACATGATGGTAAGACTCTGTAATGGACCAGAATTTGCAGCCAAATAGAAAAAGGCTATGACTAGGCATTCTCTGAAGAAACTTTATGGTAATTTAATTTTTAAGCTGGAAGTAGTAAGTTAAATAGCTTCAACAGATCTGTGATAGGTTTGCAAGAGACCGTTTATCCCTAGAGCAGCGATACCATGGCATGAAGTTACCTGTTTCCTTTCCCTAGCACTAGTGATATGTCTTGTCCTGGAATCTATGTGGTGCTTCTTAGCATTTTTCACATTTCTTCCTTGTTGCTTTGTATATATGGGTTTAGGCATAATGTAAATTGACATAGAAAAATTTCAATAAAATCCTTTTTTTCTCGTTGCCTTCTTCTGCCATTCTGCAGATTTGCCTCTTGTGTTTTCTTTAGTTCAAGGCACCTCTTACGGTACTGGAAGTAGTAGTGAGAACTCACGTCTGTTAGAAGTTTATGCCGGTGAGATAAATTTTGAAAAAGAATTCTGTTTGTGCTGCTAGTGCAAACAGGTAGCTCATTTAGTAGCTGAAGGAGACAAAATTTGTTAATCCAGCCAGTGGATGGCTGGATAAAATGTGCTGGAGAGAAGCAACCAGAACGTGTAGCAGGAATTACATCTACTAAGACGCACCTGGTTTGCGTTGCTAACAAATGTTAATTGTCTTTTGGACAGCTGATATCTGTTAAAAGTATACAGTTCATGAAGGGTATATGTGGAAGCTAAATGAATATGGACAAATTCTGTTTCTGTAACAAAGAGTTGACCTAGGAACTGTGTTGACATCAACTCAAAAGTGTTACTAGTTCACCTTATCTTTCTCTCACGTGTAGTGTGAAAGGATGAGGAGAAATATGGGTGCAGATAATAAAAATGGATCCCTAGAAAGATTTATGTCCCCCTGGATCTTAGGGATTTTTTTCTTCTCTATCAGCACTTTCCTCCTGCTGAACTTCTCATGAGAGAAGTATTTGTACCCCCAGGAGAAATGTTTTGATGATGGCTCATTCTTTTTAAAAAAAAAAAAAAAAAAGCAAAAACAAAAAAACCCAACACTTTCTTCCTTTGACTGACCTTACATAACCCTCACTTGTAGAGATCTCTGAAGATGAGTTGCCACTGCCAAGTTTAAAAAAAAAAAAAAATGCCGGATGTTTATGATCTGTACTGGGGCAGGGAATCAGCGACATGTAGTTGTTGGTTCTTTGCTAAATACTTTCATGGGTTCAGGCAGAGCCAGTGGAGGTTTTATCCAGTTCTTGCATAGGCTGTGTGAGCACGTGGGAACCAGGCAACACCAGCCCTAGTTTTCTTTCTTCCCAGAGGCACCAGATACCAGGTGAGTGGTTTAAGAGTATTAGATCAGTTGCAGCAGAGATGCTGGAGAGGCTGTGCAGAGCGCTCTCGGCTTCCTGCGGCTTCTAGCGCTCCAGTCGAATAGATAGGAGTCGGCTGAAGAGTTTGAGTTCTGTATTACCTTATTGTAACAAGAAAGTTTCTATTTACAGTTGTGTGAGACTCAGGCAGCATGTTTTCAGGATGAGGTCTGATTCAGTTTTCTGAGTGTGCCTTGTTCTTGAGAAGTAAAACTTGTCCAGATCAAAATGTTATGCAACTTCACATTCAAAAAGCTCTGTTGAAATAACAGACAAGACAGTACTTTTTCTTTGTACCAATCAACCAACACAAATAAACTCGAAGGAAAAAGAAAAAAGTATTTTCTTAAGCAGTTAAAGGGGAGAAAAAAAGCTGCTTGCTTACATACCCAGGTAGATGCACTCCAGGTACGCTTGTGCCACAGTTTGGAATCTCTTAATACCAGTGTCTTTTTGCTCTGGCCATGCAATGCTGTTTGTTTTTTGTCATGATGCTTTCACCTGCAAAAAGGGTAACTGCAAGGCTCCTTTGTGCATTTAAACTGGAAAAGAGCCATCCCCAAGGCTGATCATCAGATCCATAGTTTTATTTCTTCCTGTTGATTTGAGTCAGAACAGCAGCTGAGAGATGGGTGCTGGAAGTTATTTCCCACAGATACCAATCCAGGACCAGTCCTGTTTCCCTGCCCTTTTTCCTAGGGGTCGTTCACATAAAAATCAAATTAAGACCTTTTTTTAACAGGTATCGAGGATGTCCTTTTGTGAATCAGGGGGAGAGGCCTTTTCCCCCCCACTACGATTTCTTCCCTTCTCCATTTGGGAAGCTTCTCCTGTCCTAGGCTCCGGAAGACGGAGTGAACCCTCTGCGTCCCTCTGTTGGAACTTTGGGGGGGTAGCCGCAGCTCAAAGGGCGCTGCTCTTCCCAGACTGTGATCTTGTTCAAAGTGTGCGTGTCTTCTGCTAGAGCGGGATCTGCCTTGGTGACTACAACATGAGGAAACAAACCAGGGTGCCACCAAGTAAATAACCTTTCCCGCAGTTTCTTGTGTCTGTTGTCACAAGGTTATGATGCACCCTAATTCTTTGTTTTTGCATGATCTTAGAACTTTATTTAACAATTAGAACAAGGGAAAAATTGCATTACTTTCTTTTTCTTCAATCCAGATGAAGAAAATAGTTTACATGTTGTGGTGAATTGTGGGGAAGCACTACTGAAGAATAATACTTACTGGCCCCTGGTTAGTGATTTTATAAATATACTCTCACACCAAAGCGTGGCAAAGAAATTTTTGGAAGATCATGGTCTTTTGGTAACATGGATGAATTTTGTATCGTTCTTTCAAGGTATGTGACTTTTATAGTTAGTACTAATACAAGGATCTTGAGACAGCTTAATGTTCACAGTAGCGAAAGTGTTTCACCACTGTATACAATATTTATTTCATTAGTATTCTCATAAGCACAGATTCCCGGAAGGGACCGGTATATTCTAGAAAACAAATTTGAAAATGATCTAATGGATCTTTGTCTTGTGTAGACCAGGTGAAGAGCAATTGCATAATAGTTGCATGAGATTTCATGGTGCCAAAATTCTCAAGTTATACTGATAACACAGATCATAACTTGTGCTAGAGCTGTTTTATTGGCAAAGCTCTAAATTCAATCTAAATTTAAATTAATGTGATGAATTTATTCTAAGTGTTGCTGTGAGGAAACTTTTTTTTTTTAAAAAAACTTACTACGAACTTCTCAATACTGGAAAATGTCTGCCTAGCAAGAGAAAACACCTAGTAAGATGTTTTCTGTCCAAAAGTTCTCACTAACTGAGGTTCAAAGTAAAAGGGCTGTAGTCCGTGTTAACGTCACCTGAAAAAAGTGGATTGCGATTACTAGCCGAATTATCATTCTTTTCTGATCTGTTCAAATTCTGATGCTTGTCCCTGTATTTCATCTGCTATGCTGCAGCTGGATAAGATGCATTTAATCACACCCTCTGTGTTTTTGGGTTTTTTGGATAGATCTATGTGTATACATATATATATATACATATATATATATATACACTACATTTCAGGTAGCCTTAGTATAAATATTTGGTTGTATAACTCTGCTTAAATCTTTGAAGGTATGAATTTAAATAAACGAGAATTAAATGAGCATGTGGAGTTTGAATCGCAGACATACTATGCTGCCTTTGCTGCTGAGCTGGAAGCCTGTGCCCAGCCAATGTGGGGTCTTCTGTCACACTGCAAAGTTAGGGTAAGTAATATTTATCTGTCATTTTTCATGTTTTCAAGAACAAGCAAGAAGAAATCCTTTAATGTTCACTTGTGTAGGCACAAGAATGTTCAAAAATGGTTCAAATTATGGATTAGTTTTTTCTTATGTTTTTTTTTCTCTGACTGTTTTAGGTAAGGTATACTGTATAAGCATTATTTTATTTTATTGAAAATAAAATTATTTGAATGGTGATGCATTTCTTAAAGGTTATTCTTAAAGGATATTTATAAAGGTGTAGGGTACTGGTTAGTAGTTTAACTTCAGATTTGCGCTCAGGAAGATTTAAATCAAGCTGAGAAGAGTTTCTGAAGAGTTGACTTTTGCCAAGTTGGTCAGTGGAAGCCTACAGATGTATGGTAACTTACTCAGAGTTCTTAAATCTGAAAGGTCAGGCTGTTTTGTCTTGAGACCTGTTTCTTGCTGTCTTTGCCTACCAAATATATGATATTATGATCAGTTACTGTTCTGAGGATGATGAATATAGAGTTTATGCTCCTACTTAATTATCCTCTCTGGAATCGAGACTAGAAGGTTGGGATGTGCACAGACTGTGTATACAGATACAGTTCTCATCTGATGAGAAAGTACTTGATCAACGTGTGTGAGCTGTTCTGCCTTTGTTCTGTGAGAAAGGAGAAAAATAAGTCCTTCCTGACGTGGTTATAGTATTGATTGTGCAAATACTGATTGATTGCAAATAGACAGTTCATTATAAAGGGGAATGTAGTAATTGCACGTTTGTTCTGGTTTACTAACAGCACGAGGTGAAATGTCATAGCGTGGGTTATGACCTCTGTCTCTCTCCTAACTCCAGCAAAAAGTTGTTACTGTTTACTAGACAGTAAACTATAATAAATTACAGTAAAATTGGACTCTTCCAGCTTATAGGAATACTTAACACATGAGAAAAACTTTTATTATGAGTTTATAGTAATTTGTTACGAAAATAAGCGGATGTGAAGAGGTTCCAGCTCCTGTCCCAAATTAGAAGGAAAGCCGGCAGAGTTTGGCCAGCGCAGGTTGCGATGGTGGAGCAGCCGGATGGGAACGCGGCTGTTGGATATCCAATGAGAAAAGGTGCCTGACCGAGCCAGTCAGCACTTGCACAGCTTCTGGCTAGCTCAACTGCTGGCTAGTTGTCTTTCGCGTGAGAAGTGTGCCATAGACATCCTACGAGTTTGAGAGAGGTCTGGAGCTGTTGTGTTTAGGGGGGAGGGAAGATTCAAGGGCAAGTCCCTAAGAAACCCAACTTGGTAAGTGCCGCTGATCCCAGAGCAGTTTGGTCTCTCCCACCTCCCACTTTCCATTTGTGTGCGCTACTGCTGCGCTCCTGGAGGGGGACAAACATCCCTAGCCTTGAAATACATGAAATATATTTTAGTATTAAGAAATTATTATACCTAGCATAATTATGATAAGGGTTGTTAAGATTTATTTACTACTGTGTTACCATTGTATTTCACGTGCATTGAGTTAAACTCTAAAGTAACCTTTCAGTAGATAAAAACTTAATAGGGTATAAGCCACTCCTTTTCAGTTGCTTGGAAGGACATCTTTTCTGCTTTGATTTCTAATTTTCTGGTTAAAATAAATGGATTAATTAAAGTAAATGCTAAAATGGAACTGAGGGGGCTTTATTCTCACCATTGAAATGATCAGCTTTTAGGGTAACGATGGAACCATACTAATACCTATTCGTTTCCATATTATGAAGGCATAAAATACACAGTACTGTAGAAATAACCATATTTATTCATAACAGAGCAACAATGGCACTTACTTAAAACTGTTTTGGCCTGTGTAATACAGCTGGGTTTGTTTTGGTTTTGTTTTGGTTTTTAACTGCAGGAGACACAAGAATACACACGAAATGTTGTCAGATACTGCCTTGAAGCGCTTCAGGACTGGTTTGATGCTATCAACTTTGTAGATGAGGTATGTATCCTTAATGAATTTAAGTAAAGCGTTGTGAAAGTCTGGTTAAAATTCAAAGGTGATATACTGTTTTTTTTCCTCACTAAATTAAAATATCATACTGTGTACTGATTTAAAAAGAAAGGATTGCTTTGCTGACATTACAAAGTTTGTAACTAATATTCACAATGTTATTTCCTACAATCCTATATCTCTGTAGTCCAACAGTTTAGATTTGCTGTGAGAGTCTTAAAAGCAGTGCCATTGCCGTACTTTCATCTAGCTGAGTGAAAAGCGGAAGCAATGACAAGGCAGAATAGTAGTGATATAGTAGTGGGGAGGCAGCTTTGGTGCCTTAGCAAAGGATACTGTCTGGATCCAGTTTGAGTGTCATTAACTACTAGGCGCTCAGTAAGAGATTAACTGTAGCAGTCTGAATGAGGGAAGTTTATGAAGCATTGGTGGGGAGGAATTAAGCAATATTAGGTTAGTGGAAAGTAAGTCCATCAAATGAGGATGTGCAAGCTACTGCTCTTGGTGACAAAGGCATTCATAGGTTTGGTTTTTTATATGTGTTATTAAAATATCTACATTTTACTTTCAGCCAGCTCCGAACCAAGTTACTTTTCATTTGCCACTGCATCGTTACTTTGCTATGTTTTTAAGTAAGGTAAGGAGACGCTTATAGTTGCGCAGAAGATAGAAATTGCCTGTTGAGTGTGATTGTTCAATAAAACTTATGTTTCCTTTTTCTTTTTTTTTTTTTTTTTCTTCCTTAGGCTGTCAAATGCCAAGAACTAGATCTGGATACTATCTTGCCAGATCAGGAGATGCTGATGAAACTAATGATCCACCCACTTCAAATTCAGGTATGGGCAAGCTTCTTTGACGCAGATACACAGATGTACAACAAAAAATATTACTGTCTCATGCTCTTCTCTTTATCAGCAGTCATTTAAATATATTTCAGAGTAGGTCACCATGGGGGATATGTTTTTAATTGTAGAATATAAAAATAAGCAATATATTATAATAAATAGAATAAACTTAATTTTTTCTTATTCTCAGAATTAAATATGTGACATTAGTTAAGAATGTAACTCTGAGAAGTATAATAATATTCATCATAGCACTTTCAAACAGGATAGCTAAATTTGAATACAGGGGTTTCGTTCAGGGAATTGCTATTATTGGAGTGCAAACAGAGACTAAATATCAATCTGAAAACTTGAAATCTTAAATTGAGAATGATTTCAAGAGTGGATGCACCCTGCAGTGTTTTTTATTTTTAAGTTTGTACTTATTTGCATATAAATGACAGTGAATGGTATTTATAATCATTGCTTTAATACCTGACTTATTTCTAAGCTGAAAAAAGGTCAAAAGAAGCCATTATTTTAGCCACTGATGACTTCATGTTTGGAATACTTTTCAAGATTTAAAAAAAAAAAAAAAAAAAAAAAGGTGGAGCACTTCATTGGCTTTGATCGCTTTCGTTGTCTGAAAGACTTTCTCAAAAAAAAGTCACAAAGTTTTGTTATTAGATCATTCGGCATCATCTTTTTTATATTATGTCTTATATGCAGATACATTTCTGCCTCAAGAAATGCCACTTATTGGTACCAGGTGATTTTTTTTGAAGTATCTGGTTGTATTTTGAGAATTGGCTTGCATCCTGCACTCCTATTTTAGAGACTGAGGAGAATATATGTGTATGTCTGTATATATGTGTATACATATACATAAAGAGTGATACAGAGTGATATACTGATGATCTGTTAACACTGACCTGAACAGCTTAATGTCTCTGATAAGTCTGCAAACTTTTTTTTTTTTTTAAACTGGACAGGCAAGCCTTTCTGAAATTCACAGCAACATGTGGGTGAGGAATGGCCTACAAATTAAAGGACAGGCAATGACTTACGTGCAGTCTCATTTTTGTAATTCCATGATTGATCCTGACATTTACCTGCTACAAGTAAGTTATGTTTTCTGAGAACCCAAGCCAAAGTTTATTTAAAAAAAAGAAATCCTAGTGAATAAAATGAATTTATTCTCTTTCCACAGGTCTGTGCCTCTAGGCTTGACCCAGATTATTTTATTTCATCAGTTTTTGAAAGGTAAGATTAAAAGATGAATGCTCTTGTTCAATATTTTGCCAGCCATTGACTAACTTACACTATGGGAGAGACAAGGTGCTTATAAGATAGACATTTTCAGTGCTACAATTCTGCCTAGCTAAAGCTAATACTTAGCTTGGCTGTAGAGCCCTGGGGTATCTCACATTTGTCATTTCATTCAGGATTAGCTTTTGATTTAGTTAATACTTCAGATGTCTGTTTTCTGAGCATTTTCAGCTTTTAAAGTAGTGTACATTCTCATATGCAAGAATTCAGGCTATGTGAGCATGAAGAAGTGGACAAACAGAGCTGCAGTAGTGAGAATCACAAAAGGAATGCTTGCTTTCCCAGATGGAATGAATCTGTCCCGGTATATATCAGGGTATGAAAGTAGGTTAATTGGTATTAGTTTTTATATGTTCAGAAATGCCAGGTGTTTACAGGTGGAGTAAATATGACTACGGCACATTCCACAGGTAGTGGAAATAATAAAAACAAAAATACAGCTTTAAAAATAAAAGAATTTTCTATATATGTTTGCATATTACTGCATTATATGCACTTTATTTTGTATAACGTTAGGGCTGATCTGCATGGTATCCTGAGTTTATCAGTGCATTTACCATTACTGTTATAAGAAGAATGGTGTTTCTGACTTTCCTCTCTGTTACGCAGATTTAAGGTGGTAGATCTATTAACAATGGCATCACAGCATCAGAATACAGTTCTTGATTCAGAGCATGAAAGATCCATGTTGGAAGGAGCCTTAACGTTTTTAGTCCTTTTGTTAAGTCTTCGCTTGCATTTAGGTAAGAATCACAGCTTTAGGGATATTTGTATCTAAGTAATATGGCTTTTAATTTATTTTCACGTTTCCAAATTTTTAGTAGCTATCATAAAGCTGAATAGGTAAAATTAGTAACTTAAAGCATCTAACGCTTGGTTTCATCTTCACTGAATTTTTAATCCCTTATGAATTTGAAATGGATAGAATACATACAAATGGAGAAAAATGGCTTTAATGGAAGTAAGTGACTGAACTGTGTATGTGATCACCAAATGCCACATTAGGATTCAGTATCCTTTTTCAGGAAGACAAGCAGTTTTTAGTTTATGCATCTCTTTATGACTGAGCTTGTCTTTCATAACTTTTGCCCTTTTTATTGCTGTGCTTTTTATGGCCTAATATAATTAAATTTAATGCAGACACTAGTATTAACTTGCTTTAAGGGCAAATTGTATGATGAGTGTGGATTTTTTTTTTTTAATCGTGTTATTTTATTTTTATTGTTCTAGGAATGACAGACGACGAGATCCTCAGAGCAGAGATGGTAGCCCAACTCTGTATGAATGATAGGACTCACAGTTCATTGTTGGATCTCATATCCTTGGAATATATTAACTAGCGTACATGAACGAAAACGACAGGTACCTGGATAGTGGTGGGTTTTTGGAGCTTAGACATCATGTTGGTATATACTGATAATCGGCAAAAGCATTTCTCCTACTTAGTTCTTCCTTACAAAATGTGCAGTGCTTTGTAATATTTTTTTTTTATCGATACAGAAGAAAGAACTTTTTTTAAATTTTTATTCTTTTTTAAATACTGCAAAATGCACTTCAGGTCTGAGGTGGAAAGTCTGTTTTGCAGTAGGATTGTAGAAAATCTAGCCAAGTGCCACCTTTATCTGGGTTTGAGCCTTTGGTTATTGTTTATTTTATGTCAGTATAAAAAGAAGCCACTTCTGCTATATTGGCTTTTGCTTTTGGTATCAAAAGCTGAAAATGCAAATAATAGCAATGCTGAAAGCAGTTTTGAAATGAGAGTGAAATGTATCCATTTTAGTCGAAAAGTATCTTACCGGAAGAGTAGCAAACTTTAGGAAATCTTTCTGTACAGTGCTATGATTCATGTCCCTAAACCGTTCCATACAAATACCCAAGTTTTACTGGTATCAAAGTACTAGGCTCTGTAGGCAAATTAAACAGCTTGTGGTGATTGTCTGAAAGAGTTTCCAATCTAGTGACAGGCATTTGGGAAAAATACTAGCAATTTATAAAGGTTTAAAAGGAGGAGAAGACAGTTACCCATATGCAATAAAAATTATTAGTATGAGACACAGTATGAGACACTCATTTGTTTAGGATGTTGTTTATGAGGTTTATCTTTTGTCTTTGCTTGTTTATATTTTCAAAACTTGTTTCCATTTACGTTCTTTTCACCTGTCCTGTTTGCTGTATTCTCAGTATTTTAAATTCATATTCTTGAATTGTTCTTGTGCTATTAGACCCAATTTTCCCCGAGCTTTTTCTCAGTATAAGGTTTTAGGGCTTGTAGCTCAGAACAGATGGTTTTCTTCATGTTTTATTGAATGCTTAAAACAAAGACTACCTGTCTGTCTGAATTCACCTGTTTTTCTGCTTTGTAGGATTTGATGACCTATTTCTCTTCCTTTATTTCATTCCTGTACCCTTTAACCCTTTAAGAGCCTTGTGATTTGTGAGGAAGTTTGAGAGGTTTTTTTTTCCCCCTCTGCTACTAATTTACTATTTAAAACAAAATAAAGTTATATGCCTAATGCTTGGAAGTCAAAATAAGTGATTGCTTGTCACTTTATATAAGACGACCTCTTTTACCACTTGTAAGAAAACCTCTGCTGTATGGTAAGTGATTGCTTAATTGTCAGTGGGCTGATTAAGTATCAGTCTCAAAAAATGAGAAATAGTCAGTCCAAGACTGAGAATTATTTAGTACATGTATGGATCCTCAGCCATCTACTTACTTTTTCTGCACTTAACCATAAATGCAAAATATTTTTGTTGTTATTTAAAAAGCTGACGTGATAGTAAATGGAGGCAAACACAAATATATACGCCACAGGTAGTGGTTTTGATTTCTCATTTAATACTTACCTCTTGAGGAAGCATGTAGTAATTGGCTTGTTTTTAGAGTTTAATGTCCTGTCTAGGAGGCTTTGGTTCACTTCAGTAGTAGTTGATGCTCCAGTGCAGCTGGGGGATGCAGACCTCTTGTGGTTAAAACAGAGCATTGCCGAAATGTCGTTTCTGAAATACATAAGTGAAAATGTCAGACAGAAGTGAAATGCTGTGTTCTGCAGTTAACTTCATTTTCCTTAACACAAACATTACATTCCAGAAAACCCAAATCCTAAAAGTGGTATTATTCCAGGAAGCTTAAGCTTTGAATCAGTGTTGTCAGCAGTTGCTGATTTTAAAGCTCCTGTTTTTGAACCTGGAGGTTCCATGCAGCAAGGAATGTATACACCGAAAGGTATGGTACTCCGTGTCTTGTTAGAAACTTGCTTAACCAGTTAGAAAAAAAAAATCCTGTGTTTGACTTTTTTGTTATTGTCTATTGCTTATGTTTCTTAAGAGCATTGCTAAAGACTCTTCATGGTTTTATGTAAATAAATTTTGATCTAGAATTAAAATGAGCCTCCACTATTAATCAGGCCTGTTTAGAAGGCAAGGGGAAGATGGAGAACTGAAGGATCCTGTTATTTGCATTTTACCGTTCTTCATACTTCATCATGCCTATTAAAAAAAAAAAAAAAAAACTGGTTTACGTTCAATAGAGTTTAAAACTGTCTATACCAGTGAGGTGTCAGTTACAAAGATTTATTTTCTTTGAATTTGTTCGCTTTTTGGTTACTACACATATCATGATACATAACTCTTCCTTTCGTATTGCTTAAATTTGTTAATGATCTGTAACCGCTTTCCCAGTCAATAGTGAGGGTCCAGACCTAAGCTGTGTGGTTATGGAATATTATTCTATAATTAAATACAATGTATAGAGTGTAAAAATGACAAATTTCTTCCCCGACCAGCTTGCTGTCTAAATTAAACTCAACACAGTGTTGGTCTGTCAAAGGAGAGGAGGAGTTCAGCAGCCAGTGCTCCACTGCTGCTTTCCTGTCGCTGAGCCGAGATAAGTCTCGGAGCAACCTGAAATGCTCCACGTGCCTGGCTGTGCTTCAGCTCATAGCAAAGCTGAGGATAGATGATAACTCTTTCCTACCTCTGAGATGACTTGTAAACTGGCAGCCTTGGGGTCTGACAGTTTTTAAACCATTTGACTTGTAGGCGATGCTCTTCTGTGTTGTGATGGGAGATCGATGAGTGAGTAAAACTCTCACTCTGATACAAATTCACAACCAGTGAAGTAATTTTGTGAAATCGGTGTTTAGGGAACTGAAAACGTTCTGGTTTCTTGATGTGTAATTTGGCAGTTAACACCTATGTATTTAAAACAGTGTTCTTCTAGTGTTCTGTAAATCGTGTTTCCTTACGTCTGGTTTCTGGAGCTTGTAACATGCTGGTCCCTTTCAGAACACAATGTAAGAAAACAAGGGAAAATACAAGATGGATTATGATATTTTTAATTACCATAGCACTTGTATTTGGGAACACCAATGGTGGGTTGTAGTATTTACAGTATTTTAAAAGATAGATTATGTTAGCTGTAGAATATGTCATTCACCTTAAAAAAAGATTTTTAAAGTATCACATCTCCTATAGCAATGAATACTGAAGTTATTGATAAGACTTATGTGAAATCCCCTCTTTAAGTAATACAAAATTGAAAGAGCTCCTGCAAGAGTAAAAGGCAGCATAGCTGGCTTTTGTGTACTCTAGCTTTTTAAAAGCTTATAATCTTTATAAGGCTATGTAGGTCCTCAGAAAGAATGATGGTACTCTGGCTGCTTTTTAGAGTTCCAGTCTATGGCCTGTCACAGTTTTTAAGCAAGCCATGTTGAAATCCGTTCCACTTAATCCCTCCCTTCCCTTCAGTTACAGAGAAAAATCTAGTTTATGATATGCAGAAGTGCCACATTTGGCTTCCGTTAACCACTGTTTAAAAAAACAAACAAAAAAAAACCCAAAAAGATATAGTTCAATTCCTAGTATTTACTCTACGGCTCCCTCGTTTAGTCCTTTTTCCTCATTATGTACTATTAGCCAAACCGAGATTGGTCTCTACTGGAGGCTGCACAAGTAAACTCTCTGTTGTCCAGAAAAAGTAGGATTTTTGGAAGCAGGCTGCGCTTCTAAGCGCTAAAAGGCAGTGAGCCCTAACAGCTTGTGAGGACGTCTGCAGAACTGTTAACGTTACTAGAAGGAAACAGGAGTATAGACCACTTTTGCCTGTGGGAAATTAGTCTCAGTGGTGTGATGAAGCCTCCTACTGTGGCCTGTGAAAACTTTGAAGAATATTTTAAACATTCTAAAATTATTATTATTTTTTTCTTGTTATTTTAATGTCATCACTGAATCTTACGTTCATACTACTTTGTTACTGGAGCTAAATACTTCAACTTACTAAGTGAAAAACTTTATTTGCCTTTAGGTTGGAAACTTTTAGTTTTGTTTTTTTAGTGCTGCATAAGCAGAACAAAAACCATGTGGTATTTAAAGGGATATGTTAGTTAATATTCTGTTTAAACTTTTCTATTCGTGGTTGCTCTTTAAAGCTGCTATAGACATTACGTTAAAGCTACTAAATTAAACAGAGACAACTAAGATTTTAATGCGGAAATAATGTGCAAATATTAGGTATAAAACAAAGGCACGTTTGCAAATGACTGATCACAAATGTTGTTCGATAAGAAACAGGTATTTTTTAGACCAAACCAAAAATTGCGTTTTTATCATCTGATTGACTGAACTTAAACATCACCTGTTTCCTCACCAATCTGCAGTCTTTACTTCCTATTTTCAAGAGTGCCTGTGCTTTCCAAGTGAAAAATAATTACCACGTTTCCTTAAAGATACTTAAAAGTTTAAAAAGAGCAAAATAAGAGGAATATGGAAAAGGTGGCTTGGGGGCTATTTGCATATACTTGAAATGGGAGAAATGTATTTACTTAGATTTTTAAAATAGTGTGGAACTCTTCTTTTAAAACTTTTTTCTCTCTTTGCATGTGTTTCAGTTGTCTCTTTATCAGGAATATGCGTTATTTCACATTGTAAACTATTATCTAACACGAAAGAAAACTGTAAGACACTAAAAGCTGCTTAGTGAAAGAGATTTATTGCCTTTAATAGATCAATATTAATAAAACAAAGTATTATTATTAAAAAGTAGTAAAAGTTATTGTACTTTGCTGCAAAATATAATTATCTAGTAGCAAATTGCATAATTAAAGCTAATTAAGAAGAGAATCTGAAATAAATTGTAAAGTCTATGTGACTTCTTTTAAATAACAGCTGAAGTTTGGGATAAGGAATTTGACCCCGTCATGGTAATACTTCGAACAGTTTACCGCAGAGACGTGCAGTCTGCGATGGACAGATACACTGCCTTGTAAGTTGGATCCTTTTCAGAAATATAACAGCATACTGTTGCTTGTTGCCCAACAGATTATTTTGTATATATGTTTTCACTGGCTGAGAATGTTAATCATGTTATTGATGTTTTCAGGCCCCAAATTTGTCCTTTAATAAATAGCAGAGAAAGTTACTGACATTGTCAGGATTCTGGTGAACTTGGTCTGTTTCTCTTCCACAAATATTTAAAAATATGTCCAGAGGGTCACAGACAAAGCAGTGAATGTCACCATGGATCAGATAGTTAACTGAAGGTTTGAGTTTAAAAGTCATTTACATATTGCTTAGCAAAAATAGCCTTGTCTTTTTTTTCTTTTTTTTTATATTTATATAAATGAAGCACAGTATTACAATATTCTGTGCACTGAAATTTTATTGAAGACAGTGCAGAAGTGATTTAAAAACTCTGATTTTAAATACAGGAAGAAAACATGTGGCACACTTTTTAAAGTTCCAAGAAGCAAGAGGGTTTGATCTTAATTCTTTCTCTTCTTACCCTTAAAAACCCTTGTCCTTATTTCAACTCATTTTATTTAGTCCTCTTTACTTACTTAATACTCTGGGAATAAAAAGTAAATTACAAAAAAATAAAATAAACTTAGCGAAATAATCCTCTGCCCCTTGCCCCTTTGCTTGTTCTGTTAAGCCTGAGAGTCATCATAAACAGATGCTGTGACTTTGAGCCAGGTAGCATGCTGTTAAATATTTGCACTGTCTAATGCTCTGGATTCCAGCTGATTATTAGAAATATGGGTCTACAGTGAAATTAATTTTTAGCTTCATAGATATGGTGGTGCTAGTAGTTGCAACTATAGCTAATGATGTCTGGGGTTCCCAGTGTTGGATCTTTTTCGCTGCCTATAATCCAGGCCTCCAGCTGTGAATTTTCTCTGGTGGATGTCTGACTAACCTGGAGATTTTGGTGAAGTGAGAAGTTCTCAGTGCACTTTATGTGCCTCTTAAAGTGAAAAAGGAATTCTTAAATTCATTGCAGTAATCAACAATTTAGTAGGTATCTAGGATATTTAAATCAGTGGTGGCTGCAGAAAAAAATGACTGGATATGGTTTGTATATACATTCCAGTTTTTGAAATGTTGTTTAATATAAATTAAGTGGCTTAGAAATGGTCATCAATTGTAAATTTTGTCTGAAGAAAAAGAATGCAGGATAGTTACCTATAACAGTGACAATTATCCACATTGTTGTGATATTTAGCGTCTGATTTGTTTTAACAGTTTAAAGCAAAGTGGTAAATTCCCTGGGAACCCATGGCCTCCTTACAAGAAGAGAACACCACTACATCCAAGTTATAAAGGTCTCATAAAGCTTTTACACTGCAAAACCTTGCACATTGTGCTGTTCACACTTCTTTACAAGGTACAGTCATAATTCTCATTAATAAGGCCAATACTTTACTTCCGCTTAATCATGACTCTTTTTACAGATTTGCAGTATACCTGTTCAAGTTTATGTAATATTCTTGTTTTTGTTCTTATGGTGAATTACTTTGGGTTAGATTTTCTTTTTTGCTAGTTAAACTGAAGACAACTTAACAACATCAAAAAAATTTGAGGGGGTAAATTTTCCTGTTTTTATTATTTCACGTTCTTTTCATAAATTGATTTTATGAATTCAGAGATATGTAGAATTTCATGTTTATTTTATAAGCCTCTGATGATATTTTCCTATGATTATGTAATTTGTACACATGCCAAGTCAGGTCCCCCAGCAAGTGAGCAGTCCTACTGTGCTTTGAGGAGCACCATGGGAATCATCAGGACTGCTACCCGAGTTGTTGTTCCCTGACGTTGCGGGGAGCGTGGAGTTGTTCCCTGACGTTGCGGGGAGCGTGCTAACGTGGGCGATGTTCCTTTGGCTCCCACGGCAGATTTGTAAAGCATCAGCAGCAGTTTGAAATGTATGCAGCCCTGGGGGCTTTAGCTCTTAAATGGCAAACATGTGCAATTGGTTCTAATGTCACTTCTGGGATATGTTCTGGCTTTTGATAATGTTGTAGCACTTGTTTTTCGGCACTAATTGATGCCTTTAAATCATTTGTGGTTTTGTCTTTGATAGTTGGCTGCCCCCTTTTAGAGAGAAATGCATCCCTTTTGCTGAGTATATTCATCAGAAAATGGGACTCTCAGTTGGTCTTTGTGCTTGGAAAGTGCTTTTGTTCAAAGCAAGAGGCTGCAAAGGCAGTTGAGGGACTATAAAACATGGTTTGGTTGAGGCACATTAGCGCCTTTTGCTGGGCAGATGTTCCTTTTATGCTCCTTCCAGCGCTCTCTGCTCCCCCATAGCTCTCCAGCTTTTGTTGAATAGAAAGTCTCTCTCGTTAAAGAGAGTAATAACTACGTGGCTTTTACAGAGGACCGTGCTTATTCCTATGGAGTTGTTTTAACTGATTATTTTTTTTCTCTAAGTATCATATAAATAACTTGTCAGTATATCATTAGAATGGATGCAGACTTAAGATTTTTTCTGAATTCATTCAATAGATTTTACCTTTATGACAGATTTTTTTTCTCAAAAGCTTTCTATTGCTTACAAATGTACAACTTCAATAAGCAATAGGTTTTGCTGTGTAATAAGTGCAATTTCAGAAGTGTACTTTACAAGTGTAAATTAGAAATACTTGACAAAGTATTTTTTTTGCTACTATTTTTCCTTATCCATAATGGAATGGACCATGTTATGGAGATTTGATGTGCAGAGACTGTTGAACGAAGCCATACCATTTGGGAGCTTGGTGTCAGATATCTCTTAGTTGCTTATCTTGCCTAAATCTAACCAGTAGCTGATGATTTTCATGCTGGGTGAGTGTTCTGGCATGTTTTTCCAAGAATGAAGCAAGAACAAAATCCATTCCTTTTCCTCGTGCTTTAAAACGTTCTTTTATCAAGATTCTGAATCTACGTTTAGCCAAACTGCAGACGCCGCACTCTGGATGTGCTCAGTGGGTTATTATTTCATTCTGTTAAGGAATGAAGTGTCAAGACCCTCAGCCCCAGAGGGCGCGTGCCCCTCTCCAGAGCTGCCTCTCACTTGGCCTGGAGTGGCAGTACCTCGCTGCCCTCAGAGCCGCCCAGGGATCTCCGTCGTCGTCGTGGTGGGTGCTGCGCACTCAGCCGCGCGCTGCCCCGGGCCCCCGGCTGAGCCGCCTGCCTGCCGCCGGGTGGGCGGGAAGGAGCCTGAGCGCTGGTAGCGGGTAGCAGCGGCGGGGGACAGCGTTCCTGGGGAAAGCCCTCGGCAGGCGCCTCTTGGGAGGGCTGCCCGGGGCTGCCTGCTGAGGAAAAGCAGCGCAGTGGTTTGGGATGATTCAGGTGATGAAGTAGGATTTTAACATGGAACAAAAATGGAGAATGTAGAGAAGGAATGCATCAACTTTTACCATCGTGCTCATATTTTTTATTTTTCTTATTCCACTAAGGAGCTTCATGAACCTAAATCTTGAGAATCCTAAAATTTTCCAGGACACTGTTTTAGCTGGACTGTTCAATACATTTCTGCCAGGTTTATGGAAGGTAGAAATTATGTAGTGATTGATTCCGTGCATTGGTTTAAATGATCCGCTTTGTGTATTTGTGAAATTTTGCCAATTTACAACAGCCTTTGTGTCTCTTGACCTTTGGGGCTGCATAAAGAAGAGCAATAAAATACATCTGAATATTTTTAACGATGTTACCCAATATGACTTTTGTTTCTAACTGGTCAACTGCACATCATTTTCACACTAGTATAATACTGAGTGTCCTTTCCTTTTTCTTTCTTTCTTTTTCTTTTTTTTTTTAATGAACTCTAATCTGAGATTTGGTTTAGTCTGATTAGATCAGCTGTTCAAACATAATTTAGAAAAGTTGTTGTAAAATGGTATTTGTTTGAAGAACTCTCTCTCTCCGATGTTTCTGATGGGTGTACCTACTTACTAAATTTGGCCCATTCAGAACCAACCTTTATTTAAAACTTTGCTATGATACGTTCTGAATTTCTTTAGTAGCCTGTTGGTAATGAAATTTTAAATGTATTTTCTTGTCTGCTTTTGTTGGAATTTGCAAGTTCTCATGATTTTCTTCCCTTTGAATCGGAACATCCTCAAGAGGAAAGCTGTCCCGTTTCTTTCGTTTCGGCAGCGCCGCTTCTCCTTCTTGGAGTGTTAAAGTTGTATTAAAAGCAAGATGCGGGCATGCGTGTGCGCATAGATAGGCAAACACATACACACTGGATTCAAAAGAATTTTTGGCCTCTTTCTATTTGAGAAGCTTTTTGTTTGGATACTCTTATGTGTAATTTTTGAAGCCTTTTGAATGTCTTTTTAAGTGAGGCTTGTCTTCCTTGGACGTATGACTAAGATCCTCTTCACATTGGTATTGACTGGATTTACCAATCCCTCTTACCAATCTCCTGCAGGCACGAGGAATTTCTGAAGCATTTATTTATTGCTTATAATTTCAAAAACAATATTATATGAAGGTGATTATGAATTGATTTCACGTTAACCCTTCCGGTGTTCCCAGGGGTGGCCCGGGGACTCGATGGGCTCTGTATGGCGACTGATCACATGAAACAGGAGGGGAGGCTAGTTGCAGTTCTTTACTTGTAGCTGGTGGTAGCGGTAACTGAGCAGGTTTACCTGGCACTTTGATGTTAAA
This sequence comes from Struthio camelus, assembly GCF_040807025.1. Taxonomy (NCBI): domain Eukaryota; kingdom Metazoa; phylum Chordata; class Aves; order Struthioniformes; family Struthionidae; genus Struthio; species Struthio camelus. The sequence goes on along the minus strand of NC_090947.1, from coordinate 23,600,004 downwards.
ATAAACCATAGCTTGAATTAGTGATAATTTTAAGATACAAGTTTGTTTGGCTGGAAAGAGACAGTAAAATTAAATCTTGCTTTTGCCACGATGCTCACAGATTAGTTTTTATAAACCTCAAAATTATTTTCTTTAAAAAAAAAAAAACAAATGAAGTGAGGAGTCTGAAGGGTAACATCAAGAGCAGGGCGCTGTTTTTATGTATTATGTATATTGAAGTCTTAATGGTCTGAGTGGAGTAATGATTTCCTGTCATTTAAATGCAGTGCTCCTATTGATACAGCACATCCAAAATGACTTGTCCTATTTTGCAGTAGTATTCTATTACTGTTATGTTTGTGTTACTACTCTTACTTTTCTTGACTTCCTTGCAACTTTCTTTTTAAATCCTATAACATAATACCCAATCAGGTATTCTGCTTGGTTGATCCTTTAAGCCATAACACAAGAGTGATGTTAAAAATACCTGTGTGATTTTTTCAGGGTAAATGTTACAGCAAGTTGAATAGGCAGTTCACCACTCTTTAAAACCATTTTCTATCTGTCTCTTCACAAATGTGGTAAGACTTTGAAGGCTTTACTGTACAACAAAAAGAAAACTTTATTTTAAGTTCTGAAATTGGAGCTCAGCATCGCTAGAAAATACTAGGGCAGCAAGTGTTGGTATGGTGTTCTGCCTGCTCAGTCTCTTCTGTATACCGGTACTCGTGATACATCTCATGGGATGGCTCTTGAGAAAATATTTTCCTAATATTAAAAAAATTGAAGGCAGAAATTGCATATGTAGGTTGAGAATGCATACCTCTCCTGAAGTGGCTAACCTGAAAAGTCATACTCAGAGACAAAAATATTTCTACTACTTTCTTTCACTTTCAGTTTAGGTTAGAGATGTCCTCCAGGTTTTTGGCACTTTTTTTTTTCATTAGGGATTGCAAGAGTATCAAAGATAAAAGACTTTCTAAGCTGTGAATGTCCATTCCTCTGCCTAGATATTAATGGATCATCAGAATTTGTCAGAACATGTCCTTTGCATGGTTTTGTATTTGATTGAGCTGGGGCTGGAAAATTCTCCAGAACAGGAGTCAGATGAAGAGGTAAGACTAAATACCATTTTTTCATTAAAATATGGGAGTATTGTTTAATGGTGCAACATTCTCTTAAAGTAAAAAATAGTTGTTTATTAAAACAACAATTTTTACCATAGGAATTGGAACAAAACACCTTTTTTATTTGTTTAAGCAGGGATCAGCTGAGCAATAAATATTAGAAAGCTGCATACAGTTGTGAAAAAGAATTTGACATCTTACCATGTTTGCAACGGTGTCTTTTAGAATTGAGGTTTCAGTATCTTTGAGCTGACAATATAGATCATGCTGTTCTGTAAGTTAGTGCTTGAAAGTGGTTGTTGCCAAGAAATGAACTGAATCTAAAACTTGCTTAAGTTACTAGATTTTCAGCTGAAATCATTATCACAAAACATTTTACTGCTAAAATTCTGTGTTTTCTAAAACATGAGATGTGAATTAGCCAAAATTTTAACTGTCCTTTCAATGAGAATTTGAATATAAAGAACCCTTAGTTTCCTTATTCCGGTTTCCTTTATGGTATATACCTTTCATAATAGTTCCTGATGTTTAACGTTCCTTATATGTCTAAGGATCTGCTGTGTTTTTTTTCCAGGGATGATTTTGTGTGTATTCTGGCTGTTCTGTTGTATTAAGCTTAGTTTGTACGTCTTTGTATTACCCTGAGTAATTTCTTTTGCTCTTGTTAGATAGCGCTGATTGGGTGTATTTGTTTGCTTATATTCAATCTGAATGTGTATTGTTATTTGTTTGTTTGCATTGTAGTCCTCAAGACAGATATCAGTCATTATCATAACTTTTAAGAGCTATATCATCTTCAGTGAGGTGCACACTTTTCAGCAGGTTGTTCGTGTATCATGAAGAGGGAATGGTCTCTCTACAATTATAAAAGCAACATAAATTGTTGTAACATATAAAGGGCTATATACTAATTTGTTTATTCTAGGAATCTGCAGGTGGACAAGAGCGTTGCCATGACAGTTGGTTTCCAGGTAGTAACTTGGTTTCTAACATGCGTCACTTTATTAACTATGTCCGAGTAAGAGTACCGGAGACTGCTCCGGAAGTGAAGAGAGAGCCGCCTGCAAGTACCAGTTCGGATGGTTTAACTTCTTCACAAGTAAGCGTATACACATACCAGTCTTCTCCCTAGAGTGAAGTTATTGCTTTATTGCTTATTTTGTTTTTGTTTGGGAGGTTTTTTTACTGTTTTTTTATGATTTTTTTAAATGGATTTCTTAAAATAACTTTTCTTTAGTTAATCTTTCCAAAGAATATAGATAGCAGGAATAGAAGTTATTTCAAATCATAGCACCTTCCAAATGACATATTTAATGCATTCTTTTTTTGTCCTCAATCTACCAGAATTCAAGGCGGAAGAGCCTTCAGAGAGAGGTAGATTTGTGTGCAGTTTGTTTTCCTAAGCAATTAACTTGCAACATGGCTTTAATTGTTCTCACCTTAACATTCAGTGAAATCGCCTAATTTTTCTGAGTTTCTTTCTACCTTATTTTGCAAGGGCTTATGCTTTTTTCCTTTTCTTGATTTTAATCTTAGCTGATAGATTTTGAAGCAATGAAATACCTTTACATGTTTAATATGTACAGTTTTAAATAAATGCTATTTATCAAATATAAAATATCTTTGTTAGCTTACTGCTTGAGCTCTGTATTGAGGCCTGCTCTGTCTTGCCAAGGTATTACTAACATTTAACAATGTAGAGTAGTCTAGCTTTCTCAAATCTAGGTAAGTTTAACCTTATGTTGCAAGTGCATTTGAAATGATTAATGGCAAAGTAGATCTGTTTTTGTGAAAACAAAATTAATTTGTACACGGTGGGATCCTGAAAGATTTATAGCCATTAGAAAAGATACTTTGTCAAGATTGCTTTTGTATACAGCGCTTCAGATTATTTTATACTAGGATGTAGATGTAAAGAAAGCTGCTGTAGTGAAGTACAGTGGATATTTCTTTTGCATGTTAACACTAGAAAAATAGATTAAAACATAAAGTAGGTAGGTGAGATGTCAGAATCCTGTTTTATATTTAATCTCTCAAGTATTTGGCACCTCTTGGCTGCCCAGCCTCCTCAAAAGTAGGAATTGAGATGTTAACAAGTTCTGAATTTCATGTTCAAGATGTTCAGGAACCATCTCTGCTGTGGGTTCAGGATATGCCTGTTCCGATGTATGCTTAGTCTGGGACTGAAAACAAGGAGAGTGCAGTACAGAAGCATCCAAGTGGGCTCTATAATCGGTGTAACTGCCCTCGTGTGGCCATGTGCCCCGAACAGTAAGCTCTGCTTGCGAACATGGCTATGTGGCTTCTGGATCTCAGCTGATAAATCCACGCAGGATGGACAATGCCCATGGAGACATGTGGGCTCACCTGTACGGTGGCTCATGAGTTAATGTTGTGCAGCAGTGCTTGGGAGTGTCTTATTAAAGACATTTAAAATGGCCTGGAGATGCTAAAATTATGAATATTGCAGAAAAAAATGACAAAATATTGCTTGGAGAACAGGATCATAAGTTTAGAGCAAAACTAGGTATTTGTTGTTATTTTGGTATAACACTATTTTAATTTTGTGCTATTTATGTAGCTGTGTTTAACAAATCTATATACAAGTATGGTATGCAGGGTTAGTGTTTGGGTACACCAAATTTCCTTACATTTTTGGAAAGGAAAAGGAAATCTTATTGTTTCAGCTTTTTCCTCCTAGTTTAAAAATATTGTCTATATTTTTGTGCACTTTGTTTATGCTTGTATTTTTGTTAATTAAAATGTATTTATTATAAATGTAACCGTTGTATTTTTTTTCCCAAGAACTCGGGGACAGCTCAAGTGTTCAGTTTGGTTGCAGAACGTAGGAAGAAATTTCAGGAGATCATCAATCGGAACAGCAGTGAAGCAAATCAGGTGGTTCGGCCCAAAACATCAATGAAATGGTCAGCGCCTGGTGCAACACCACAGCTAACTACAGCCATTCTAGAGGTCAAAGAAAGTATATTGTCCTTGCTAATTAAATTACATCACAAACTCTCAGGAAAACAAAACTCTTACTATCCGCCATGGTTAGATGATGTGGATGTTTTAATCCACCCGGAAATTCCAAGATACTCTCACGGTGATGGAATGACGGCAGTAGAAAGAATTTTATTGAAAGCTGCCATACAGAGCAGACTGAATAAACGTATAATTGAAGAGATATGCAGAAAGGTGACACCTCCTGTACCACCAAAAAAGATTAGTTCTGCAGAGAAGAAAACTTTGGATAAAGAAGAAAGGTAAGTTTAAAAAAAAAAAAAATCAGGGGGGTGGTACAAGGGGGTGTGTTTGCATCTACCAATTGATCCGTCTCTAGTCTTGGCACAAATTATTAAAAAAAAAAAAAAAAAAAACCTTTTAATTCTGTAATACTGGTCTTTACCCATTTTGTATACATATGATGTAAATGGGTGGTAAGGAAGTGTCTGCACCTTGCTATTATAAATCTTTAAATTAGGAAATTTAAAGAAATTAGGAAATCCACCCACAGTGAGGTGGATTGAGAACTGGCTGGATGGCCGAGCTCAGAGGGTTGTGGTGAATGGCGCAGAGTCAAGTTGGAGGCCTGTGGCTAGTGGTGTCCCCCAGGGGTCAGTCCTGGGCCCAGTCTTGTTCAATGTATTCATTGATGACCTGGAGGAAGGGACAGAGTGCACCCTCAGCAAGTTGGCTGATGATACTAAACTGGGGGGAGAGGCTAACACACCAGAAGACTGTGCTGCCATTCAGAGGGACCTGGACAGGCTGGAGAGCTGGGCCGAGAGGAACCTCATGAAGTTCAACAAAGGCAAGTGCAAGGTCCTGCACCTAGGCAGGAATAATCCCATGCACCAGTACAGGCTGGGGGTTGACCTGTTGGAAAGTAGCTCTGCCGAGAAGGACCTGGGAGTGCTGGTGGACAACAAGTTAAACATGAGCCAGCAGTGTGCCCTTGTGGCCAAGAAGGCCAATGGTCTCCTGGGGTGCATTAGGCAGAGTGTTGCCAGCAGGTCGAGGGAGGTGATCCTGCCCTTCTACTCAGCCCTGGTGAGGCCTCACCTGGAGTACTGTGTCCAGTGCTGGGCTCCCCAGTCCAAGAGAGACATGGCACTCCTGGAGAGAGTCCAGCGGAGGGCTACCAAGATGATTAGAGGGCTGGAGCATCTCTCCTAGGAAGAAAGACTGCAAGAGCTGGGCCTGTTCAGCCTGGAGAAGAGAAGATTGAGAGGGGATCTCATCAACGTGTACAAGTATCTGAAGGGGGAGTGTCAAGAGGATGAGGCCAGCCTCTTCTCCGTGGTGCCCAGCAACAGGACAAGAGGCAATGGGCAGAAACTGAACCACAGGCAGTTCCATCTGAACCTGAGAAAAAACTTCTTCACTGTGAGGGTGACAGAGCATTGGAACAGGTTGCCCAGAGAGGTGGTGGAGTCTCCTTCGCTGGAGATATTCAAAACCCGTCTGGATGGGATCCTGGGCAATATGCTCTAGGTGACCCTGCTTGAACAGGGAGGTTGGACTAGATGATCTCCAGAGGTCCCTTCCAACCTAAACGATTCTGTGATTCTGTGAAATTTTGAAATTATTTTATGTTATATACATGATCATCCTTAATGTTGCCACATATCCCTTTCTAATTTCTTGGCCTTTTTTATACCTGTATTTGATTTATCTTAGGACAGTAATTCTCAGGTTGTGCAAGCCCATGGACTTGCAGGTTGTATACATTCAGGGCTGCAAGGTAAAGAACTTTTAAAACAGAGACTTCTTAAATACCTAGAACAAGCGATGCAATTTTATTTCCCTCTTTTTTTCCCCTCAACCTAGAAGCCCTTGTACTTCTGTATGGGAGGAGTAAGAAGAGAAATTGTGCGTTTGGTAAACAAAACTTTGAAGCTGCTCAGTATTCGATCTGTATTGAGTTTGCTTTTCAGCATTTTTTTTTTCATATCACTTCACATTGGAATTTTTGTTTAGAACATACTGGCACATAACAGAACTTGTTTCCCCTTTTCTGTTCTGATGGGAAGAATTACTAGGCCATAGCAAAGGTAAAACTAGATATTAAGAATGTTACATGGAAAAACACTGAACTATTGTCACAGTTACAATTCGTATATACAAAGGTGCAGAATTAAGATTAATTCTTAAGACAACTTTTGGGGCTTAACTGTGCAACCTGAAAGTAAGTTAGAATTTTTTTTTTGAATTTGTATAGTGTATATATTCATATATATATACACTGTGGGTTTTTTTAGGTTTATTATATGTGAGTTGGTAACGCTGTCGTTTTCGCTTGTCCAACACATTCCATTTTAAAAGCTTGTTTCCAATTCCTTATAATTTTGTTTGTTTTTTAATTATTATTGTTACTTTCTTATAGCGTAGCCTGAAAACTTGCATGCCAGATGTCTGTCTTGTGCTGAAATTTTGGGGGAAAAAATCTCAGTTTTGAGATGGGAAATAGTGCAGCCTGCGAGCTGTCGGAGTGCTAGCACTAGTCAAACCGAAAGCTGAGAGGCGGCTTCTACTGTGCGCTCAGCAAGCGCGGTGGTGGCATGCGAGCAGCAGTCTGAATCAGACACCTAGATGATGGCTACGAGAGCTGAGAAGTAGAGGTGAAAACTAGGACTATTAGGGGCGAAGAACTGAAGACTGGGACTGGGAGGAGAAACGGTGGGAGAGAGGTACTAGTGGGCGAAGGGAGGGTACCAGCTCTGAATAGCTGAGGTGGGAAAACCAAAGCTGGCGAGTCGGGGATGGTAGAGACAACTGTGAGGTCGTCAGGCAGCCATATTAGGAGATGGGTGGGAGATGGAGGAAGCAATTTTCCATGGAAATCTCAGTGGGGGAGGTGGTGTGAGAGGTGATAGGAGTGGGAAGGTGTGGAGCAGGATTGCAAATACCTGAGGGCATGGAGAGAGGCAGGAGCTTGGGGCAGGGGGATGCAGCAGAACCAGGCTGGAGTGGGGCACTCGCGTGAGGCTGGTAACTTGGCTAGCGCGTAAGTCTGGAAGTGAGGGGATTAGGAATTGCAGTGCCGGGAGACGGTGCCTAGGGTTTGCAGGCCGGGGCGTGGAGACTGGGGTGGCCAGACAAGAGACAGTGAAAAGGCTGAAGAGGTGTCGGTAGGGTAGGACGCGTGCTGGGATGCGCAAGCATGCGCTGGTGGGCTCGCTTGTCTGTGCGGTAGTTTAGGGTATTTGTTGTTTATATAACTAGACTATTTTTATGGTTCTAGAAATTCTGGGAAAAACATATTGCAATATGATTCAGTTGATTTATGGGTTACTTTTATTTATACATGTTTGTATATTTGTATTTGAATTTTAAAAATCCTTGAAGGATTTAAATACAGTAGTGGGCCTTAACTTTAATATCTGCAAATTCTAGAGAGTTAAGGAACTTGGAAAGACTATTTTAATATGACTGAAACTCTTCGAAGCTGGACTGGTTCATAGAAATCGGTCTCTGAGAAAAGTAGCGTCTGCTCAAGTGAAGAAGGGGGACGATTTGTCACATTGTCAGATTTTTCATTAAATTCTCTCTGCTGCGTCCAAAAGCTACAGTAGATTAAAGCAAAAATGAAAGCTTTAATGCCGAATATGTATTTCTTTTACAATAATGTAAACCAAACTAGATATAATGTTTTTATAATTAGCTACTTTAAAAACTGCAGTTAATTCTTCCTTGCAGTGTTCTGTTAATGGTTTTATTTTTAACATCTCTTGTAACAGTTCAGTAAATGGGGCAAAGTAATCAAGGTTTAGTATGTAAAATTCCCGTTCAGAAAATGCTGATTTGAACCGCTGCTTCTGAAAAAACATAACCACGCGTTGAAGATGCGCTCTTTAGCGTGCAGCTCGGTAGTGCTAGGAGACTTATTTCCAGGAGAAGCAAGGGAATCAGTGAATCGTGTAACGTTTCATGTAGAAAAGGGAAAGGTCATTCCCTTCCCCCAAACGAATCTGACGTTTGAGTGGGTCTGTTCTGGGCGCTTCTCTTCTCGACTGAGTTCGGTGGCTAGCATAAGGATGAAAGTGAAATGTTTCCAGTTCTTTGTTGTTGCAAGGGACTATTTCCTTCTCCTCAAATGCAGAAGGACATTGGGGACCCAATGCGTTTAGCAATAGACAGTGGGATAACTGAAGCGACCAGTCTCGTAACTGACGTTGTTCTTGTAGTCAGGCTGTCCTTATTTTTTTCATTTTTGATTTTTTCAAGCGCAGTTTTGTGTTAACGCCGATGGAGCAGGCTGTGAGCCTTCGTGCTGAGCTGCTTGGTTACTCGGCCGTCTAGTGACAAACTTGGCGTGACGGCCGCGATGGGCTGTCACCGTAGAAACCAAGGCCCAGAAGCAGTGGTGAGCCAGAGCTGCCTGCAGTGTCCGAGTCCTGAGGGCTAGCATGGAAAATTACTGAGCTGTACTGAATCTGTCAGAGTTTGTTTATGTCCTCTTATTAGAGGCCTCTATTTACAGTCACTGTGCTTTTAGCAAAGGCAGATATTGAGAAACTCCCCGGGAGGAGTAAATAAAAACAGATCTAATGAAAGCCCTGATATGGTTCCTAAAATAGTGAGTCTTAGGATTGTGGTACGCAGAAGTTATTTTGAGAAACGATGGCTGTACAGTGTGACAGATAAGTGGGCACTGATCTGTGGGTTTCTAAGGTGCCTTTAAGAAAGCCAGTCTGAAGCTTTGCGGTAGGAACAGGCCTGAGCTGGGCCGCTGCGCCCTGGGACGGGGTATCCAGGCAGTGCTGCAGGCTGGGGGGGTCTCCCCCCTGCAGCGTAAGCAGGTGCCAAGTGATGTTTTTAAATCCCTTGTCAGTTATCTTAATCACCTCTAACTGGGTAGGAAAAAGAAAGAAATAACTGGTTGTTAATGGTGATGAGCAGAGTTTGTAGCAGCTTCCCCAGCTGGCCTGGGAAGTGCTCTGTGGCCTCCTGACGCTCACTGCTACGCGTCCCATGTGCTCCACAGCTGCGGTGTCCGTTTTGGGCTTGTTTTTCCCACTCCTCATGGCCTCTCCCATCTCCTCCATCTGTAAACTCATGTCGCAGTAAAGATCCCTTCCTGGTTTTGGTGCTCAGGAAGAGGAAAATTTGGTAACAAACGTGCTGCAGGCGATAGAAGAATATTGATGGCTGTAAAAAATGCAAATATGGAGGAGAGGAATAAGGATTATACTGAAATAACTGTACGTAAATGATGCATCAAACCTTATTCTGAGAAAGAGATAAATGTTTTCATAAGAACGGTAAGCAACCTAAATGAAAGAACATGAAAGGTTGAAGTAGGATATGAAGTTGGAAATTAGAAGGTAACAGAAATATGGTTTAATGGTCATCTTAACTAGGGCACAGCTTTGAACACTTAATGCCACAATCAGGAAAAACAAAAAAGGAAAAATGTTGGGATATCACTTTTTTAATACGACAGACTGCAAAGACATTAGAGCAAATAATATAGCTAAAAGAACTTGTATGAGTTAAAGTACCTTTGAGGAGGATGGCCAAAGAGCTTCGGTGCAGGTGGAAGTGGGAGCTGGATACGTGTCTTTGCAGACTTGGGTAGAAAGCTGGGTGATGTTGGTCTTAGAGTTGAATGTATGGGGAGTTGTGTCGTCATGGAGAAGAACAATTCCTCAGGTGGAGGTGGGAGGGAAAATAGTGGAAGAGCTTAGGTATTTTTTTGATGTGCTAGCTGTTTGTTTCCTCCACTGCTTTTTCACTGAGCCATCAACAGATGTTGCTACTTTGAAATTCACATTTGCAAGTAATAATTGTAGAAATGTAGCTGATCATATAACCTTGGACAGCTCACTAATACAGTTTCAATGGCAGGATGACCAAAAATGGGTCTGCAGCTCATGTTCTTGATTTACAAATGAGAGGTTATGTTAAACAAAGAGGAAAAAGTCAACTCGGTTGGAGGGAGCCTAGGGACTTCAGTATGGAAGCAATCTGAAACGTCTTTAAGTCTGTTAAAACTGTTGGTGGCCGGTATCTGAGGTGGAGGTAGGGGAAAAGAAACTGGCATGAAGAGCCTTAGCTGGAAAACGAAGTATTCATAATTATGTTTCCTTTAGCATCAGGCTTGATAGTAAAAGTGTGAAGTAGGCCTTTTTTTATTATTATGGACTTGTAAATGTTGATTGTTCGCATGAATGTTGCTTGTTCACAAGAGTAGTTGTTTTTATATAAAGATGGGCATTTCATTCTGCTTTTCTTCCTTTATGAAGTAGAAAGACAACTTGAAAGAACAAAGTCTTGGTTTTATTTATGATGTTAGGTAGTAATCTGCTAAGGATCCTTTGGATTTTTGGACAGGATTTTGTTCCTTCCTTTCAGACTTAAAACAACAAAAAAAACCCTCTGCTCAGTAAATATTACTTCTAGAGTAGTAGCTTCCTTTTTTAGTCTTGGAAAGGAATGATTTATTTAGAGAAAGCTTGAATTTTGAATGAGATTGTTTAAAATGATGACTGTAATCCTCCATTATAGTAGTCTCCTCTCTTTTTTTTTTCTCCCTCCCTCTTATTTCACACAGACGACAGAAGGCTAGAGAAAGGCAACAGAAATTGCTAGCTGAATTTGCTTCAAGGCAAAAAAGTTTCATGGAAACCGCCATGGATGTTGGTAAGTTGCTTGTTCGTTGTTTTTTTTGGTTTTAGTATCTCGTTAGTATTTTTTTAAATCAAATAGTTAAACAAATGAAATTATTACTACCATATCCACTTGTGCACTTGATGCTGCATAAGAGGCTTAAAATTGTGTTTTCTAGGACAGATTAATACTGGATAGGTAAGGGTTAAGGAAGAGGTTGAACAATCTTGAAAATACGTGAAAGGGAACACATCTGAAGCACATAAGTCTACTCTTATTTTTTCTTAATAGCAAGTGAAGAAAGTGGTTACATTTGTGTGATATGCTAAAATATTTTCCCTTTAATATAATAATTTCCAAAGTTAGTCTGATTTTTTAAAGATTAAATTTTCTTAAACTGTGTTAGTAAATCTTAACACTATTCCTTTGTAGAGAAAATCTCAAATTTTAATACGGTAAAGGTTTTTCCTTTTAAAATTATGTATAGAATTGAGGAAAGCATAATTTTTAGATCACCTCAGTCACTACAAGTGATAATGCTATATTCTATGTCAATTATCTATTTTAAATACATTCTTTACAGCAGAATCAGTTCTCATATTTATGTTTTTCTTAAGGATAAGTTCTTTCAGGTTTTGTTGTGTAGAAACCCCTAATCTTGATTAGCTTGTTTAAATAAGAGGCAGAAACTTATTTTCTTTTTCTGGATTGTTTAATTGAACACTAGCACTTCTGAAAGCAGGAACTTTTTTTTTTTTCCTCTCAATCAATCAAATAGTCTGACTTGTGGTTTTAATCTGATTTTAAGCAGGGCGCGAGTTAGAAATACTTTGACTCTTCTTGTTACTGAAGAAAGCCTGTTTGTCGAAGTTGTATTCATTTCATTTCCGTGAATGGGGTGCTGAGAAGATTTAGTCACTAGTATTTATGAAGGTCTTGGATATGGCAAACAGAAAAAGTGCTTTAACAAGTAACGACTGTGTATATGGTGTTGTGTTTGGAGGATGTGCAGGACATAACACAAAGATCACATGTTAAGATGAGTTTGAGTAATGCTTATTAAATGGATAGCTATTTCTTTTTAATCTGTTTGCTGGAGTAAGGAAGAGGGAGAAAAAGACATGCAGTCATGTTATTAAAATGAAGTCACATTGCACAGAATCATGGCTAAAGTTGATTGGGAAACTTGATTCTGCAGTTACCTATATTTTGAATGCTTGATATTGCAACTTTTGAAGTTGATGTGTTTGTATATAAATGTGGCTCTACGCATGTATGTATAAACACACAGATGTTAGATTTTCATAAGCTATGTTTAAGATAATTACTTTTCTGGATGGAGGGCCGTGGTGAAATCAATACACTGCAGAGCATTTCTTTGTGTGGAGGATTGGGAACACTTAGCTTTTGTTTTAACTACATATGTCAACTATTAAAAATAACCTTTAATTTCTGTACAGTCAAAACCTGGGCCTTTGTGCTTATGCTTGTGCATAAGTCAATATGCTGGGCACACAATGCTTAAAAATACTTGTCTGTTTCTTTTTTTGTATTTAAGCAGTGAATAACTTTAAGTGTTTCTCTTAATAAAATGTAGGGGTGGTTGTTAATTACACCACATCAGGCAGAGCAGTAGATAGAATCAGTTTAAGAGACTACATTTTAACATAGTTGCATGAAGACGTTTCTTGGCAGCCACTTAATAGAGTTAGGTATTTTGCATTCTTTTTATAGTTTTGTTGTCTCTGAAGTACTCAATTTGATTTTTTTTGGAAATGCCTCTTGATAACTATGAAATAAATTTCTTGCATTTCTTTCCTATGGTGTGATTCTCAGCAGAACCTCATTTTGTCCTTGAAGCAAATGCTCCTTAGCTAGGTTAAAAAAAGTGCACAATTTGAAAGCAAGGTGACATACATTTCCTAACACTCAATCTTCTGCAACCAGACAGAAAAATAAATTAGGTACTGATCTCTTGAGAATATATCTGCTGGTTCAGGGCAAAAGATATTAGTATGCTAATAGTTGCTTTGATGCTGGGGGACCACTGTGACACATAATGAGTATGGCAGAAAGAACGTTGACGACGGTCAGAGATTGTAAACTGTGCTTATTGTGTTTGGACGCTTTTACGCAGCCCTTTGGGTTTGGGATTTTTGCCAGGTGGGGAAGAAGGGGAGCAAATCATGCCCTTAAACTCTGGAGAATTCAAATTGAAATAAAATTCAGGCAGCAAGGCATTCTGTAGTAACACAATGTGTTAGATGATGGCACATTGATCAGTATTTGCTAGGAGGATGCAAAGGCAGATTTTGTAACTTTGGGTCTCTCATCTATATTGTTGCAAAACCAAACCAAGAGATAAATAATTAACTTTAAAATATATATGTATATATATATAAAAAATAGTGTTTGGTACTACCCTGAATACCTGTTTAAATGTTTTCACGTTCCTTCAGTGATTTTTAACTGTGTTCTAATTAATGAGGTTCATATTATCCATACTTCTGAAATAATCTGCAAAGAGAACGTGCTGTAGGTAGCTAGAAAATCAGAGGGATTACAGTATCAGACAAATCTTATAAGAGAAATTTGGTGAATTGATATCAATACCATTTATCATTGTCTTGTATTTCCCATTTGCTTCTTGACGTCATTAGGACAAGTTTCTGTGGAATCAGTTAGGTTAAACCTTTGGAGAATCAGGGCCCAGGACAGTTTGGCTGGATCATGTCGCTAGGGAGAGAGAGTCTGTTGCTCCACAGAGGCAAAACTGAGGAAGGACAAGAAGAAGGGCAAGAATAACAAAAATGAGAAGGTCACAATTTGCATAGCTTTCTCTAATCTCCCTTTTCCACACTGCTGCTGATATATTTTTACCCCGTTCTGCTGCCAAAATCTACCCTTTCAAACTAACCGTAGCCCGAGTCTCATCTTCCAAAAAACTAAAAATCTTTTAGTTCTATTAACTTCTAAATGCACCTCCTCTACTGATCTTTTTTTTTTCCTCCTGAAGTCCAACAAGATATGCTTTTTCTTTATGTAATATTTAGTTTAATTAGTGTCCCAGTTTGTTTACAAAACTGTTTTGTTAATATTACTGCAAAGTGAAGACAGAATGATGCACTTGGGCAGCAAAAAAGGAGAGGAGGAGAGGGACAAGGAAAATGTACCTTTGAGGTAAAACTGTGTAATTCGGTTTAATTCTGAGAGAGTTGAGGCCAGTAATCAAGGTTTGTCACAGTCCATCTAAAAAGAAGTGGTGGTTTTGTTGTTGTTGTTGTTCATTTCAGGGAGGTTTTCGTCTGTTTACTTCTTCGCAGCTTTAAATCCTTGCCTGTTTCTCTTGCCCATACAATTTGTATAAGTTGACTTTGTTTTCTTTAACTACTTCCTGGGAAAATTGTTTGATTAGAGAGTGGTCTTTGGTGCTAGAGATTTAGTTCCCTTGAAAGTTTATTATTTGACAAAGTAGCCTAGCACCAAATCTAAACATTTGTGAAGGAAGCATGCGTTTGGCCCATGGGGTTTGAAATTAAATCAGCCTGATCTTTATGTGCCTGTTTCATATAGGAGATTGAAGTATAGATAGGACATACTGGATTGGATTGAAATACCTTTTAAATATTAAGATCTATGTTTTTTTTTCCCCTGAGGTTTAAAATAAACCATAAAGAGATAGTGTGCTTGAAGAGAGACACATGTATTAGAAGTAAAATGCCATATGCTTACAAATGTTGAATGTGGAGGCTTCCCCCTTGGAAAACTATAAGACAGTTGAACATGAAAATACACTGGAAAAAATGCAGCGAAGGAAGAAAGTAATTTTCCCGGGAATACAAAGCACATGCACTGATCTGTTTGGTGTATGCATGTCCTAATCTAACTGAGCAAAGAGGAGCCTAAGTAAATCAAATCCATATATTTTTTTTCTTCAGCAATTTTAATTTGCAAATGTTAACACATTCTGTTAAGAAGGATATTTCCCTTTTCTAATCATAAAGTTTTGTATAGAAGAGAGTAAGAGCGATGAGTGGATGTTATTTCATAAATAAAACGTTAACTGATATTGAGGACTTCTGTTACACTGTTCAAAACCAGGCTGCCATACTACGTTGTCTTACTTCGTCTCTTAGAAAAAGCGTTGAATGGGTGCATGTTTCATGTTTTACTGAGAATATTTTAGAAAAAGATAAATAAGACCGGAATAGTCATTCTAGTCATAGTCATTCTCATGTCGTGTACTTCTGATGCACAGATGCCTGTGAGTATAAATTATTGACATGACAATGAGATGGTGTCAAAGATGTTTAATGTGAAAAACAACGGTTGTGTTTACTACCTCTCTCCTGCTTTACAATTGTTGCTAGCTTTTCTGGCTGTTTGGAGTTTTACAATAAAAATGTTCGCCGTTGATGCGTTTTGCTTTTTCATTCACTGTTCATCTGACTGCCACTAGATGGTGATAAATGTGTGTACAATATTAGCAACTGTAGGTCAGTGAAGATTGTAGTTCATTTTCATATGACCCTCAATAAATGACTGAGAAATCAATACTTACTAAAACAGTATAGTTTTGATTTTGCCCTATGAGTGAGAGCATTGTATTGAGTTTTCATAGCAAAGAAAGATGCTGCTTTGCATTCGACATGCCTGTCCTTTAATGAGCTTGCAATGGACTCTCAGAAGAGAGCACTCCTGAAAGCAGTCCTGTGTCATGCCCTGTGCCTTGGCCTATTTAGTCAAAGAGATAAAGGCCATGGTTGAAACTGGGGAGGACGTATTTTCCTTCAGAAAACTCATCTTCTAGGAAAGAATTGAAACAAAACACCCTTATTGCAGATCGAAAGGTTAATTATTTGTGTTTGTAAGGAGTTAGGAGAGGATCATAAGGTGGTAAGGTGCTTTTCTTTCAAGCCAATAAAGAATTCTTAAGTTTATTCTAGATGTCTTCTCTTTAGCGGAGCTGAGAGCCTCTCAAGTAGGTTTTAACACAGCCTATATGATGTTTCATGTAGTCATCTTTAATAGTCGTAGAAACAGATTGCAGAAGTGATTCTAAACATGCACTGTGCTTTTCTCTCTCTCTGCATGAAACTTCACTTGAATTCAGCTTCATAAATTGGTAACATCTCATAAAATTACTAAGAAAAAAGATTTCGTTGTTATCGTCAAATAAAATCTACAGGGAAGTATTCTTTTAGAAGTTAATTCATGTAAAATTTATTAAGAACTTGACATATTGTTTGGAAACCAAAATAATTTCTTTGACTTCTAGGAGAAACTGATCAACTCCATACCCTTCGAAAATCCCTGTGTCTCACAAACGTTGAGCCTACAACCAGTAGGGAACTTCAGTAGATAACTTAAGAGCCTAAATACATGGAAGCTCATCCCTAACCTTGAGTGTATCTATCTGTGCACCTGAAAACAATAACAGGGAACATTGGAAAAACCCAATCTCTGATGTTTCTTTTATTCAGTAAAATTTAAATTATACAGTAAATTTTAAATAGCGTAGCAGCAGGTTACTTTTTTTAATACACCGTAAAACTTTAAAGATTTTCCAGGTTTCATTTAAAGAATATTTTGTTTTTACTTGTACGTTTCCTTAAACTGCATTTGTCTTGGAAAATGGCTGCATTACATATTACTTGTTGATAAGACATAACTCACTGTTTTGTTAAAACTGTACATATTTGAATGTAGTGGAGGGGCATATGTGTGATACAGAAGGGCAAGAGAGAGAACTGTCAAACCTATTTTAAAAAGCAAGTTATATACTTCTAGGTTAATATAACTGTACAACTAGCCCTGTTATATAACTGTTATATAATATAACTGTTGGGAAAATATACTGTTCATTCTTATGCAACTTACAGAAATGTCACGTAAAGGCATCTCCATTATTGAGATGGTTCATTTTCTTGGAGCTCACTTGACATATTTACACTTTACTTGCCTAATTTGGTAATTAAACTGATGTCCAGCTCCACTGATCGGTCTTGATAACACCACTTAGCTCATTCTCCTTGACTCAGTATTTGTAAAGTTCTTTTCTGGGGTCTCCAGATTTACTCTGACAATAACTGGGGAGAAAACGTTAGTTATGGGTAGCTCTGGTTTTAGAGATTCATCTCTATGAATTCAGTGTTTCAATACAGAATCTCATAAAGCAGAAGTTAGACCTCAGTTTTATAGACGCCTTATACAGATTGTTTAATACAAAAAACCTCACATTTCATTCTATGTAATTATTTAATTGATTTTAAGTGATAGTCTTAAATATGGGAAAACTTGTACTTCATTGTGTTGGCGTCTTTCTGTTTGAAACAGCAGGGTTAGCTTCAAATAACTTTCTATGTTTTAATCTTAGATTAATTGATTAGAAAAACGAATTTGGAGGTTTTTCCTTCACTACCTCGATGCAGAAGTAATTGGATTTCTTTTCTTCTGTTTAATATCAGTTTTCCTATCCTTTTTCAGAATCACCAGATGCTGATATTGCCATGGAGATAGCTACATCAGAACAGCATGTTTCTGAGGCAATATACGATTGTGTTATTTGTGGACAGAGTGGTCCTTCTACTGAAGACAGACCTACAGGGCTAGTTGTACTGTTACAAGCGTCCTCAGGTACGAACGCGTGACTTGCTGGACAAGCAGCGTTTGCAGCTTCCAGCAGACCTGCATAACTATTATTTTGTCTTGTGGAGCCTGGAAAAACAATGAGAGTCCTGTTTCTTTGTGGATGGTCTTCCATGAGGGTACTGAGACGTTATAAGGGGTTGGGAAAAGGATGATCAGGGTTTGTCTTATTTCCTCCTCTCTCCTGTTTGCTTTTGTAAACCCAGCAGAATATCAGAGACCTGCAGGAAGATAGTTTTGAAAGCAAAGGAGTCTGTAAAATAGCCATGAGTATGTGGATGTGTGTCTACATGCTTTATGTACTCCCAGTACAAAAACACTGCTTTCGGTATTTAGGTTCTTTATTAATTTTTTCTACTTTTTAATATCAATGAAAACACACTAGTTAAACCAGGACGTCAAGATTTTTATGTCCTAGTTCTTCAGCATATTGTTATTCATTTCATTCCTTCATGCTTCTTTTCTATATGCAGTCTTGGGACAATGCCGCAATAGCACTGAGCCAAAGAAACTGCCAACCACTGAAGAGGAGCAAATATACCCTTGGGATACCTGTGCAGCACTGCATGATGTGAGGCTTACAACTTTACAGCGATACTTTAAAGATGTACGTATTTGATCTGAACAGAACTGCCCCTTATGAAATGAGTTGTATGGAAAGATAAATGGGATTACAATTTAGTGAATTTACTCTGCATAGAAGAGGCTTCCTAGTTTCATTTCTACATTTAGTGAAACAATTTGTCATGTTGCAATAGTTATGGATATGAAGCGTTTACATCTGATAAGCTTCTTATTTTTAAATAGTGTCTAGCTTTCCCTTGCGTATGATTTTGGCATAGGCAACTAGCATATCCACAGGCATTAATATTCATTAAATATTCATACACATTTTCTCTACAAGAGGGATTTCACAAGTCAGTGTGACCATGTGAATGAGATGTGATTCTGCTGTCTTAAGTACCACTTTCAAAACAAAAGCTTTCTTGTGGTTCGTTCCATGAACCAGATCAAGGACTTACTCTGGGTTAAATTATTTTGGCAGGAAGGGTAAGAGGAAAGAGTAGTTTTAACCCTTTTTTGAGGGTTTTCTGAGCCTGTACAAAGAAGGGTGAGTAGAGAGGAGGGGAGGGGCCAGGAGAAAACTTCACTCTCTTTCTTCTGCTGCAGCCTGAATTCTGCACAAAATTGCTAAAGTTGAATTTCACATTCATGGGAATGTTATTGTCTATTTTGGAGTTCTGTTAGCTGTTCCAAGCAGGGTTTTGCATTGCTTAATAAAACCAAAAGAAACGTGTTATAACTACTTATGTTTCATTTTGAGAGCCAATTGTTGATGCTTAACAGAACTTGGTTAGTGATTAACCTTTATTGGAAATACTATCTGTGATTATCAGTGCTGTTGTATAAAACAGTAGTGTAAGATAACACAAATCTGTTTTGAGATATCATTCTGAGAGAGTAGGTTATGTACCTCATCACCCTAAGTTTGCCCCTACAGACTGCTCTCAGCAGACATACCAGATGTTAGGCAGATCTAACCAAATATGCAGCCTTTAGAAGCTTAAATTTTGGCTTTAAAGAGAAAAATTGCTGCCATTTGTACTATGATATGGTTAGTAACTTTCTCATAATCTGTTATCCACACTAGAAAATCGAAACCTGCCGACTGTAACCAAGCGTGCTTGACTTATGTACAGTAGATTAATTTAGAGAAAATTTCATAATTGTTTGATATAGTTTTAAAAATTTGGCAATGTTTTCAGAAAAGCAACTTCCCCCTGAGGCAAATATCATCAATGTCCATGCTAAAAAGTAAAACTTTAAAAGATTTAAGCAGAAAATGATTTCTGGACAAACAGATATTTTCACTTCAAAAAGAATCTGTTGAGAAGTCTTCCTTCATTTGGCATTGATGCTGTTATACAGTGCTTCCATGAATCTGTCCTTCAATTAACTTAGGATGCTTCTGTTGTTTAATAAGGATATTTGGAAAAAAAGAAAAAAAAAGAAAAGAAAGAAGAAAAGAGCACACCCCCACCTCCACTTTGTACCTGGGGTGGTTGTAATTAATAACATATCAGTTTCTCAAGCTCAGAAGAAGTGTCAGGCTTGTGTGCCTCAGCAATATATACCTGTATTTATTTGCTAATGTTTCGCATTGTAAATGAACATTATTCCCTACTGAAGTGATTAAAAATGTTTAAATAATATGGTAGCTTTATTTTTACTTGCTTACATGCTACAAATGAAAGGAGTGCTAATGAAAAATAGGTGTTATTCAAAAAGTTGATCTTACTGGAGTGCATTTTTTCCTTTCTATGCAATAAAACTAATGACAAGCTAGTCTAAAATATACTATAATGCAGTGACCAAATGCATCCTGCTTTGAAAAATTCCCATCCTGATTTGAATACTAGTCGAATTAGCTATTTCTGCTTTCAAGTTTCCAGGTCACGATTGTGCTAAAAAAAAGTCTCTGCATGAAAGAAGTAATCCTTAAATTTCTTTTGGCATAGAAATGGAGACATCTGTTAGTGTCTTGAGTGGCTTGTTCAGCTGAGCTAAGCAATGAGAAGTCCCTTTATTTATCAGCTGTGTCCTTCACAGTGAGTGTCCTTCCTGTAACAAGAAGTACAGATTTCAGGAGGCAAGAGAATAACTTAACTTAGTTGTAAAAATTTTAAATTATCAAATGTGATCTCGCTTCTTCTACTTGAAGAAGAATAAACAACATTTCAAAAACTAAAAGCTGTATACAGGCTGGGCAAAGTGGGCCGGTTTTTTCCATAGAGAAGCCTGTCGCCCTTTCTTAGCTGAAATTTGATACGTTTGCTGTAAAGCA
The DNA here is from genome assembly GCF_040807025.1 of Struthio camelus. Classification (NCBI taxonomy): domain Eukaryota; kingdom Metazoa; phylum Chordata; class Aves; order Struthioniformes; family Struthionidae; genus Struthio; species Struthio camelus. Next base: position 23,579,790 of record NC_090947.1, on the reverse strand, counting down.
GAGAACAGCGTTTTTACCTATTAAAAGAAAAATCGTTGAAAGCTATTATTTTTCAGACGGGGAAGTTTGACTAAGGATTAGGAGATAAAACTCCATATACTTAGATGGATTGGACCGTTTTCAGGATCACATAGTACTCTGTAACCCATAACTTAAGACAGGCATCCTCCCTCCCAGGCCTGTAACTGGCATGTGGCTTGCTTCTGAGCCTCTTTTATTTCTCACTTCAGTAGTGATAAGGAAACTCTTTCTGCAAAGACCTTTCTGCAGAGGTACACATCCATTTATTAACGTTCCCGATGCCACCCATAGAGCCGGGCTCAGCTGCTTAAACTCCTTGCGTTGCATTCCCCAGCACAGTGGCTGGAGCCTGAACAAGTCAGTGCAGCACCAAATGTAAGATGGGCTTGTTCTTAACATTACTCTGAGTGTTACCCTAAGAAAGGGGAGAGCAGCTGGAAAAGCAAAGATTTTGGAACAGCTTGTAAAAAGCATAAATTATTGCTATCTGGGAAGGAGAAGAAATGAAGGGAGCAATCCTGTTGTCCTTTTCCTCAGGTTAATTAATCAGTAGGACATAGACGAACCTACTCGGAGAGACAGCCGTGAACTTCTTTCCCCCCTTCTGTATCTCCAGTTGCAGAGGAGAGATAAAGCATTTTTTTAGTATGGATTCTCATATTTTTATTCTTTTTCCCTTCTGTTCTGTTGATGTCTCCAGCCTTTTCTTCCTGACCCGTATCCTAGTCTCTCTCTCCACCTTTCTAAGTAAAGAATACTCACTATACAGTTATTTCGCTAAAGGTCAGGCGATCCAAGTTTCACCCGCATTCATGAGTCTGTTGTTTCCTGTTAGGTCTGCATCTCAGAAGATGCAATAGAATTTCAGTTGTCAAAATGTGACCTTAAATAAACAAATAGCCTCATTAAATACATGCAATAGTGCTTTTCTTGAATTAAGCAATTATTTTGCAGGGCTTATTCAGGTACCTTGCATAACCATGCCTTATTAACAGTGCAGTCCACTCAGTAAATTATGCAGGAACCAGCAAAAAGAAAAAAAAAACTTTTCATGTCACTAAGATCATTAATTTGAACCTGAAAGAGCGTAGACCATTACGAACGTTGAGTTGAGGTAAGGTAAATAGGAGCATGTCTTGTAGCGTACCTGGAATTTGTAATATCAGTTCATATGCCGGAAAAGACAAGCTGCTAGGGCATCCTCAGAAAAGATAACCATCAGAGTTGGTTACTCATGTTACTCTATTTTTGCATCATACATTAAGCCCACTTTAGGGCAAGCCTATGCTAATAATTGTTTTCCATTTTCAGTTGCCATATATCTTTTTCTGTACATTAAAATGTACAGTTTAATCTGTGTATGAAATTGTTTTTTGAGAAATTAAGATGTAGTAGTTAGACTGACTATAGCTAGATATTCTGCTTGCGTATTTACTAGGATTCCTTATCATAAATTTGTCACATGTAACTATTTTTTCGGTTAATTTTTTCCTGAGGAATACTAGTTGAGTAAATACTTAGTTTTGATATGTGGCCAGTAAATCCTGTCATGACACTAGCTCGATGTTTGAACAAGCCAATGTTTTCAAAACTTCCCTAGTATAAAACTTAATCCCCTAAACAATTATTTGTTTTATTTTTCCTTTATGATGTATTCCTAACGATATTGTTGAACAACTCAAAAAAACCCCAAAAAACTGTTTACATTGAATTTTAATAACAGACTAGAGTTTAATTATATTACTCTAATCTCCTTATTAAATTAACTTATTCTGGACAAAACTGAATGGAATGTATTGGAGCAGCATATTGCCATTGTACATGGGAAAGGTAAGCTTGTGTTACTGGAAAAGATGGTGCAGGTACAGCCTCCTTCATTCTGTAATACAAGAAGTTCTTTACAGAAGTATTTGCTGTAGTACTGATGTAAAATGTTACTTCAGGTGGTGGAATGTGTTAGACTGTACAGAAGCTGAATTGGAAGAAATGTCTTGTGACGCTTGCAAATGTCAAAACAAAATGAGCATTTACAGAATATGCATTTTATTGCTTCCCAATTTTATCATTATCTTAAGTGGCAAAAACTGTAGAAGTGTGACTGAAGTGATTGGCTGTTGGGTGGAAAGAATAGTATAATGGCATGCATGTAAGTCAGTATAAATATATACCTTATAAAAATAAAATCTTGCTTTATTGCCACAAAATATATATTTTTGTATTAGCTAGCAGCAAATAAAAATCTATTTTTTAATGTCAAAATGAATTGTGGTAAATATCTTAATCTTAAATAAATATACATATATAGTTTTTCTTTCTTCTTACGTTTTTTCTTTGGGGGGTGGGGGGCTGTTTGTTTTTAGAGTTCCTGTCTGCAAGCAGTGTCAATAGGCTGGGAAGGAGGTGTTTATGTACAAACATGCGGCCATACTTTACACATAGATTGTCATAAATCTTACATGGAATCTTTACGGGTAAGTAAAACTAAAGGTTTTGGTGTTTTGGAGCTGAACTGTTCTCAGTAAAATCAACGGATTTGTGCTGTTTGATTCAGTAGAAGAAAGATTGGGTGCTTCCTGTGTTTTACATGAATATACAAGATGTTTTTATTTTCCTTCCAGTACTGCAGATATTAAATCTCCCTTATTACATCTTGACCTTATTAACAGCAATACTTTGTTTTCAGTTATTCTGATATATTGGAAAAAATTTTGACTAAATTAATCCCATTCTTTAAAAATGAAATAATGCATTATTTTTCTCTGGTAAGCACATTCAGGTAAAACACGTCTTGCGCATCGCACTGGTTTCACAGATTCCTGTTTTGGTGTTCAATGTGCATTAGAAAGGACCGAGGAATTTAAGAAAAAATGATGGAGGAATTTTACTAATATAAATTTATGTGCTTGGTTATGTTGTAATATGAAAATTCAGTCATGAAAAATTAGATTATTATCTCTAGTTACCTATGATATATGTTGTTTTTATACATGAAGTTTAGAGAAATGAGTTCAGATAATCTAGCTTGTGAATCACACGTTTTTTCTCCATGGAAAATACCGTTGGGAAACTATCTATGATTTTAAAATAAAGTTCATTAATCAAGCGTCAGAAGTTGTGGGCTGGAAAGGACATCCTTATTTTCACGTTTCAGGATTACTTTATGTGGTATTTCTTTAGTTTTATTTTGTCGTAAGTTTTGTTTTGTTGCCATTGGGACAAAAACGGTGAGCAAGGCTTTGTAGTTTTAATACCAGCTTTGTGTATACCGTGGAATTTACCCCTGGAGAAACATGAAACTGTGCCGCCTTTACTGGCTCCCTTGCTGAATTGTTCTTTTGCATTTGATTGGAAAGAAACTTTTAGGGATAATTGTGTCATCTAGATAATTAAGTAAAATCTGGGCTTTCGTGGAAGACTCTTACTTTAGAGACTTTTGGAGGAGTAACGTTTTGCATCGTACAGGCCCTGAGTTCCCTTTCGTGGCGGATTCTCACTTGAGCTCCCCGTGAACCATCTTGTTGTGTTCTTGAGGGCTTGTGCGCTATTTAACTGAACTTCTAATTTGTGTTATTGGTGCCTGAAATTTAGTGCATAATAATTGCCTGTTTCCAGCGTTCTTAATAACAGAATGATTTTGTGTAGACTCATGTTTATCTTGATAAAAGCTATTTTTGTAAGGCAATCAGAGATCAACATCCAGAAGAGCACGTAAACGGTTTACCAGAGCGCCGCAGCGTCGGGGCGGGTTGCTTGAAGTTTAAGTTAGAGTCGGCGCTAACTTAGCAGTTCTCCCCTCCCCGCCGTGGGCAATGCTGAGGCAGCGCGTGAAGCTGAAGCGAGGTTGCTTGCCGGTGACAGGTCCCCCTGCTTCCCGGATAGATACTTCTGTATCCATATTTCCATCCTTCATGATAATGAAGAAATTAGCAGGGTGTTTTTGGCACGCTGCCCTCCAGTGGCTAGCTGATCAGGTTTTCCACCTGTGCCTCTTCTCATACTTCTCACGGCTGGAAAAAAATGCCTTTTGGCAAACGAGAAGACATTTTTAAGGGAGTCTTAAACTTTATAGGAATTGATAGACAGTGCAAGTGAAGTATTCAAAATATCTCATTCAGATATTTTCTAGTTTATTATCAGATAGCTATCGACAGTGAAGAATACTTGAAAAGTAGATGGCTTGTACCGTTTTTACTAAACTCTTTTACTAAAAAAGAGTGCTAAACTAAACAGGGGAGTCATTCCTGTTGTTATTTCTTTACAAGTGTTGGTTTTTAGAGATGTTTTTTCTCTATAAATCTTTAGGCCTGAAGTAATCAAAGAACAAGTTTTCATCTTCAGCAAATTTAATTTACATCTTTTTTTCCCCCCTGCCCCCCTCTCTTTTAGAATGACCAGGTCCTCCAGGGTTTTTCAGTGGACAAAGGAGAATTTACCTGTCCCCTCTGCAGGCAGTTTGCTAACAGTGTTCTTCCTTGTTATCCGGGAAACAATGTCGAAAGAAGCCTTTGGCAAAGTCATAGTAACAAGTGTATGCGAGATCTTGTACAAGAGGTGGAAGATCTTCAAGAACAGCTGGGAACTTTCCCAGTAAGCATCAGTGTAAGGCAGAAAGATCCTTGTTAATTTGCCTCTACCTTTCAGTTTTACGTTATGTTGTATTTTATGACCTTTTAGAAACGCCACAGTCTGGGAAACTTCATTTTCTCCTCTTTCTATTTGGAAGATAGCATACTATTTTTAAATTTAATCAAAATATTTGGAATGTTTACAGCTTTTATTACATTACCTATTAAAAATAAATCGAAGACAGCTATGACAAAAGTGTAATTCATCTAAATTTGTGAAGTACGTTTTCAGTTCGCTCCATAGTACTTTGCATTGAATTGAGTCACATAACATAAAACCAGTTTGTCATTTCTTTACAATGAAAAACACCAATATCCTCCTAACTAGAAGCTATTTAAAGACTGTCTGTTAAGAATACTTTAAGGTATGGATTAATTGTTTTACAGAGAGAGCTGTTTGCATCCACTCACGTGTTAAAAAGCTTTGTGAGGCGTTTCAGAATGATACAATTAATTCTCTTAAATTCTGCTAGCCTTCCAGTCTCAGTGGAGACTTTTATTCTAGAAATATTTCAAAGTAATAATACTTCTTTTTATTAGAGAATGATACTTTGTTTATTTTCATGTATTTGCGCAACGCAAATATATGCTAACATAAAGCAAGCTGAGGATTCTTGAGCTTAAGAGATGGACAAAACAGTGGAGCTTTATTATTCAGAACAGACCAGAATAACGTTTAGAATACTATAACATTTCTGTGGGGCAGAGACTATTGGCTTCTAATACACCTTTTTTCATAATCTGCAAATGTATTTTTTATAAATTTGAAAGTATTACGCTTTGTGATCAGCTGTTGCGTTTCTTCAGGTAAAATTAACTAATCTTTTTCATGTCTTTGTTCATAGTCTGAAACCAATCTCAGTAAAGAAATGGAATCTGTAATGAAAGATATAAAAAGTACTACACAGAAGAAGTATACAGATTATAGCAAGACTTCTGGATCACCTGACAATGATTTTCTATTTATGTATTCTGTAGCCAGGTGAGTATATTTTTTCTTTTTATAGTGTTTATTTTGAGTTTATCACTAACAGTATTGCTCACCAGTCTCCCATCCTCTTCAAAAAAAACCTTTTGGGCCACTTAGTTTATCAAGGTTACGTTTTCTGATTTTCATGTACATGAAAGAGAATGATTTCTCAGACATTTTTAGCATATGCAAGTGGCACAGAATCTGGAGAACATCTGGTCTACTGCTTATTTGATTTTCTTCCTTATTCAACATTCAGCAGAATGAGATCACTTCCATATTGCTGCCATATCAGTGGATTTTGAATCACAGAGCATTTTTAATCTCTCCATCAGGCATTAATTTTATTTACTTATTTGGTGATCACAGAATGACCCTATTCCGCATCAACAACCAAGGATCTCTCCTCAGATGAATAAGGCGACTTCTAAGAGCACCAAAGCTACCAGCATCTTCATTGTGATATTTGATTCCAGTTGTATTATTGTCAGTGTCGCAGACACGGTCTCCAAGGAAGGCAAATGCTCCCTCCCTCAATCTATACCACGGATTTCAAGATGCACTGAATGGTTAATCTGTTCAGGTTTCTTGTAATGCAGGGGTTTTCCCATAAGGGGAAGCTGGTCTACTCATAAGCAAATAATCTTCCAAACCCTTCACTATTAAGGCTCTCAGGGAAGGAGCTGATTGCAGAGAAGGTACAGGAGTGCAAGCAATGTCATCCAATGGTGGTTTTGACAACAGTTTCATAAACTCTAGTTGCTGAGTGTCTGTAGTTTATTTAGCCATTATATTACTTGTAGAATTCAGGTATTTAAAATAGTAAATTTGTTTAGTATATTTATTTTGAGTATATTTTATAACTTTATGATACTCTCTACATCTTATTGTGATGTCAGGTATAACTAAAATGCCATTTAAATATGGCAGGCATAACTGACAAAATAATTTTGACTGTTTTATGAATAATCTCACAGTAGAAGTGTAAGCACAGTTCTTTTTAATTACATGTAATCTTCTTCATAGGTATTTATGTATAAGATATTTTACTGCAAATCAATGAGAGTATACATTTGGCTTTAAGCTGAAGTCCTTTCTTGTAATGATATCTTCATCATATACCTTATTCTCTGTACCAGATAATTATCATTGGCTAGTTGAATCCAGACAAATGCTTGTGCCCACATAAAATGTATCTTCAATATCTGAACACATTTATGTAACAATTATACAGCAGAGAGACCAGTACTAAATATTTTAAAATAATGTTTTAGATATGTCATTGTTCCTCTAAAGTGGTATGTAGAAAATGAAATCAAGATCATAGCAAAAACAAGGCAATCCCTGAGAGGCAAGGCTAGATGTTGTGATAAAACGTGCATTTCTTCCTATCTGATACAGACAATGCTTGAAGTCTTGTGTTGTTAGGGTATAATTTTTGGGACCAGATTCTTGTCCTAGCCCAGTGTCTTTCTAATAGAGCTCTTGAAGATGCTTTTCTTTTTGTCCGTGCATGAAGGATTTCAGATTTTGGATTCAACCTTCCATATTGTTACCGTAAATCACAAGATCACTTAAGAGGGTGCTTGGTAGATCTTCTACAAAACAGTTAATTCCCGTTTTTCTTTAATTCAGCAACCTAGATTTGCAGACTTCTGCTACTTGATAATTGAGTAAGAACTACAAGTTTAAAAATCTTAAACTCTTTTTTTAAGTCATTTTGATGAACCTTAACAATTTGCATTTGTGAGCGAGCTGTTAATCTCCTGGACTGAAACATTTTTTACGTGTTTTTAGTATGTTTTGTTTAATTTTAAGTGTCCAAACAGTAGGCTACCTACGACAGCACTTTTAAATTACTTTTGAGTTACAAATTTAAATTTGCTTTCTGGAAGTTGTTCCTGTGATTTAGCCTGATGTTTTTTCCTTATTTCTATCGCCGTTCTTACTGTGGTAATGACATCTTCCTGTTCCTTACCAACCAATTACCTTTGAACATTTGTAGTCTCTTGTATTCTGACACATTTCTGTATTTTTGGTCAGACCATCCATTTACTCATTTTTTCTGGTATTTAATCTAATGTATAGATAAAGTGGTCAAGATGATAAGTAGCCCCTGTACAAATGAGCATTTCAAGGTAACCTAATGATATTTCTAATTCACTTGATAATATCAGGGGTCAATTAGTGTTAAATACCATTAATCATCTTATATTAACAAATTGTGTTCCATTTTCAATCAGAAAATGACATCCTCTGCAGTCTTCTCGAAAGATGCTAGTTTACAGCGGGTGGCAAGTTTTGAAGTGGGATTTTGCATGTTGAAATGGGAGCACTGTCGGTTAACCAGTAAGCGGTCACTTGCAGCGGCTTATCCTTTCTGGGAATGGGATATAGGAGCTTGCTCTTACTTCACTTTTGCTGCCCAGACATGTCATTGGTAGCAGAGGAAAGAAATTACAAGGAAGTTCTCCACCACCCAATGGGAGAGGTAGCCCCTGTCCCTTTTCCTAGCAGAAGAGGCATCCAGGGTCCTTGCATCCTCATTTGCGTGCACAGCTGCAACAGCAGCTTCTTAGTTACCTCCCCCTTTTCCTAGTCTCTTACCTTGTTAAATTTATACCTTTTTCCTGTGCATTCCTCCTTGTCTTTGCTGACGCAGGATTAGCACAGTGTCATTCACAAATCGTGTGTGCCTAGCTTTAATTTTAATAGCTCCACATGTAGAGTATTGACGACTGTCATTTGTGGCAGTGTCTCTTGGAGGACCGTGTCTACACTGTATAGCACTAGATCTCTTGCTTTCGTTGCCTGTGTGAACGAAGCCTTTGTTTTTGCTGTCAGCTAGGTATAGACAGATATAAAAACATTGTGTTTTTCCCTGCCAGTCTGCGTCTCAGTATCTGTTTTTTCCATGTATACGCTGTTCTTGTAAAGTGAAGTGAAAAAGATATGGTACTTAACTTTTATTCTCCTGTCGCCCCAGAACAAGGAGGTGCCTCCAAATATGTTGCCCTCCTGGAGAGGGCATTGCTGTTTTGCTTACTCCCATGCGGTTCTGGTATGAATTCTGATAAACATGCAAAACCTTTTCTTTTCAGATATGTTCATTCTTTAATGAAAGCCAATGGAAGTAGGGTGAAACAGGTCTGGTTTTGGATCGGGAATCTGTACAGCTGAGCAAAATCCATCCTTTCTCCTCATTCTTTTTTTTTTTTTGTGGGTGAGGAAGATAAAGCCAGGTGACACTTTATGTCACAAATTTTTTTGCTCCAGTGAGTAGTGCAAAGAAGAGGTATAGACTGAGGAAACAGTGGCTCCTAAATTGATTTTCTTTCTCCTCCTTCCTCCCTTTTCAGGGAGTTGAGATGGTGAAGGATACTTTGAGACCACTCTGCGTTTCACTTCTCTGTGGGATGCCCCTGTTTTTCCTTTAGCAAGGAGAGGACAAGCACTCTGCTTTTCTTCCCTTCGGCGGGGCCGGGTGGTACTGGAGGTTTTAATCAGAGCCTCCAGGCCGAAGGGAGCTTGAGTGGGGAGGTGATATGCTAGTGTCTTTCAAAAATGATTTAGAGCAGTATCCGAACATGCTCATTTTAAAGGAGAAGTGTTCCAGTTTCCAGGAGATACTTCCCACTGTTTAAGTATGTTCTGAACATGCCGTAGAGGAAAAGGCTCATGTTTATGTTTTCAAGAAAACTGAGCTATAAGCTTCTGTCTTTGAGGAGCTTGGGGCAATAAAGAAGTGGGTGAGTATGCAATGTGTGATGGAATGTGTGACCAGAAATCGCTCTCCTTACATTCCCTATAGTGAAGAGTGATACTGTGCACCAAGATGTCCTGTGCACCAAGAAGGATTTTGTCAAGCTGTCCTTGAGTTTTGTTTTGCAAAGTTGTATGTATGTCTTGGGGAAAGGGAAATTGAAAATGCTAGGTCTAAAATTGCTCATAGAAATTCAGGTAGTGTTTTTGATTAAATCTTAATTCTCTTGGTTTTAATAGAAGGTTGCCATTAACTTTGTTCAACAAATTAGTTATCGGAAGCTTTGTAGAAATAAAACACACTCGTTTCATTTATATTCCCAAGATGAACTAGCACATGCTGATCTCTACAGTTGCTGTTTTGTCCACTAATATGAAATCCCTGTCCCTGTTTCCTTGCTGGTAGATTTTTAGGAGTTCAGTGAGCACTGCAAATTGCCTGAAGAGTGGAAAATTCCCCTGTCACACAGATGCCCTTATCAGCAGCAACCAGATGGAGCTCAGAGCAGGCACATTATCAATGTTAAATTGCCTTTTTCTCTGAGTAGAGAGGATTAAAGCATTCCTTCAGAAATGGGTGGCATAAGCTGCAAACTTAGGGATAGTAATATTTTGAAATGTTACTATTTTAGAAGTATCTCAACAAACACTGCATATCAAAAACAGAGTATTCTCTCAACCCAATGGAGCTGAAATCTTTTAAAAATAATTTATTTTTAATAAAATAGTCATCCCGTAGTTTCATCTTTAATAAATATGGATGGGTGTGTACTTATCTTAGATGTAATATATGCCTAAACCTCCAGAGTAGATTTTAGTAAGCATTCAGTCTAGCACTGGTTGGTTTTTAAATAAAGAATAAAGTATGTACAAGGCCGAGCTTTGCGGTTTGGGTGAAATTAACAAAATAACATTTCAGAATCACAGATTTTTATTCCTTCCTCTTAATTAAAGGAATGTTTGTTGACTCGTTAAAACAAACTCTCAGAGAACATAATATAGAGTGTGTTTTCCAAGTCTTAGGGGTAAATGACAATACAGGACTGAAACATGCAATTCTGAAATCAAACAAAGCTATTGAGTTTGGCCTAAACAATTGGTATCTAAGGATCAGCTTACAATAATGCTAAGAAATAAAGCATCGATGGAGCATGCAGAGGTTTAGAGAAACAGCTCATGTCTCATACTAATGAGCTGCAGTAAACACCAGTGTTCGTTCAGAATTTACCTCCAAGGCTTTTATTAACTATCCTATCAATAGAGGTCAGTTCTTCCAGAATAATTTAAAATATTTTCATATTTAGTTAGTTGATGGCCTATCCGTTTGTTTAAAGCAAAACAAAATCCCTGTTATTAAAGAGCACACTTCAAAAATAGATCCGATTGATTAAAATTTAGCCGAGTTGTATGTTGTCTTTTCAGGTTTGTACATAAACTCCCTTGTTATCAAGGAGCTGTGTGTGCATACAGAAAAAGCCTCAGATTAACATTTATTTATACTTCAGTCACAACTGTAGCAGCTCTCATACAGTGCTTACTAAACGAATCATTTTAAATCACAAGTGGTAATATCATTGTAACGTGTATTTTATCCTGAGTCATATTTTGGTAGTGTCTAACACTAACGATTAGTTGACAGCATTCTTTCCTGTAGTATATGCTGAGAGTTGGTGGTGAATCTAGAAGCTTGAGTAATGCCATTCCATTCAACACTATTATATTTTTCTTGCAGAACAAACCTGGAGCTTGAGCTGGTCCATCGAGGAGGCAATTTATGTTCAGGAGGTGCAAGCACAGCTGGGAAAAGATCGTGTTTAAGTAAGTGTTGTTTTATTAAGTGCAGTAAATAATTATTAGATGATTGAGTGAAAATGCCTATTTCTTCCTAACATCTAACATTTTCTAAATAATCTCGACTTTTTTCTTTTAAGGACCTTTCCTTTGTCATAGTGCATCTTTATTTTCATTATAATTTGAGTGATCTGACATTGCTTTGTGCAAATTATTCAATAGAACTGCTCATGTACTGTGATTATAATCTGTTTAGAAAGCAAGCGTCATACTCTTTGTGTAATATTTTTAATAACATTTTTCTGAGCAAAACTATAAGTATTTTAAGGGTAAAGCAGAATTTTTATGCAAAGCTGGACTTTGTTACACCCTGGTTATTGCTAGTAATAGTAAAGAAATTTGTTTCTCAGGGTGGTAATGAAGCTCATGCTAGCTGCATATTTTTAAGCATGGGACCTCTTGATGATGCGTATCTTTAATTTGCCTAGATTTTTCTCTGGCTGGAAGGTTTTGCGACATTTGTCAGGAGAGGTTCTCAGATCTTCGTTGTTCACTACAAACCTTGAATATTTGGCAAATAAAGCACTTCTGGTTGACGGAAGGGCTATTTGTTAACATAAAATCTTTTAGTCTTTTATTGGAAAAGATGGGACTTTATTTTCCCATCTCACAGGAATTTTAGAATTTCTAAAGTGGTATAAAATATTTGGAGGAGACTATGATGAGCAACGTAGGGCAGAGATTTCATCTTAAAGTTGGAAAGCATTTCAAAATTTTGAAGTGAAAACAATTTATAATGACGTTTATTTGGAAATAAGTTACCCTTGTCTTCACATGGTTTAAATAGCCATACAAGATCTGTACAAGTTTTGATATTTTGAAGTTTCAGCTGGGGGAAGGGGGAGTGGAGGTAACCTTTAATCTGTAAGGTAGTGTTTGTATCTCATCTCTCATCTTTGAAAACCTGTAGATAAATTCCAGCTTCTCTGTACGAAATCTTTAATGATATAAGTGAAATGAAATAAATTACATCTTAGAACCCTGTGAAATGTTTGATATTATAGCAGTACCAAATTTGTTGCATCTATCTATTTAAAAGCTTCATGTGTATATGATAACTGTTTTTCTCTCAATGCTTTACCACAACTAATATCTGTAAGTGCAGGGAGATTAGACTGTCCAAAGAACGGTTGCACCACCAGATTGCTGGGCAGCTTGCTCAGGGTATAGCTGTATGGCTCCTTCGTTTCCATTTGAGCTGTATCAGTTGAAACCAAGGGGAGAACCATTTTTAAAGCTTAAAAAAAAAAGAAAAAAACCTCCACCAAGCTGATGCCTTGGTAGCTGCCTCTGTAGTTAGTGAAAAGATCAGTCAGGGTGTTTAATTGACTTCCCTCAAGTCTTGTAATGAATGGAGAATATGTTAATCATTGGAGAAACTTCTCCTTGGAGAAGTACCACACCTGAAAAGATATATGGGGAATGTATCGCCACTGGAGAATTGCATTATGCTGGATCATGACTTAAAAATGACAAGACAAGCCTACTAAGTTCTGTTTGAATTCATATATCATACTTACCTCTTTTTCCAGTACCTTTACTAGTTTACCAATAACTGTATATCTCACAGAAAGTGCACCAATGTATCTGTTCATCAGAATAAGTTACTGGAACAAGGTGAACTTATAGAAAGTTAGATATTTTTCACACTTGAGAATTATGGAAATTACCTTCTTAAAAGAAGATTTTATTGCTTTTTAAAGTAGGTGTTTACAAAATTGAAAATATTTATGAAATATATGATTCTTCAATGGTGTATGGAAGAATTTATACAAATTTTACATAGGTGCTCTCTCTCTTTTGCAAAATGAGCTTAAAGGAATTTTACTGGTTACTTAACGATTAAATGCTAGCCTCTTCAAACCTGACTGGACACAAGTTTAAATACTTTGTGTTGTGATAATGTGGGTCATCTTTTGTGATTTGTGCATTTTTGCATACTCGTGTGTGAGGACTTAGTTTGCAATTGTAAGAGTATTTCAGTATAACTCAAAATTGCGTCAATATTTTTGAAAATGTGATAACAATCCTTAATTATATTTTCACCTATAATATACTGAGTTCTGCTGGTTTACTATAGCATTCTTCTATTCCTTTCTTAGACTGTTGTGTAACTTTGTTTATTGAATGTGCTGTTTACGGAGCTGGCGCTTTTTCCTGTTGCAGTTGCATTGTTTCCGGGATTCTGCTGACCGTTTCTGATGAAAGGGTGAGGACAGCATTTCAAAGTCACGTACATGCTGTTTCACACGCTTTGGAGTAGAGTGATAGATTTCCTAATTTTGATCTGAATCAGTCATGTGGGTATTTTTAGTATCTAACTTGCACTTCAGAAAAATTTAAGAAGGCCTTGAAAGCTTTCAGACATAAGGCACTGTGTATTTGAATGTGTTGCTGCTTTAAACTGTCTGGAGACATAAACGTCATCTGTTCATTACTAGAACATTCACATGCTGTGAAAACCATATGAGCATTTTTTTTGTTTTAAGGTGAAATAACAATCCAACTAGTCATATTTAATGTTGCCATAAGATAGGCACATTTTTAATGTAAGGTAACTTAGAGGTCCTTCTAGAACAGAGCTGACAGACTCTACTTCCATTTAGTGGTAGTGTATTTAGTTTTGGACAGTAAGCTGATTATGACTAATGGCAGCAGAATTACTTTTCCTTATATAGCAGGTTTATTTTAACTAATTGATTATAGAATTAAATGAGGTGATTCTTTCATTGCCCCTTCCGTATACATTTAGATGCATTTATAGGAAAAAAAAAAAAAAAGTTGCAGTTCTTTAGGTATTTCTTCTATAATGGATTTTACCTTTCGATACTTGTGTCTTTCTTCAAGAGATTTTCTTGGTTTTGCAGTTTTGCTTAAAATATACTGACAGCCTTTTTGTTACCTTAAGCAGTAGGGACTGAATGATTTAAAAAGTCACCCATTCTCTAGAGCATGGACGCTATTTTACTGATGTCTTATTTGTACAGCTTTAAACTGTTTTTATTTTTTAAACATAGTTCTTTTCAGGTACAGCAGCATTAATCTAAACCACAAGCTCTCTTTGGTTTTTCTTATGTCTGAGAAAAAGAGGTGTCTCCCTTGTGATTAAGCACACCACTCTGTAGTAGTCTTGCAACAGCTGTAAAGTTTGGTGGTTGGATATTGCAGAAAACGGACTGTGTTGTCCCAGGTGAGCTGCTACAGCAGCAAGCGCCAGTGAAGATGGTGGGAACAAAGAGGTCAAGAGCTGTGCGAGTGGATTGCACCAGGAGGGCAGCTGCTCTGGGGAAGTCAAATTAAGAATGATTAATGTAGCTGTTAGTGTCAGCGACTGAGTCTGTGCGACAAGAATGAAGAAGAAAATTTGGCTGTAAATTTGCCATTTTAAGGTTTAAAGTTGTGTATGCTTATACAAGTAAGTGTTACTGTACAGTATGCAACGAAAAAGTGCAAATAGAGCCCTATTACCTATTTACTTAAAAACATTGAGTCCTATTTTAAGGATGACACTGAAGTTTTAGAGTCTAAGGCCTTGAAAGTCTCATGTTTCCTGATAAAAGTTATGACATTTAACAATTGTTCAGGTTTTATTTTTCTGTTCTATAAATTTTAAGAGATCTGATGTTTTACTTCGTTTTTTGTTGCTCAGTGTTTATGGAGATGCTTCAGAAGACAATATTCAGGTGGAACAACTAGTACTTCTCTGTACCATTTATGCATATTTCTCTCTTCAATATTTGTATGCATGCTTTTCTATGTGATTGTTACTCTAGTAACCTCACGATAGTGGATTAACAATTCCATAAAATTTAAACAGATTTTTATAAATGAATTTAAAACGTAGTTCCCCCCCCCCTTTAACTTTTAATGAGTGTTTCTTTCTTTTTTGGTTGCTTTCTTTTCTTTTTTTCCCCTTTTCCTCTTGTCATAAGTATAGGTATAGATTTTTTTCAGGAAGGGTTACATAGTCTGCCACCTTGTCCTCTTACTTCAGCTTCCCTGCGTAGAAGCTCCGTATCCTTGCACTCTTCTGAATTAGTGGCATCTGGCCTTTCGGCATCAGTTGCATTAGTGGGAAAAGACAGTCATTTACAAGTGGACATCAAAAAGTACTTGAGACTCATGTAAGCTGGCCTTAAATAAAGTGTCCAGCACCTTCATAACCTTCTGTGGCAGTACAAACCACCACTGTATCATCACACTGTTTTTTGTCCTCTTGTTCATTTGAAAGCTCTCTATTTTGCCTTTGTAGGTGGCTTGGTGATGTCATTCATCGTGAATATGTTTTTAGTATCACTTTAAGCAGTACTTTTACTGTTCTCTTGAGCACAGAAAATCTTACTGACGTGAAGTATTTCCTAAGCCCTTCATGCTATTATCTTTGCACATATATACTCCTTCTGTATCAGTTTTTCCAACCACGTTGGTTGGTAATGGACATCTCCGTTTTATCCTTATAGCTGATGATATTTGCAGCTAGCAAGTATGGTTGGTTCCTATGGGAAGAGAAAGCTAATTCTTTCAGGAATTGCTCAATGCAACCATGTCCTTCCTGTAATCTACTGTGACAAGTATGGTTGCAAAGATTCCTAACTAGCTTTCTGCAGTCGCTGAAGGAAACTAGAATGATAGAATGAAACTGTTTTTCAGTAATGCTTTTTCCTTTCATACAGTGGGTTTTGTCAAGGTATGTGCAGACATTTGCGTTGTCATTGATCATTCTTAGTCTATGGGGGTGTCTTTGCCTCTCCTGCTCCTTTTTAGTTAGGGGCTGGCAATCTGCAGATCTTTGGAGGCATCCGTTCATCCTAACTTTGAAAAAAGCAGCCTTTCTCAACAACAAAGGATCCCAACAGTTTCCTAAGAAGCTTGACATACCATTCATACCAGAGAATTAAAAAAAAAAAAAGAGAGAGAGAGAGAGGTTAGATACAGTCCTTAAAGGGAGAATTTCATTGCTGAAGATGATCTCTTACGCTGGCAAGTTTGGTGCAGAGGATAATTAGCTGCTGTATCAGCAATTAAGACTGAAGATTTTGTAAAGATTATTCATCTCTTAATGCCTTAAAAGCTTTTCCTAACCTTCAAAAAAAGTATTTTTTTTTTTAACTGATTCCAATCTACTGGATCAGTGATGAATGGAAAGGTGCTGTCAGCAGGTCTTTGCAGCTACTGTTGCTAAGTAGACTATAAAAGCCCTGTAAGGACAAAAACTTCCTGAATTTCCCTATTTAAGAACCAGTTCCCATCTGCTTGTATCAAGTGGTTCTTGTTATGATCTACATTCTTCTTGATAGTTCCAGCAGACTTTGAGGAAAGAAGGGTGTAATGTCTCTTGTGTGGTAAGATCTTCACACAGCAGTTGAGACAAGGATGCTTTCTATTCCGCTTGCAGTGAACTGCTGTATCACTATGCTTTGTGATCCTTTTGACACTGTAACTATGGAACGCTAATTTCTAGAATGAGAGAAGAATGGATCAAAATAGCTAAAATGAGGACTAGTCAAAATAGACTAGACCACAAGATTTTCATGACAGTGATTATGTGCTATTTACATATTCCTAAAATATAAATACAAGAAAGACTGGGAAAAAAGTCATCTGGGCTTTTGCAAGCAAAATGAGAGAGTCAGCTAACCCATTAATGTTCTTTGTCATTATTATTACTGCACATTGTAATACACTGTGTAAATGGAATTAGTTTAAAAAAAAAAAAAAATCCTGTGAAATCAACTTTGGCAATTTGGAATTTTTTTTTTTTTTATGGTCAAGAGACCATAAAGCAAATACCTTGTGGAAATGCAAGATAGCTTTGGAGAAGAGCAGATCAAGTTTACAAGTGAGATCAGCTGCATATAACTACTTGAATTGCTCATTTTCTAAGTTCAGCACAGTGTTTGATTAAATTTTGCCATTCACCTATCAAATCCTTGTCTGGTCATCTCTGAATTAGTTTTCTTTTGTCCTGTGCAAACTGTGATAGACGTGAAAGAGCTATTAAATCACCTGTAATCCTCCTGCTTTATGCACATTGGGATAGCAGAATGTTAAGTGCTTCATTGACATCTCTACAGTTTTGCAGTGGAGCAGTGCGCTACTACATTCTACAGCAATGCGCTACAGCGCAGCAGTGTGGATATATAGGCAAAATACCAATTATTCTTGTTTGTCGAGAGGAGAAGCACTGGAAGACTTCCTCTTGCAGCTTCAGTCCCAGCCCAAAGGCAGTGTCTTCTCCTTTCAGCTGCTCTTTTGAAAGTACTGATTCCAGTTCAGTTCGTTGCTCCTCTTTCACACCGGGTAACCCTGAAAGTAGAGCTCCTGTAGGAACGCTGGGAAAGAACGTACCAAGAGCCAGTAGCGCTGCATGGAATAATAGATTTATTTTGGTGATTTTTAGAAATGGAATTAGAGAAACCTACTATGAATCGAAGTTAAAACTAA
Source organism: Struthio camelus (assembly GCF_040807025.1). Lineage (NCBI taxonomy): Eukaryota > Metazoa > Chordata > Aves > Struthioniformes > Struthionidae > Struthio > Struthio camelus. The sequence goes on along the minus strand of NC_090947.1, from coordinate 23,562,117 downwards.
TGCCAAACTGGTGAATCTTGATGATGCTATTAAGCATTTTTTTTTTTTTTTAGAATATAAGCTTTATGTGTGTGCTGTGAAAGCAAAGGCCATCCGAGTTGCAGAGTTGGGACTTAGCTGCTTCAGTGTAGGTAATATTTGAGTCATATGAACATATGTTAAAAAACAAAAATGGTATTGCCCACTGCAGTGTCTAAAGTTTGGAATCCTGCCAAACCTCTGGTGGCTTGCAGGACTAAGTTGTATTCGAATTTGAGCTTTTGTTTTTACTCAATTTAACTGGATGCAGCCTGTCTCTAATAATATGAAGCTATTAGCAGAAATTGGAAGACCCAGTTAAAATTCTTTTCACCATTTATTTATCACGATTAGTTATCAATGAATCTGTAATTTTGATGTTGCTGTGTTTTTTTTTTTTTAATGAATAGGCTGCTACCGAGCTTCGGTTAACAATATTATTTTGGAGACTCTAAGCTACACCCACGTCCTGCCTTTCTTATGTATGAGGGTGTTATGCGTGAGGGAATTGCCCGTAAGATGCACTGTGAGCTGTGGAGGAGTTTGGAAAGCCTAACGGGTTACTGCCTTCCTTTTTTTCCTGCCCAAGACTAGGCTGAGCTATGGTCTGTGGTCCATTGTCATGTTCCTGTATTGCTGCTACTTGTTAAAAGCTGAATGTGTATTTTGAAGCTTCTAAATAGTGTATCAGATAAGGGGAGGAGATTCTGTTATTTTGTGTTTAGGCTCTAGAGTGCTGCATGCTCGTGGGATGCACCGTGTTTGCACTAGGGGAAAAAAATGACTAAGATCTTACAGGGGGCACTTACCGTGGAATAAACCATGAGATGAACTCAACACGCAGACTTCTTTGTGAAGACTTACTGGATGGGTCCTCACACCGTTACTGAGGTGTAAAACAAAACTGTTTGTGAAGAAGTAATCCAGTGTATATCTTCCTCTAGTCTAGTCCTTATTTTTTCCAAAACAATTAGCAATTCTGTCAAAAACGAGAGTACCAGAGTAATAGAAAAATCGCAACTTAATTTTACTAACTTTGAAGGTTACAGCTCTCAGGCAGCTTTTTGTTACTGTGTTCCCGTTAGGGGGCAATGTTATTCCTTCCTTACTCAGGGTCTAGAAACAAGCGCATGACTGTGCTGCATTGACTTAGAGAATATCTTAGTATTTTAAAATCAAATTATAAAAAGTGCTTAATGAAAGGTCAGTGTAACCACATCTTATTACCTACTTCCAAGCTTTACATTTAAGTGCTATCAACGCATTTTGTTGTAAAGCACTGAGATTGCGGTCTTCATAACACACAGAAAAGATGACTGTCTTACAAGACTGCTAAACTAAATTTTTCTGCTCAAATTCAAACAATGTTAGAATGTGTCTTGAGTCCGCAAATGTTATATAGCTGGAGATTACAAATAAATTGTCTAGTGATAGATGCTTGCCTGCTTAATTTTGTAATAAATAAAAGCACAGGAAAATAGTTATTACAGGAACAGAGGGTTAATTAATTATGCTAAGTGGTTTTTTTGCATAGTTGCCCATTTTTGTTTGATGCAACGAGCAGTTTGGAAAAGGCTGACAGTCCTTTCGGGAGCAGAGAGACAAGAGGGAAGGAATGGATAATTTCATGGCTTTCATTTAAATAAAGAAAAAATCAGTATGTTTTCAGGGTTTTGAAGTCCATCAGCAAAGCAATGTTTTGTTAGGATTCCTCCTCTTGCCAGAAGAAAAGATGACTTATTTTGTCCTCATTGACTGTTTTTGTTCAGAAAGCAGGTGACAGCAATCAATTCCAATGCCATCTACATCTCCAATTATTTTACAAACCCCAGGAGCTAATTACAGCCCTCAGGCTCTGCCAGTCAGCTGACTTCATCATGCGACTTTTTTGGCCACTGCATACCTCTGAGTAATTGTCTATTTATGGAAAATAAATTAATAGCTGCTATTTCTGCTTAAAAAAAGAGGACCTGTAAGTGAGAGCGTAGGCTGAGTGAGTAGGCTGTAGAGAGAAAGGAGAGAGACTGAGAGTGTGAAGCAAAGGGATCAATTGAGAGGAAAAAAGAGTGAAAAGAGGAGATGGCAAAATACGAAGGGGGAATGTTAAAATAGAAAGTGGGGAAAAAAGGAAAGAGTCTCTCAGAAGAATTGAACAGGGGAAGCAAATGTGACAGCAAAAAGCAAGACAGTATGATGGGAGGAAAAAAGTGAGCAAAATCATGGACAACAATATTTTAAAATATGATTTTGCTATAAATATAAGAAGGTAAAAATACATATTTTTGCCTAGACTGTAACTGTACCATAAGCACAAAAAAAATGAAGTTTGAGATTCTTATCGTACGTCCATCTCTGAAGATGCTGTGAAAATAGATTGTGCCTGCCTTCTTGGCTTGCTCAAGAGAGGAGAGAAAGACTAGATGTTATCTGTATTTGTGTTGATTGTATGATTCACTGAAAAATGAAAATGGTGCATCTTAGTATATGATACTGTAATAATTTGCATGAATAGGAAACTTAGCATCCTTGGTTCAAAAGTTCTGAAAGTATTTTGCAAATTAAATCTCTTTGACCCAAAGGACGTACAGATGATTTTGGATTGATGAGTTTCAGCAAACTTTGCCGATAGGTTATACAGATGAACTATGCCATTACGAAGACTATTGCTGCTTTAGTGTCATTGTGATGTAGTCAGAAGATCTTTTTTTCTCTCTACCAAAAGTTACCTGCAAAATAGCCTTAGAAGGGCAAAAGGAAAAACCTTTCAAGGATGAGGGGCTGAAGTGGTCCTGCTGTAGACCAGAACTTCTAGCAACTTTAGGTTAACTTTAGGTACGCTGAGCACAGATCTTCATCTACGTGAAAGAGGAGTAAAAGTTATATTTTACAAGCATATCAGTCTCCTTTTAGAACAAATGTGTAGCAAAACATGGCTTCTTGTACAGACTAGAAAGGGAAAAGGAAGTTGGCTTGGACCCTTAGCAGTATAACAGCATATGAAACAGTGTGGTTAAAAAGACCTGTAATAAATATGTGGATATGGTATTTAACCAGCATTAAAATAACTGAGATCTGTGTGTAGCTTTCTAAACAGTCTTTCTCTCTTCCAGAATTTCAGTAGAGGAAAAAAAGGTGTCATTCTTCTTGTATGCCCATATCTTCGCCCTCTTCTGTAGAAAACTTATTTCTCTTCAAAACCTTTAAAAAAAAAACGTTATTAGGTACCAGTACATTTGGAACTAGAAGACTTTGCAGAATCTTACAGCATAAATGATGGTGAGCTAATGGAAAATATACTCTATTGTATATAATAATTACCAATTTTCTTCTCCACCTTTCAGATCAGCTGTTCCACGTGTTGGCCATGCACATGCGCCTCTACAGTATTGACTCGGCGTACAATCCCTGGAGAAAACTAACCCAGCTGATGCAGGATAAAAATTCAGAGCAAGTATTTTAATTTACCAAATACCTGTTTTACCTTGTGAATGAAACATCTTTACAGAGGGATTTTGAGTAACTTTCTACCTTAATTTAAATTCTCTGTGAGGTAGCCTGCAAAACTTAACCTCTGAAAATTACATATCTATATATATTTTTAAAAAATTTCAATTAACTTTCACATAAACTATTCTTGTTTTGATCTAAAGCTTAAATACACCGCCTCGAAACTTCAGTACACGCAGATATCATAGTATTAGATAAGTGGTTTGGTGCAGATGTTCTTGGTATGGATGCTAGCAAAACTTACATCAAGATTAAATCCATAAATAATTTATTGAACACTGGTAAAAGAAGAATAGCTGTTACAGAAATGATATAAGTAGGCCTAATACATGTGAGAAATAATTCCAATTTATGCTAGAATATTTCATTGTCCTTGTATTTTTAAACATGCTATTTTCCTGAATTTGCTTTTGTAGCATTAACAGTGTACAGCTGTACAAGGATTAGCAAGGAAATGACTCATGTATCTCCGTTTTGCAAGGTCTCATCTTCCTACTTTTCTCAAGACCCTTCATTTTTCAGATTCTACCTTGACAGGGGTCATATCACTACCTTCTCTCTTGCCTAAAACCAGATGATTATTTTTTGAATTTTTTCCCCTAGTGGGTAGCTAACAGTGTAGGAAGAAAACAGTCTTTTTTTTTTTTCCTCTTGGTACCTTGAGCACATGCTTCATAGCTAAGCTCTCCTCTTTGTAGCTGGAAATCCTGTTGAAGATTCCGTCGTTCAAGTGCCAATCCAGCTACATAATCATCAGTGTGTTTCTAGGAGCCTAAGGATGAAAGGATTGAAATCTAGAATTATTTGATCTACCATGATCATAATCTGCAAATTAGGAAAAATTAGTGAAATCTTTGTGCTTGCTTCAAGTTTGAGATTTTGCCAGGTCTTTGCCATCAACACGAGATTGGAGCCAGATCTTTGCCATCAACGCGAGATTATTGCAATAATTAGATTAGATTAACAGATTAGTTTATAAATTATTAGCAGAACAAAATGTCAAGAATTTTGTAACCTGAAAACCTTCTTTATTTATCATGTGTTCAGACCTCTTCAGGAGGACATGAGCAATGCAGCTTTCAAATGCTGGTTGATGCTGTATCTTTATGTGATTCTGCCCTGACCTAGAACAAGCCAAATAACAAGCCAGTAGAACAAGCCAAATAAATTTCAAGTGTAATTGACTGAGAGTTATACTAAGCGAAATTAAGATCACATTGATGGGTTGTTGACAGTTAGAAATGGTTGTGGGACTGATGTTGCACTTCTCATTTTGGATATTTGTAAAGATCTTACTGGGTTTGGAAGCGGCTGTTAAAAAAGGTGCTCCTTTTTCTGCACGTCTTGCTAGGCGCAGCAACTTTTTCTTGCCATTGCAGACTTGATGGAATTAACCATGCATTTGTCACATTGATGTTTGATTGTTGCAAGTGAGATTTGATTAGGCTATGTTTTGGACCACTTGGAGACTAACGGAACTGCAGAATGTAACAGCCTGCTTTGCAAGAGGCATTGCATGCTGGGAATGCGTTTGAGCAGTCCTGTTTTCTACACTGGTTTTCAGCAGATTTCTTGGTAGAGCTGTAGCTGTTGATTTTGCACTATAAAAAGTCCTAAATGGTTTGGGAAGCTATACGTGAGGTACCATTTGTCATGCCATGAGATATTGTTACTGTTGAGATGGAGAGATGCAATCAAGCTGGAATTTTTTCCTTAGTAGTAAGAGGACCGAATTGCTCGTGTCTTGGGATGCTTTTCTTGCCTTAATCTGCAAGACCCCAAATTCATTAACCTTCTGACTCTGTTCTGCATCTGTTTTTTCAATTCTCTAAATTTTCAGATAGAAAACTTGCAGAGAAGGAGGAATATTCATGGACAGTTGGGGCCATAATGTTTTTTAATGTGTACAAATGGCATAAGATGGATTTCCTATAATTATATATTAGAAATTTGAAGAAATAGTTTCACTTGAAGATTGCTTTCACATGATTGGTGCGATAATTGTACACTTTTTAGAGTCAAAGAGCCTTTTGAGGAATCCAGAATAGTATATTTTTCCAGGTACAGGAGAGAACGCTCAGAGTAATGAAAAGGTGATACAGTGCTGTAAACTGAAGAAGATTAAGAGGTTGGAGGAGAAATACCACTGGAGGTTTAGGATGTGAATTGCACTCTGACATTCTGAGACTAGCCAAACAGTGTAAATCATCATCCCGAACCGTATATGAGACTCTCATTAAAGGCGGTAGAAATGAATGTCGGTGGGAGAAAAAGATCTGTATGACCTGGCTGTATTATTGTGACTCCAGACAGTGCAACACCAGCAAAGTCACAGTAGCTAAATATCTTTAAACCGAACATTGTTAATTTACTTACTTGTTGCTTGTAAACTTCACATAAAACCTCCGTTGTCAAGGAGAAGAGTATTCTTTATCCAAGATCTTTGACTTCCTTTAAAAATAAGGAAGAAACTTCTCACCAACATGCTCAATTTTTCTGTTTTGTTTTTACTTAGTATTGCAGTTGAAAGCAGTTTTCTAAAGAGATTATTGCATCATTATTTATTTTTCTTTTTTAAGCTTTGAACATTATCTACGTAACACTTGTGTCCACACGTTAGGTTTTTATCCTTATTTAATTGTCGTCACTTTATTTAAATACATTCATATTTAGAATTAAAATTACCCTGATACAGAGCTCACAATTTCTAGCTTGGTTTTCCTCAATCCATCTCTCACTATTCCACAGAATTACTCTGGTGAACCTCCCAAAGTCCCTATTCTGTCCAGCATCTTCCTCCATAACTGTACCTAGATCATTCTGCAGTTGAAAATAACTGCTAAAGATAGGAGTCGTGCAATGACTCCCAGGTAAAGTAGAAATAAGGAAATTTTGAGCAAGAAGATACCCTATCAAAAAAGACTTAAATAATGTGAATTATTTGAAGGAAGAAAAGAAAAAGGTAGAGCTAAATATGATGAACTGTGGAACTCTTGAGAATAAATAAAGTTAGTACTGGGTGTTTTACACCAGGATATAGTGGATTCTTTCTTGTATGCAAGTTTTTTTTTTTTTAGTCAAATTTAATATACACTTGGTTCCACAGGCTGTGGTTAAGCAAATTGTTCTGCTAGGGACAAATCTGGTCTCAGTGGTGGTCAAATAAACAATTATTGTAGTGTAAGTGGGGAATCATCACTTCTGGCAGGGGACAGAAAAGGAGCAGCTGGAGGCAATAGTTACTAGACCCAGATGTGACTGGAATGGAATAGAAGACACCTCTTGTTCCAAATTAAAACAGAACTTGCCATCCGTCTGCATCCTTTGCCAAAGAAGTAATTCCCAGGTAACCTCTCAGGAGGAGGATGCTGAATGCAGAGGCAGAGTTGCTAAGCTGTCATATCATCTGATAGACAGCTCTGGTATTGGCACAGAAAGCAGTGCAGCCCAGTTACCTTGGAGTGGAGGAGAGGTCAGTCCCACAGAGAAAATTAAGCATTGCATTTTTATTTTGGCATGTGTTTATATTGCATTGTATGTACTCTAGCCCCCTCCCCCCTTTTTTTTTAAATGGAAATATAAATAAAATACATTTGATTCCTTTTATATTCCTTCAGTCCCATCTGAAATTGTACTAGCTTTCTTTTTATTTGCTGCTTATGTGGCACAATCTTTTGGAAAGTCAGATTTATCAAGCTTTCACATATGCACTGGGGATTACAGGGTGGGTAATTTCCATACCCTAAACACACTTTATAAATTCAGTTTCAGTATCATAATGAAGAAGTTGCTTAGGCTCTTAACAAATGACAGAGGAGTTTTTAAGTGCTTAATGTGCTACAGTACTTGATGTAAACTGAAGCAGCTTATCTAAAACCTTGACATTTCATATAGCTTTACTTCTCCAATTCATATGGAATGAATAAATTAGACAAATAGTTCACCTGCTCCTGCATTTGAAAAATGAGCACATTTATTTGTGATGTTGCCAGTCAATCATTGTGTATGTAAGAACATTTGCTAATTTTGTCAGAATTGATATTTGACCTAACTGTTAAATCACTGTTAAATGTTATTAATTAGTGTTGATACCCTTTTGAGAAAGCTGTTCAAGTAAATGCAAACGAAAGGAGTTAATATGCATTTTTATCCTAACTTTCTTCCAAGTTAATTTTTTCCCCAAATTTGTATATGAATAAAAAAAAAAATTAAGGTGAGAAGTAATTTGAGAGGTTTGTCCATGGCTTTAAAGTCATTATATAATGAGGGTTATTTGATGTCACTATAAAAATCTGTGTCATAGATCGTGAAATAAAACTAGCCATAAATAAAAGTAGAATTAGAGAAACTTGGTGATAATAACAACCTCATTGCCTGTATCATTTTGAAAATGAGTTTTGGGAGTGGGTTAGAAATTTTTACCCCCTCCTTGTCATTTTTAGAATTTAATATACTGATTTTTAGAATACTTGTTGGCTTGCTTGCTTGTTTGTTTTTAGGAAGCGCATATATGCTTGTGTGCATGTGTGTATGTCAGTGTTTTAGAACAGTCATTTTATGGTGTGACCAATGGTAGCAGTAGGCATTATGGGAAGCATTTCTTCCGTAGCTGTTTGAGATTTGTTAACTCAAAAAGACCAAATGACTCCCAGCAGTGCCTTTTTGTAGAGATGAATCTGAGTTTTCATGAAATCAGTAACTATTTAGGAGCTGCCCTCCAAAAGTAGCATCCTATTTATGTGCCCCAGAAGACTGGATCCTCCGGAGCTATTAGAAGGCACTAAGGATCCCCTCGAGGCATCCACGGTGCACCTCACGTGGATTACCTTTTCTCGTTGCGCGGTATACAGGAAGGAGCTCAGTGTGCCTGCTGAATGTGATAGATGGCACCAAGGAGAGTTGGTGCCTTCTTACACAGGCATCAGCTAAGGTGATGAAGTAGCCAGTGCCAGCCGAGGTGGAGCAGAGGAAGAGATTGGTGCTTGTGGAAGAGAGACAGTAATTGGATCCAGCAGGAGTTCGGCAGTCCTGCTCTGAAAGGGTAGAGGTGAGGCAGAGAAGTGCTGCGATTTCTTGTCCTTCTGTTGCTTTCCTGGATCTGATTCTACTTGTACAGAAACTGGGGCATTTGCTCCAGGGCTTAAAAAACCCTCTTCATTGGGACTTGCTAGGGTCTGTGGTGTCTCGCAGTGCAGCCAAAAGGAAGAGGGTGAGACTGTTCTTTTGGGGGTTGATCTTAATAAAGATTTTTATTTTAATACAGGTATCTAACATCCTCATCAGTTATGGTTTACTTGCAAGACAGTTAAGATTGCTGGAAAAAAGCATGAAACTAACCTTGAAAATGTAGCAGGGGGATATATTTTGATTTCTCAGATGTTTCTTACAGAGAAAGGCCCAGTGAAGTGAAAAGTGGTAGAGGCCTATAGCTGTCCTGAGCAAGGGAAGTTCCCACCACAAGAGGGAATGCTATTTTCGAAGCAGTTTCTGACAGTGGAGGAAAAAAATGAAAAAGGATAAGGAACAATAGGAGAAACTTTCAGGAGAAAATTCCTTTCCAGAAGGAAAAAAAGCAATTCAAGCACATGAGAATTGGAAGGAGCTCAGAAGTGGGTGATAGATATTTTCTTTTCGACATTTGCATCTGTTTGTTACTACTCTGAGAAGCTGTTGAGGACTCTGTTTTCCATGGGAGATTCAGTTATGCTAGGGCATCACAATGTGGCTTTTGCAGTAGTAGTAATAGAGAGTATATAGAGAGTAATAGAGAGTAATATGCTAAAAACAAAAGCCTCCTTCCCTGTTACTCCCATGGCGTTCAAGAGCCAACCAACTAGCGCCTCCCCTGTGATGGCAGAAGAGATGGATGTAAGATGGGCTCAGTTTCTGAATGTCAGGTTCAGAAGTGATGTCTTTGCAGCCTGTTCCCATACTATGGGGAGTGGGAATAAGAATCCAAACAGCACTTTCTTCTGTGCATGTCCCAGAAGGGGAGAGGTGACCATGGAGGATGCATAGGGCACTGTACCACCCGCTTCTGCTTGAGGTCCCCTTCGCGCTTCCGCATCAGTTAGAGGGGAGAGCTCGTCTTGCAATTTTGTTTTTTGCAATTTTAACTCAGCTGTTGAAACTTGTAAAGTGCGTCCTACAGGATATTGTTGATATTACACCAAGCTGGAGAAATACTACCTCCTATCTGCTAACATACTCTTCTTTTAAGTGTACAACTGTGAGGTAAAGTTTTGTCATCGAATAAATCTGAATAATTTAAAAGTTTGCAGCATCTCTTCATGTGCATGTTCTCTGTCCTTCTAGCCATGTGTCTATTTGTTTTGTTTTTTGTTTTTAAAGAAATTGTGTAAGATTGCATATTCCCACCTATGATGACTGTTTGAGTCTTCCTTCCCTTACCCGAAGGAAGGAAATTCCTTTCTGAAGATCTCAGTGTTTTTCAGTAGGAGTAATCCCTCTAATATTATTGTAATTTGAGGATTCATTGCTGTAATAGCATGGTGTACTTGTGAAATGCCACACTTGGAGAAGCTAATTAAATTTCTGTGTTACTATGCAGTATATTTTGTTATTTTAGAACACAATACTGAATGTTAATTGAGTCTGTAAGTAGAAATAAGTAGTTCAGGCAGTTCTGGAAAGTTTTAAATTTTAGTAATTAGAATCGGGTACCCAAATGGTAACTTCTTCATGAGTTATTACAATCCATTAGTAACATTAAGTGATTTTAAAAACAAGACCCATGAGAGATTTGTCGAGTATTTGGCTTCTGGAAGGCTGATATCAAATGTAATACTGTTTAAAATACAATGCAAAATAAAATACGAAAATGGAAAATGGGTTTTAGTGTCAAAAGTGATTTTCTTTGGGCTTTTTTTCCAGGCTGATAAGTGAAGAATTGCCAGAAGTTCCTGTACTTTACAGAGATGTCTCATCCCTTTTGCTTATCCAGATTTTAACCATGCCTCAACCATTGCACAAGGGTATGTTACAAAAATATATATCCTTAGATGATTATTCATATGAACATGCGTTCATGATGGTTTCCAGAACAACAAATCCTAGCTTATCTACTGTGGAGTCTCAAATAATGTTTCTGCCTTATCTACAGAAAGTGGCACTGAACAGAAATTTTTGTTGCGGTTTGACAGGTTTATCTGTGTCCCCTGTCTTCTCACCTCATCGGTCAGCCTCTTCAGTGAAGATACTAGAGCAGAGCAAAAACTATTATGTCCTTTTACTGAAGGAGAAGTGCCCTTTGTTTGACCTTCATCTCTTAGCTCAGAGGGGCAGCTCAATACTTCAAGTTGAACTGAGTGCCTAAGGGTGAAAGATTGTAATTTAGTTTGAATTTAAGAGTTTAAATTGTAGTAGTCTTGTATAGTAGGAGGTAACATATAAAGACAATAACTGCTGTAATGCAGCAGCTGCAACAGAGATAGCATATAGTGAAATTTGGAATAAATATTTAATAGACATTTATGAACTATATTTTTCATTACTAAAGTCAGAAATATTTTAAAACAGATGTTATGTTATGTGATCTGGTGTGATTATCTCTAGCTACACCTTCATTTAAAAAAAAAAGGGGGGGGAAGCAAACAAACAATCTTTACAATTTCACTAACAAAGAACAGAGTATCTGCAGTGGGGTCTGTGTGGCAATTTTGATATCTATTGAGTTTTGTTAATTTTTAGATAGGTAAGTAGGGGGACCGTTATGCTTTTGGTGCATATGCCTGACTTGTAGTAAGTGTAGTAGAAACTTTTTTCCAATGAAGAGGTGTTCAGTCCTAACTACTGAATGCTCAAATACAGTTCAAGTCAGTTTGTAAGCATGTTTACTTTGTGGGTTAGATTTTTTGATTCAACGTACATGTTTATGTATTAAATATACCCAGTAAATTATTAAAACATGAAAACAGTGAGAGAATAGCCTATTTTTGGAATAGGAAAGAAACATATGTTTTTTACTGCAATGTTATAATAATTTAACTTTTATCGGGTAATCTTACTAAGAGGAGGGTAATTTAATGAGGCTAGCTTCTTCTGAAATACGTGGATAGGAGTGGTGAAGCCAAAGTGTAAACAAATCGTCTTTTTATAAGTAAGCATTTAAAAATACTGTTTATGAAAGTATACCTTTATACTAGGAAAAACAATATTCAATTAATAGTAACGTTAGAGAGAATTCTGTAAAATACTGCATGTCAGCTGCATGTTTTACTTAGTAAAAGTCTTAATTCTTTTACTTTCATTTAGTATATGTTGGAACTGAAAGGGAAAAGGCAAGTGGCAGGAAGACGACAACTGTAACTACTTCAAACCTATGAAGCATTAAATTGGAAATAAATTGCCATTCATCTTTCTACTTTTTGCTTCATCAAATTGGTTAGGCAGAATAAAAAAAGGTTTTCATAATTCTCTGTCCTGAAGTGTAGAAGTTCAGAAAAGCAGGCGATAACAAGTTTGTTGAGAACCTTGTAGTGGCTGGGGAGGAGACAAACCGGAGTGTCACCAGCCCTAATCTTGGTGCCGAGCTGAGGCATAAAACGGTAAACTGGCTTGTCTAGGGTCACGTGGCAGGTCGGTGATAGGGGTGAACAAAATCCACGTCAGACCCTGCTGCTTCCTGAACTTTCTCTGTCACTTTGGAGTGATTGCAGTTGTGGACTGGTTGGATGCTGGTATTCAGGCACAAGGGCTGATGCCTGCACGCTCTGACAGTTGATTTCTGACAGTACATTCCTTTAACATTAGACTTAATTACCCTGCAGAAGAAGTGGTGTTGCAGTATGGTGCAGAATCCCCTGGTAGTGGTATTAGAACAGTAATAATGAACAGAGGATCTGATTTCTGTGCTATTTTAGGATGGACACCATGCTCTCATGGTGCTGGTCTTGCAATGTCATTTACTGGGTGTGCTGACATTATTTAGAGGTACCAGATTTGTATAATTATAGCAAACTAAGACTGTTCAAGTATTAAATCTCCTTTTTGTTTGTACTCGAAATCCTTTCTGTTTACACAATGTTTCTTTTTAAAAAACATGAGCCCTCTGTAAGGAGGACCCAAATTTCCTCTCTTGTCCTTCAGCTGTAGCACTGGGAATTGCATTAACTACCCTATTAACTGTTGATGGGTGTTGGTATTTTTTTTTTTTTTTCAATCCAACATCAATTAAGGCAATATGAGTGCCATTAGATTCTTCAGCCTCTTCGTTTGAAGAAGAAAATTGATCTGAACCCATCACAAAGAAAGAGCGCTACAAATTAAATGTTTTATTAGAGGAAAAACTTTTGTGGTAGAGGTCAGAGCGTTTGCAAACATTAGTCGCATCAATTTATAAAAGAAGGGAATGAAGACGATAGGGTGTATCTCCTGTGTAACGTGACCAGCAAAATAATCACTGTTTTCAAGATACTAAATCAATTTGTGAATTTTTAAAATGTTTGATCGACATGAGAACATGGGCGCAGAGCTTTTGTAGGCCTCACGTGCTCAGCGTTTTGAATTTACGAAAGATTACATATAATCTGTGGAGGCATTTATGGTTTAAATCTGTGTCAGTTGTGATGCGCAGGATGGACAGTTCATGGTGATGTGAATTGGGACTGTAATAAATGAGGACTTAATTTGTAGGACCTCTGTCTCCTTTATTACAGAAGTAAGAACTAGCGTTGTGTATGAAGCAAGGCAGTGGAGAGACAGAGACGATGGCTATGCTGTTAACACAGCTTGTTCTGTCCCTGTGAAATGGTTTCTCCCTCCTCCCCGCCCTTCTGCAGCACAGTTCCTATAGGCCGAACAAGTTGTTTAATTCAAATCAGCCATTCTTTATTGTTGCCGTTCTTTGCAAGTGTTTAATTTTCTCAGTGCCTGACCTGGGACCCCTGTGGTCAGATTTGCAGAAGCAGAGAGTCCTCGTAGCAGCCAGTGATTCCACGCTTTGAGCAGAAACAATAGCGTACTGTTGCAAAGTATTTTAAAAACCGGAGTGAACCGGGGTGACCCTGTGTCTGGTAGAGGCATGGACCTAGTAGTCAGCTGGGCAGCAGTGACGGGAGAGGGTGCGCGGTGGCGCGGGCGCGAGGAGCGCCGCCCAGGAGCGGGCGTTCGCAGGGCGCCTGCACAGCGGCCCCGCGTTGCGCCAACTTGCGCTCTTATGCTGCTTTCGCGAGGCGGTGGTTCGTGAGCGGCGGGCTTGCTCCAGCACAAAAGCTGCTTTTGAGAGTTTAGCTCAGTTTCTGCGTACTGTGGGAAAATGTTTCTTCTTTGGTGCATGATACTGAAATCCAGCCCCTTTTTGCGACTCCGTTAAGGCCCAGACGCTGAAGAGTCTGACCTGGATGTTCTGATGCAACTTCTTACGGAGGTTCAATGATACGCAACAAAAATGTAGCAGGCAGCACTGAGGCAAACACTAACATTTTTCTTTCATGATTGGGTAAGGATCTTGACTAAATACAGAATGAATGTAATCAATTTAGATATATCCAGTTTCAGTGTGGAAGCTGAAATATTTATCTGTGTCCTGAGACGTCTGTATACCTTGCATGGATTATCTGAAGTTCAGGGCTGACTCGCTTTGTTCTGAAGTTTGTTTACAAGTAGCTGAGATTTAGATCAAGGAAAATATCTTTAAAGGTTATTTATACAAAGATGCCCTTTCCAATCTACTGAAAAAGGCTTGTCACTTTGCGTTTGTTTGATTTGTGAATTTTTCCTGCAGTTGTTGCCTGCCAGCGTATACCATCTCATTTAGTATTTAAATTAAAAGATATATGTTGTTAGTAATACACTTATTCTCCTTTGTATTTCTTGCCCTAATTTTAAAATAAGGCTCCAGCGGCATTTTCTGTATAAAAAATTAAGGGGGTTTAATCGTATAATAGGATGTTGTCAAGTAATTTGGGTTGTTGTTTTGTTTAAAAAAAAAAATAAAAATAAAAATAAGAATAGGACCATAAAAGCATTTCTTGATATTGTTCAAAAATAAGTATAAAAAACACTGCTTTAACCTCTATCTTGATTATAATGACCTGGTCATAATAATATAACTTTTAGACTGTCGGAATAATATCAGATTTGTCTATTTGGGTACAAACACTTAAGTCCTAGTAAAACTGCATTTAGTGCAGAATGCCATCTGCAGCAGCAGGGACAGACATCCTTGAAAACATCTCACTGGTTTGCTCCACAGCATACGACTGTGCTAGTAATATCCAGAGTCATTAAATGAGAAAGGAGGCCGCTATGAAACACACGCCGTCCGCCTCTCCGCCCTCATGCTCAGTGGAAAAAGGCGAATAAAATAGCTCTTTGCAGTAGGCAAGAATATAACTGCTTTAACATGGTGAATACCTGAAGTTGCCATTTGTTTTGCATTTTACAAATTGGAGATACCACATAATAATCAAATAATAATTGAGTCCTCTGACTAGTGGTTTTTAGTCTGTCTCTCGAGGGATGTTTTGAGATTGTGAGATGCTTGTTTTCAAAGCCTGGGCTCTCATTACACAAAACGCTGCCTCTGAGCGGCTGCTTTGATATTTTCCTAAAAAACTAGATGAAGTTTGCTTGTGCGAAAGTCGGGCTGCTTAGGGGTGGCCCAGATAGAAGACATCTCTCCTGGGTTAGCTGTGGGAGGGTGCATTTTTTGCCAATTCTGTATTCTTCAAAAACAGTGTGTAATTCAGTGTCATTTGTGGGTTGTGTACACATAAGTAAATGTAACAATTTATTTTTTAAAACGTAAGATACACTAGACAAAGTTTTTGCTGAATTAATGAGTAGTAATAAGGTGGGGATAGAGATGAGGAATTAAATTTAACAAAAATCAAATTTCTTAAAATGTAATAATTTTAGAGTGTGCCAAGATGCACCGTGTTGAGTGCTGTATAACAACCTCGGCATAATGAAATGAGAATGAGAAGATGAAATGGACTATGGTGAACTGGTGAATGTTGACCACTAATTAATTTTGCTGCTTAAGTGCAAAAAAAAAAAAAAAAAAAAGTCGTAAATTCTAAAAAGCAAATTTGATTTTTAAAAAGCATTCTGTTCCTACTGATATGAATACTTTTGATATAACCTCTGTCTTTGTAATATCACTTTAGAGAAAAATATCTTAGTCTCCACTAAGATCTACTTCTCCACACTTCCAGTTGTTAGATGAAGGCTCTTCCCTCACCCTGTCGTAATCACACGCTGTATTCCAGGACAGTTGGCAAACATAGCTTTCCTGGGGGGGCTTTTAAACGCAGGAAGGCCTAGAATTATCAAGGGAAAAATTAGAGGAGGAGGAGGGCAGCATTTGACATACACATGTCACTCTTCCCTCTTTCCAGGTCCTCCTTGACGACTTTGCTGGTCTTTTTAGGGTCTGCCTCAGAGACTCATGGCTGGAGTACTGCGAGCATGCCTCCATGCTGCCAGCCTGCAGTCCTTGGTTTAGTCCTTGGTTACGTACAGTTTGGAGCATTTTTGTTGTGCGTCTAAATCTTTAAAAACAAAACATAAAAGACACAAATGAATGTTTTAAATTATATTAATGAAGATGTTATACATGCCTATGGCATTCTGATTTTTAACTTGTATACCAGAAATGTCTAGTCAGTACAATCTTCATAGCTGTTTGTGTATACAAATATATATAGTTGGAAAGGAACAAAAGTACATGTAAAGATGAGTATTTCATCTCTAATGACCATTAATAAAGTATTTTGTGGGAAATTTGGGTGAATTGTTTTCTACAAAAGTGCCCTTCTTCAAACAATCTCATTTATATAGCTAATGTTTAGTAAGTAAAACAACAAAATATAAACTTTAAATTTCAGCAATTTACAGTATCTGAAGAGGTAAAGCCAAAAGTGTGAGGCTGTTGCAACTGATCCGTTTGGGCAACTTTGCCAGTTGTTTGTTGACAGTTTGCTGCACCAAAGTTCTTGGAGCCCTGCACGAGCTCAGGGCCCGTATAAAACAGACACTCTCCAAAAGAAGTTGCGGTTAGGTGGGAGGTTGGGGAGACAAGTGACATTCGTAGTAGACGTGTGTGCGGTCTCTCTTGTCAGCGTGCTCTTTGACTCCGTGCGATGTTTTCTGAAAAGGGGGAGCGGAGCGGAGCGGCTGCAAGCGCCCACAGAATTCTGCAGAAGCCACGGCTGCCTTCTGCGTGGAGCTTGTCCCGTGAGAGCGTGGGACTGTTAAAATTGTTGTTTCTCACTTTTTACCTGAGTCACTACTTATGCCTGCAGAAAAAATGATGGAGTTGACTGTTTTTCATTCGTGCTTTCCCAGTGTAAAACTGATCTTAGTGCTCGTACCTGCTACTGATGGAGACAGAGCTCGGTACTTGAGTTCATTTCTAGCTAGGATTGCAGATTGTAGCTTAGGCTGAAGAGGCAATTTGTACAACTCGGTGAGTGGCTGTAGTTGCATCTGTGGATCCCAGTCCCTGAGCGTTTTACAGAAAGCTTGTCCCCTGTTATTCCCCAGGAGAACTCCGAGTTGCTAAGGAAATAGAGGTTCTAGCAGAGGAAGAAGGTAGGGCCTAGAGATCTGACGGGATCAGATTTTCCTTCTGGAGAAATGTGGTGAAGAAAATTGTAACTACCTGCTGTAGTCTGGGGTGGGTGAAGTATAGCAGTGTTCATTGTCACGTTTAACGTTAGCTGCTTACAAAGGCAGTACAGAAATGTACGTTTTTAATTACATAGTTACAAGTGATCATTTAGATGTTTATTGTATGCAGTGACAGTAAAAAGTGTCAAAATCTTGTGTTTCTGTCTGCATTGATCTGTAAACGTTTGTTAAGTAAAAAAGCACTTTTTAGCTCACAAATTTAATTTCTGTAGCGGGCTATGTTGGTTTAGAGCCCTGTGGTGGTCTTTGATACTGAGTATAGGAAAGGAGAAGCAAGGAGGTCTTTTTCTCTTACCTCCTTTTCATTTCCATGTACAAAGCTCATTCAAATCCTCTAGAAGGAAAGGAGGAGTTTAACCAATTTTTATGAGGTGTTTATGTAAACTAAAATTGTTTTGTTTGACTTCCAAATTTGAACAGACCTTTTAAAAGCCTCATTTTTCTATCGATTATTTTAGGTATGTGTTATAGTCAGAACTGTGCTTGAGGAATGGTGGAGGTGGTGATGGAAATTTCTTTGATATACATAGATTTTTAAAAACAGGATTATTTGGGATGGAAAATACCCTCTAATGTAATAGGACAAAGAGGGACTTCAAAGAATCACCACATTCACCTTTTTTCCAATTTTAGGAAGTCTTATTTTGCCTCTGTTGCTAGCTTGCACCAAGAGATTTCAGAGCCTTTCTCATGCAACCTGTATGCAGGAAATAACAATCCTTTAAATATTATGGAAAATTCTTTTAAAAAAAAAAAAAGAAAGAAAGAAAAAAGAGAGAGATCTTTTAAAAGAGTATATGTTCTTAAATGACATTCTAACTCCTACACCCTAGGCCTGTATCAAATGAGGGTCAGTGATGAGGTACTCACTAAAGAATGATTTGCAGCAAGTCCTATATGACTGCATCCGTATCTGGAAGTGGAGGGATAGAAACTGAAGCATGCTATATGTCCTTCTTGCTGTGATTTCTTTGGGAGCTCAACAACTTTTCCAGGATTTGTATGAACCTGGCTTAACCCAGATGGTTTAATCATGACCAGAAGACGTGGTGGGATGGGCCTTTGCTCGCATCTGCAGCGCTCAGTTGTAGCTATCAGTAGTCAGTAGCTTAAATTGATCTAACCTTTGGAAAAAACAGAATTTTGTAATGTCACTAAGTCCATAGGAGGAAGTCCCTGCGGATCACGGTTAACATGAGCATGTGGAGCAGTAGAAGAATCGTTGTCCTGTACTTGTTCAGTTCTCTGGCTGCTGTATCGTTTCTTTTTGAAAGCCAGTAAATATATTTGAGTTGTTTTGCATGTTTTGAATTTTCATACTTCTTGCATAGAATTTGCTTTTCATTTGAGAAACATTGTTTTTTATAACTAGAGACTCTGTAATTAGTATATTTGCTAAAAATATTAAGTGTTTAAAAAATGACTTTATTTTGCAGAACACTTTACCTGCATTATAAAGGTGCTGTTCACTTTATTGTATACTCAAGCCTTGGCAGCACTTTCTGTTAAATGCAGTGCTGAAGACAGAATGACATGGAAAGAATCAGGAGCTCTGAAAAAGGTAGGTTAATTTATTAAAACATTTTGTGAAATTACGGTTATACGTTTCTAGAAGGAATGTAACATGTACTTCTGCTTTACATATAATTATATGCCTCTGCTTCACAAAAATCCTGGGTTTTTTTCTGCGTGTGCAGCTTGTTTGCAGATTTTCATACAGAACGGAGACGATGTCTCTCTAGTTTCAGTCTGAGTTAGTTGCAGTAGTATAGAGAAAATGCAGCATTCCTTGCTGTCTTATTGAAGCCCTCCATGGGCTGGTCTGATGCCATCCCTTCAGGAAAGGCAGGCAAGCTCCCTGGTGGAAGAGTACTTACTCTTTTTCTTATTTGTACGTGCTGTTCATGGCTGGCTGTACACGTTCCTCTCAAACTGTAGTCTAGAGCACTCGGGATGAAGAGGCAGAGAAGGAATTTAGGAAATTTGTAGAGTAGGCAGGTAAGTATTTCCCTATCATTTCCTTTCCTTTTGATAGCATTCACAAGTAAAGTGAAGGCGTGTTTTGCTGTGTCAGCTCAGCTGATTGAACGCCAATTCCTACTGAAAGAGGCAGTTCCCTTAGCCAGGCCACACATTCCCACCTGCTTTCCTGCACTTGGCACTGCCACTCATTTGATCCTTCAGGTAGTTTTCTGCTCCATGAATTGATTCTCCGGCAGGTCAGATTAGTGCCAGTGCAAGATTGGAAAGGATGGAAGTGTTTGGGCCAGGAAAGGAAATGAGACCAGGAATACCCATTAGCCAACAGCTGAGCATTACGTTATATTGGCTGTAATATGAAACGCATGCTGAGAAACGTGACCTGCTTTTCACATATAAATCAGATACGGCACACTGCTCTGTCACTACTCCAAGGTATTAAGGATAAATTATCTGCTGGCCTAACTGCTCCTGCCCAAGAGTTTTTTTTTTTGTTGTTATTATTATGTTTACTGGACTTGCATTAAGTGTTTGAAATCAAAGGGCAGTAGGATGAATGCTGCATTTTGTTAGTTCCCTCCCTTTCCCTCAGTATATTGTCATATTATTAAAATTTCGAGGCCGTGTACTTGAGACTGCTGTTGGCAAGGTTTTCTTTTCCATTTATCTGTCTACTTAAGTGGGTCACAACCCCACCACAAGCACAGAGAGGCTTTGTGAGAGTCCTGGGCTTGAGTTTGCCCTTGCCCAGATGTCTTGCTGGTTCCTCTCCATCCTCCTCCTCTTCCTCCTTCTGCATAATGTTCCTGCCCGGAACAGAGCTGTGTGCGAGATCTGTGAGCACCAAAAGCTGGCCAGCAGTAATCACACAACTCCCTGCTCCTCTCTCCCAGCTCCTTCTCCTCCCCTATCAGCTGCCACTTCCCCACCGCTGTCTAGAAGCAGACATGAGCTTAGAAATAGTCCTCAGATGAGTTCTTTTGCTTTGCGTGTCATAAGAGAAGCTGTTTTAAGTTTACAAATCGAATATTTTTCTTTAAAGTTTCTTGAGGCCCACATGGTTTTAAATGTATGGCTTCAGCCTGGCTTTCTCTTCTGTGCTGATAACATTGACACCTTGATCCTGGAATCGCTACACAGATCACACCTGGTTAAACTTCTCTCCCTGGATAACGCCGAGTGAATCTCCTTCAGTTTGATATTCAGACACTAACCTTGAGCCAAGAGTCTTCCCTCTGTTGATGTCAAAATATCGAGCAACGTTAAGAGTTTAATATCTCAGCAGGGCTAAGAAGTGGCTATTCTACTTCTGATTCCCAGCTTCACTCTGTTATCTCTGCAAGGTGCCTTATGGTGTCATAAGCAGCACGTTTTAAGTGCCTGTGGAGTAAACTTCCAGGAATAATGTTGACAAAAGTTTATCCTAACTGCCGATTTAGAGAGGTGTTGCCTTCTGGTCCTGCAGACTATGAGCATAAATAGCAAGTCTGCCTTCCCGGGGCTGAAAGGTGAGGATTCCGTTCAAGATAAACGATTATAATTGGTGTCAAAATACACTAAAGAAACGAATTTTTGAATTATACACATTGTTCTATACTGAAATGTTTATATATTTTATCTTACGTAGTTGCTTTGGAATTTTTTTTTTGAAGAATCCTGATGATACTGTTTTCTCTCACTGTTTATTATGTTGATATTATACTAACAGAGCTCAAAACTTGTATCCAGTAATGTTTTCCCTGAGTTTATGACTCTAAAAAATATTTATGAAAATACTGCTTTTTTATTTGTGATGGCTTTCTATAATTGTTGCCTTTAAACATAAATGCTATGGCACAGAGCTGCGTGGTTAATTATTCTTTCCACTATAGAATTTTTTCCCATCTGTAGTAAATATTGTCCTTTCCAAATACAGCTTTCCATTTTCTGATAGACTCATTTTAACTTAACAATAGATTGGCAAGTCTTTTGTAACTCATTCTGGTCGGTACATTTTAGAAAATTACTTTTTTTTAATTAGTTATATTAGAATTCACATTTTATTGGAACACAATAAAGTGATTATTCCTAACTTTAAGCGTTTTTATACTCCCACAAAAAACATCGGAAATGCAACATTATAAAAACATCTTTTAATAACAATTTAAAACATATGTAGTTGAAGATAAGTGACAATTCACGTTTCACTGCATGAGCTAAAAGCATTATTTTTCTGTAGAATTACTATTATTATTTTTATTATTTTTTACATCATCTGTCTCTAAAAGTCAAAGTTTGTGATTGTTTAAAAGGAAATGTACTTCATCATTGTTATTTTTACATAAACTTTTTCTCCTTTTTGTGACTAGTGCATTTAGAATTTCTTTCTGTCTTATTTGCAGAATACATCCAGTGGAGAAAAATCTTGGGAAGTGTTGCTGGGCCATGTAGTTAGTGAGCTGTCTAAGGGGAAGATATACGAAGAAGGAGAGACTGAAGAATTAACAGTGGTACTAGCAAATCTCTTGAGAATTTATCCAACATGTCCCCTTTCTGTCTCTCATGTATGTTTTTCAGCCTAGATTTTGTAAGGGATTTTCTCTGATCTTGCTAAAGACTGCAGTACAAGTCTGTTTTCTAGATCAAAGCACAACCCTTTGGGACAGTTTGCCTGTGCAAATCTTTCTCTTACCAGTATCATATATGGACAGTTCTGTGTTGAGAAAGTTATTTACAGAAATTTTTTATAGTTGTATTTTTTTTAATCATATGTATAAAAGAACTGTCAGAAATTTAAAAATCTGAATATTTAAGTAGAGAAGACATCTGTTTGCAAAGCAAACAGAGTTCTTTCAGATTATTACTGCAATGTACCTTTGGAATATACAGTGTTTGATGCACTGTGTTTTATAATACATTAAATAACATTTTGGTTAATGTTGGAATTTCTTACATAGGAGACAATTTATCCAGGATAGAATTTAGTAAGTGCTTTTTTCCTGTTGCAGGTGAATCCTGATTCTGTAGAGTGTTATCTGCAGCAGTTCTGCTTACCTTTCCTCAGGATCACCAGCCTTCTTCAACACCATCTTTTTGGAGGAGATTTACCCAGTTGCCAGGTACAGACTGGGAGGGGCACACTCCAATCATTCCATTTAAAAACTTGAGATCAAAAACTGGAAGGGGAGTTAAGTGTGTGGGGTTGTTTTTTTGTTTTTTTTTTTTCATGGCACGTATTTTCTCTCCTAAGGCTATCCTTAGCTGTGTTTTACAGCATTCCTCTACTCAATTGTGTCTCTTCAGTTAATTTGTTTTCAGGGCAGTTTCCCTGAAAAATGGTACCACACACTTTGAATTCAGCAAATACATGCTTGCTTTATCAGGTCATAGCTAGTTGTCTGCCTGTCTCACAAAATGCCAACGTAGGTTTTAAAACTTACCCTGCGTTTGCAGAGATGACATAATTTCCACACAGATTGGACTTCAGTCCTGAGTTTGCTTAGTGTCTATTAATATTTGGGCTTTATTCTCAGAGACACTGCATCAGCAGACAATTATGCCTAAGTTCCATGACATTTTAAGCTGATTTAAGTTGATGCTGCTGCAGTCCAGCTCACCTACCTCCTTGCATCAAAATTGGCGCGTCTGTACCATAGCTATGAGTCAGTTTGCGCAACTCAGCAGGAAGCTAAGAAGGATTTGTTTTTTTTATCTACTTATTTATTTATTTATTCAGTGCGGTTTTCTGCTATTTTGAGAGTCCAGCTTGAGATGCTTTGGAAAAACAGAAGCTTTTCTGTGTCCGCGAACGTGCTTTAACATCATTTTGCTAGGACATCTGTGGTGGTGTTATCAGAATAGATACATTTTTTAAATAAAAGATATTAAGAATTCCAAGCATAGGAATTAATCTAAAACTCTCTGGTTTCATATCTAAAAGGAAGATGAAGAATTTACAGTTCTTGCAAGCTGCCTGGGTCTCCTGCCATCTTTTCAGTCATCCCATCAGTTCACCAGTGCCTCTTGCCTCGATTGGCCAGTGCCAGCGTTTGACATGATATCACAGTGGTGCTCAGAATTGGCTTCCTTTGCAGATAGACATCCAGATCAAGTAAAGGTACGTAACAAAGTTGCTCCCTCCAAAACAGTACTAATATGGAAGCACCTATTTATTGCTTGTTTCACTGTGCACATACACTGTTGTTTAACATGAGGATCTGAAAACCTGACTTGTAAATTAAAAACAATCAGAAACGTTAGGGCATGTGGATTGGACTGCTTAAAACAGGAACAAGAACGCATAGTTTTCAATATGGTGGCTGAGGAGAGAAAATCACAATGCTATCCTTAAACAGTGGTAAGTGTATCCATATCTTCGGCACCTGAAGCCTGCTTAAGGGCACATAATAAAAAGTTAATCTTTCAAGAAAATATTTCTCATAAGTTTGCCCTGATTATTAGATGTTATTGATATTTTTGAGTATATTCAGTTGCAATACTAAATAAGATCAATAGGATAAAAGCCGTTTAATATTTCACTTATAACAGATGTTCCATCTTCTCTGAAGGTTAAAGAAAACATACACTACCACCAAGACTTGAATCAGTGCCATTCAAATTGAACTCAATTTCAGTAATCAATTAATCAATTTGAGTAAACAGTTTGAGTATCAATTGTGTAATGGAAAGATCAAGACTACTGCATTGTTTTTATGAAGATGCATTTCAATAATTGAAGTCCTCCTATCTCCTAAGTTCATTGAGTCAAAAAGGCAGGCTAGATGCATTCCTGCATCTGCAGCATAATTTGCATCTGCCTTTGCATGTTTTGCAGGTGTATATTAGGCTATTGCACATGAAAATTTGAATATTCAGGTTAATCTCAAAATACTGTTGCTGAAAATGCTAGCAACTGCATAGGCATTTGAGAGAGATGGCAGTGAAACCGATTGTGGTGTTTTCCTGATGGAAAAGGAACAGGCACAATAGCATAACTGAAAAGGAAAGCTGCCCAACTGCAGCTTTATTTTGTTTCCAAGTTAGGTTTTAAGATCTTACACCCTTAAAATATTCTAAAATTTTATGCATGGTGAGAAAGATCCCGTTTGACTCCTGTGCACACTGATTATAAAACGTCCCTGTGAAAAAAGCTAGTACTCATTTTGCATCCTTTCCAAAAGATGCGGTGTGACCCTGTCGGCAGCCTTAGGGGAAGACTCTTCCTGAGAAACAGTCAGGGTGAGGTCCTACTGCAGAGCAACTGGCTTCGCAAGCAGCCCAATCTGTGTTGTTCAGCCAGGTGCAGAGTCTGAATTTATGAAATACAGAAGAACTGAGGGATTTTAAAGTGCATGTTTTCTTTCTTATTTTCTTTTCCTAGTTCTGACTAAGTGGATGTGCAAAACTGATGTATTTTTGTTATCTTCTTTGTAGGCTTTGCTTATCCAGGAGCCTAAGTGGGACTTGCCACGCCTCCTTCAGTTGCCTGAGAATTATAATACTATTTTTCAGTATTATCACAGAAAGACTTGCACTGTTTGTACCAAGGTCCCTAAAGATCCTGCTGTTTGTCTAGTTTGTGGTACTTTTGTATGCTTGAAAGGACTATGCTGCAAACAACAGAGTTACTGTGAATGTGTACTGGTAAGAGAGAGTGAATTCCAATTCTGTAATAATCAGTTCTCAAACTGGTGGACAGTTTTTTTAACTCCATTGTTCGATTTTGATGATTTTCTTTCTAAAACATGCTTATATAATATTTAGTGCTCATTTCTGACACATGGGCCTAGCCTGGATCCCTGAGAGCAGTTTTACTAATCTTTTTTTAGCCCATGGCCTACTTTATTTGTTTGAAAAACTCCAGAAACCATTGTGAGTAATGTTGGCACGTGACTTTCATTTATAACCAAAGAAAGTTTCTCTATGTTCTAAATGTTTCTATATTAATTTTCTTCTGATTTGTTTCCTTGCTTTCTGCATACATAAGAATATGATTTTTTTTTTTCTTTTATGGATTACTTTCTGATACCCAGGGATCTACCAGTGGTCTATGGAACATACTTAGAGAAGCATCATTTTAAAGCTTTTGGCTTTAATTCAGCAGCAAATTTTTCTAATCAGCATGTGTTCAGATGCTTTCAGGAGTAATCTTTTTCGCTCCTCAGTTGGACAGCATCTAGTATAATTTTCCTGACTCTGATGAAGGTTTTCTTTAAGAGCTGTTCTCTTTCCCACCAAATATATTGAACAGTTTGTAGAAGGCTAGTTGTTGTCTACATTGCAAGTGCACAACTTTTGTAACATGCTAGAACTATGTGGGCTTCAGTACATTGTGAGGGGATTTTGTTGAGGGAGATACTTACCATGGGGACACAAAAACCAAAACCAAAGAAATTTCAGGGGGCTCTTGGACCTTTCTGAAATTGTCTGAACTCACATTTCTGTCTCTCAATGCTAATATAGTGGGGGAGACAAGGGGGGGCAAAATTTAAAATAGAATTAACAGTTAACATTTAAGGTGTTAGCTTCATGAAAACATGAAGTTACAAGAAAAGAAGAACTAAAGTCATAGTGTATTACATTTGATTTTAATCTGTGGGGTTATAGCCTCCTATTGTAATAAATCTGTATATAAAGAGCACAGTTTTAATTGCCAAAATGAGTCGATGAGTTAATACAGATCACGTCATTCATAATGAATTCATAATAATGAATGACATATTGTTTTAAGCAGGATACTAGATTTGTAAAACCGTAGACTAGATCTGTGAACATGGATAGAGAAAGCAAATGTTTAGCAATACAGTCCATTGTAGATGAGGAAATGAGAAGTTTTCTGAATACGGAGAAGTATTCTTACCATTGATGGAGAAAATTTGCTCACACCATACAGCTTGCTATCAATAACAAATAAAAAAATATTGTAGGGAATACTTTTGCTCATTTTTCTCAAGTAACTCTTTTTACTGGCTAATGGATATCTTCCCTTTTTTTTGAGCATGGAATCACTTTTGTATGCAAAAGTTAGGGCAGCACAAGACATGGGTCTCTTGTGTGTTTGGGGAATTTTGGGGCAGGTTATACTTTGTCAAACTGTTCCTTAGTAAATAACATGAGTTTGTTATTTCAAGCAAAACTAATTACAATTTTAAAAATCCCTTTTTTATAAAGTTGACGGACACTAATGGGATCTTTGTACTCTTCCATTCCTTCATCCTGTAATATTACAGCATTCTCAAAACTGTGGAGCTGGGACAGGAATATTTCTTTTGATTAATGCATCTGTAATCATCATCATACGAGGCCATCGTTTCTGCCTTTGGGGCTCTGTTTATCTGGATGCACATGGTGAAGAAGACCGAGATCTTAGGTAATGTTTTAGTTACAAGCATGTTTCAGTGTTGGTGCCCTGTGTAGATCTACTTTGTATAATACAATACACGCGGTAACAAGATAGCAAACTCTACCTTCCTCCAAGCGAAAAATCTTCATGTCGTGCAGGTTAGACTGATTTGGAGGAAATTTTTTCCTAGGCCCAAAGATGGTGCAATCAGGAACATGGAGTAAGACGTACTAGGCACCCAACAAAGTTCCCAGTATTGCCATTCCCAGTGGTGATCATTCTGAATGTTGCAGAGCCTGACATCTCCCAGATGTTGTTATTTGGCCCTTAATGGTAATGCAGTTGGTTTCCGGTGTGGGGAAGGAGAATAGCTCCCAAGCTACATGGGCCTGAATGAACAACAGATGCTTTCTGGATTCTGCTGCCCATGAGGGAGGAGGGGAAGCCCACAGTAGTTATCTTATTTAAAAACAAAACCCCCCAAACCTTCCCCAACAGTAAAAATGCACACTTCCCCTGGAAAAAAAATATATGAATATCAAGTATTATTGATACTGAAGCAGTTTTTCATTTATTTGGCATATTAACCAGTAGGTGGTTTTGTTTTTGTTTTTTGTCCTGCAGGCGTGGTAAACCTCTCTACATATGCAAGGAAAGATACAAAGTGCTTGAGCAGCAGTGGGTGTCTCATACTTTTGATCATATCAATAAAAGATGGGGGCCTCATTATAATGGCTTGTAAATCATCATCATCTTCACACGATATCATCACTGTTACCATGAATGAATGCATCTTGACTGACAATAGCTTTAAATGAATGGGAGTTTAGCTCTTCTGCTCGGGGTGGAGTGGGGTGCGGGCATAAAAGGGAAATGGAACTCTGTCAACATGTGACATTTTTGTGTAATTAGCTGCTGTTGCTACTAAAATAATGATAAAATAATTTGAAATTAAAACAAATCCTCTAAATGGTGTGAGCAATCTGATTGCACTCAGTAGTCCATTTTTCTTTTGTTTTTTAAAGCCCATTACTGTTAAGAAGCACAAGTTTTACTTACAGTTGTTTAGAGGCTCCAGGGTTAGCTGTCAAGTTTTTATTTTTCTCTGCGTGGAGTTGAGTTTTTAGCAGTTTTTGCTGAAACATTGTATATGTGTACTTCATCTACTAAATATATTGGATAAATATTCTTTGCCTTTTTTGTGTGTTGGTTTGAGATTTTTGCTTGATATGCGTTTGTAATTATACAGGAATTGTAAAGCGGTTGAGAGACTGCATGGTAGCGTTTGGTCTGAAAGTTGAATTTTAAAGAAAATTTCACTTATCATGAGAGGTCTATTGAAATATTTCAAGTGTTACTGAAAACGTATGCATTCTCAGGAATTTCATATTTTTTTTCTCCATAAATAAGTGAAATAGCTGTAAATTAGGTAGCTTATTGCTCTTAATGTTATCCCAAACACACATTCTTTTTTTTTTCTCTTCCAAAATGAGATTTTTCCATATCAATTAAACAAACTGTTAGTGATAACACATACAGAAATTGCTGTATATACAGAATTTGTATGGCACCCAATGTAGCAGATCCCAATTATAAGCATAATAAGCATAAGCCTGCCTGTCATTACAGACCAGATGTATGTTTCAGAATGACTGGATTGGAAATAGGCAGGCTATTCTACAAATGAAATGCAATTTTGTGTCTTTCAGGCGGTTCCTCTATATTATATTTGTTCAGAGTAATCACTGTTCTTTCTGCTTGGTTTCCTAAAAAGAAAAAAGAAAAAAAAAAAGCTCAATAGAGATAGCCTGGGTGAACAACCAATGCATGCGCATCCTCTCTGCAAGAATGCCAAATCAGTTTGTTTAGAGGGCTTAAAAATTCATGAGAGCAGACATGACTGGGCTAAGCCCCACACTGTGTAAGAAGGTAGGAAAGATACAGATAAAATACTGGTATGTAATATATTGCTACTAATGTTTTTCACAGGTGTTGGACATTGGCTATTTCATACAGTACTACCAAGCAGTTCCTGGTAGTTTTGATTTTCATAGCTTGTGTGTAAAATAAAATTTATATGTGTAAAATAAAAACATCTACTGATAAAACCATATAGACAATGAAAACAGGTCCCCAGTGCAAGTCATTATCTAATGAAAAGTGTATAGGGGAAATAAAATGACTGTATAGCAGTCAAGGAGGATGGACAGAAGGAAAAGTAAATCAATATGATGAGTTTTTCTGGATACACAATTCAAAAAAAATTCCACAATAATGGATGCTGGTTTTTATACGTACATATAAATATATATATATATTTCAAAGTATTACAGTACTTCCTGTAAGATTAGAATTACTCTGTTTCACCAACTAAATAGCTTTGTCTTTTCCAAAATATTACTTTTTTGATACTGTATTATAAGTTCTGCCTGTAATATTTTTGCATTGCTCATTATGAATATCAGGCCATTTTGTAAGTGTGGTTGAAGAGCAAAAAGATTCTTTACATCTCCAGCATAACATTGTTACAGGGCTCATGAACTTGAGTAATCTGTAGTTTGAAACTCCAGTGCTATATTTACAAGAGATAATGTATCCAGAGTTTGATTACTGTGTTTTATTTAAAATAGAATGTTCTCTGGTTGTGCATATGGATGTGAAGTAAAACTATTAGCCTTAACTTTAACATTTGGGTATCTCATAGTGTTTATTTTAGTGCTGGTGAATTAGTCACCAGTCCATTTGAAAACAAAAGAAAGCACTCGGTTGAAGACTGTACTTGAATATCCTTGCATGCTGCTAGACAAGAATTTTGATTTCCCCCTAACTTTTTAAATCCTACTTCATGAAGCTTACCCTGAAAAATAACAGGTCCAAACTAGAGTGGTGTGTGTGTGTATTACTCAGATGTTCTGGTGTGATATCCTGTATGAATGATCATTTAAGTACAGTACATTACTGTAGAATCTAAATCCATCTTTATAACACGCCAGAAGAGTACAAAGCTAGGAATACAGTAATCGACATTGTAAGATATGTTAATAAAAGTCTACTGTCAATCTGTGTGTCAGTGAACTTTTTTTCTGTCCACACTAATTATCCAAAATATTATTGAATTCCATCCAAATAGCCAGGGAGTTATTGATATGTTAAAAGTTAATGCATGCAAGTACTTTGCACAGAGAGCAAGTCTGATATGTTTTTTTCCTTTTGTTACTTACAAACTGTGGTGTATCTTTAATAATTTGGATTATTTTATTTTACTCAGAACTATACCATTAAAATTGTGCTTTATTTTATGCCCGCTATTACAGTGTTGCTACTCCAAACTGCTAAGATTAAAATGCTGAGTTAAGAACATGTACGTCTGGGAAAAGTATGCTTGATCTTTTCTTCTGTGAAATCTGTTTCTGGAAAAACTACCACTTTGATTTATTGAATGTATATATTTATGCATTAAATTCTGCCTTTTCATTTGGCCTTTGAGAAATTTTGTGAAACAAACTTGATCGTTACTACTTTTGTATGGTAGCTTTTTTTTTTTTTTAAGGAGTGGCCTCAAATTTGCAGTGAATGCTTTCATCACCTCTGCAATAGGAATCTTACATCAACTCACAGGATGTCACAGGACTTCCTGAGCAAATTACTACTTTCCTTTTAAAAAGAGCTTCTTTTGCTCTAACGTCAAAGAAATGTTTATTCTTTACTTCAGAATCCCATGAGATTTTGCAGAATTTGATCTTCTCATTCTCAGTTTATGCTGTATGTATAGCTGCCAGAGGAGACAGTGAGTTAGTGTGGAGATCTCAATATGATTTAGATCTCATTTCCATCTAACCCAGATTCTGCAGTCTTGCTTTTCACTTCCTTTTCTCAAAGGTGGGGGGTAATGATGAATGGAGCCTATGTGAGTGGTTAGCCTAGATAAGAATGAAATGGTGCTGTTTGCTAAGTAAGAAAACCTTAGGAATGGGCTGACCCAGTGTATGGAGGTTCACAGCTCTCAGTTATCAGCTGCTGGCTATGATGAAATGCATGTAATCTAAGGAAGTTGGCTGTGTGTGACAATTTCTCTGTTACATGGATTACTGTTGTGAGAGCCATACTTGCTTTACAGCAGTGTGCCCTTTCGGTAGGGCGCAGTACCCTGAGCACCTGCAGGGTGGTTGTTTGCCTTCAAGTGTCCATGCAACGAGAAGAGCCCCAGCTGCTATAGGTCCGGCCTTCTGAGTTACTTGGCTCTTCTGCTGTTACAATGTCCTGTCATTGCCGTTGTAATCTTGCTAGGTTGTGTACTAGCTATTAATTCCTGGAAATGAACGTGCTAAAGTAGGAAAAGCATATTCTCAATGAAGTCAAAATGCTTCATGAATTCTTACCTAGGATAAATGGCCAGTGCGTTTTAGTGATTTAAAAATCCTTTTTAATTGGCATTTCTGCTTTTAGATTTTTTATTCACTATTTGTACTTTCTCATCACTAACACTATTCAAGAGATCTAATGCTGCATGCTTCAAAGCAAAATTAGATGTTAAATAAATGATAGTTTCAAAAAGCTAATCTTATTCCCCCAAAACATGACTTCTGTGATGTTTGCTTTTGCATGGTACAGGAAAAGGCGAAAACAAATCTGTTTTGAGAAGCATTTTAAGTTTAGCTCTGAGTCCCAGTTAAAACATTTCAGAATGAGCCTTCATAAAAGTATTACTATTTGAAAAACCATTTCCTGAAATTCTGTCGCTTGATGTAGAGCAGGCTGGTCTTTCACCTTGTGAAAACTGAAGCTGATTCTATGGAAACCTCCCAGATCACTGAATGACTTACTACCCCATAAACAGCTTACTGTTCCTTTTGTATTTCATCCCTTGTATGTAACAAATGGATAGTAAACCTTTCCTACCGACTGGGTATGAAAACAAACGTTTTGAGAACTGGGGCTAAAATATTTTTTTTTCTTTGGTTATCCACCCTTATGGAGCAGGGATTCTCCGGGAGAAAACTGTTTCCCTGTAAAACTGGACTCGCTCAGGGAATTCTTTATGCTGTCCATAACGTGTGTGTATTTTAGCTAGTGGAATTGCTTGTAGCTCTTATTATCTAATACATTTCCCATTGTAGGACTGCTTTCAAACCTTATGACTGCTGAACTTTTACTCATTTTGACTGAAAATAATTACACTGAGCTTATTTGTCATGGTTGGATTTTTTTTTTTTATTTTTTTCAAGCTTTCATCAAAAAGAGCAAAATGTCTTCAGGGAATAAAACTGAAGAAACAAATCTAGCCTTCATTTTTAAAATAATTTTTCCCAATGTTGAACATCTTTAATGTCTCGATGCTTTGGCCTTAACATGTGGTAGCTGAATGTGAAAGGATTCCGTATGACAGTAGAATGGGATCGTGTACTGAAGCACTCACCGTCAAATCAGAACAGCCTGTTCTCTGGGATCCCATGCACTTACTGAGAAATACCTAAAGCAGATAACTGGCCTCTCTCTGTTTTTGAGATGTCAAGGAATAATATCCTTTGCACCCGGATCTTGAAGCTGCTAATAAAGTTTGCTGCAAAAAGTGTCATCTTCCTTCTGATTGGTTGAAAAGGTGGGGGGACTCTCAATGTAATGCAGATGCTTTTTCATGCCTTTGTTACCTTTGTACTGTATATGCAAGTATCTTATTTGTGTGGTATTCTACAACAAAAGAACCCTAAGACAAAGTTCCAGGGGCCACAGCAATTATCTAACAGTATTTGGCGAATAAGCTTGCATTCTCTCAGAATGCTTTATGCAGGGATAGCCAGGAAGACAGCTGGAAAACTAGTTGGTAGAGGCTGTGGCTGCTTGCTTGCTTGCTCTATGGTGCTAAGTTGTTTTAGGTATATTGTATATCAGAACTGCATTTTTTCGTGCTATTCCTGCAGTCCCTGAAAGTACTGTGTTCTAGGACAACCTCCCACTGCTCTCAAGGGAGTTTAGTACAAAGCTGCTGTTTTCGTCTGAGAACTCTGTAACAAGGTAATTAGAATTAGTGAAAACCACTGGGGTAATGTTATGCATAATACAAATACAGACTTGCAGGGTTTGTTTAAACTAAGGGAAATTTTGAGGGCAGGTGAAGAGACTGTTAAGTCTTGTTTCCACTTAGTCTTTTAGCTGTTTGTTTTAGCCTGTTGTTTTTGTTTCACAGTTAGGTTGCGAGCTCCTTTAGGACAAGGGACTATCTCTCATTCTGTATTGTACAGTAAGTAAATCAAAGGAGTACTGATCTCTGATGGCAGAGCAACTAGTGTCACAGCAATCCAGATGGTAAGATCTGCCATCATCTAAGGAATATAAATGTATGTATAGGACTTGAATGAGATATAGCCCTTTCATGTTTCACTTTACTTTTACGCTTTTTGCATGTTTTCCTGTTTACTGCCTCCAACCTCAAATGTCGTGCCTTCCCAGGCAGGTATTTTGGCAGTAATCAAAATCACCAGGAAGTAACATTGGTTTGCTTCCAATAACCAACTATGACTCTGGCCTTTATGATACACCTTAGATGCTTCTACATCACCTTTTTTCGTGCCAGAAGTTGCTATCACAATAAACAGATGTTCTGAGAGTCAAAGACACTTACTGCCTTTCATGAGCTGGTGCTGTGTTTGTACTGTTGATGCTTTCCAGCAGGTGCCTGTCATTCGAATAACTGTCAGAAACCTGGCTACTCTAAAATGGCTCACACTTCTACTTATCCCTGCTTGGGTTACTTGTTAGTCACATACCTGACAACAGCAAGATTTCATATTGAAAACAGCCCCTTTAATTTATACAAGGAGAAGAACATTCTGAAACAACAAAAATAGTAGTAAGAGAAATTAAATGGGCATTATTTTAGAAGCACCTATTTAACTGAATGGGACTCTAAATTCTGTGTGTAAATTGTGGACAGAAACTGAGAATCTTACTCAAATGATATATGTATAAAATTTTGATCAGTCTAAAGAAACAAAAAATCCAAAACAATCTTGAGCCAAGGTAATTTGACTCTTTTCCTCTGCATGAATATATTTCTAGGGATGATGCAATATATTTTTTCATTCAGTGCTGCACATGTGTGTTGCATCTGGTCCTCAGAAATACATGTCAAAAGACACGTTACACTGGTGAATAACAACAAGGTGGTTCCCCCGGCAACAATAACTAGAAGAAAGCTCAGCCCATTCAAGTGATTTACCATGGTAAGTGTGCGGCAGAAAAGATGGATTTGAACACTAAGGAACCAGGCAGAAAGATACTGTTTTGTCAGAAGAAATGAGGCAAATAGAGGACCGTGCATTTCTGTTACCCGGCGTTGTTGGTTAGTTGAATCATACAGAGAATGTTTATGTAGAATTTGTGTAGGGCATAAGAGAAAAATTACTGTCCTGCTATAATTTTTTACTAGTTAACATAAAATACCATTATCTAATTTTATTTTTCAATTGTGCTGCTTTTAATTTTTTGAACTAGGCATAAAATACATATGCTGTATGTGGGAAGAGGAAAGCAGAAAGAACTCTGAAAAAGGAAACAATTATTTGGATAATTGCATCTTCCAAAGCTATTAATAACATCCCGCATACTTACTTCAGCCTAGCATTTGAGGGACATAGACCATGGAGTGTGACTCAGCCATTCATCCACTACAGGTAAATTCAGAGATTTAAACATACTGATTGTATCAAGTAAGCACAAGAGGTTGAA
The DNA here is from genome assembly GCF_040807025.1 of Struthio camelus. NCBI lineage: Eukaryota > Metazoa > Chordata > Aves > Struthioniformes > Struthionidae > Struthio > Struthio camelus. The sequence goes on along the minus strand of NC_090947.1, from coordinate 23,527,910 downwards.
ATGGCACTCCCAATCACATTACTGCTTTGAGTGTGAACAAAGCTATGTAAAAGTTTGTTCTTAAGGATTAGTCTTGGGGGCGTCACTCTCAAACTCCACTGAAGCAACACAGGATAAGGTTATAGAATTTGAGTAACCTGACTTCTCTTGTGCAAGGGCTGTTCAGGTACTAATTGTGGTACAAATCATTTTGTAGAATCTGAGTAGATTCTTCTCTTGGCACTTGGGATCCAGAATTTATAGTGTGCAGGATCTCCTGTAAGTATTGTTCGTTGTTGGCTTTAAGTCCTCTGAGTCACCTTTCCTCTGGAGTTTAGAGCTGGGAATTAATCCAATATAATTCTAACTAACTATAATTCAGCAGTGCTATTTACATTTCAGTGGTGTCTTAACATCAGGCTTTCTGTCGCCTCATTTCTGTTTCCAGGCTTCCGTCTTAAAACTGCAATTTGTGGTTATGATTTGTAAGGGCTGGACTATGGTTATGTACCTTGTACTTTAGTCTTGGCTAAAATTGTTAGTCCACTGAGCAGCTTCTCCTGCTGTTTCCCAATACAAGTGCAATTACTCTTTAATGCTGTGCTGCTACCTACATAGTTTTGTTGCACTTGTATGGTCCTTATCTGACCCAGATACTACTCTGCAGCTGCTGGCTTCTAGTTTAAATCATCTTCGAAGATAGGCATAAAGCTCCAATACTGTTCTCACTAGAATTGATGTGAAATTTTCCATTAATTCCAGGGGCAGTAGAATCCAGTCTTAGGCTGATACTGCTAGTATTTCACTTCCTTCATTGCTGAAGAACGTTCTAAGGAAGGTTCTCTTTTCCAGTCCCCTCTGCTGTTTCTTTGCTTCCAATCTATGTCGTAAAACTGTTCAGTTCCTTTGCCCTTGCTGTCCTCTGTACTTAGGTAATGTGATAATTCTGTATTCAGGATTTTTCTTCTACCAGTGCAAAGGAGATCAAAGTTAGATGCCTCTGCTAGAGCATCCATCCTTGCATGCAAGTATGCACAGACACATTAAAGCTACGAGCTGTCGTTTCAGATATAAGCTTAAATGAAAGCCTGTAGCTGCAAAAAGAACTTGGGGTACTAGACCCCTTGGATACAGCTCCCTGTTATCTAGTCCTGGACATGTCCTGCTTTTCCTTTCAAGAGGTGAGGGAGACAGGAGGACGCTCTGGGATGGGAAGGGCTCTGGGATGAAACTATGATTTAGAAATGGGAATTCCAGACTGAAACATTTTGAATGCTCCAGGACAGAGAGCGGACTAAGAGAATCTGGGCTTGGCTCAGTAGGTTGAGCTGGGAGCTTTGTTTCCCTCGGGGACCCTGACCCGTGTTCCTATGGCCAGAATGCTGATTTGGGATGAGGGATGGGCTCTGGGACTTCTACGAGGAGCTACTAGAAAAAACAGGAACACCATTGTATCTGCACGCCTTATTTTTCCCTGCATCTTATCCTTTTGCTCTTAGAAATCTGGCAATCCTACTCTCGCGTAGAGACCCATATGAGGAAAGCAGCAGGATGGGATGTTTCCGTGTGAACCAAATAAGACATGATCTGCAGGAGAAGGCAAGCACTGACTGAGGGAAGTCTTAGTCTGAGTTCTCCTTATCATCAAAGCAGAAGACTGGTGAACTCCTGAGGTAAGCAAGGGACCATGTGAAGAACTAGTTAAGCCACAGAAAATTTTTTATAATTGTTTTCTCCAAGATGATGGCAATCTTTGAATGAGATGTGCTTGTGTTTATTTAAAAGCGAAGAAGGGAAAACCAAAATCGCACCCATGTGACTTGGAAGGACAAGATAGGCATGTGTATGAGCACCTTCCAAATTAACTCGGATACTTACAATTTGACAGAGCCAGAATTCCAAATTGCTTCAAGATTTTCATAGAAGTAGCACATTTCAGCAGTGTCCTTCAAGTTTTCAGAAATGTTTTTTCCTCTTCAAGCAAACCTGTTTTATGTTTTTACTTTAACTTTTGATTCACCAGTGTTTATGATGTGTGTAGGTTAATGCAACCGTGCATTCTGTTTATGATCACAAGTCCATCTCTGGGCGAAGAAAAATGCACACAGAGATGAGCAGCTATTTTAAAAAGTATGAAGTCCTCCTCACTTGAAAGGGCTTTCCTGTAGCGAATAATGTTTGTGCATATCCACTGAAATAAGGAGATTTTAAGATTATAGATCAGGGCAAGGCAGCACATGTCAACTTTTAGTTACTTAAGGAGTAAGCTTCTTTATGATGATATGTTTTATGATTAAAACATATTTGAGAATGTTGTTTTGTGGCCTATTTATAATTTGTTGGTCACGTGATTAAATTGACATATATTATTGACTAGTAGTCAAATATTAACAGATTCACATAAAAAAAAAAAATACTAACTACTGAGTAATGTGTACCAACTAAACACTTCAGCAGAATACATTCTGGAAAAGCTTATCAGTTAAGTATTGTACGCTACGTACGGTGTATGAAAAATTCCATACTTATTCAATTCTTGAGGCTATAGCATTTTAGAACATTTAATTTAATAATTGCTTTTCACCTTTTCATCTAACCATGGCCATGCAAGTGAGAAAATACTTAATGTTCAAATACACCCTAAAGAAAGGCTAGGAATGACTCCATCTCCCACTGAGCTTGCATCAGTGGAGCCATCGTATAATGGGTCAATCATCACTGCACATGTAATCCAGAAATATGACAACAATTATGGGTTGCTCTTTTCTACTGGAGATTTGCAAGCAAGAAAGAAAATAATTGCTGTAATTAAATGTGGCTTGTTTCAGTTTGGCTTCAGGATGAGCAATGTTCAATATGTAAATTTCCATTTAGGATAGACAACCCTTCCTATTAGGGCAAACAGTAACCTTGATATTCTGACTGCTAACAAAGGCAATAAAAAGTGAAGGTGCCAGTAAAGAACACGACTAAAAATAAACCTACTCCTTTAACGTATTAACATTACAAAAGATTATAGGGTTATGGGATCTGAAACTTATGCTTGTCAAAATGGCCAAGTTAGAATTAAAGTAACTTTTTGGGGGGGGGGGGGTAATTTTATATTTTTATTAACCTTTTCAAATTCCACATTGCGGTAATTCTGTGAATCATGGATGATTCTATTGTCAAGTTGTTATATTTACAAAGCCACTGTAATGAAAATTGCTGCATTGTGGAAAACCTTTGTCTGTTTGGAAATCCACCATGCGATATGAAGTCTGCAAGAATACAACTCATACAGCACTAGTGCAGTGCAGTTACCCATCGTGACCGTACCCTGACAGGAAACAGGTATGTTGAAAAGGTTGCAGTGTTTGGGAAAGTTACACTAGCCGACCTGCAGGGAGCTAGTGAAAAAGAGACTAGAAAACCAGCAGCAATTAGAAAAAAAGTAAGCCGGTACAGGGAAATATAAATTCACAGAGATTCAAATTAAAAGAAAAAAGGTGAAATTAAGACATTGGATGAGCTTTTGTAACAGGGATCAGGCAGGTGTAGCTTGTACCAGCAGAAGTGTGATACGCTGAGAAGGTTATGTGGTTCAAAAACCAAACTATGAGCTGTGTGAGAAATCTGGGAATTCCCAGAGCTCCTAAATTTCTTATCAAAGAATTCTTGAGAATGCTGAAGAAAAAGCTACAGCACTGTGCACATAGATGTTATTCTTGCCTGAATCTATGTATTTTTCATACAACGTGATAAAGAGCAATGATGTGAAAAGAATGTTTTTAAGTGTACTATAACTTCTGAAAACTGAGGACACGTAGGATTAAAGATGTGGATCCCTCCTGCACAAGCCTGCTGAATATTCAACAGGATAAGCTTGACCAGATGTATGATCTCTCTCTATTACTGTTTGTTATTATACTGTTTGTATAAACCAACAGGATTTTTCCAAACATAGCCAACCGGAGAAAATTATGGCTTGGGATGAAGGCTTTGTATAGTCTAAGCATATATAAATTAAGCGCAAAGCAGGAAATAGTATGAAATGGCATATTGCCCAGCAAAATTTCTGGAAACTCTCAGATCACCTCAGTTTCTAATATTGCCATGGGCTAAATTCAGAGAAAAAAGCTGAGGAACTACATTACCTACTGACTATCTGAATCAAGGTTTGGCTTCAATTACTTCTCACTAAAGATTTATCCTGAAGTAACTTACTGAATGTAGATGCTGGAAAATAATGTGTATATATAGGATTACAAAGCCCAGAATCCACTTATCAAGAGAAGAGTAAAAAAATTGCTGTACTCTTAGTCAGAATGATGGTGAGTCACTGTTTTTAAAATACTGCCTTTTAAAAATAAAAGCGCTACAGCAGTGGAGAGGGGTAGTACAGGAAGAAGTACGCGGAGAAATGTCATTGCTCCGTCTTTATAGTTTGCATCTGAAATAATTATGAGAAGATACATGGACATAAAACCCGCCTCGTAATTTAGTCTTTTTTATTATTATTTAGTTACAGACTATCTGTTAATACAGAGAAATAGAGATAAGAACTGATCTAGAGCTTTCAAATTTTATTTGAAGTGGTACTGGATGCTGTGGAGTGGGTCAAATCTTACTTAAGTTAATGAATAGTTGTTCTTTATTTGCAATAGATGCAGACCAATTAAATTTCTTCTCCTTTTGAATGACAGGAATTGTCGCCCAAAACACAGACTCTGGGGAAGACCGACCAGACCTGAATTATGTGTTTCACTGAAGTCTCACTGCCAAAATAAAGGTCTGCTCACCTCATAGATATGCTCGTGTACAAGGTAAATACAATAAAAAACTATGGAAAAAACAGAGGGCAGTCCTAATTAGCCAACAAAATGCTTATAGTGAGATTGTAATACAAAGCTGAGTGAGAAAGCACCTTTTGTGTGACGTACTGGCTTGAAAAAAAGCACTGGCATATGGAGCCAGGGAGCAGCCTCCTGTTTGTTTCTCTGAGCAGGTAAGAGTAAGGATTTCACTTTTTTTTTTTTTTTTCCTGTAAGCAAAGTTGTACCAAAGTAACATCTATTGGCATTCTTCCAAATCAGATAATCAGAAACACTCTAAAAATTGGTTAATGCCTGAAAAAAAAAAATTTGAATCCCAGAGATGGGGGCCTCCCCCCTTCCAAAGAGGGGGAATAATTTTCCATTTTATAGAATCATCTTCTTTACAAGGAAAGATTTTGCAAAATGTAGATAACGCTGCGATCTGAGTTCATGGTTCTGGACAATGCCGAATACGGAGGAATAATTAAAGCACGGAGTACGTCTCAGTGAAAGCAATTTCATACTAATTGCGCATTTATACTCTTCCCCCCCCCCCCCCCTTTGCTGAAACTATTCCTTTAAAACTCACTAAACGCTACTTTTCTTTTACGGCGTTTAACCGACCTCTTCTGAGGGACCCAGAACACTTTGTGCAGGGCATGACGCCGCGTTTCGCCATGAAGAGCAACGTTTTACCGACCTCCCCGCCTGAGGTAACGGCCCCGCCGCCGCCGCTGCTCGGCGCGGGGGGAGGGGCGGGTGGAGCCGCGCCGCAACCGCCAGGTGCCTGCAAATGGCGCCGGCTGCGGCGCTGCCCCGCCCAGCGCCGCCGGCGCTCGAAAGGCAGCGACAGAAGGCGCCGGCTGTTACCTCTGGGGAGTCTGCGCCGCCCTCCGCGCTGCCGCGGGTTGTCGCTGTCGCCGGGCGCTTGTCGTCTTGCCGCCTGCAGGCGGAGAGGTCTGCTCTCAGCCCCCGAGGAGGCGGGGGGGGCGGCGGCGCCGCGTGCCCTCGCGGCGCTGAGGGGGGCACCGCGGGCCGTGTGGGGCCTGTGCGTGTGACGCAGTACAAATTACTGCTGCCGAGGCTGTGCCGGTGCCCTGCCGTGCAGGTGCCGATTTGTTACAGGCAGCAGTTCCTGTTCTCCAAATACCATGTTTAAGCAATACCTTAAAAACAACAACAAAAAAGATTTAAAAGGGAGGAGGAGCTGCTACAAGGCAAGAAGTAAGTAGGTGTGACGCAGCTGATTCAGGCAGATCGGGACAAAGCCATTGAAGAATAACACTGTATTCACAAGTTGCCTAAATACTGGAATAAAGCTGGCTCTAGTACATCATCCTCCTGGGCAGGTACCTATGTGAATAGCTAATAAGCCATAATTTAGATAGCAAATATTATCTGGTAAATTCCTTTAAATGAATACGTGTGCCCTCTTCTCCCTCCCTGGAACATACAGATAACGCGATCACTTGTTAACAGAGAAGTTTTAGATAATTTAATCTGTAGATGGTACTGCTGAGAAATTAAGATGTTAACTCACAATATCTTAAATTAGCACTTTAAAGCAGTGCATTCACTTCTGTGTAAGTATGAAACGCGTTCTCATTTTCATATCACAAAGCTAATTTTCCACTTTATTTTCCCTCTGAAATTCAATCTGCTGTGTGAAATTCCAGTTTCACTACCTTATAAAAAACAAGGTCACTGTTTTATTGAGATGTATCTTGAAGTGATGGAGTAGGAGGCAAAGTTTGGTTCTTGTACAGAAGCTTTCATTAGCATGAGAATATCTAATAATATTGGTTCAGTGCTAATAAATCAAATGTAGTTAACTGAGGTTCTTCTGGCAAAAGCAGTGAGTGGGTTATGTCTTTATACAATATAGCCTACCTGCTGTAGCGTACCGTATGGACATGCCTTCTAGCAATACGTTGAATCCCTTTTCTTAGATCCTTTTTTTGTACACCAAAATTAAAGTCTGACTCAGTTCTTAATCTGTGATTTGCAGTTTTAAAAATAAATACTGAAATGCTGATTATCAGTAATGAATTTATTCTTCCAACATTGTTATCTTTTAATCCTCCAGTGTTTATACAAGTTGATGTACGTTACTGATGTTCTAGCACACAGCCTAAGATGAGAACAGTTCTCCCAATGTTTTTTCCAAAAATAAAAGGTGGGTTGAACTAACTGTCTTGCCTCCTCGGCTGAGTTTTTCATGTGATAGTCTAGAAGGCAAGGTGGATATAGACTGCTAAAAGCCAATGCAGTCTTTTCCGAAATTGAAGTGCAGTCAGTTGAAGTGCAGATAGGTAGGTTTGAAAACAGGAAAAAACGAACTCAGTTGCTCTCTTGTGCTGGTATTTGCAGCACACGCAGTGCTCCGTCATTAGGAACTTGTAGGAACACCAGCTGTAATAATACGATGGTGCACTTTGGAAAGCAAGGACAACTGTGTGATTCCTTCCTGAGTTATTTGCTGCTTTTTTGATGTGTGTACAGAGTGAGTGATTTAGCCAGTACCGTCCAAAGTCCTTGGTTAGAAAAAAACGTTATATCGGTATTACTGACTTTCTAACTACAGAGGAAAAGAGCTTTAGTGAGCAGCATGGTGACAGTTTGGTTGCATGAAGGGTTGCCAGGACCAATTTTGCAGTGTTTTTGCCAAATGCACTCAGTATAAAAAGTTCATTGGACAAAGACAATGATTTTTGCTGTGCTAATGCCTGGAGAGACTCACTAACAGGGGACTCTTGAGTGCAGGCTTGTCTGAGGAAGAAAAACATTCTGTATTGCAAAAACCAAAGTTACTGGCTTAACTAGCCTTCTGTCACTGAGGAAGCAGAGAAGACAATAACGAGCAAAGTGCTCACAGACTGTGCAGTACTATGAGGTTACTCAAAAATACATTGGTCTTCAGGAAAGAGTTTTGAAGTCCAGAAAATTCTGGTATAGGTTTTGCTTTTATTCTGCTTAAAAAATTGGCCAGTGATTTTTTTTTTTTTTCCTGGCCCTAATTTTAAACTACTGTCTGAACAGCATTTCCTGTGGTATATTGTGCCGCCATAGGATGTGTCTTTCGTTAGTTCATACAAATTTCCCTTTTCTTCATTCCTAGAGGTGAATTCTAATGAATTTATCTCTCTACAGGAGAGGAGAAAGTGCGATGAGAACGTATGGATCAGGAAGAGAAAAGGAGAAGGGGGAAAAAAGCATCATACAAACCCTGTGTATAACCAGCAGGTGAGCACTAAGCTTTTTACCAATCTATTCTAGAGCTGAACCTTAGTAATGTAGAAATAGAGAATGGAAAGGCACCTTTGGATTGATTGCTTCAGGGAAATTGGGAATACTCAGCACCTGCAGGAACAATCAGCACTTTTTTCAGTGGAAAGGAGCTTTCCTGGACCTTTTTTTTTTTTTTCCTTCCTGATTCCTTTTCATGAAATTCCACTGAGCTGTGCTGCATCTGGGCAGAATAAGCGAGCTGCGTTGTGCCTGGCAATCACCCAGGACAGAAGTTTAGAGTGGGCATTTTTCGTAAAGGCTCCTTCATTACAGTCTAGAATATGGAGCTGTGTTCCTCTTAGTGCTAAGAGAAGGAGTGAAACGTAATATGAACTTATTTGCCATGATGGATGGTCACCATGCAGTTTGATAAAGCCATGTAGCTCCTAAACTAGGGAAGGGAGATGAAAGAAGGGAGCTGCAGCAGGAGGATCTAAAGCACAGAAGGGTGCACAGTGATGGTGGTGGGTCACCCAAGGAGCTACGAAGAAGCAGAACTGTGCAGCTGAGGAAGGCACCTGTTCCAGTGTTTGGGGAAGGTGGAGGAATACTCTGCAGGTAGAAACGCAGAGACAGTAACCATCTAATGCACCAAGTTTGTCTCCTGATGGCTCACTTCTAGCTTATCCTGCCTTCCATGCTACTCCTTATTTCACTTCTTTGCATAGCTGTGTGCTTTCCCCTTGTTTAGGGGCTGGGCAAGGAGCGTGGGGGAAGGGCGGTTTGACCGGAGCAATGAGATGTGACCGGTGTGTATGGTACCTCAGCAAAAGGAGAACCCATAATGGCCTGTTGATGCATTGAAAAGCAGAGCCCTGGAACTGACTTGCCGCAGCAGAGAAGTGGCACATAACTTGAGAAATTACTGCTGTTTAATTCTGCAAAGTTTCTGTGAGGAATTTTATCTTCTCTGGGGAAGAGTAGTTTTGTGAATGATGCATTATGTAAGGCCATACATGCTTTCCCTTTGCCAAAGCTGGAAAGCAGGGCAGCTGCAGCTAGAAGGGCATTGCTCTGAGATAAACTTCTGACAGTGTAAGGCTGCACTTTCCCATCCGAATGCTTCACAGCAGGCAAGAGGCTGAATGTGATTCTGCTGAACACAGCTGACGCTGCCTGTGGTGATGCCCCATGAGAAAGGGGGAAGAAATCTGAGACTTTTCATTCCTTGCTGCTGCTGTATAGGGAGCAAGGCACGTAAGGGGCCTTTTGCTGGCTGGTCCTCCCTTCCTCCTCCTTTTCTCCAGCTCTCATTCAGTTGTTCCTTCCTCAAGCATTGGCAGTCCCGAGTTTGTGGGGAGGGGAGCACTGGTGATGCAAACAGCTCCTTGTCTCCTGTTTCCGCTGAGAGAACTGCACATTTGAAAACACTGGACTTTAGAATTAGCTGTAGAATTTTTCTTATGGAATAGGTGAACGTTAAGGAAACTGAACCCATCTCCTGACATAGCACGGTAGGAATTACTAAATGGAGTAGCTTTTAGCAGTAGGGTGCACATGCGATACAAATATCCTGGAATAAGGGAAGAGTTAAAGCTAGCCCATGTCCTTTTGCATCTTTCATTGCTCCTCTTGCCTACGTAGCAACTACTTTCTAGGTCGGAATAGCATGAGAAAAGTGTACAGCTGTGGAAAACAGATCTTTGTTTGCCTGCTTATCCTGATGGTGCTATGGATGCTGGCAATTAAAGTGACTGGAATCTATTCACAGTCAATTTTCTTTTCCTTTTTGCTGTGCTGATGGTATTGTATTGACTGCAGAGGGAGGTGTGATTGGCACACCAGTAAGTGTTCTCAGTTAGCCTAGGATAATGGCATAATTACTCGAATCACCCAGTTCAGGCAGCCGTTTGCCTAACTTTCTGCATATACACTGTATTTTGTTGGCTTAGCTTGGATCCTTCTCATTTTACACACACAGTTTCCATTATTCACAAGAAAATTCCCTCCACTTTAGTCTCCTGGTCACGTACTGTATACCAGTACTTCTGTAGAAAGTGTTGGGAATTGAATTCACCTACAATTCACAGAGCAACACTTGTGCTAACCCCCAGAGAAATACTTTAAAGGGATGTAATTTTCAGGGGATCTGTGCTCATGGCTGAAGTCATAAACAGCGTATTAAGCTGGGCATTTTGTTGAGAAAATTTCTGGTTATATTTAATCTGCATTGAATCCTTATCCCCACCTTGTGCGTAACGATTGAATATTTGATATTCAATGGCGAGGTCAAATCAGTAAAGCAAGTAGCACCTATATTAATAAATATAGTTTTCATGTCTTACGTTTAGCAGGGCTTTACTTGTAGAAGATAGGAACTCATTGTCCAGTTGTCCTTGTGTCTAAATGTGAGAGCCAGTCATCTGACTGCTGACTGCCTGGGATTCAAACCTGGCATTCGCTTTGTCTCCTGCCTGATCCCATTTCCCGCTCCTGCTGTTTTTTCCAGAATACTTCCTAGATCTGAATTTTGCTTGTTATACCTAGGACAGAATATTCAGTATTTACTTAATTTTTTGATTGTTGCGTTACAATTTGAGCTTCCCCTCTGAGCTTCTGAATGTGCTTTCCTCCTATTGCTAATATTGCATCTGCTTTATTTGTTGGTTTGATCATGTAATTCCACCTTAGATTCTGACACTATATATTATTCTCACTATATAAAGTGTCTCTTACTACTGTCTATCTATAATGCTACACATATTTCCACTCCTTCCTATTTTACTTTCTTTTGCTCAGTTTCATGCTTTTTCTCTCCAGTAGTTCCAATCTTGTTCACCCACAATTACTCTTTTCCTTTTTGTGTGAAGTGTTGTACAGACTCCCTAAACTCACCCAGAAGACATTATTCACCAATTCCTCTCAAATACAAACTTTGGCTGTCATACTCATCAAACGTGTGTTAGAAATGCACTTTGTCTTAAGCTGGCCTCTATTTTTGTCCTTACACTTTGAGTAGAATAGTTTTTCTGTAACACCTTACCAAGCATTAAAATAAGCCAGTTCAGGAGAGAGTTTAGGGCAAAGTATAAGAAAGAGAGGTGAGTTCCAAATGAGGGGAAGTACATACATGCAGTAAGCAAGCTGAGGTGAGGCTCTCAGTCCCCTTTTCACTGAGGAACTGCACTGTTTCCCTCGTGCAACTAATCAAACAAGACGTTCAGATATGTCCCTTTCCTTAGTGCTCCCCATCTCTTGGCTCCACATACTGCCCCTATTTTCTGGTTGTTTGAATTTCAGACTAAATGTCCAACCTCCACGTTAATGCTCACATTTGGATACTTAACATGAGTCCTGTCTCTCCCACCCCTACAATTAGGAACCTCGCATTTAGGTGGAGCAGTGTGAAGTGTCCAAATAGATAAGGTCATTTGCTAAATGCTGTCCTAATCATTAGCGTGTGCTGCATGGCACTACGTTCAGTAATAACAATGCTGCAGAACAGAATACAGAGGAATTAGAAAATTCTCTCTTGAGAGGAAAAAGTGATGTCAATTTTCCTTTCATCCTGGGAAGGTTTTTTATGTTGGTTGATACTTTCCAATTGCTGTCAGCAGTATCAAAAGACACAAAGTTATGTTAAAGAAGTTCTAGCCTTTGCCCAGAAATCTGTCGATTTCATTCCTGCTGTTCTGTGCTGTATTCCAAGTTAATTGGATGACCCAATTTCAAACCTGAAATGCTGTACAAACTTAGAAACTGTATCAGTGCAATTATGAGTCACTCGAAGGGCGCATCTACAGTCTTTGGTACAAAAAAGCTAGAGGCCAAAACACAACGTTGGAAGCGCATTAGTTGTTAATGACTGGAAGGAGGAGAGGTGACCAGCAGAATGGGAGCTTGTACAAAGGCCATATGATAAAAGCCAGGCATTTCCATTTTATTCAGATTCTACTTGTAAGAGGCTGGTATGAAGATGGTTTAAGAGACTGCTCTTCTTCCCCAGCATTGCAATAAAGCATCGTCCTGCTTCTTTCCATGTGTCATTGTCTGTCTGAAATAGATCGATTGAGCCAGAGTTCAGGGAATCTCTCTAAATTCCCTTTACAAACTAAATCAGACTCTGTACGTTTTGGGTTTCTGAATTTCATTCATCATGTGCCTGAGACCTCCTCATGTTCTTATTAATAATTGAGTCTTTACCTCTTCTAGATTTATTGCTCCAAGAGACGGTACCTTTTGCTGAGTCCAACATATGGCCAACAGGAGCTATGTCAGGTAAGGAATGCAACCTTTATTTTTTTTACCTTATTCTCTTTGCCTGCTCATCAGCTTTGGAGTGAAACTGTAATGCATACAGCCAGGTTCATGTATTTCAACAACTGTTAGCTTGGGTGGCTTGTTACTTTGAAACAGTTGGAGACATGCCAAAGATCTCAGGTGATCTGAAAGCTGTCAAGCTTTTGTTTTTTCATGTTTGTTGTTGCAGCAGCTGAGAACACAGCAAGTCCTGAAGCAAACTGGGTTAGGTAAGATTGAATTTTTAAACTTCACCTCCTATGGCACCGTAGAGAAGGCTGGAAGAAAATGCGTATGTTGTGTTGCTCTGTCTCTCTTCCTGCAGAATAGAAAAGTCCTTATTTTATTCTGCTTACCTGTCATAATTATCTCCCAGATAGGCAGCTGGTAGCTTTGAAGTGTTGCTTTGCTTACAGCTGTATTTCTTAACCTTTTTCTTTTTTTTTCTTTCTCAAGGAATGACATTAAAACTATCAGCCTAGGTGAGATAACTGGCTCCTGAGTTCATTATAAGCCCAAATACATAGTGAAAGAACCAGTGAGTTACTAATTGAGAACATGTATTTAAATATAACATTGCTACCGATCTTGCTATTGCTTTTAAGTGTACCCCTCATGCACTTGTAGCAGCACAAATGTATTTTGATGCAGGCTGGACTGTAAGCATTAATTCTATTCACTAGCATTCCCTAAGGATAGACCTACCCTTGCAGTTGTGTGCTTGTCCAGCCACTTCTCTTTCTATTTCCTGTTCAGAAACTATTTGTTAGAGAGAGAATTCCATACTTGATATGTATGATGCGTGTCATGAGGAAATACAGATCTCTGTGGCTGGTAAAATTCTTAGTTATATTTGTTAGGGAACTCTTCTCTTCAGCCTCATCTCTGAAAGAAAATACAGCATTTGATTTCTACAGGCCATACCTGTTAGCTTCCTTCAAAGGAATTACTGTCATAAATGGTACCTTAAAAGCTGCTGGTTTTGAGTTACGAGTTTATAATGTTGGTGGTTTTGCTGATGGGCAGTGCCTACAGTATTAGAAGAGAAATAAGGTTTTACAACCTTGATTCTATAAGGAAGAATGGATTTTAAAGAGTACAGCCTGCACTGCTTTCATTCTAACTGCTGTCTGAAGAATTGACTCGTGTACTTTTTCCTGCTTGGGTTCTTTCCCCCGACAAAATAAAATGGTAGCTCATTCTCCTGTCAGGATTTGTGGCTACATGAGTGTCAACCTATAGTGAAATAAAACCCAGGGATACGTGATGAAAAAAACTTTAAAAGAAAAATCACTTAACTGAGAATATTAATACTGTAGGCAACACAGGTTCCAGCTAAGGATTTGCATATGTAGGTGTTAGCTCCTTTCTTTTAAAAAGGAAGTGTTCTTGCATAGGGTCCATATGTGTATGTATGGTAAGAAGACTAGCTTTTTTTTGAGATACTGTAATAGTGGAGCTAATAACACAGTTGGCACTGTTGCGCTGTGGTCATCTTCACTCTTGCAAGACAAAACGTGGTTAGTTTTAACACATTTTTGCAGGGGTAGGCAGTCATCCATGTGTATGAAAGATTTAACTCCTGTTGGCCAGCAGATGCCTGTGTCCTTGACAAAGCTGTCTTTGCAAGATAGATATATCTATGGAATGCACAATGCCCTGTACTATATGCTGTGGTTTCCGCTCTGAAATGCTTTGACATGCAAATATATCAGTGTTTTGGGGCCTATGTGGAGGATCTTAAAGCGTCGCAATGATATCTGTACTGATCAGGCTGCCTGTATGTATCAAATTGCCCTAGTACTGAGTAAATCCTTTACTTTATCCTTGACGTACTTCCAGGTCTATCCTGGAGGCTCTGTTGAGCTTGCTGGTATGCAATTGAACCTTCTCTCTTCTGCCTTCCTGGCCTGTCCTCTTTCTTGTGTTTAGACCCAGTGTGCAGGCCTCAAATAACAATCCAGTAGCTGCAGTCCTACATATCCCTGTTCCAGATACCGTGTTTTCTGCTTCTGCCTATCAAGAGAGAGAAGTTGTTTGCAGAAAGATTCCTTAACAGGATTCAATGTCACTAATAAACAGAACACAGTAAATGCTTTAGTGAAGGCTTTATGGTGTCCTGCAGTAGGAGCGGTATGCTGCGAAGGGCAAGGGTGCCTGTTGCACTGTGGGCTGCTTGAGTCCAGCCACGAGGCTGAAACTAAATATCAATCTACACTTGAGATTCATATGGAAATGACATGTAAGATATGCAAAAACAGATGGAACTCTTAATTAAGTGTAACAAGGGAGAGGCATCTCCCTAGTGTGTAGCCTGGCTGTTTTTCATGGATAATAGAGGAAAATAAGCTGCTTTTTAGGGAAAATCTTACTGCTGTTGAAATCTGGAGCAGTAGAAAGTGTTATTTAAAGATGTCCGAAAGAATGCTGGCTCTGCTCTTTTCAATTTCCTAGGTAAGCCTAGAACTAGAAATGCAGTGCTGATTCCAAGCGCGATCTTGTCTTATGTTTGACTACTACTTGGAAAAAGAAAAATCTCATCCTAGCATCTCTTAAACATTCCCATGGGCAAGCAGTATTTTACTAAACTCTGCCAGGTGGAGAATTTCCTGATTCGGTGTTTTCTACTAGTTCTATCCTCAGCTTTAGGTACTGAGTAAATGTCAAGGGAAGAGAGTAGTTTATGGTAGTTCAATTGTGAGAATAATTTGTTCAGCTACTGTTTGGTGACCAAAACTCTTGCCAAATCTCATCTCTTCACTTCTCCTTTGCTCTGTTACTGAACACAGCATGAGCATGAAGGGTGGAAGGAGCCTGTAGTAAATGTGGGCCTGAAAGACAGACAGGACTAGAGGTTCCAGAAGCGCTAGCTTGTTCAGCATCTCTCCTGTCTTTTTTTTCTTGGATAACTATATCTGAATGTATCTAATTAGCAGTAAGTTTTAACACAAAGTAAGAATTACTATAAGCAGAGAGAATATGATAACGATGATGAACATATTTTCACTTCTCAATAACTAAAGCGTATAAAGCTTTCTCAGATGTGTTAAAGGAAGAAAACGAGCAAAGTTTTTGCTTACAGTAGTCCCTTCTCTGATTGCCTTTCAGCAAGTCTAGCAGGCAGAGATCAATCTCTAGCTGTGTTCATAGGTCTCTGTTAAGGACTGCCTCTCCACCTGCCCTAATCCGTTACTGATCCTTTTGCTTTCCAAGACAGTTTTGTTTTGTTACCTGCAGGTATGATAGTTCCTAGGTCCTGTTTTCTTCATAAGACTTTTCTGGGTCTGAACACTTCATAACTGTCCAGCCCAGTGCAACAGCATAATGTTTGTTTGTTTGTTTTTTGCAAGGGTTTTTTTGCTACTTAGATTTTCTCCCTTTCAGTGGAAACGTGAAGCCCTGATGCTTGACACCCTGTTCTCCTGCCTACTCGCACACCAAGTTTACTATGGAGTCCCCTCCCCTTACTCTTCAGAGTATCCTGACTATAACCCATGTCAGTGTGGGTTCAGTTTCAAAGGCAGAAACTTGCTTTATGCTGGCATAGTTACTCAGTGCAGGAAACAAACTGTTCTGGTAAGAAATAGCTTACTCTGGTGCGATGATTCCCAGGGAAAGGGTAGCACCTTAGTGGTAAGAGGGCCCAAGGGTCAGTCCACTGAACACCGAGACACTAGCTGGTAGAAGATAATTTGCTTTCAGATGCTCAGCAGCTTACACCGGTTTCTGCAGGATCTGCTGTCTCATCAATGCATTTGTTTTAAACCCATTTTTTTAACAGTTTCACTTTGACTAAAAAAGGAGAAATTACAGGAAAGTTCCCTGTGGCAATCATTGTGTACTTTGTAATACCTGAACTTAGAGAAGGTTAGCCCCAAAACTTGGAGGTGTAGGCTGAACAGAAGCTGTTCCCCTTCAGGTTTCTGATCTCTAGATATGTCAGCCAGGTATTGCCTATGTGACTGCTCTCCAGTTATTTCACCTCTGCCATGGGACAATCCTGTCATGTTTGTAGCACGTCCAAAACAACCTGTCACTGAGCTGTTTGTTACCAGGTTACATTTTTCCCTAAAGAAGGGGTATCAAACCTGTTCTAAAAAGGAAAAGAGAAAAAAATTTAAAAGCCCTGATTTCCAATATTGCAAGTATGTAAATATTTCTGTAACAAGCAGTTTTCCTGCAGGTGTGGGAAAGAGCTCAGAGTGTGCGCGCTAACCAGGAGGAGCAGTAACAAGTAAAGAGTTGAATAGCAGTTTTCTTATCTCCTTGTATATTTTTCACACTATATTTTAAACTTCCTGGAGGGGGCTGAGTGATAGATATGGTTAATTCCATCTCATTTGTAAGAAGACAGCAGGTTTGGTGCGCATCTTGTTGTCTACACTTGTTCTCTTGTTGTTTCTGTCAATAGTTACATGGATGATCTTTATACTTTATGTGCAGCCTGTGAAGTGGATATAAAGACCTGTCAGACTCCTTTTCTAATACGTTTTCTTGGGAGGAAACAAACGTAACATAAATGTCACCTGGAGCATGAGAAACAGTGGCAGATGGAGCATTGAATTAATGGCTCTGTTGAGAGGCAAGATGGGAAAAATCATGGAGTGAGATAAGTGTGCTAGATTTGGTAACTAATTCAAAACATTTTCTGTGATTATAAACAAGTTCAGGAAAGAGCAATATATACATGCAAGTATGGAATATTATCAGAAGCACCTATCTTTATAATGCAAAATTAGTTTGGCAAGATGCAGCCAGTGAGCCTTTCCTCTCCTTGCTTTTGTACTCTTGGAAATGAGGGAAATAAATTTTTTTAACTATTGAACGAACTTAATCAGTAAGATCTTGATAGAGAAAAGCGCACTCTGCAGTCATACTAACTTCAGAGCACCTTAAACATGTTAAAATCCTTTCAGATAGGGATGAGTTTAGTCACAGGCTGAAAATGAAATGAATCTTTAACAGCGTGAGTGTACAATAGAAAGTAACTTGACTTAGCTGAAACTCAGCCTCCGCCTTTAACAAATGGTGGGCTAAAAGCATGTATAAGTTCCTGCAGCTCAGCTGATTAGAGGAAATCTGCAGAGCTGACTTCCTTCAACTGTGAATATATTCAAAGTGTTATTTTGAAACAGAACTTAAGTGGCTCATTCATTTTCTTATGAGGAATGTCTTTGTGGTGACCTCTTCTTTGGATTTTTTTTTTTTTTTTACTCTTTCGTCATACTTAAAAAGTTTGGGCTCAATTTGTTCTCCTTTTGGAAAAGTATTTAAGAAATTATTTGCAATTACATTTATAGGGAAACCCCCCAATGATTTTAACTAAAAGATAGTTTTTCAGCTAAGTAGCTACCAGAATCTATTGCGTTCGTTCATGTAGACACAGTCTTCTAAGAAATGTAGCTCTTCCTTTTTTTGCAACAAATATTTTGAATATGCTGAAAGGCAGGGAATTTGCTTATAAAATTTATGTTGTAGGATGCTGTATGTTTTGTGGCAAGATTACTGTGACAGTGAAAAATGATTATATAATTAAACTTACTACTGTACTAAAGGTTGCACATATTGTCATCAAGCGTAGAGGAAGGACCAGTGCTAGTCAAAGAAAGAGACTTCGAGGTTAGCTACTGATTACTAAACAAGAAAGATCCCCTGCTGGTATTCTTTACCTCGGTCCAGGGAACTGAGGCAGTTTATGCTGGCAGAAGGTTTGGAGGGTTTGCAGACATCAGCTAATAATAAAACAGAGGAGACTCTCGATAGCTCATATAGGTGTGGTAAGTTTCAAACTTCTTTTCGCTAGTGGTAGTTAAGCCTCCAAGATAGTTTGGCCTCTTTACAGTTTCAGCAGTGAAGGACTATCATGGCTGACTGTAATGATGCATGTGTCATAATACACAGAATCTGTCTGGTTTAATGGCTTGACAGAAGGCATTTATGTGGCATAAGATTGCGCAATTGAGAGCTTCACTGGGTTCTGCAGCACTGCTGAGAGACAAGGTGCTTGGTTTCACACTCCTCATAGCAGCTAACTAGCTGCTGTGAAATGAACACCTTCTTTTGAGCAATCTGGAAAAGGCATTTGGAACAGAGAATTAATCTGCCTTCCTGGCTGGAAGGCGAGTGCTTTTTGTGGCAGCCTAGAAGACTGGTGACATAACATGCACAAGGATTGCCTAAGACACTGCAAATCAGAAAACTTGTTAAATCAGATGATCTCCTTTTGATTGTAAATAGTTGTAGTAAAGAACCCCCCTCCCCGTCCTTCTTCATGAATTAGGGTGAGCCCTCCCACGCGTAAAAGTCTGTATCCAGAGGCACATCTGCAAATTGATTACTCCAGCAACAGTCAAAGTGGAAAAACAGCATTGTAGCCTTCAAGGCTACAGTGTGGACAGGGGGGCTGCAATGCTACTGCTTTATCAGACCACTCTTCTGGGAACGGCTATCTTTAAGGCTTCATCTGATTTGCCTCCACATGCTGCAGTCATTGCTCCTGATTCCTGGCAAGATGTTTGGAAGCAGGAAGTCATAGGGTGTCTCTAGCTGCCAAATACTGGTGAGTGCTAATTTTCAGAGTTCCCTGGAGAATGTTGGTCAGAGTTTCTCTTTTGATTGGCAGTATCAGCTTGCTCTGTCATCTGATAGTCCTGTACTTGCTGCTGATAACATACGCGTACACAAAGTCAGGTATTGCAGCAGAGTTTCTGTTAACTCTGTTTGCATTCCACCTTGACTTGACTGAAAGAAAATAAAGAGAATATTAACCACTTGGGATGGACGAGAAGCAAATAGCTCCTCAGGGAGCAGTGACGGATGGAAGCTCTGATAACACGTGCAGGAAGCAGGAAACTGGTAGTATGATCTAAGGTACAGTGAGATTGGGAACCTTCTGGGAGTGAGAGCCAGCAATCAGCTCTGCACGGTAAAGCAGCAAGAGGGCTGCAAATGAGGTGTTTGAAACTGGCAGTAGAGTGAGACCTGCTGAAGCAGCTGGAAAGAGACCCAGCAATCAGTACTGTGTAAGAGAGCAGTGAGGGCTCAGTACATGATTTTTTTATGTGATGGGGCTCTTTTGCCTTAATTACGGTAGTCTCTCAGAGGTGCAGAGAGAAAGAATTTACTGCACATGGATGTGTTTCTAGATCTCTAAAGAGCTGTGCTATAGTTCCCTTTCTTCTGCTGAAACAGGTTCATTTCCATGTTTTTTTTTCCCCCAATAGCAAGCTCTTACAGTAACATACCGTGCCCGAGGCTTTCACCTTTCTCTTTCTTTTTGTCATCTAGTTGGTGCCTGTCTCCATGCTCATGGCCTTTCATAAAAGAGACCGTGCTATTTTTGTTTTGTTGTTTTTCCCCTAGATACCTACCTGTTCTTCATACTGTTGAAGGAAGTTGGGAAGCAAGTTGAATGAACTCAGAAGCAATATTTTTGCATGCCTGTGTTTTCATCACATTCCAGAGTGATTTTTCAACCTTACATTTTCCGCAGGTATTGAAAATCATCAGAGGAAAGATTTTCTGAAGAAAGAACTAAACATACAAATGTGTAATTTTTAGGCTATTTTCCTCATTTCCTGTGTTTAGGTTCATGTTTTTCAAATTGCTAGGACTGGTGGTATTACTGTATGTTGTCCTGGTGGGCAACAAGTTGACAATGGGCCAGCAATATGCTCTTGTGGCCCAGAAGGCCTATGGCATCCTGAGCTGCATCAGGAAGAGCACTGCCAGGAGGCTGAGGGAGGTGATCCTTCCCCTCTGCTCAGCCCTGGTGAGACCACACGTGGAGTGCTGTGTCCAGTGCTGGGCTCGCCAGTACAAGAGAGACATGGAGCTACTGGAGAGAGTCCAGTGAAGGGCCATGAAGATGATGAAGGGACTAGAGCACCTCTCATGAAGAGAGACTGAGAGAGCTGGGACTGTTCAGCCTGAAGAAGACTGAGAGGGAATCTGATCAGTGCACTGAAATATCTGAAGGAAGGGCATAAAGAGGACAGGGCCAGGCTCTTCCCAGAGGCGCCCAGTGATAGGACAAGAGGCAATGGGAGCAAACTGAAACACAGGAAGCTCTGTCTGTACATAAAGAAAAACTTCTTTACCGTGACTGGAACAGGTTGCCCAGAGAGGTTGTAGAGTCTCCATCTTTGGAGATACTCAGAAATCATTTGGACAGGGTCCTGTGCAACGTGGTCTAGG
This sequence comes from Struthio camelus, assembly GCF_040807025.1. NCBI lineage: Eukaryota > Metazoa > Chordata > Aves > Struthioniformes > Struthionidae > Struthio > Struthio camelus. The sequence goes on along the minus strand of NC_090947.1, from coordinate 23,507,412 downwards.
TGACCCTGCTTGAGCAGGGGAGTTGTATTAGATGATCTTTAAAGTTCTCTTCCATCCTCAACTGTTCTGTGATTCTGTGGCAGCTGCATTATCAAAGTTGGCCCTGAGTCCAGGGAACCAAACCTGTGGAAGAGGGGAAATGCGCTCAGGGCCCTGACGTTGCTAGCTTGCAAAATGATGTAATCCCTTACACTTGCGTCTTTTCTCATGTATTGGGTGTTACGCTGTGCTGTTTCTTACAGTTGATGCGCAGTTTTACATGCTGATCGTGCTTGAGTCTGAGCTTACATGCCTGTCTGCTGCAGGTCTCTCTTGTAATATTTTGGATTCCTGGACACCTTTATTGTGTCAGAGTGCAGCCCACTCAAGATAAGATTTGTTCTGGATTGGATATCTTCAGTTGCTGACAAAATCTAATTGTCCTGTCAAGGATTAATCCTGGATTTTGCAGTAGTTTCCTTTTGAATGATCATGATCTTTTATCAGGGACTTCCTTAACTCCCTAACTTGCATGATTGGCTGCTCATCTTTTGAAAATCACAATTTTTCACTATTTTTTTGTACACCCAGAGAAAAATCTGTAATCGGTTTCATTTTTACATGGAGTACAACATTCCTCCTATTTTTAGAACACTGCACTGTCCTTGCTTTCTACATCTGAATTAGCAGAAAACTGTAAACGATCAGCTGCCTCACAATCTGCTGTCATCTGATTTTCTTTCTTTTTCCTTGGCATGCAGTAGTAGAAGATAGAGAGTGAACTGTGGTTTACAGCTCCTTCTGTTTACACTCCTGTTATTTTTCCTCCTCCTTTTGTTCCTGGAGCCCAGGAGGCCAGTGAATCATTTCTGAAATTCCTTTAGGTTTGAGATCATTGAAAGAGAGAGTCATTGTTCAGAGAACAAGTTCAACAGAACGTTCCTTTCTGTAGCCTGTCCCTGTCGGAAAGCTTTTTTTTTTTCCCTAAAGCTAGGATAGACGAATTTGCGATTTTAGAAGAGCGAGTCTGTGTGCAGGCTTTTTTTCTGGCTGACCTTTCTCAGCGGTGAGAATTTTCCATGTTTTGGGAGAAGAACAGTGTTCATATTTTGTTAACATTATTTCTTAGTGTTCTTAGTTTTCCCTCTGCTTTCAGACTTATGAGAGCAGTATTTTCCCTGTGTTCTGGACTGAGCTTGACAAGGCGTCTGTAGTCTTACCTTGGAATTGCTTTGTTATAGCACTCTCAAAGATAGGATTGTATACTGAACTAGTAACTGTAACACCAGCAACATTTGTTATTATCATATGCAGCCTCCATTAAAAGGCTCAGTTAAATGAGGCACACACCTTGATCCCGTTTATGTGTCTGTATAAAGTATGGTTGTTAATTTACAAGAATATTTATAGAAAAATATAAATGTTAATCTATAGAGAGGCTTTGTCTCTGAGGTTTGACCATTTTCCAGGTAACGCCATGCTTCACAGTGAACTAACACCCTGTGAAGGGTTTAACCAAATGTGAATAATCACTAAAGTGTGTTAGTGGCAGGTGAGACTACTCATGTCAAGCCTAAGGCCGTCAGCCTCTCCAACAGGTGGTAAGCAGTAGTTTCATGGAAGGAACAGATTCTTCTTACTCTCTTTTTGGATCAAAAAGTAGTAGGTTTTGTTTTAGGGGAGAGGACAAAGAGGAAATATGCCAGTGATGTGGCTGGATTATGCCACATCCAGTAGGATTCCTTCTGTGGGGAGATATAGGCTGAAAAAGAGCTGTGAGTTTATTGGATGAGAAGAACCTTTAAAGCAGATGTAGTCTTGTTTCTTTTAACTTCTGTTTCTCTTGTGACTTTATAAACCTTGATAAACTGCATCATCTATTGTGGATGTAGTAAATAAATCCTTTGATTAGCAGTTTACTTTGACCTGGCTTGATTGAGGGATGACATCAGTATGGCTGGCGAGGTTTGAGGAATTTGTGCCCATAGGCTCTTGCAATCCGTAGGTGGTACTCAGCTAGTCTCATGCAGCCAACACCCCAAAATGTTTCTTAGAGCTTATAAAGGATAGTGAAGTTGCATAGACCAATGTAAGAGGTGATAATTCAGTATCTACGAGGAAGAGGAACTTCCACTCCTGAAGAGGAAATCTCTCTGGAAAGGTCCCGTGCAGCCCAAGGATTGCAAAGGAGTGCAAGGGTAGAGATTGCTATCCCTAATTTTACAAACTGGGAAATGAGGGGTAGTGAAAAGTGTGAGACATTTCTAGGATACTCTCAAAAATCTTCCGTCCTGATACCTGAACCTATTTCTAAACCCTACTCTCAAGATCAGGTTTCTTAAAGCTCTTGTTAGTTGCTTCCCATATGGTAACTTGCTTCAGTAACGTAAAGGTTGACCAGAGTGTTAGGTCAGCGCACCTCAGATAATATCCCATTTTTAGAATTAGTTCAGTTTTCATTAGTGAATTAACTGGTGGTATAAATATTTATGACTATCTCAGATGTCTGATTACAACAGGGAATAAATAATTCATTATTAGAAAATTACCTTTATGCAATTGATACGACAAGGACATAAATCAGATATGACAATTTCCAAAGAGCAACACAATACATTGTTTTTGCTGCAGCACCCTAAAGTGAGTATCTTCGCGGTGCAGCCCTTACTGTTCTAAGCTAGGTAACAAACCTTCCATTTTGTAAATAGTTGTGATAGGAGAAAGTTTGTTTACAGAAACATGCACATAGCACAAGTATTTTGGTAGTTGTGGCAATTTGGGGAAGCTGTATGCAATACATGATTTCTCTTTGATATTGGGAAGTCTCTCTAAGTCTGTTGGACTACCAACATTTTGCAACGGGGTATGTTTGCCTTGTCCGTTTCTTTCTGTAGTTTGTTTTGCACCTGCTGTAAGACTAACAAAAAAAAAGAAAAATTAAATTTTGATGATAGTATCTTTCAATGAGCAGCATTAAATAAAGATTTTACTACTCCGTGTGACAAACCAGTTATTAAACTTTAAACTTAAAATGCGAGGCTAGATGTCAGTGGGAGGCTTTGGGCGCCCATAATGAGGTTGAAGAACCACCCCATAACAAGGAAGACTGGAAGATTAAGGGGTGGGGATTCTTATCAGCCTCCCTTCCCACAAAAAGGGTACTTGCTACAGAGGTCAGAAGGAGGGACTAACAGAAGAAGAGCAACTGTGTTTCTCAGTAAATAGCACAAGCGTCAGGGCTGTTGCAGCAGATGTTACACTGTAATGTTCATAGAGATGCAGCTTGGGATGCCTCCGTAGGAGGCACCTTTCAGTACAGCTCTGGTCAGGCAGGTACTAGTTTGTCTGATTTGTACATGGAGAACCTGAAGCATGTAGGAATTAAGATTTCTGTGGTACGGGAAATGTTACAGTCAGTAACATCTCTGGGTTAAAAGTTTGATGCAAAGATAGTGCTGTAGATCCTGCTGCATGTTGTGTATTCAGTCTAATTTATTTAACTTTACAGTGAAAGCCATGACTGATTTCCTAGTTCACTGCCGCTCGTGGTGGCATAGGAGTATATTATCCATTCTCTATCTTCTTCAATTTGTTGAATGATATCTCACAATGTTTCAGTATTTCGCATTCTGAAAGCCTGCAGCATTGAACGCAGAGCTGTTGAACAAACTGAACAGTATGTAAAAGAAAATTTGATTGGCTGATAACGAACTACTAAAGGTTGGTTACTCTAGGTCACAGTTGTAGCCAGTTTATAGGCTGCTGTCCCTACCTGTCGTGTTTGCACTTTGTAAATTAAGTTCACGCATTCTCCTAACTTTCTTCAGGAGCACCTGCAGCAGCCCAACGGTTAAGCTGAGAAAAGAGGACAGTTTATTTTGTGCTAAGTTCTAGTGTGGAGCTTCATGGCAATTTTTTTTATTATTGTTACTAAGTTGTTCTCTCTTCGGGATGACAGCTCTTGGAGGTGTTAATCTTCCTCAGATCTCCTGAATCAGTAGGAATTGAAATGGATTAGTATTTCTCGGTGTGAAATACCTGGCAAGAGCAAAGTGGGAGAGTTTTTGCTTGTGTCCATATTGGCTTTGTATGTTGTTTCTCCTGAGTTGCTTGTACTTTTTCCGTCAGTGGGATAGCTGAGTACTTTGGTAATGTGTTTTTGTATTAGGGGAGATTAGGCCCATATGTGTATTGTGCAGATGTGCAGGTGTCTTCCCTTGCACTGTAAAGATAACGTGGATCTTTCTTATAGATAACCGTATATCAGAACTCATAACAAAGTGCATCCAGATCTACATTCCTCTTTGAAGTCACAAAGCCAGACTTCTTGTTGGACAAGTGAGTATGTGAGAGAATCACAGCACTGCAGCCATATAGTTTGCTATGCAAGTCAGGATATACAAATGCATAAGTCATGAAGATAAGAAAAAATCCATCAGTTAATATATTATACTGTGGAAAGCTATTTTCACTTTTTCTGAAGCTAGCTTCCCATCAGAATTTGCTAACACATTAATCTTTCTGCTTGCCTAAAATATTAACGTATAGTAATGTCTTATTTGGGTTCAGACCAGCAAAAAACAAAGGTTTTTTTGTTCCTCTCTGTAAATTAAAGCACTGTTAAATAATTTATACAGGTATAGCAGCTCTATGGAGTGGAGCCTATACGTATCACTATCTTTCTCTCTTTTTTATTTATTTTTACCCCAAGATCCTTAACTGTTTTCTAGTTCAGTAATTAATGGTGGACATCAGCATTGTCCTGCCACTTTTTGTCAGTCTCTTTTGTTTGGAAGACCTGGAGCAGGTTGCTTGTGGACTTGCCTTGGTCTTTGTTACTGAATTCAACTTAGTTATAGGCCCAGACGGGATAACCCGAATAATACATTTATAATTTATTAAATTTAATTCTTTAAATGTTCTTTTGATAACTGCTTCATAAAGATAACTGCTGAAGGAAGTTTAAAATTAATAGATTCTATCTCACATGCCTATTATTATTTTTGAGGCTTGTTAGAAAAGAGAAATTATGCAAATTGGTGTCACGCTAGGCTACTGCACACATGCTGGTAATGCATAACAACTAGCTTACTGATGAAAATACTTCATCTTAGGCAAGAGTCGTTGTCAGGACTAAGAGCTGTTCCTTGTATCATGGTTAAAACAGTTATTATTTTTCTTATAGATAAAAGATAGTGTCTGTTTTTATTAAAAATCCTCATTAGACTAAAACTGCTGTCAAAGTAATACTGGAGTACTCTTGTGATGAATTATGATTGATTACATTATACGATTAAGGTATATTGTGAAACAATAGGAAAATCCCTTCAGAAAATTAAACATTGTTGCTCACTCTCTGTGAATGACTAAGTGGCTTTAATTCTTCAGCTCCCGCATGTAAAAGACTTGATAAATAGATCAGGCTCAAGATCAATTAGTGTCACAGTGATCTTTAGTATTAACGAAGTGAAGCAGCTAGGCTTGAACCAGTTTATCTGTACCCGCCATGAACAGGCATCTTAAGCTAACACACACTGCATTGTCTAGTACGGGACATGGGAACCAGTATGCGGAACGCACTGTTCTGTGCGGCACTGGCAGATGCAACTGCTCCCTTTGAAGAAATTATCTTAATTCTGAAGAATTCCGATATCCTTAGCGAGAGAAAAATCCAGTATAAAATAAGGTGGTTTCAGAAAATAGGTCACTAATGTAAGTTTACAATTACTTTCTTTCCAGCTTTCTCTTAAAATTGTCTTAGATTTATTTTTCCTCAGCTGTATACAAAGCATCTCAAGCTTTTGTGATTAGACTGCAGTGAAGAGGCTGGTTTTGGTTTAAGGGTCATTTTTCTGTTCAGCCTCTGTTTTTCCACTAACACATGCATTTTGTTCACCCTATTAAATTGCTGCCAAAGGAGATGGAGAAAACCTTCTCAGGTATTGATTTTCACACATGGGGACTGTAGCTTGTAGTCACTTGATTTGCCACCTGCCGTTTAAAACTGAACGTGCTCACGGGATTATAAGCTTCGTTTTAGCACTAAATTCCTAGCCTCAGGTGAAGCTGATGTTTATTAGCTGTTAGTCATTTGTAACTGTTTTAATGTGTTTTGCTGATTGCAGATCTAGTTAGATGAGTAATAATATTTTTGCAATAGAAATGCCACTGATCAGAGCTTTCTGTTTGAGTTGTTGATTTTAACTGGTTTTCAGGTAATCTGGTCTTGGATAATCTTTTCTCCCTAATATTTTGTAGGTCTATCTGCTGCTCATATGTTTTTAATGCGGTATTAATTATATCACGGTAACTGACTAGGTACACCCTTTTATTCAACATTTGGTGATCAGAGTCGTAGAAACGGAACTGATTGATTTAACAGTGAAACAAAATGTATTGTAGTCCCTCATGAATGGTCAGAGGCTTTATTTTCAGTGGTACTGATCAACAGAAGTTCCTGTTGATTTCCATGTTTGTAGCAAGGTACTCCTTACCTCACAAGATAAGATAGCTCTGCAAACATACCTGGTTTACTATGCTCAGGAAGTGATCTTTTTGCAATAATTTGAGTCTTAGCAAAGCAATCACTCTTTCACCACTGAACACAATTTTGTGTTGGTCCCAGCTTACCTTATACGTTTTCCTAAATACACAGACCTTCCCAGAAACCTTGGCAGTGTCATTCTCCATTAGTAATATATTTTGCTAATTTTATAAAAACAAAAGAAAAAATCAGTTTTTTGCACATTTGTGAGAAGTGCAGATTTGCTTCTATTAGACATCTCTAAGAATTATGTGCTCTTTATATGCCTTGCCTTAACCGCTTGTTTTCAAATTTCTACTGCCAGCACCGATCTTGTGATATTTATGCTGAACCTTTGCGAAACAGTCTTTGAAGTTTTATGAGAAAATCCTTTCTCACAGAAGATTGTAGGAAATTTGTCAATTTGTCAAAATCTGCATCTGGCTAGAGAAGTGAAACACAAGCAGTGTGCCCTCTGAGGTGGACATGGACTGAATTTTGTCCTTTAGACATTCTGCTTGGTTGATCCCTCCGCATACTAACAGTTCCAGCTTAGCTACAGCAGATGTTGTCTTTTGGCAGGTATCAAAGGAAAGAATGATAATTGTTAATAACGGTGGAAAATTAAAAGGACGTAGATTTATAGAATTTCTTAGTTTCACTCTTCTCTTGTTTTGTAACTTTCTTAGCTTTCTAAATTATCTTTTCACTCCAGCTACATCTCAGCTTTTGTGCATATTCAATTGGAGAAGTTCAATTATGATAGACTGGAATATAGCATGTTAAATTTATGTAATCCTATGAAAATAAGTGGAACTGAATGATTTTAACAGAAAGAAATTTGTTTCATAGTGTAGTACCATTGACATCGATGAAGATTAGATTGAAGAATCAAAGCCTTGAGCAATTTTCCAAAGTGCTAATGATCATTTTTCTTAGAAAAATTGAGTTGGCTTGAGTTCATCCTGATCTTTCCAACCTTCCTACTCCACAAAATCCCAGTGATTACTTACTGTATTCTTGATTATGCAGTAGATTGGGAAGAAGCAAAGTTTAATTAAACATAAATTGCAAAGCTTCGTTCCGTGCATGTGAAGCAGCTCTCTTTAGGGCTATTGCTACATTATTTGCCAGTCCCATTCAAATAGAGACGGCTCGGAGTGAAGCAGACTGGTATGACTGTTACAGACAGCTGATCACATAAGGCTGTGGGTAAGAGAGGAAAAACCTTTGAGTGAATTTCTGGGAAGCAGCAGAAACCTGATTTTCTAGGGCGCTTACAGTATCAAAGGACCCAAGATGCCAGTAGTGTAACATGGAGTCCCTGAAGGATGAAAGTTTTATCAAGCACATTGTGGTGGTTGGGAGTAGCAAGGTAAGATGATAGGTAGTTCTGGAGCAAAACAAGTTCTTCGTGTCACTCTTAACAGTCAACAGTGCCTCCTGATCAGACACGACGCTCCAGAAAAGACTGAAAATATGCTTCCAGTAGGGAAAGCATGACATTTAGGGAGAAGCTGGTCAGGGGCATGAACAATACAGTAATGAGCGCAGTCACCGTAGGACAAAGATTAATGCTTTATTCATAGGTATGGTACAATAAGAATTGCTTCTTAAAATTGATAATGCAACAAATTAATGATGCAGTGAACGTAAGGAAAACATGCTACTGGGTTGTCTGGACAAGGCACGCACATCTTTCCTACCATGCACTTTACGGGATATTCATGGACAGTTTTCTGGTTTAGACTCATGCATTTGATCCAATAATTTGGATTAATACTATAATTTTATAAGTGCTTGTGTTTCAGAACTGATTTAGGAATGGAGGTGTAAAACAACCAACATCTGACTAAAAGTATTGAAAAATTTAAGAGCCACCATAATTGTGTTGCAAATTTCTTCTTTATTTTTGGATAAAGTCTGCAGGGAAAAGAATTGTTCAGAATATCAAAAAGAAATAATTTAAGGAACATCCTTGAACCAAAGTGAGTTTATCCAAAATGTCTTGTCTGTAGGAAAAGAGACTGAAATAAAGAGTCTTTAAATATAGCCATGCTATAAGGAGGGAAGAAGAAAGGTCTTTTCACTTGGAAAACCTAAGCAAACAGTAACAACCAATGCTTTATGAAATTATGTTTCACAAGTAGTAAAACCAGATACTCAAATACTAATGTGTAGACCTGAAAAGCATTTTTGGTAGTGCAGCGTTTCCAGACTCATAAATGCAGAGGGGAATATTTTTCTGTATTATTTGGGAATGACCTGCATTTCAGCAAGTGGGATTTTAAAATTTTTATTTCGTCTTTATTTGTCATGGAACAAGACACAATGGGTAGCTGTTACTATGCTATTGCAGATGCTCCTGAAATGTCAGCTTTCTTCTATTGATGTAGTGGGCTGCCACACATCTTCACAAGATGGATAGTAAATGCCCATTTACACATTCATGTTTGCATCATGAATTCAGGCTTTTTTTTAATGGCACAAAATATCCATCATGGAGGATTTGGGGGTATATTGTGTTACAAGGACCCTGAAATGAAAACAGCTAGCACAGCTAGGAATTAACCAAATTGCTTTCTCTCTTTATTTCTGGACCAGCATAACTGAATGAAGTAGGTGACATTTGGATTTCTTTGCCATGATGTCACTTGCTGTTTTGTGGACAGCTTTTTATTGTTAACCCCAGGATTGGGGTTAATGTTTCATGCTGCGTTGAGCTGGAAGCATAGAAACAAGCTCAACAAAGACGAGAGAAGAAAGCAAACGTTCATGACGTCTTCCTCTGAACTGCGGTCCAGAAACAATCTATTGCCACTGTTTATCACTCTCTAACCTGGCCCTGTGGCTGATTTTACAAGTCTAAATGGTTGGATTATCCAGTGCATACATAAAAATGATGCAGAGGGAGGGGAAGTGTCAAAGATATTCCTGAACTTAGAGGACTGTGTGTAGAGAGAGAAACTATGTGAAGGCAATTCGTAAGAAGTTTTAAAAGTTTATGGAGGAGTATGGGAAGGGAGAACATTTTTCCTAATTTCTTTTCCCCTCCTCCTCCCCCATATTGGACAACCCCAAAGTCTGTTTAATGGATTCTGTATTCAGGAGATACTTCTCCTGTGAACTGAATTTAGTCAGAATGTTTTCAGGGATCTGCCGTTCATCCATAGATAATAGGAACTGTGTTGCAGATTGTTCTGTTTTTTCCTTTTTGTTGGCCTAGTGAAACAATGCAATCAGTTAAAAGTATGGGGTTTTTTTTATTCACAAATTGTATAGCATCAATAACAGCTTTTGAGCATGCTTTTATCCCTCTCCTTCATCTCCTTCCCTGACTGACCTTCATCCCCCAGAGAACTGTACACATCACATTCTGCAGCCTCTTTTTCTGAGACCAAATGAGAGTGGTTTATAGGTTGATGTGCTGATATGTTCTTTTGTATGCTTTGCTTCAAGATACTGACATCCTCTTTGTTTAAACCTAGCCAGTGAGAAACAGCAGGAGGAGTCAGATTAACAGAGGAAGCTGTTCTGACTATTGATTTTCTCGTGCCTTTCAGTGGTTCATTAATTCCTCTAACAATTGCTTCTGAGGTAGCTGGCTGGTTGAGACCATCAGAAACCAGGAGAATAAAGGTGATCATGGCCGATAATGTCAACTTTGCCTTCTGAAGTCCTCTCTCTATGGGTCATTCATTTAGTATGGAAGCAATATTGAGCTCCTTACATATGTTGAATATGACATTCTAGTTCTTCTACAGTTTTATGTAGATACCAGAAGAGTATGAGCCAGCTGTTTCACAAGAGAGACAAGAGGTGGTAAGACAGACAGAGCACTGCAGAAATTAGCACTATGCAAAAATTGTTAATATGGAAACAATATGTTCAGTTTTGTTTCACTGCTGTAGACTGAAATTGCTATTATGCCCCTACCAGCTATAATTAGAATTCAGAAATGTCTAGTATTGTATACCATGGCTGTTACAAAGCAGCAGGCTGGAATGAGGCTCTTATTAATTTCAAAACATCTATAGATACCTCATTTTACAGTGAACTAGAAAAAGGATGTCTGTTAGAAGACAATAGGCAAGTCATTATTGTATAAAGGTTCAGTAGGGCAGTGCTGAAAATAGAACAGTAATTCTAAGGCTGTTTCTGGCACAGTTTTTCTTTCTAAGGGGTCCCTCTTTTCCCTGTCATTTCTTAGATAGCTGTGAAATAATGAACATGACAGAAAAAAATGTAGACTTTATTCCAAGAGTAGTGACACCATATAAAATTTGCATGCGGTTATTCTATGTAGTCTTTTTTTTTTTTTTTAATTTTTCAATGTACTATGAACTTTGTGAATATGAGTTCTACAGCAGAGAAGGATCACAGTAGATATTTCAGAATACCACATAATATTCCAGATAGCTGTTATGGCGGCTGTTTATAGCTATCGAATACAATTTGCAAGATTGTTACAAAGGGAATAATGACTTGTGGAGTATCCATAACCCATTTTTGGTTTACGTTATCTTTTTTTATCAGACAAACTTTGTAGTCTTTTTGTCTTATGGATGCTGTTAAGGGGTGATAATATGCAATTATTTATTCTCACAGAAATCTTATGGAGAAATATTTTCTTTAAATGCAGGTGAAAGTTATTTGCACGTATGCCTGAGTGTCATCTGAAATTTTAGTCTGTCATGCCTGGTCTGACTTAATTTATTCTGACTGTTAAAGGGTCTCAAAATAGGAAAATCAAGATGGTGTTACCAAGAAACCCATGAAATTTGTTTTCTTGATGGAGAATGTCTTTTTTGATGTCTGTGGGTAAAACAGAACTGTGTCAATGACTGAAGCCTGTTAATAATTTTTGGTCTTATTGTCTTTATTTTGGTTGGTTGACTTTTACAGGGTTTACTTTAAAGTTAGAATATTATCTCTCCTTTAAAAATAGTAAATTTACGCCCTTTAGCCTGAGAGCAGCTTGACCAGACCCCATCGAGTTGTCCTTACTTCTACTTTGCGTTTTGTCTCTTCTATAGTATGCAGAATAAAGTTCAATACAGTGCTAAGGGCTTGTGGATAGCATCTAGTCATTCCTCAAATAGCCTAAGTGCATGCAATCACAAATAGCTTTGTGTAAGATGTTCCTCATCCAGTGGAGTTAATTGCCAAAGTGTAATTTTTCAGCATCTGGTGTGGGCTCTTTTACTTGCTGGTTTGGAACAGACTTAACCACTGAGAAGTTTTCACCAGCTGGTGGCAGAACTCATGACGTTCTTGTAATCAGTAGGTCTCTAATAGGTTGAGGCTTCCTCTGGGGAGGGCAGTTGGAGTTCTGCAAAGTTTTTCACAGCTAGAAGCCACACTTTGTGTATCGTTCCAAAGCCCAGAGGAGACGAGGCATGACGTGGAGGGAGTGAAAGGAGAAAGTTCTTCCTAAAGAAATATTTCAACTTCAGCATTTTAGCGTTAGGGTATTCTGGGAACGAGGTTGTTGTAAAAATATTTGCATTCATATGTAACTTTTCACAGTATAAATAAATAGTAAATGGCAGTCCTTAGTTTAGGGCACTTTATTTTCTAAACCTCAGTACATCAGGGAATAGAAAAAGATAAGCACAAATTTTACACTTTACAATATTGATAATTTCTGATATTGCTCCTTTGCTTTTTTGTACCGTAAAACGTTCACATCTATCATAGGAACGCCATAATGGGTACTATATTGTGTGCAGCGGGCACCTATACTGATGGTGGATGAAGAACATTTAGATACGCATTGTTTTAGTCCAAGAAGAGATTATTTCAGTTTAAGCATAAGAGATTGGCAAATTCTGATTCCATGTAATGCGTAGACATGCCACCTCTAAATGCTAACTTGTTATCACAATGCATAAAAGTGATCATTAATTAAAATTTGTATTCACTATCCTCCTTCAGGACTCCATCTCTAACAATTTTGCTTTTGATTTTTTTTTTTTTTTGGTCAACATTATCTCCTGGTATAAGGACTTTCAATGTATTTAGAGAATTTGGAGATACCATTTTAATGATTGCTTATTAATCAGGAGAATCAGAAGCAGGAGATGGTACTGGATTTTTTGTTTTTAAGAAAAAATGTTTACCCAAAATGACTGTTCCAGAGGGACGCATCATAATAAATGTTACACTGGTGCCAAGAGTGCCATGCATCATTTTCTGGGCATTGTGTGCAGTAGGCTGATTGTTACAGTGACAGTGAAATATCAGCCCCTTTTTTGGTAAGGTTATATTGAAAGTTTGAGGTCTGGAGGGTTTTTTTCTTTCGGTACATGAACATCTATACCATTTCTGCTAAAGCTTTAAAATAGCACATCACACTATGTTCAAAATAGGTGTTTGGATTTTGTTTGCTTTTTTAACCTTAGATGCAACTGTTCCTACTAAAGTTCTCGCTCATATCTAGGCAAAAGAAAAGCAAACTCTGTTCTTAATGTTGGCTTATCAGGAACTACAACTCTGTGGCTGTTGTCTTGCATAGCTTGTGGTACAATCTGTTCACTCATTTCAGAGAGATGTTTTCACCTGAGCTACTTCTCTATCGAGGAGCTAACTATATGTGTTCAGAATTCTGTTCTGTATTCACAGCATGCTGTATTGGACAGTGCAAGTACTACAAGTAGCGAGAAACTGTCCTATTAACTTAAATTATTGACCCACAATGGATAAATGCCATTGACGCTAGCTTTTTCTCCTTCCTCCTTCCACCCCTTTCTTTTCTCTGCTTTCTTGAGCAACGCAAGAGACCCAAGCAATTTGATATATTATTTGACTCCATCTTTGGTGCAAATACAGTTTTAGCCATGGAAGGAAATAAGAGTTTTTTCTAAGTGCACCCTACGTGCCAACCATTGTTTTAGAAAGGTTATACTTCTGCTAACCTGACTTTGGCAACAAGCTATGTTTTGTGACCTCTGTTGTAACAACATGTAGACATTTTTCCATAGGATCTAAAAGAATTTTTAAAAATTCTCTCTTCTGGAAAATAACCTAACATGCAAATTAAGTTTATAAACATAATTTAATTCTGAATATTGCTGAATAGCTCTTCACTTTGTAGAAATTTAAAAGCAGGATATTTTCTTCTCTATCATGAACAGAAAATAAAGTTGTTTCTTTAGGTAGATTTAAGAGCTGCTTCTTCACTCCTTATTACTTGATCAGTTTCCCCAGTTAGGCCCACATTTGTTTTCAGCTCCAGTTCTCATGCCACATAGTTCTCATTGATGCTGGAAATGGTGTAGAGGTAAAAAAGACAGTAGCTTTTTAAAATTATTGTTGCTATTATTCCAAGCAGGTTTGCAGATGTCAGGCATACTTAGAAGGAAATGGCTGAAGCCTTGAAGCTCAGGTTTATGTTTGAAGTTGTTTGGAATAAGGCACTAGTTGACTCATCTCCAAAAACAGAGAGCCATGGTGCTCTCTTCAGTTAGTTTTGCAAGATCACTTTTTCATTCTTCTCCATCAGTTTGTTCATGAATCTCAGAATTCATGTCTTCTGTTTGAGCGTAAAGATAGCTGAAGTGGTCTACCTATGGGCAGCCACTGACTGGGCAAACAGGGTTCTTTCTTAGAGAAACCATAAACAAGTCAGCTTCCCTAATGAGGAGTTACTTAAGAAGGTTAAGTTAATCTCTTCTTAAATTTTGTTTTCCCTTTCTGTAATTCCAGTTTAGAGACAAGATCTAACTACTTGTAGGCATAGGATTTGTGATTCCACAGGACTATGAAATCCTTTTAAAAAAAAAAAAAAGTATTATCATGCTCATAATCACCAGAACTTGTGTAATTCCAAAGATGGCAAGGAGACCTCTTTGTAGGCTGCAGTGATCTATACACATCACGCTGGGGTGTTTGAGGAAACTACTCATTTAGCTGGGAGACCTCCTGAAGGTGGAGGTGCACTCAGCCAGTGTAGCTGACCGTACCACGCTGGCTTCAACTGAAATATGGAGATGGAGACTACTGGACTTGTTGAGCAACGTCTCCAGTGATTTATGCTACCCCAATGACATCTACTGCCTGCTATCAAGTCGTTCTGTGTATTATGATACCAGCCAGACCAGCCAAGTTGTACATAGCCCTGTTGTAGATATGTCATACAGGATGAGGAGCTATGTCTGCTGAATACCTGGCTGGCAGTTATCCGGGGGATGTTAGACAAAGTATCTTAGATGCATTTCATGCATCTTTTTAATGTATAAGAAAGAGGGACTAATTTTATGAGCTGTGTACAATAAATGTGCCTGTTGAAAGAGTGTGCTGTAGAGGGAGGGACAAGATTTTGTCACAACTTGTTGCAGTGGATTCAGAATGGTGCAGTATATGGGACAACATTTGAAGTGAATAGTTAATACATACAGCAAAGCAAATTAATAAAGAGAGGTGGTCCCCAGTGTTTTCTTCCACTCCTTCACTTAGTGATCTTATTTTTGTGTCTGGTTTTCATTTGTCATTCTGTCTGTATCTCTTCTCAAGTTGGAACAATACCTGATTTCTTTGTCGCAAAACTCCCTCTTTAGTAGAGAGTTACTTAGGGCTTCCCACTGCATGTGTGTTTGCTTTGTTTTCCAGGAAACCATTGTATGGATTATTTCAATATACTTCCAATATGATTGGACTAGAATCATTAGACGATCCCTCAGATACCTGGGAGATTATAGAGACTATCGGAAAAGGCACTTATGGTAAAGTCTATAAGGTTGCCAATAAGAAAGATAGCAGTCTGGCAGCAGTAAAGATTCTGGATCCTATCAGTGTAAGTAAAAGTATTTAACTTCATTGTTAATTTAAGAGTTCTGAAACAGATCTCAACTGCAGATCAAACAATTGATGGGACAGTTTCACAGAATGCATTGGTGGAAGTAAACACGATTTGATACTTTGTTTCTAGTATTGAATTTGGCAGTGGAAAGGTGCAACTGACAGTTTCATTGTCTTATATGTTATCTGAAGACAGCATTTGCCTATTTTCATTTGTAGTTCTGTATGGTTCTTCTGGCACAAATATTAGATATCTGTGCTTGGAACATGCATGTGATGAGATGGCACAGAGGCATTTCTCTGAGAGGCCTGCTATAGCAATGAAAATATTAGATGTTGTTAATCTTAAATGTTCTTATTTTAATGGAGGTACTCCATAAAAGAATGACTTTTCCTGTCACAGAAGTACTGTGAATTTTAGACTATTGTAGGATAACTTTTTAAAAGTGGATAGTACTGCTGAGCAATAGTTAAAGTAAAAATAGAAGAAGAGTACAGGCCGAAATTCTCTGAGGTAGTTGTGTGTCAGCTCCAGTTTTAGTGGAATTTAGATGTCTAACTTCCCTGAGAATCAAGGCTCTGGTTTTCAGTGAAAGATTTAATTGACAACTGAACAGATTGGATCAAGCTAGAGTTCGATCACAGTAGTTGGGCTAAAATATTACAAGTTCCTTTTCTGTCATCTACTACAGAAATTCATCTTGTTCTTCTGTTGTATAAATTCAAAGAAGGTACTAAATAATAAGATATCCTTTTTAGCAAAGTGCTATACATATCCTCATTTTTTGTAGGTACTTAAATTTTCTGATAATCTATACAGAAATAAGGGAAGATTCAGGGCTTAAGTACTTTGCTGCATTGTGGCCTCTGTTGATAATATTCATCAGTGTTCTGTAACTGACACAGGAGTACGCCGCTGCAAACTATTCAGTAGTGTTTGCTAATTTTATGGATTTTGGTGTGCCTCTATTTAATTGTTTCTGGAGTATGTTTTTCTTGCTGGGTTTACAAGACGTCGTCTTAAAGATGTTTTTGTTTTTACTTATGTCCCCTTTAAGGTTTTCTGAAATTGTTCTCCAATTAGTCCCACCTTATGACCTTAAAAGTAAGAATGAAACACAAGTTTGTATATTTACCGTTAGCTCACACATTAAAATATATGCATATTTTAAAAAAAGATGAGAAAATAATACATGTGTAAACTTCTTATTTAGACAGCTGAGCAAAATTAAGCATAACTTTTTCTAGTGGCGTATGTTATACATTAGAGGTTATACTTGAAGAACTGCTTGCTTTGCATACAGTTCCCCTTTCCTGTATGTAAAAAACCGAAAGTGGAGTGATTTGGCTTGGATTAAATCTATAATAACAAGTGAGTATTTTCAGCTGCATTAAAATAAAATAATTTAAAAGTATAAACAGTTCAAATATTGTTCTTGTTTTCTATGAGAGTTTGTTCTTGGTTTGTACAGACTTGCAGTGTTTATATATCCTGTATGTCTATGTTTTCTATTTAGGATATAGATGAAGAAATTGAAGCAGAATATAATATTTTGCAGTTTCTTCCCAATCATCCTAACGTTGTTAAATTTTATGGAATGTTTTACAAAGCAGATCAATATGTGGGAGGACAGCTCTGGCTAGTGCTCGAGGTAAAAGCATTTTGGTCATACTGCACCTTAACTGGGAAATGTAGGTGGGCCTCTGCTCTGTTTTGCCAAAACAGTCACAAATTTTCGTGATTCTCTAATTGAGGCCATTAATCAAAGGACTGATGATAGGTGATTTGTGGTCCACTACTGAAAATTACATATACGCTTAAAGCTTGTTTAACAGGAAACGCCCTTGCATTTTATTTCTATTCAGGTTACTGCTTTCTGCCTCCAAAAACGATGAACCCTTTTGATAAGAATGGCCTATCTGAAAGTAGCTTGATTTTTCATGTTAGAGAACATACAAATTAAAACGTTTCTCTAAAATTTTAGAGAAGTCAAGCACCCAATCTTTTGGGGATCCAAAAGATTATGAAGAGTAACATAGAGGACAGTTACCAAACATGCTGCCTGTTGCAAAAACAAACAAACAAAAACCCCAAAACCCAGAGTAAATGTATCAGGAAATTGTTTTATGGTAATTCAAAACTTGAAGCAGATTGCTATTGAAAACCTAGCAACAGAAGTGCCTTCTGTTAACTCTTCTTGTTTAATGGCATTCAAAATTCTTGCAGTGAAAAGTGTAATTTTGTTTGTCTTTTTGCCAGTTGAGTGACTTCCAGAGATTACTGCAAGATGAGGATTTCTTCTGGATGTTTTCTAGACTTAATTGATACAGAGCTCTGCAAAGAGTTATGGGCGGCAGCAGACCATTCAAACATTTCTCTCTGTTATAACTGCACCAGTAAAAGCTAGCATTCCCTTTTTAATTACTGATCATTTTAGAAATTTCACTCCCTGTTCTTGAATGGTGACTGGAATCAGAATAGGGGATCTCCATTTCCTTTTCCCTTTACGTCATGGAGTTCTGTCAGTGCATCTGACTTCTGTGCACTGCAGTGTTGCGTTGTTTGAATGAAAATATTTAGACATGTATCTTGTACTAAATTTCAATAATTATTTAAAAAGGAGCTTTAGCACCTTTTTGATTTTTTGTGTTTTTACTGCATGCCTGTTTTCTGACTTTGTATTGACTTTTGTGCTTGATTTCCCTTATCTTCTGTTTTTTATGGCAAATGTAACATGTTGGGCAGATAGATCACACCTGCTGTTCCGTACAACATTAATTCTGTACAGCAAAATTGCGCAGTATGCTGTGTACCAAAATTGATGAACGTACAATTTGAGAGAGTTAGATCTTTGTACAGACCTTATCAGTTAACCGAGTATGTTGATGTCAGGTGTTTTTTGGTGCGTTTTGAAGAAAGTTGAAATTAAAAATTTATGTTTTCCTTATAAGGATGAATTTACCAGGAAAAGCCAACTATTTCATGTCTTGGAATTTATGTGCAAATTTATGTGTATATAGCAGTTACTTTTTATATTATAAATTAATGACTTTTTTCAGTAAAAGGGAATATACAAAGCAGTCAGTCAGTTTGGTCCCTGAGCCTTTGATGAAATATATTCATTGGATAGGCAACTTCTAAAATCTCTAATTAAATATGTTTTTTTTTCCTTAAGGCACAATTCTGCCATGTTTACTCACTACCAACAGGACCTTACTTAGGTAACTGCTGAGATGAGGAAGGGTGGCAGAAGTAGACGCTTAAAATATTTTAATGCTGATGTGAGTTAACACATAGAGAATTTTAGAGATAAGCATTTGTATTTCTCGGACAGGTATAGCACAAACTACTCTAAAGCAGGCTTCACTACTTTTCCATCTAAACATGCACCCCTTTCTTAAGCGTTACCCCGAGACACAAAGTGGTAATGAAATTTGCGAGTTCGTTTTATCCCAAATCTTTGTTGACTGTCGACAACAGTGTCACTGCCAGCTGCAGTAGTGGTGTTTGCGGGATTTATTTATTATCAGATAAATCAGTAATTCATTTCACATATGCTACCAAACAACTGTCTATATCGTTTTCAGTCACAACCAGTTTTTTTTTTGAAGTGGTGGCCTGCTTTTTATAAATTTTATAGGGAGGGAAGTAATGGAAATAAGATTAGTACAACCTGTCTCGATAGAACTCAATTAGTGCAATGAAAGCAACAAACAAAAATCCTTGACTTAATGGTTCTTCAGCAGATGGCTAAAAGCGTGGAAAGAAAAACATGCACTTTCTCTC
Organism: Struthio camelus; assembly: GCF_040807025.1. Taxonomy (NCBI): domain Eukaryota; kingdom Metazoa; phylum Chordata; class Aves; order Struthioniformes; family Struthionidae; genus Struthio; species Struthio camelus. The sequence continues at coordinate 23,488,324 of NC_090947.1, read as the reverse complement.
ATCAGAAGATTAAGTTCTTCTATAAATATATTTGGTGCTCGATACTGGTCTGAAAGCTCGCACGCAGTTGAATTTTAAAAATGTCCCTACCAAAGAATTAAAAAGGAAAGTAAAATTCCTGCAGGAATCACCAGTGTTATCATTGATGAAATTTTGCTTCAGGAACTTATTTACATAAAAGATGTCTTGTGAATCATGTGATCTGGTCCTCTCCATGAACTACAACTTTTACTCTAGTAAAAGAATTTTGATGTAAGGATGTGTGGTAATGAATGAGAGGAAATATCCACATATCACAGAAGTTGCAGTGTTGGAACTGATAGGCAATTGGTAACATTTATCTATGAAGTGCAGAACTCAGAGGGTTTACAGAACTTTTAGTTTTATACCATTCTCCTGATTTATACTGTAGAATTTTATGCTTAATACTGGCAATGTAAAGGGAACTAATGTTGAAGTGCATGTCATTTCGGTGTGGCAGAAAAGTTGGTAAGGGAGCATGCTACAGAAACAGGTCTAGAAGAAAAAATTCAGTGCAAGAAAAGCAGTTAATTTTTCCATCATTTTCCTGTCAAACAATTGTAAATTTTGAAGTAAGAAGAGGACAGAGAGGGAAAGAGGGGAATTGCTGCTAGAATGGCATGGACAGTGAACTAAAGATGTGGGTGAAAACATATATGCAAAGATTTGAATTCTGCTTTTTCTCCTTCTCCTCCTTTGCGGTATGGCAGCCCATTAATGGAAAATGCTTGCAAGAAACTGCTTTTCTGGATCAGAATGTTTCCTCTCAGTTGCTGGCAGCTCATGCCATCAAGTCTGAGTATAAAGATATGACTTCTGTCTATTTTATATTGCCTGCCAGCAGGAGCACTGATGGAGTGAAAGTTTGAAATGACTGTAATTTATTGCCTCCCAGTTATCAAGCGCATCAGTCTTGTCTTTCTGGCGTTTCCTTTCCACAAAAGCAGTTTCTAAAAAAGACTGCACATATTATTGTGAAAATACTCAAATAAGTTAAATTGGAGTTACGAATCCTCCTTTAGCAACAAGATGCAGTTCTATTGTTATAATATTTTGATTTTTAGTTACCTTTTTTAAATTACATTGTATAATCTTCAGTTTCAGCTTTCCTTCCCACACTCAAACCACTGTGATTTATTATCAGCATTGCTAATCAAATGCATTCTGTGACAGGAAGGACAACATAAATAATTGCAGGTAAAAGTCTAGTTGTTCCTAGACCTGTGTTGTAGTCCTGCTTTGCACAGTAGGTGTTCACAGCTTAAACAAACATGTTCCATAACTGAGATCTTGTCTTGTTTCTTTCCCTCTCGTGCCCCCCTGCTTCACAGCTGTGCAATGGAGGTTCTGTCACAGAGCTTGTCAAAGGCCTGCTGAAGTGTGGCCAACGGTTGGATGAAGCTATAATCTCATACATCTTATGTGGTGCTCTCCTGGTAAGGATGTTCACTGGGCTTGTAACGACAGCAGAGGGTGCAATTTACTCATCTCATACATACATTTTTCCCTTTATAAAGTATGGTAATGTTCACAATATTATGTGGGCTGTTATAGCAGCAGGGGTTATATCAAGCATGTAATCCAGTGGACAGATGTTCCTATAGAGTATGTGCAGATTGTCTTCATTACATTTCCTAATAGTAGGGTAATTGTTTTTAAATAAGAGAGTAAACTTATTTTTTGTTACTGCTGGCATATAGGGCCTTCAGCATTTACACAATAACCGGATCATTCATCGGGATGTCAAAGGGAACAACATTCTCCTGACAACAGAAGGTGGAGTCAAGCTCGTTGACTTTGGTAATGATTATTTCCTGTTTGTTTTTCTGATATACGCAGTTTAGTGGAAGGCATCTGTTTACTTTCCACTGAGAGGGCAGAATGCCATAGTGAAGAGACTTTTCCAGGAGGCTACTCAGCATTAATTTAGGAGGAGAACGGGAAAAGCAACCTGATACAGCAAGAGTAAAAATTCTAACCAAAAGTCAGTTACAGACTTTTAACTTGAAAACTTAAATACAACACTTTAATAACCTAAAAATAGTTCCAGAGGTGCCATTTTGTTTACAAAGCTCTTTTGCATTTCACAAGGAATGTCAGTTTCAGGGCAGTTGTCCTTCTGATTTGAATTTAAATATTCCATCTTTTGCATATGAAAAGGAATCATTCTTGTCTCTCAAATGACTTTTACTAGCCTGGAGCACATTTATTCCCTCTGAGCAGAAGACAAAATAGCCCCCTGGGTCCAAAAACCAACATCCATTTAATTTGTGATTATTGCTGTTAGATATGGACATGGCCACTTTGGAAACATCATTAAGAAACGGGAGAGAGACAGACAGACAGACAGGCAGAAGGACTTGGCAATAGAATTGAATTCAGGTCAACTCTTTTTTCCTCTAAATATGTGCTTGGAGAAATAAGGAGATGCTGTAGTCCCTCAGATGAGTATGTAGTGGAATGAACAATTATATTAATGGTAACAGGAAAAAAGATTATTGGTAGTGTATGATTTATTAGTGAAACCATATAATGCATCAGGTAATCATTTTTGAAAATGATATTGTGTGAATAACAGTTGTTTGCTTAACAGTGCATGAAGGTAAACAAAAACATTCACAAAATGAGAGTAGCATAAAATGGCATGTCAGAAATCCTGCAGATAGTAATAGTACAAAAAGTTCCAAAAACATGAAATGTGTACAGTGCAAAACATATTTAATACTGATGATGTCACAGTAGTATAAATTTAACAAAAAAAATCTGCTGAAGATTATGAAGTAGGTTTGGAAGCAGGTGTCTCTAGTACCTTCTAGGGACAGAAATTCATTATGTTGAATGGTAGAGGAAACAATTAAAATAGTGCTGAGAGAAATGAGTGGCCTGAAGCAAAACTTGCAGTGAGTCTCTGGGCTAGTAGGACAAAAAAAATGACTTTTCATTTGAGGGAGTTTCACCAGTAGGATCTTTATTCATAACTACTCCCTTCTGGGAAGGGTTGATTTTTCTCTCCAAAGCAAAAAAAAAAAAAAAAAAAAAAAAAAAATCAGACATATGAAAGGCATTATCAGCAGCTGAAGCTCGGTTTTGGAGCTGTTGTTTTCAAGGGCAAACGTGTGTGCAGCAAATCCAGGTGCCACTTTCTCCAAATCTGAGAATTCCAACTTCTTGGTGCCCTGTGGAGGGATATCAGTGGAGGTGTCTTTTTCCATATTTAGGGTGGTTTTTTTCTGTTTTAAGCTAAAACAATAACAACTCTAGGAAATTATAACAAATATGACTACCTCCAGAAAAAAGACCTGAGCTAACTGCTTGACAGTCAGGAAATGTCAAGATGCCCACATATCTTTGTGCTACCCATCTGAAGAAGCATCATGCTGCATACTTTCATTAAGTTGCTATTTTTCCCTGCAGCCCACTGTCTTAGTCACAAAGAGGACTCTGGGAATCGGATTGAGTCACTGGGTCTGTTGTCTATAGAAACATGTGTTTCATTTGTTGCAGAAATTGGAGGATGTATAGTGAAAGATACAAGGAGTTCGGGAAGAAAAAGGTCTCAATTGCATGATACTAATTTGGAGTCTATTCTTGCTTCTGCCACGATGATGTTGGCAAGTCGCTTGTTATCAAACTTTTTAGAAGTAGCCACTGTGTACTCCTCATTTTCCTAGTATCTGGTCCGAAACATCTTGTCCTCCTTTGCAGAAGAGCAAATTGTTCTTGAACTGCAGCTGAGAACTATTATCGCTCTACTTGAAGTATGTGGAGTGCCTGAAGACTGAAAGATCTCAGATTGAGTACCCAAAAACAGTGAATGCATTTGATAATTTTAGATTAATATCTGGGGTTAATAATCCTCTCCCATTTCACAGGAATGTTAAGGAGTTTTATTGTTTGATAAGGAGGGAAGGAAACGTATCAAAAGGAAAGGAAAATAAGAATTCTAGATTTAGTATAAGATTCATTATAGTAAATAATGGCCTGGAACTCAAACTGATGGGGATAAAAAGAAATATTCCATAGCTATCCACTCATTGAGCACTATCCATTCTGTCCATGGAAAGAGGCAGAATCCTCTGGTTAAGAACAAAAAAAAAAATAGATTTCATAACTAAAGGCTGTACATATGGCTGTTGGGTCACAGGTAGCATTACACAGACATTGTTAATTGAGGTATTTCTTTACCTTTGTTGGATGACTTTGCAACTTGGCTTTTCAATGTAATACACGTTTTCCCCCTCAACTGCTCTCAGCAGCTTGGTATATTTGAATAAATGTTGGTCACGGTGTAAGTTGACCTGAAATGTCTGCAACTTATAATTCATTCATGCTCTCTTGTGCTCTCTCTCTTGCGCTCTCTCAGCTCTTTGGAATTCTGTATTGTTTTGAAGTGTCCATAGACAGCAGCGACAAATTAGGCTAGCTGAAGAGAAATCAGAGTTAAATGCACAGAGGCTTGCTGTAGGTTCCAGCCATTAACTGTTTCACAGTGGTAACCTGGAAGTGACTGAAGGGTTGCAATCACACTGAAATGAAAAATAAATACAATATTGAATCTTGGAGCAGGCAATTTGATTATTTAACTTAGAGATTATAACTGAGTCTCAATTTCTTATTTATTGGCAGCAAGCACAAATTCTGTTACATGTGTTTCTACCCATTCTTCTTTGTGGGTAATACCATAGGAGCAGACCACTGTGTGTGTGGGTTTTTTTTTTTACTTTTTTTTTTTTTTAAACAGTGTTCATGTGAAATATTTAAGTCAACATTGGTTTTGTGTCAGCTAGTTGGAATGCTCCTGAACTCTACAATTCAATTATACTTTGACCAGAAAACAGGAAAAGATGTATTGTGGAAGTTCATTTTGATTTGTTAATGTAGTTTGATTTCACTCCATTTTCTTCCTTCCTTTTTTCAGCTTAGCTTCAGTAGTCCAGCCCCAGGCAGCAAAGAACTGAAGCACAGGCTTTGTTTTAAGCATATGCTTAACTCAGTGTGAGTTTAAGCTTGTGCTTTTCTCGCTAGGGAAGGATTTAAGTGAGTGCATAAATGTTTTGTTGAAATGTAGCCTCTGCAAATACTCCAGTGATTAAGTTTGCTGCCAGCAATGTTCAGGGAGTGAATTTCATCTGGACTTCGGGCAATATTTCTGGAACAGAAGTTTTAAAGTCATATTGTCATTTGGACAGTTCCAGTTTATATTCAGGAAAACAACAGAAAGACACGTCTCTGATTTTAGGTTGCCAGTTAAGTATTTTGAATTTGAAAGACAGTCCTTCAGACTGAGAGTCATTCACAAAAAACAAGAATTCTGAAAGGAAACAGCAAGCTGTGATCTGCCTGTCACGAGCTATGATTAAAGTAAAAAATGAAATTAATCAGATAAAGAATTCAGTACAAATGATGCATCTGCTTTGGCCAGGTGTTCTGCTACTGTGCTCTCATGCTTGGGGTTTGTTTTCTAGACACTTGAAATAAACTGACTGAAATGACATAATGAATTTGAAGCCAGGTTTGGATCTGTTTTACTGTAGGTGTTTCAGCCCAGCTCACCAGCACGCGGCTGCGTAGAAACACCTCAGTGGGAACACCCTTTTGGATGGCACCTGAGGTAGGCAAACATTTTCTTAATCCTATCTGTGTTGTCTCTATGCATTGCAATGCACGCTTTGTTGCCGTTTCCACGTAGTCTGAAAAAATTATCTTTTCTTTCCCTGCTATGGCTGTATTTTTACTTCCCTCTACATCTGTGGCCCCTGCTCAGTAAGATAAACATACTGTTAGAATATACAAAATGGATTCCTTTAATAGTAGTTGTCAATATTATCTTCTCTGTAATGTTTCCACAGAAGTATAGATAATCTGTAAATAACTGAGGGTTTCCTTGAAGATTTTGTGACTTTTCCAATCAAACACTGTATTTTAGCTCTATGTAATTCTGTAGATCCATTTCTTAGGTGAAGAGTTCCAATATGGCATATTAAGGGAAGCCTTTTGCAAAATGGTCAGATATATAGTAGATCGGGGTCTACAGCTGAGACCCTGGGGTGGTGGTGGTGGAGTTCCTGAATCTGCAGTGCTGCAGCCTCCTGATATTCCACAGATACAGGGACTGATCCTCTGCCGGTCTTAAAGTTTCCGATGTTGTTCTGGTCCTGTATGATCTTACACAGCGTGAATGACACCAGAGGTTAGCATCTGTGTACATTTTATGATTTCCCTTACACATGAAAAGGTTTCTGGTCTGAGAAAATACATGCAGTTTTCCTACAGTTTGCTAATTGATATATTTTGTTGATCCATTCCTTCAGTGAGGATGGCTGTTGTGGCTTCACTGAGCATGAGAAAGGTACATTAAGGAAATGGTAGTTAATATGCTGCTTATGTGGGCTAGTAGGAGCTAAAACTTTTAACACTCTTCCTGATATACTGCTATATTGACTTAAACAACCTCCATGTTTAAAAGAAGGGTTACATTAATGAGGATATAATGTCCACCGAACTGAAATATGTGTAGAGAATAGCAATAGTAGGTATATTGCATGCAGAATGGCATCTGGTAGTAATTTTTGACTTGTCTATCTTTTGAAAATCTTAATGTATTTACAGACGTTTAGTTCTCCTTCTCCACCAGTGTTCTGTCAGACATTCAAAATGTTCTGCAGATTTTACTTCAGGGGCGTTATGTTTTGGTGTGTTTGTGGAAAAGACAAGCAGAGAAAAGACGAATTCCCATACTCTAGTTGTGCTAGACTAGAGGACTCTGCAAAACCCTGACTCAGCTATTTATTTAACGTTAATAATAGACTGTCTTGTGAACTATTTTGGCCAAAAGAAGTTGTAATAAATTAAGTTTTTCAAGGGCGCTGGGCCTCAACATTGCATAGTCCAGAGTAGTCATTTTCATGTTGATATCATGGAAGCAGTCATAGTATGAAGGTAAACATTGAAATGGAAGTAATTTTTTACTAAGAAAGAGCAATAGCTTTCAGGTTTAGTCAATCTGTTGCAATATATACTGCTCCTCCCAGATTTTTCAAAGGCCATAGGGAAAGAGCGGTAGCTAATGAAAAAAGATGAAAAAAAGAGCGAGAGAAAGCCTAACCTTTGTGGTTTAAAAAAAAATTCCCACCACTGAACGGTTGCAGGTGTCGATGTGGTAGTACACATGGCAAGGTGAAAAAGCAACTTGTGCATATTCTAGTAAAATTTCATCAGGAGTTTATTCTCAGAGAATTAAAAAGCAGTCAGTGCTGCACAATTAATTTTAATCCATGTTTTGATTATTGCTTTTTTGCTTTAGCAAGATTTATTTAAAAACAAAATGACACTGGTAACTGACTTTCTTGCTTCTGCTGTCTCATTGCTTGTTTCTGATTATTATTCTGTACTAACCAAAAGACTTGCATGTTAACATGCAATTGGTATTTGTTCTTGGTATGCGTAGTTTGATCTTGGTTTGTATTAGATAGAACTTTTGGTGTGTTTTAACCATTTTTCCTGTCCATGGTAGCCATCCACGTTTCCATGTGGCTCCAAGCTTATATTTTAGAAGTCTTTTTATTGAAAAATTAAATTATTTAGCCAGCTCCCTCCCTGTCTGTAGCCAGGCTGCTGACATCTGCTTAGCTATGGCATGCTGTCACCAATGGAAGCTCCCAGCTGGCATGCTGGGAGCATAAAAAAAATCACATGGGAGAGAAGACAGGAGAAAGAAGCTTTGTTGTAACAATTTGAGTACTGTGAAACTGTGAATTAGGTAGATGGGATGAATGCTGGGTGGTCATAGCAGGATAGAGCATGAGCCAGGACAGGCTAGAGTTATAGCTGGTTTGACTTTAGGCGGTGGTGCATGGCCTTTGTATGTTTCTAAGTAGCAAAACTTACAAGTAAGAATGTTTTCAGTGGCCGGGGACACGTGCACTAAGACTCTTGGACTAGTGTAGATTAAAAATGAAGAAAAATAATCTTCAGGGGACCTAGGAAAGTACCTTAGACCATATTTTTATATCTCCCTCTCCAGACTTAACCCTTTTCCTTCCATTTCATGAAACTTTCACAAGTTTGAGTGTACAGTTGAATAAAAGCCCTGTATGCACGGGTCCCTAAAGTTGGGGTGGAAGATGTTAGTCTTGACCCTTCCCCTTTAAGAAGCAACAGATATTTTCATAAGGTATGAATTTTAAAAATTAAAAAATAGTGAACGAAATGGGAGGGGTCTGTTTCTTTGTAAGTTGTTAAATCTAAATAGCAGTATTGCCCTCAACAGAATTGAGGCTATATTTACTTGAGTTTTCGGGAATTTGGGATAGATCTTAGAGTTTGCATCTGTTAAGCACGCACAAATCCTTCTGTATGGCAAACAATTTAAAGTATCATACAAGCATTTGTTTCTTTTAAAATATTTTATATTTCCATCTGCTCCTCTTTCTCTTCCTAAGGAAGGCTGGTTATAGCTGAGCAGAGAAATGAAACTGCTGTAACGGATCCAAAATTGATCTCATACAGTCTCACAAAGAACGGTTGATGTTTTACCATCTCCATAACAACCAGTTTACGTCACAAAGGAGACACGAGATACCTTAGTAACTACTGTGCAAGCATTATTTATGAAATCACCTTGGTTGGAGACATTCTGAAACCTTTATAAAAAGTATACTCACTTAGACAATAATGGGTATATTCTGAAATATTTTATATTTATAATTTATAAATAATTTATAAATTATAAAGCTAATATTTATATTAGCTCCATGCGCTTGCAGTTATGTTGATAACATAGATATAATCTTGTGGGGTTGCAGATGCTGCTGGATTTTTTTTCTAGCTGAAACAGCAGTTACGGAGGGCTTGTCAAACTTCTATATAGTGTGCTTAAGGAAAGAAAAAAAAAGCAGAGGAAAACATTGCAGTACCACTGTGCCTTGAGCCTAGGTCCCTGCATTAAGTGTGTTTACTTAAGAGGCTGTAATTGCCTCTGTGTTTTGAGTTCCTTCATGAAATAGGGTTTACAGATTGGGGGGGAAGGGGTGAAGTGTGTGTATTTACTGCTGAGTAATAAATCTGTGGGTCAGGAACGAAACACGTCAATTACATTAGCACTAGTAGTGTTGAAGCCATGGCAATCTCATGGAATAAAGCAAAATAGGTTTTTGTGCTTGAGAGCTCATATGTTTTCTTACTGTATCAGTTGGTTAAATAAGAGGTATGACATTTCCCTGCAAATGTTGTCTGTTGCCAGAGCAGTTTAATGGTCTCAGGGATATTTCACTTTGGTGAGTTTAAAAAGAAAAAAAAAACTGATCACTTGCAGCTGACAAAGCACAATTGCCTACTAAGTTTCGATGGATAAATGTTAATTGAGATAATTTATCATGAGAATTATTTAAAATATACGATACCTGTTACATTGGTAACATTTCTAACAATGTAATCATCCTCTGATACACTGTAGAAAGATTTTTTGAATAAAGGATGGTCATAAAAAAGGAACTGAAATCCAAATAAGAAAAATGGGAATATGGAGCCAACATTAGCCGCAAATTTGCTCTTGTGTGAATGTGTTTGAGGAGAGAGACAGAGATATGGATAGAGAGATTCTGTTTGGTCTGGATAATTCAGCATCCCCACTGCTGCTAAATGCTATGATGAAAGACTTTTTTTCTTTTTAGAGTGCATAGGACTTTTGAGAATGTTTAATTTTATTTTTGCCACCTAAATAAAATGAGTTGCATAATGTTCTGGTGGGGCACAGGAATTTGGTTGGTTTATTTCATTTGACTTTTGCACAGTTAGCAGTTTTGTTCTCCTTGCAGCAAGGGTAACAGTCTTGTGCCACATTCATTTTTCATACGCAGCGCTCTGCTTTCAGCATTGTGCTCATGCACCTCATAAGCTGCTTAGTTAGCTACGTCAGCTGAGTATACCACCGCCTTTTCTTCAAGAGCATCAACTCTTTTAACATCAAGCTCCTTCCTGCTGGTGGGTCACATGCTAATTGTGTAGCTAACTGTCTGCATCTACACTACTACAGTCTACTATATTCTATGTGCTTACAGCTATACTTTGTATGTAACTGTATGTATGTAACTGTATGTAACTGAGGCAAAATGAAAGGAAATTCACTTCTAATAATTCCAGGCAAACTTCAAAAGGTTTGATGTATTGTTTCAGCTGTATAGCTGCTGTATGTATAGCTACTCTCTGCCCAAAAAGTCCGTATGAGCACAGTACAGATGACAGCTAGTTCTCCATATTATCTGTTTTCCTTCTTTTTATATCCGCCTGTGATCTAGGTATGGGCTTGCTGAAGTTCAAAGAAAACTTTGCATTGGTTTCAAAACAAGTAGAATTATACTCTTGAATATACAACCTTCTTGTCAGGGAGTGAATCGTCTTGTATACATCTGAAGTGTTGTGTTTCTGTAAAAGTGATAAATTACCCAGAATGCCTGACCACCAATTTCTCTAAATTCCCTCCAGTTAGCGTGACTTATTTATTTCTGTGCTATCTTTGCCAAACCAATGAATCCCCCTACACTGTCCCACTGTGACCCTCAAAACAATCAATGAATGTTTTGCTGCCACTACCATCATGTTGTCTGTTTCTTTGTGTGATGTTTAAGTGTTTTCCATCATACCACAGTATGACTGGGCATGAAATCATGATGAAATTACAAGTAATACAAAAGGTGACAGCTAGTCTCCTTAGCAACCGGGGCTACTGTGTGCACATAACCAATCTGTGTAAACTACCGTGCCAAAGTGAAAGACTGTGCTTATGTGGCATTCACTGGCCAGTCTCAAGATTAGCTACATCATCACCTGAAGCTTTGGATGAACATGGTGTTTGGCAGCTCCAGCAAAGCAGGCTATGTCTTCTTTTTCCCTTGTACCAGTGTAGGAGGATTTTGTTGTGTATAAAATGGGTACAAATGTGATGACGTCTTTGCAGGAGGTAGAGAAAGGAAGTAGCATGTTCTCTGGTTTCAGATCATTTCCCCTGGGGTCTCTGCCTTCATGCCCCACTGGGCCGAACAGAAAGGCAGGAATCAGCAGTGCCTCAGAAAGTGAGATGCACTCTCAGCTCCAGGACTCTGAGAGACAAGGACAGATGTTTCCAAACAAATAAGCGTCTCTTGAGTTCCCTGTAGAGACAGGAAAATAGTGAAGATAAGTCAATGGGGTTTTCCCTTTTTCTACTTCTGTTTTAGAGGTTTTTGCTCTGCAAAGAGTTGCATTGATTTTTAAGGCAGAACTCAGGCATTCCCCAGGACTTAGCTTAAAGTGTGACTGAGAGAACTGTTTTTGCTTCTTTAGGTTTCAAGGTAGAGTGTGGTCTGCTAGCTAACATAAAAAGCAAATTGCCAGTGTGCGCCTTTCATCAAGGCAAAAGCTATAACATCAATTTCTTACTTTAAAAGTTAAAACTACCGCATTTGTGTTTCTTTAAGTAGCTAAATGGAACATTAAAATAGTAAAATTCTAATAAGTTCCACAGAAAGCTGAAAATTCTTTTCGAGCCAAAGTGATCATTAAATTCACCTACATACTGCATACTCACTGTCGGAATAGCCATTCATTTGTACATTTTCTGTGAGGCTGATCTCACTGTAGGCAAGTGAACTGTCTGAAACACACTTGGTTGAATGTTTCACTGGCTGAATTTCTGGAAACAAAAGTAATGCAGAGTAAGGGCCGCTTCAGGCTCTCGTGTTAGAATGATGGAGAATCTCATAGTGTTTAGTGCCCCTTGGTTAGAGTGCCTATATTTTTTGATAGTGTCATTTTACTAGCATATACCATTTTTACTGGAGGTATAACGGTTAGCTGTGAAGTGGGAGACATCTAAAGATAGTTTGTACCTTCCTTCTTCTTTGTTCTGTAGGTAATACACTATCTGTGAAGCTGAGAAAAGCTCAAAGACTCTTTTTAGTTGTTTTATTAGGCAACAGTGCCAGTATCCCTTCTCTTCACCATCCATCACAAATGCAAATCTCTGTGACGCCTATATTATTTTGGCATGACTTGCAAGTAAGCTCTCTAAGAATACTGAGATGTTTAGCAAGTTTTGCCATTGTATTATGGGCCTACAGTTAGAAGCAGCTGTGGTGTGCTTATAGAGGAAAAACTGGTGGTGTCTTTGAATGCAAGAGGCCACAGCTCTGTTCTGGCACTGCCACAGTTATCCAGTGTGACCTTGAGCAGGTGCTTATTTTTCTTCCCTTGAAAATGAAAATATGTTTCTCTGCCTCATAAAGTTTGAGGACAAATACCAAAGTATTTGTGAAGGACTCAGCACAATGATGAGAACCAATCAAGTTTTGAGATGATCGCTTTCAGGAGATGGGCTCTAGTCGTTTTTCAAACAAGCAGCTAAATATCTTTGATACGTTTAAAAAAAGGAAGGAGAATAATAACAGTGCATTTAATTAGTCACATATGGATAAGCTCCTTGCGACTTCTTCTGAGTCACGTCCTTGGAAGCTGACTTGCATATTTTTTAACTTTATTTATTTATTAAGAAATGTCCTTGAGGATACAGGTGATTTTGGGAGCTGTACAAATAAACAATCATCATCAAGAAACACAAACTTCCTTTTCCATCTCTGAGCAAAACTACAATAAAGGAATCATGAAGGGAACTTAAGTCAAAAACAAGTGTGGCCTCTTCAGAATGAAATATTTTAAGCATCTCTAATGGATCTGCACACTGACTTTCTTACAAGTTCTCACAGTAAATTTCAGTTCTGGTCCTTCTCTTTAAGGCATGATATAAGGAAATGAAATTATCATGTAGACCCCTGAAACAAGTGCAGTGGTTTAGAGCTCTCCGAGTTGCGTAGAATCTGACTACAGCGTAGTAAAACTGGTCTTTTCAAGAGATAGAGGGATCTCTGGGATGAGATCAAGAGTACAATAAACTTGGGAATTAAGAAATGTCTCAGAGCGTTCATTCAAGACATTCTGTTGAGGAGAAATGAGATGGGGAAATGATCCTTCTGTTAGCGATGCCTGTTCAAATCGAAGACCCCCTCCTTCCCCAAAACATCTTGTGCACTACTTGCTTTTATTTTTCCTCATTCTGTTTATTTGACGGTTGAGCACAGGGGAATTAATATGTTTTGTTTTTCTTGGATGGTTTGCAACCATGATGCTGACCACCTTCTTATGTCTTACAGCTCACTGGTGTTCCTCAGTTAATAATTGAGAAACACTGGTCCAGTTACTCTTTGAGAAGATTCTTTGACATTACAACAATAAAGGGGGAAATACCATCCTCAGTAGAGTATGAGGAGAAATCTCTTCGGCATACTAATGTGGAAATATTGAGGAGGAAGAGCTATCTCAACATTTGTTACCAACTCTGATAGAAAAATCAAGAAAGGTCTTAATTTTTCTGAACTAATTTGCTCTAGGAAAAAAACATTACTACATAGCAAAGGAATTGACTAAGAATCAACTACTACTGCAAAAAAAAAAAAAATTTAACTTACATTGCTCTGGTATCTTAACCAGCATGTTTATCACGCTTCATTTCTGTTAAAATAAATAATGAGTCCTGTGCAATGGGGCCATGACTCCTAAACTAAGAAATGGACAGGTCCTGTGGGCCCATTGGATAGAACCTCAGCCAGGGGCAGGAACACCTTTGTGAGGTGCAGCTCATGGAGAAAGTAGTAGAGAGGGTAACCTGGAATCAGGAGATTCTGCAGGAAGGGTTTTCTTACAGCAGGCTGTGAGTGGCTCTCTTTACCCCCGGCAGCTCTGCCAGCTGGGTGCTTGACTGCATGTTGGCTGGGGTGCTTGACTTGCATGTTGGCGTCTCTCCAAGGCACTGTCCCCAACTGAAGCCCTAAGATGAAACTCAATCCAATTAAAAAAGTCTCCCCTCTGGGATCAGAGATCTGGATACCCTGGCACGTGCTATCAGAAATTCTACTTGCCTTAAGTACAAATTAGTAACAATATTTAAAACAGTGAGAAAAATCATGGAGATAGATACAAGCAATGTGTATTGACCTGACAAATTTTCAGAGTATTTGTTACAATTGATGAGAATTGAGAAGAGGAGCTTGAGCTGGGATTCCAAATCATGATAGAATAAAAGACACTGACACTTAAGATTTTACTTTATCCCTTTGTGAAGACAAGGGCTAAATTTAAACTTGATTTTGAACCTCTTGTTCAGATGCAGCATTATTTCCAGCTTTTAACTAAGAGTGATTAGAATGCAAACAGTGATTTTAATTGACAGCGTGCATCAAATTTGTGGTGCCAAAGTCTTCGGACGCGCGAGGAAATACTCCCTTTAACTTTGGTTTTCTTTAGACAAGGCACAGACTGGTTTGCTTGGCTGTTTTTTGGATAAGTCTATCCTCATGAATAGTCATAGAAGTAAATAAGAACAACAACAATAAGATTCTTTGCTATTGTAGTAGGTTTCTCTAGGAGTTGCTTTCAAAAGCAGAATTTGGTAGAGTGCTGTTCTTGCTGTAGACATTTGAAACCTCCTGTGGAGCTTAGTATTTAAAAAAAAAAAAAAAAAAAGGAAGGATGGGGGGAGGTTAAAGAAAACAAGCGTTAAGAGAAGTTCTAATTTATTGTTATACTCTGTGGGATTTTTCCCAACTGAGAAGTACAGGCAATGATGAGAGTTTGAAAGCTGCTTAGGCTTTTAGTTGTGACTCACAGAAGTACTTTTGTGTCACAGTAGGATGACATGAATTGTTCATTGAGCTAATACGTTGTTTTCCCCTTTTTTATGATAGGTCATTGCTTGTGAACAGCAGTATGACTACTCTTATGATGCTCGATGTGACGTATGGTCCCTGGGAATAACAGCTATTGAACTGGGGGATGGAGACCCTCCTTTATTTGACATGCATCCTGTGAAAACCCTTTTTAAAATTCCAAGGTATGGCACTAGATGGCTCTCTTGATTCACTAGTTTGTTCGAAGGTAATCTAGCTAGAAGTAAAAGAAATATTTGGTAAACGTTTTTGCTTCAAATCCTGAGAATCTCTCTTTGGAAAATACATTAAAAAGGTGTAATGTTAAAAGGACTTTGTTCAGCCTGACTTCTGCGATAATTTGTGCTTAGGACCACTTGAAATGCTGAATAATAACGTATTTATTTTATTCTTATTTTAGAATATAAATCTCTATGTTATGTAGGTACCATCCTGCAAAAGTGCATATCTTAGCTACTATTGATACAAACGTTTGTTTCAAAAGAGGAAGAAGCCAATGTTTGAAATTGTAGAATAACATTTTTAAGAGTTATCCTCCTGGAGTCTGAAGCTTGTTTGACTGTGGAAGAAAAGCGCACAATTTTGATAGTGCTGTGCAGCAGTCTGCCAGTTTCAGTAATCTGTATTCATTATTTATTTTTTCACTAACCAAGGATGTTAAGATATGAAGATTTAGAGCTTCATACATAGAAATAAAAAAGGGGTTGAAATTCCCTCCATATATATTCATGTGGATTAACTGTGTTATTTCATGCGATCTGTTTTTGGTTTCGTTTTGTTTTCATTTCATTTTCATTGCTTATTCTCCTGAACAAGTTAAGATTAGATTGACAGGGTAAAATAGGGTTTAACAACAGAACAATTGCAATAATAAGAGAAATGTATCAGGAATTTGTCCAGCATTGATTACAGACTAGCGTATACTCGTCTCTTCCACGTTTTACTGGTAGAGAAAGAATTGCCACTGACAGATAACAGTTTAAAAGCTTCAGCAATGCAAGTATTTGACCTTTTGTTATCTGCACAGTTATCGCAGGCTTTTAAAATTTCTTCTGATTGCAATTTGCATTTCTGATTAGGTCTATTTATATGCAGATGCGATTGTGTTGGGTTCTGCGTCATAGTTATCTCCTTCTACCCAGCCTAGACGTGAACTGCCACCACTCTTTCCAAAATTATTCAGACTGAAGCAGCAGTTCATCTCGTTGCTTTTGCACAAGTGTAGAACAGGTCATGGCAATTAAGGCAGCAAGGGAGGTTTCAGATTTCTAAACCAATCCCTATAAATTTTATCAGAGCTTAAAACAGTTTGAAAAGACAGCAGTCGTGTCAATGGTACAAAATAACAGCAAGCAATAGAAAGATAAATAGAATAGGACATATGGAAGCTTTGAGTTGTGTATAGTTTATCTCCTCCTCTAATGACTGTTGCATCTCTGTATCAGGCTGTATCAAGGTGGAGTATCTATTTTGATTAAATAAATAATGGATGAGCTTACTAGATAGGATATAAAATGGTAGGAGTCTTTTAATAATTTTTAAGTTAAATGGTTTTCCTCTGCTTTGCATTTTATGACCTATAACTCTGCTGCTGCTAACTGTGCTTTCATAAATGGACTACGATGAGTGCTGGATGGCTTAAAGACCTGGGCAACGTGAGACAGATTTTCTTTCCTGTTAATGGTTTGAGATCAATCCAGAGGGAGGATAAATGTGACCAAAAGGTGCATTCCCCTCTTACAGTTGTTGGACAGTTTAGAAGTAATCTTAGTCCAGTTCCTGATGTCTGTGCTGCAATTCACGCCTTTTTAACAGTATTTTCAACAACAGCATTGAGACACTTCCCAGAGTGAAAGTGGTTCTTCCAGGCTGTGGCTGGAGTGCTCAAGCAGCCACATATAGAAGAGAAGCATTGCAGCTGACCAGTCACCGCTGTTGAATCCAATATCTTCTGAGTTTAAGGATCTCGCATCTTTATACTTTCTGTTTTTATGATAATATGCGTATCAGGCTGTAACACTCAAATACGAAGCCAGAGATGGTTTTAGGCAGTTGGTCTCCTTCAGTGGATTTCTTATCTCTGAATTTATCCTGTCCTCCACTGAGCTCATACAAATTCCAATTTTGTATAACGTCTTGTAGCAAAGAAGTCTGTTTAGCTGGATTTTATTGGCAGAACTCCCTCCTTTTACTTCTGCGTCACTCACTAGATTTATTTGATGCACCTTAGCTGCCCTATGAGAAGAGGAAGGGGACAGTCAATCCCAGTTTCCCCTTTCCACATGACATAATGTTGTTGTAAGATCCAATTAAAAAAAAAAAAAAGAAAAAGAAATGGGCCCCTGCAGCTTTTTATTTTTGCCAGCCACTGATTCTTGCTTCTCAGTTTCTTTTCCAGAACTTTCTCTGCATCGTGTATTTGATCCAAAGTTCAGCCCTGTTTTTTGACCTTGTGCGTATGGCCGCACTCTAGTTTCTGACGGAGACATACAACATGTGATTTCTTGACAACAGCTCCTCTTTCAGCTGTGGTTTCTTGTGGTTTGAGATGACACTGGTGAATCAGATTTCAGTTATTGGTAAATGTGCTAATGTACTCAATGTTCTGATACGAAGTGATACCAAAGTGTGTTGCACAATACAGTGTGACTGTGGTACCCTACAGTCAAGCTTCGTTTTACCTGGAAATGAAGAAAGCTGCTGAAAAGAATGAACAGTAAATATTGCTGAAATACTGCACATATCCAATTTCTGTGTGTTCTCCCTGGGGAATTTTTGTTGACTGGACTGATGAGACTTTAGTTTGGAGAAGAAAGGCTGACATTGCCGTTCACAGTGAATGACACTTGGACATCACTCAGGCACAGGCTTACCTGGAATTGTGTCTGTTTTCCCTTACGTGCTTGACTACTGTTGATCCATATCTTTCTATTTACACTGCTGTCTGTGTGCTAGACTGGTCTGTTCTGTGTGCTGCCTGTTTCTTTATGTTAGCAGAGAACTTTGCAGTAGTTTTCATGTTTTATTGTCAAGGAGTGAATAATCAGTTCTCATGAATGCACTGAAAATGTTGAATAGTGAAACTGTCTAAGCTAGATAGGTCTGTGCATGGGATTCTACAGAATTTTTCCTTTTGCCAGGAGGGAAATAAAGTAGTTAAATTTCTATGTCAGTTCAGTTATTTTCTTTTCTAGAGACAGCCAATAATTGTGCTATTAGCCTTTGCACTGAGTTTCAAACACTTGTTAGCAGCAAAGTGGAATGAGACTGTATATTTGTTTACTCCTAATGCTGTAGGATAGTTGTCTCCCTCTTTTGGGTAGAGTGACTGTTCTTTTGGCTCTGTTGCTGTAAGAAGTGATCCAAAGCCTATACAAGATAACAAATTAGGCCATAAAAGAGCAACAAAAATGATCATGGCGATGGAGAAACTGACTTCTGAAGAGAAAAAAAAATGGGCTAAATATGTATAGCTTAGCTATGCAGTGATTGTGGTAAAAATTATAGTAATACCAATATTTGAATAATGTAATACCAAAGAGGAGGTTAATATAATGTATTTATAGCTGGGATTATTGGAAGAAAATTTAAGAAGGGGAATAGAATGGGTTGAAAAACAGTTTATTGGAATTTTTAAAACCAGTCTGGACAAAACAGCAACATACCGATTTCTCTTGCACGGACGATAAAATGGTATGCATGTTAGGATGGATCCTTCCTGCCTGACTTTTTGACAAAATAATTCAACCTAGGATGCTAAGGCCTTAGTCTTAAATTAACTGCGTTGAGATCAGTGAATCTTCACTATGGCTTTATAGGGTTTGAGTCAACCACTGAATGAATGATTTGTGTGCTCTCAGCCACAACTTATATACCCCCAAGATCTTTGGAGGTACGTTCTGCTTAGATCTCAACTCATGTTAACGAGTGATATAAAATTAGGCATTTACTGCTTTCATGTGCAGCATTTCGTTTAAGCATGAAAAAGGGAAAAGATAACAGTAGCCAAACATCCTACACTTTTTGTGCTCTCTAAGCAAGAAGCAAATAAAGTATTAAATTCAGGTGGCACTGCTTTAGAAAATGAAATATTCAGGAAAGAACAGTTAAAATTTCAATCTTCAGGAAACTTTTTTAGTGCACTTAAATCTTTATTCCAATACTTAAGTAGGCTTCTGTTTAACTCCTCGCCTCCAAAAGCACAGACCTACATCTGAATTCTGTAACCTGAACCAGGGATGGACAAAGCCCCAGTTTGAATGGATCAGAGATCTGCAAATGTATGTGGCTGTGGATACATCATGAGACCCCAGAAATGTGTTGGTCAAGTGGCATTGCTTGGAGAGGAGACCCCTTATGCCCATCTAAATCCAAACCTACTTTGACATCTTTTCTACTTGAAATGTTCTCTAAGGAGGATGTTATTGGAAAACAGCATATCTCACATTAAAATGTTCCAGCTTCCTGTAAAATGTTCTTTCCCCCCCCATTCCAGAGATATATCTCATTGAAAGAATCTTAAAATTCATAATTTTTCCAATAATACTTCTCAGTGCAAGCTGGAATCTGCACAGAAATGACAGGAGCTTGTAGTGACAGCCCTGTGAGTTGTCAAATGAGATAAGAGGCTGATGTCTAAGGCAGCGGTTTGTATTATGGAAAATTCTGAACTGGAACTAAGATGTTTGATTTTTGCGTTCTCAGTTTTTTGCTCTGAGGTTCCTAGCTCTGTATTTTCATTACTCTTTTTCTTTGATAGTGCTCACATCTCTGTCCTTTAGCTTTGCTGTAGGAAGATTCAGATACTTCAGTCTCTGCTCAGTCCCGTCTGCTGAAAGTGTTTCATTTGATTGAGGATGTCCTTAGCAGGACATTGTAGATAACAAGGCCTCAGTCATTCTTCTCTCTCTCGCTCTCTCCCTGTCTACTCAACCTAAGCAGAAACTGTCTTGTCTGATTGCTTTGCCTTTCTAAGAAAAGAACGTGACTTGTGCTTTCTTATTTGTACAGTTCTTTTCCCCCCATCCTGTGCAGGGTAAGGATGTTATTGCAAGGATTCTAGCAAAAGGCCAGTAAATGCTTCTGCTAAAGGAACAGCATTACTTGAAAGACTGTAAACAGATGTATTATTCCCTGTCCTCCACTTTTAATGTGTCTTAAGCTGTAACTACTAGCTGTCTAGAGTACAAAAAGGGTGACCTATGTGCACTGATGAACTAACATTGTTGATCCTTGGCCAGAATCAGACACAAATACACTGTTTCTCATATCGAGATTTCGGTCTCGCTGCTACCAGATGGCTCTATATGAGCAGAACAATAAAAAGGTTTCCTTTCATTGAGTCCGACAATATAAAACGTGATTAGAGACTAAACTTCTCTCAGCAAGGTGCCCACATTTCAGAGGGTGGATGAGCATTCAGAATTTGCTGAGTGTCTCAAGCTGGGCATGAAAAATAGGGGACCCCACTGCACTCCTCTGAAAAGCTGACCAGGAATTTCACAGTAGGTGATGCTGGATGCTGAGCACTTCTGAAAATACTGCATTTTTTTTTAAGGTATCTAAGTATGAACTTCATATTTTTGATAATATGGTCTGAACTGTGGGTGATGCTTAAGCGCCTTCCAGCGGTTAATCGCTTCTCTTGCCCTACAGAGAATGTAGTGCCTGCAGCAAATATCTGATAGCCAAGATGGAGTGAAGAAGAAAATGGCAGCTGAATTTTAAGTTGGATGTTTCATTAGACACTAGCCTTCTAAGCTCTAATTTTTCGCTATATTACATAGGTTTGGAAGAGGAAAAGATACATGTTCATGGACTAATGCAAATTTTAAAAGACCTCTTTCATTCGTGAACATTTGTATGAATGTGCAGTGTCATGGAAACAATTTTAATACCACACGCATGAGTCTTAGTCTTAAAACATAAATGAAAAGGAAGCATTATTTTAGAGCAAATGTTAATGTTCTATTTTTCACATTCTACCTCATCAAAATGAATTCTTGGACCTAACTCATAAATCTCCAGAAAAGGGACCTCTAGTACCTACAGATAGAGATAAATCATACTGAGAAGACACTGAACCATGAAATGATTCTGTTATCATGTCATCTGTCTAGAATATATTTTCAAATCTCCAACAGAAGGGTCTAAATTATGAAGGGAAGGTGGCCTAGCAAAGTTGGTAATTTGGGAGTTGGTACTTTTAACCTCTTCCATCTGCTGCCACAACTTAGGTGTGTCTGTTTTGGCTAAATATTACAAAGTGAAATATTGTCAAATGCTGACTACCATAAGCTTTTTAAAATAAAATAAGCCCATAAATTCTTCAAACTATGTTATCTCGTGACAAGTGTTACATCATGTCAGCACTATTTCTTAAGTTAGCAGTGATTTGTAATTTTGAAATAAAAAGTGATGGCTGTGATAAGTAGTGTGGAAAAAGAGATGAATATTGTACTTTGTAGTCTGAAAAGTGGTGGTTTGTAAACCAGTGTAACACAGAGGATTCAGACCAAGTTGTGTACGTTCTGTGTTTCAGGATCTCTCTCTTCACTTTCTGTTCATAGGAAGGTGGTAAATGAAGAGCAGTTTTCTAGGTTACACTGATGGCTGACAGTAAAGGACCCTGAACCAAATTCCCCTCTCATAAACATATCAATCATGTTTTAGTCTTCTGAGGCTTCTTCTGAAGAAGGTATCTCTTTTAAAAATGATTGCTGATAAGAAATGGGTATTTAATTTTTTATCCACAAAAATAAAAAATAATTATGCTTCATTAATTCATATTAAATAGCCAGGAGTAGGATGAAGTTGAGCTGGTGAGTACCCATCGGATGGTGTAGTGCTTCATCTACATACTGTGTCGGGACCTGAAGTTCTTGGGAGTGTCTATTAGCTTGAGTTAAGTGATGGTGGACTGCTTCAGGAGCTGACTTGGCTCTAGCAGAACCAACTCTGGTATCTTCACTTCCTACCCCAACACCACTTCATCTTCCAGGTAATTCGCAGATAGGCAATCTAAATATCTTTATACTATCCATAGAAACGTTCACTTCGTCATTAATGTTGATAATGCTCTCTGAGGAGGTTCTGTAAGACTGCCCACTTGTCATTTTTAAGGTATGGCAATGTGAACAGACAGAATAGAGCTGTTTACTTTTAATAGAAAAGTGTGACTGTGGGTCTGCCATGTGAGTTGGAGGTGCCAAAGTATTTGTGCCTTTCCTTTGTCTTGTTGGATATGATGTGAAGCACCTGGTGTACTACAGGTAGTTTCTTCCATTTGAACAGGTGAAAGCAGTTTAGGGGACGCTAGTCTTTGGGGTTAATGTTATATTAACATTTTCTAGCATAGCCTTTCATATTGCAGGTGGCTCTACCAACCTTTTTTGTAATTTTGCCATCTGCATTAATACTGATATATCACGTAGTCTCACTTAGACTCCTGCTGCATGGAGCGGTAAAGAAATACTACAACTGTGAGTTATGGGACAATAAACCTTAGAGTTGATTGCTTTTGTAGCAATAGAATTGTAGTTATTTAAAATGAATTGTTTGAAATAATTAAAGAAACCTGCTTAATACTGCCTTATGATGGATAATTTGGCAGCAGGTGTAAAAGTTTCAGAGCACATTGTATGTATCCTAATAGGCATGTGAAATGCAGTTAAAGCAGTGTTACTAAATTACTTTAAAAGACCAGATTCTGCCTGTGGGTTTAGGTAGAGCATTGTAATTTCAATAAAAGCTGTGTATATGCGTCCGAGGAATAATTTTTTCCTTTATACATTATTTTGTTCTTTGATACATTGAATTTTCATTTGCTTGTTGTATTTTTGCAGCAAATCCCAAATTTTAAGAATGTGGGGTGATATGTCACTCCTAAGAGTACTGTAGAAATAGCTAATGAGTAGAAATACAACATCCTCATGGTCCTTCTTGATTGTTATATGAATAGCAAAGGGTTTCAAGAATAGAGGGTCTTGCTATAGGTATAAAAGAATACAGATCTGAGATGGAGGATTGGGGGAAACCCCTACAAGTTCTTCATTGGGTTACAGACTCCTTATATAACCTTGGACAAGTCAAACATGACTAGATTTTCAGAATTATTTAGATGTTTTGATGTGCTGCTAGGGAGCTAGTGGAATTTTCCAAGAACGCTTACTTACGTATTTCACTTCCTTTGAAACTCTTTTGATTGCTGCTCTGTGTTTGATTGTTCAGAAAAGTTCAGGATCAATGATTTCAAAGAAGGTGAGCCGCTGAGGTATTTCTGAAAATCTCAGTAAATGCTTGTGTTCAACTATATTTTCTTTACTGCATCATTTTATGGGTTCTTGGGAGAACTTTTCTAAAGCTTAAAAGCCCTTCCTTGGTACATCCTTGGTAGACAGAAGATCTGGTGTGAGGTTAAAACATTTTTAACTCTGTAGGCAACCCCAGTGACCTTCTATGTTCCATCACAAGGAGATAAGGAATGTGAAAATTTTGCTGCAAGGGGGTTCCTGGCTCTAGTGAATGGTGTGCTACCAGGTGTTTTCCACAGTGATGCAATTCTAAATTCCCATTTCGTTAATCTGTAAGACAAGGAGTGAAGTGGGTGAGTGTCCTGGCCTTTTGTGTAATCTGAAAAAGCATGTATTCAATGGAAGAATAATTTTGTGCTATGAGGACAAGATATTTTGATGTTGCTGTTCTCACATTGCATCACAGTTTACAGCATTCCCAAAACACGCCGTGTCAGGGACTCTGCCGTTACAAAGATATATAGGAAATTATTCCTTACCAAGCCATATCAAACAGCTGTATGAAATGGTAAAAGTCAAATACATCCTAGGGTTTAAATATCAGACTTAAATAGATGTACACCAGGGTTGAACTGGGTAATGAGTTGCTGGTGGTAGAGTTATCTTCGTTACACCATCTGTGTCTTAAAAGCGAAAAGAGCTGTTTGTGTCTCAGCCCATATCAAATATATTTATGGCTAATTGCTCTTTTAAGTCTGGCAGTGGATCTAAAAATGGAAGTGTATGCAGTTAGCAGCCATATCGTAGCAAAATAGTGTCTGTTTCCCATGCCTTATACCATTATACTTTATGTCATTTTAATATATTTGAAAAAGTGGTAAAATGGTATAAACACTTTTTGTATAGTACGTGAGGCAGTAGAGAATCAGCCCTAAAACTAAATCTTGCCGTTTCCCTCCTGTTTCCTTACTTCAGTTATCACATCAGCAGTTACACAGTTGTATGTAAGTTTTCTCATGGATTTTGTTTCTCTATTCCTTTTCCTAAATTACATACGAATAGATTTTGATTTTGCAGATGTATTCTTTGTTCAGCTGTATTCACAGCCTAATTTCAGCAAGTAATTCATGCTCCATGGCTTGCTCCTGAGTAGTCTGTTGTAAGCATTTAGTATTTCAGCTATTAGGATAGACTTTGGCTGCTTAGTATTTTGCTGCTTCTTGATTGTTTAAGATTCCCCCCTCCAAATGGGTTTCTAGCAAATACATGCAATTACAAAAACAAGAGTATTGTTTTATATACGTATTTTGCAATGTATATTTAAAACAGACTGTTTGAGCAGACATTCCTGACAGTATATTTGCTGCCAGAACATTCATAGGGATTACTTACAGAAGAGATAAACTGTATGCCGCTTAAATGAATTGACGGAGAAACTCAAATAAGTAATCATGAAAATAAGCATGCCCAGCTATCAGCCATTTTCTGGACAAACAGAAAAAAGAAATCACCTCCGGTATTCTGTTTTGTTCTCTGTGCTGCACTTTCACCTTCTCAGAACTCTAGGTAGAAGCTGAGATGCCTGACAGATGTTTTTAGTAACTCCATTTGCAGTTCATTTCATGCATTAAATGCACATAAACTATTGTAGTCAACCAATTTCTAAAGTAAATTATTACTTTTCAAAATCCATTGCATAAGTAACAGCAGACTGCTAAGACACAGTAAGTGCTATTTTCTTTTGCTCTAGTGGAAAATTTCACGCGGACAAGGTCAAGCCCTGCAGTCAGAGAGCAGTCAAGTGATGAAAGGCACATCCAGCACAAGGAGAAGTGGTGGATGGACATCTACTAACCGTTGTTTCCTTCAAGACAGATGAGGATTTGAGATGTGGCTTGGTTAGATTTATGGCATTGAGCTGAGAGCAAAATCTTGCTTTTATAAACTAAAAGTTATATTGCTTTTACTGTGTTTTCAGAACTGTCCACCTTTTCATGAGAATTCACGTGGAACTGCAGTAGTTAACAGCGTTGTCCATAGTTGTTCTCAGGCAGTAAAATACTCTGAGGGCAACAGAGTAGTCATTACCTATAGTAATTACTGATTTTAGATTCTTGCTGTGGTGCCTGGTAAACTAGAGGTTGTAAAGGAGAAGATGCAGCATGGCTGATTGTTGTTGTTGTTGTGCAGGGAAATACTTGTGCTCTGCATTTAAAATGAGTTTGAAGGCAGGGTGGGAAAATCAGTCAGTTACAAATAGTTAACAGCCAATTTTCCACGATTCGGCTCACAGAACAGCTTCCTTCCCGGTAGATAATTCACATGTAATATTGCTTTGCAGTAAGATATTTGCTGTTCAGATATTTTTATATGAATGATTAATATACTTTGTTATGGAAATAGATTCCTAGGATAAAAATAATTGAGATAATCTAGGAGTCAGATTGCTCAGTAAAGAACTAGGTAGCTACATTTTCAATGTATAAATCTACATCATTACCAGAGGTTGCTGAGAGACTGCTGATGCCTTATTGGATAAGGTTTAGATAGATTATTTGCAGCACTGAACAATTTACTGAGAACAGAAAATGGGCTTCCACTATGGTCTAGAAATGAAACATCACAATTATTTGAGATACTCTGTAGCCTTGGAAACAATTGGGAGCAGTGACATCAGCAACAATTATGTGTAATTTTTATCTTTAGTTTATCACCAAGGTAACCAGAGCAGGTTTCCCTGCTTGAAATTTTAAGAATGTCTTGGTTCAGTTTAAAGTGAGCATACATGAAGCAGACGTTTAGAGTCTGCTAAAATTGCACTCTGTTTCCCTTTTAAAATGCTCCATCAGGATTTAAATTGTGTAAACACATCCCTTTTTTTTTCTCCCTGAAACAGCTGCAAGCAAATGAAGCCCTAGTTATTGTGTTAAATTCTCTGAATGCTTGAAAGAAGGAAGACGTCGGATTCTGTTTGCCGGCCACAAATACCAAGTAGTGCCTTGACGTTTTTTTTCCATTGTTTAAAAAAACTAAACCCCAAGCAACTGTCCGTAGAGGCTGCAAATTGCACTACAGTGCTTTGTGGGGGACTCACCCACGGTTGAGGACAGATAGTGTTCCCACATGTAACTTCCTTTAGGGAAGCTTTGCGATAAAGTCTTAGTTGACAAGTGCCTTGCAGACAGCGTTGTCTGAGGAGTACATTGGATCAGTGATTCCCCTAGGCTCCCTGGCCACAAGACCTCCTTAGCCGTTCTACCTTGTGGCTGCGCCAGTCGAGAATGGCCTGGCATGATATCTGTTTTCATACCTGTTCCAGAGACTTTTTGCTACATTGGGGCCTTGAAGAAGGTAATGTTTGAATTGAGGCCTTGTTGCGTAGTACAAAAACCTGTCGTCCCCTTCGTCATCGCTACGTGACAGGAAAGAGATGTGGAGTTGGAGCCATAATGCTGAGAGGGGAAATGTTCAGACCGCAAGGTCTCTCATCTGTGCATGGCTCAATTTTAGGAGGAGGCATTTTAACAGTTAATAGTGATAATCCATATCTTTCATGCATGAAGGTGTAAAAGGGGATATGCAGAGGAGTTGCTTTTTTGTTTGACTTTGAAACAAAATGTCAGGTTAAAGCCACGTTACTTGGCAACTTAGGAAAGTATGTATGGATTTGGGTTCCTAAAACTTGCAGATTTTTACCTGTGATGTCTGCTTTGTCAAACACTGGTCACTTTTTTTGTATGCACATTTACCAATAAGTTGCTGCACGCACAAAGTGCACACCTGTGTTCTGGTGAGTTATTTTGCACTCAGCGTATGATTTTGCAGGGCAATAGATGTACAGGAAGCTTTCCACGCTTGTACCTTGCATACACCACTTAAAACTTGATGTTAAGGAACATGATACAATTCTGTTCTTGTATTGAATGCAGTCCTAAAGAAGTGAAACTGTATTTTAAACTATTAGACCTGTGGATTTCCAAAACATTCTTATGTTCTTCATAGTCTGTGGCTGATATTAGGGTTCGGTAGTCCACATCACTTGTAATGCATTGAGCCAAAAGATTTTTGCCTGAAAAAAGATAATCCCCTCAGATTGCAGAGGGAATAAGACACCTCACACATTTCACGCTACCAAAGCCTTTCATGGGATGTAGTCAAAAAACAAATGCCTTTCTAAGGAAATAGAATATTGATGTTCACATTTGTAAAGGAATTAATTCACTGACTGATAGAAGCAGGAGAAAACAAAAGCCACACTTTTTAGATGCTAGTCACATTCTGACAAGAATGTAATTGTCTTTAAGATTGTAACGAATGTGCACAGGTTATTTTATTTTCATAATAAACAGTCTCTAAATGCCTATGTGCTTTGACCTCTGAAGTAATTTTCAGAAATATGCAATAACAAGTAATCACCCCGTTTGCAAACATATTTAGTGGAAAGGAGCTGTGCCTTGAAAGGTATTGATTTGCTTGCTACAGTTATCAGTTTGATTAATGTCAAAATTCTATGTAGTATATTTAATCATTACGCATGATTAGTGTAGTAATAATGCACTGGGCATATCTCCACATTTACTGTTAACAATTAGTGTCTTATATTTCTTTCACAAGTTAGAACTCATAAAAATTTTAAAGAAAAATTTATTGATGTAGACATTAGTTATAAATCTTGATAACTGCAGTATTAAGGGAGTTAATAATGAGTTCAGTGGGTTTATTTTAGGATAATGAAAGCCCTAGCACGTTTAGATTACAGTTGTGTTGCACCTTCTCTCAAGAATCCTTTCAGGAGATGCAAGTTTTTGTCACTGTGGTAGGGTCAAGAATTCTTAGATAAGACATCAAATGCTGCATTGGGAGACCAATTTTACATACAAACAAACAGAAACGTGGTCAGTGTAAATGACTACTGGATGGTAGCTTGACAAAGGTTCAGTAGTGTTGTGTGAAGAAGCAGCAGGCGGGAAATGGAGAAAAGGAAAAAAGAGAAGAAAGGAGGGGATAAATGGCTTAATACAAAGTAGATCAAATTACAGATGGCAGTAGCAGTCCATTCTGGCCTTGGAACTAGGAGTCTTTGTAAATATAGTTGCTTAAAATATCATCAGAAGCGTAGATGTTGTATCTAGGAGAGGAGTGATAGCTTTTGTTTTTGCCTGACAGCCTAGCTCTAGCACCATCTGAAACATTTCTTGAAGTTAGGACACTGCTGTCTTTTGCAGTATGACTGGAGGAGAAGAAAGTCTAACTTCTTAACCTGTGGCTGCAAAATCCATATGGTAAAGTGGAGAAATAAGACATGTCTCTGGGAGCAGGGGGAGCCCGCATGAGAGCAACTTTTGTTATGCTTTTGGGAAGGAAGTGCTTATGTTTGTTTTTTTTTTTTTTTTCCCCCTGTACAAACCTCTGCAAATGGCCTGTGGTAGCAGGGAGGGGAGCAACAGGAACTTTTCTCCTCTTGAGAAGGTTGGTATCTGTGTTTTGGTATCCAGTAGTGCGGTCGCTTGGGAAGATTGGGACAAAAATTGTTGTAACAGCTTTCATCCTTCTACCAGTTCTCTAAAAAAGAGATTTGATGTTACACATTTTAGTTTGGTTAAATTAACCAAAATGCAAGTTCTGGGTTTCTTCATTTATGGTATAGGATTATACCAGATTCCCTCATATCAGACTACTTGCGTATTAGAAACAAGTGTTGAGTAGGGAGGTTCTGAATTACAGTAAGGTAGCTTTATTGGACAAATTGATAAACCATGATCTGTTGCCAGCGTGCAAACGCATTAGACTTTTACAGGCAGCACCTGCTTGAACTGTCTGGGGAAACTGGAAAAAGCAGAAAACACCCTACCCTGCAACCAAAAACAAAAACAGAGAAGTGACTTGATGAAAGTGTAATTTTCTTCTGCGTTTAGCTACGTGTTATTTAAAATTGAGTGTTCATGTCATGTCAACATATATCTAATCTCTTCTTAGTTCCTCTTAATTCATTACTGAGTGAAAATTTAGGAAGGAAGACAGGTTTGTGTTCCATATTGTTTACTATATTTTTATTGATATAAATATATTTTCCTTCTCAAATGGCTTATTTCAAAGGTTTTATTTTTTTAATTCTTTAATTTTCATATTGGATATTCAGCTCTTGCTGAGCCTGTTATGACTTTTAAGAAAACTCCACAGATGCAGGTAGTGCCCATTTAACTCAAACATATGGTAAATGCTCTTTGTGAGAGCTCCCTTTGAAGAAAATTGAACTTCTTGATCCGTTCACTTGGGAGAATCTCAACAGAGCTGTGTCAGAACTGTGTCCTCCAGAAAAAGCAAGGAAGACGTGACTATGAATAGTTTTGTTGTTATTAGACAATAGAAAATTTCAGGCTTTCCAAAAGAATGCAAACTCTTCCCCCCCCCCCCCCCCCCCGATTTGTTGAGGAAACAGAATGCATGATTGTAGCTAGCACCTGACCTTATTTGGAACATAAATAGCCAATTTTTTCCAATGTATTAAAGGTAAAAGTGCTACAATTCAGACTTTTTTTCAGGATGTTAATATTTACTATAGAAAAAGGCATCCACAAGGCACATGGGTATTCTCAGTGCTTACTGCTATTGTATTCTATTGTTTATGTTACGGTTTTGATGTCTGCAAAATGAAATCCTTTTCCAGTTGAAGTCAGTGGCAAAAATATATTGATTTTTAGGGCACTCAGATGTCACCTGAAGTTTTGCTTCTATGGTTTGAACAACATGCTTTTCCTATAGTTGCTTCTTTATTCTAATGTATCCCTCCTGTCCATTCTTGCACTTCTAGCTAACTTGCAGTTATGCATTCCTGGATACCACAGTCTCTCATCTGTTAAACTGTCTGTTAAGAAGGTAATGCACCTTCTTAACAATCTGTTTTGTCCTCTTTTCTGTTTCCTAGATTATATCCTTGGTTATTTTCTTGTTTCATCTCCCCGGGCCAAATGTCCATGCTCTCATACCCATACTGAATAACTTATGTCAGCTCTCTTCTGTATGCTAAACATGCTTCATCACTATGCTGCTTTAACTATTTTGATCATCTCCCTTCTAACCTAGGTTTCTCACTTCTGTCCTTTTCAGTCCCTCAGAGGGTTTAGTGAAGGTGCTTGTGGGTTTTGTTTTGAGGGAATATCTTATTTTTGCCTTTTTCGATTTAGTTTTACTTGCCTTCATTGTCCTTTTTGTCTCTCATCTACACCTTTTCCTCTTCTCACTTTGTCACTCCTTTGAGATTTTTCCCATACTTGGCATCGTCTTTTCTTGCTTTTTGCTAGGATGTTGCCGCTTAACATTCAGAACACTCTCTTTTCATATGTCCGTCGTTGACCATTGCTCCTTTCAACTCTTCTTTTTTTCTAGATGTGTTAACTACTCACAAGTTCCATGATGGGAATTTCATTTTTTATTATTTCAGCTGTGTAGTTTGTTTTTTTCTGTTATTGCAACACCAATCGCTTTCTTACATTTTTTCCTCCACCCTTAGCATTTTCTGCCTTAAATCTATTTTAGCTGCCTTCATCCCTTCCCAGACTCCCTAATTCATATGAGTCAATATTTTTCCCATATTATTTTCCACTGTCTGCCCAGGTGCTTCAAGTGAGTTTTAAATTAGCTTCTTACAGGCTTATTGGGATATTATTTTATAGCTCTTTAAGTTGTTTAGTTCTACCTAAAAGAGAAGATTTATTTGAATTGCTACCCTGGGACGTTCTTTATGAGGAATAAATTCTTCGTAAGTATTGCATTATATTTACTGCTTTTCACTCCAGTTGCAATCTGGAGGGATTCCGAAGTAATACCATTCAAAAAAAAAAGCAGACAAAAATTCAAATGTTTAAAAAAAGAAGTTTATTTGAAGCAATAGGAGAGAGAAAGATTAAATTCTATTCTACGTTCAGTCATCATGCTCAGAAGGCAGATTACCTTAAAAGATCATTCCTTTTTTAAAAAATGATGTTCTTACACATCCAGTACGATGCTTTATGCTTCAGCATTTAGTGCAGTATACCTTCAGCCTATTACTTTAGAATTTTTATTATGCTACTCCTAATGGTCCAATGGAAATATGCCATCATTAACTAATGTATTACTTTTTAAAGTATTTATTTCAGAACCAGACTGGTTTGGCTGTAAGAATAATATTTGTCACTTGTTGCCACTATTCTTACAATGCTGTGCACCTAACTACAGAGAGTAAGGAAAGTCTGAGTCATAGCAAAGCATGAATAAAGAGTAATAACTTATTTCCTGTTGAAAGTACAGAGTCTAGGCACTTGTTTCTGTCAACCATAATGATTGAATTTCATGTTTCGTACCGGTTATATCAAGCCCGTATTAATAAACTTATTTTATAGGATTACTGTTGTGTTTATTTGTATTTCTGAAGAGCCTCAACTAAGAAAAGACTCTACTGTGTGAAATGGTATGATAAAAAAGTGCCTTCCTTGTTAGAAATAAGAGCTAAATTGGCCAGACAAATAAATGGAGGTGAAGAAGCAGCACAAGCAGCAAAAAGACTTTGCCCAGTATTTCATAGCAGTTTACTACAGGGCTCGTCAGAACAGAAAATGTTGTCTTCTGACTCCTCATTTAGTACCCAGTTGAAGCTGCCAGGATGAAAATGGTGCTTTTGGGTTGTATTTTTGGTCCCTGGAATCAGAGAGGCAAATAATCCTGGGTCAGGCTGGTCTTACTTCCATTTTAGCATATCCTTAATTGTTCTCACCATTTCTTGCTTCCTTCCCTTGCATTTTCCCGTTAGCTGTACCTTATTATTCTTGTATTAACTACTTGTCTGAAATATCAAAGGCCTTTTACTTACGTTACTCCTAAGAGTCGTGTCAAATTCGGTCTGCTTGGACGCAAATATGTTGCTGGCAATTTACTATCAGCAGATTATGAGTCAGGGTACTGAGATTAATGTGGTATTTGTAAACTATTGCAAAATAGTCATCAGTTCTCAAAAACAAGATGAAGGATCTCAGATTTTTGGTGCTGCTTCTCCTCTCTTGCCAGTAGTTCTGGCTGGTGGTTTCTTAGAAGTCCATCAAGATACCTTTGAGGCCTGGTGAGCCTAAGATAAACACAAACCTTATCAGGTTCTCGAAAGCAACCCAGGGGATGACTTATGTTTCATTGTGTGGACAACTTGCCTCCTTTGATGCTGGCTAGTCTGATAGTTGGGACAGTCTGACAGAATTCTGACCTTCCAAGGGCATAAAATTCCTATTTTGTATAATCTTGGCTAAAGAACACAGGAAAGAGGAGGATTCTAGTCCTCTCCACCAACATTCAGTTCATCTTTTAGCTTTCTGCATAGTGACCAAACTGTCCAAAAGCTGATGACAGGCAGTGTAAAAGAACGTTACATTTTTCTGTATTTGCAAAGTCTCTTCTGAACACTTAAAAACCACAGCTTAGGAAAATGTTGAAACAGTTTACTAAATCCCCTGAGAAGCTAAAATGTCACGGTTTTGAAATAAAATACACAGGCAGGATAATTATAAAGGAAAACACTATCCCAATAATGCTGTGTACGGATCAGAGCAACAGGAATTGTTATCAGCAGCTTTACAAGAACCTTTACTTGGTCAAGAATTGGTTGTTTGCTTTGGTGCATTGAAACATGGGTTTAGTGTGATGTTTTTGGATGAAACTTTTTTTGAACTTCAACTTGGCAGTGTTGGCTAATCAGAAGTACTACTAAATGTATTAAATGATTCCACTGGAACTGAAATGCTTTGCATGAAAGGTTTCTCTGTGGAAGGAAGCTGGGTCCAAGCTTTGTCCCTCCTCTTTATTCTTTGCTTCTCTGAAGAAGCAGAAGTGTTTCTCTGGCAAAGCAGAAACAGCCCATTGGAAGATCACAGGGACCCTTTATTACCTTGTGTGTCCAGGACAGCGTAAAGCTTGTTGGCAGTCTGCCTGTGGTACTGATGGGGCCTTACCCTGTGTATAGGGGTGTCCCAGCTAAACACAGGTCTCAGCAGGAACACAGAATTATGAGACCTAGGCAGGTTATGTGCAAGGCTCCAAATTGTCTAGTTTTTCTATTGTTAATCCTAGCATCCCTGTTAGTTTTCCTCTCACTAAGTCAATTTTAGACAGCTTTCCAAGAGTATGTCTGCTCCATTGGGCAGGATCTTCAGCCAGGTGGCCTACTTCAGGCCTCTCGCTGGCTGATGGGCATTGGGAGCTTGTAACACATACAGTGCAGGAGGACTCGCCCTTAGGAATTTATCTGCGGGATTTTCACTTTTGCATCCTAACAGATATTTTAGTTTCCAATACAACTCTACAAATATGCAGTGTGATTGCAATATTTTAATATTCTAACTGCAGAAGTGCGGTGTCTAGACAACACCATACGTATTTCAGTCAGGCACAGAGGTATTACTGTCCCATTTTAATTTCTCTGGCAGTTGACGTTCTCCTGCTTTGCAAATTCACAGAGCCGTGATTTTAATAGAAAAGCAAAATACTATGTTGCAGTAAAGATGTGAGCTGATTATAAATAAAAATCTCTACTATTACTTCCTCTATTTCAATTACTGCTGTTAATTTCAGATGCCTCCTTAACTCTTTGAAATAAATGAATAAATTAAATGACAAAGCATAATTATAATTGGATTATGCTAAATATCTCTTTGGAGCTTGACCACTGGAAAGCAGAACTGTGTGTGTGTTCACCTGCATCCAAAGATATTTGTGAAATAAAATACTTCTTTCTGTCTCAGTGAAGCCAGAAACTGAAACTGGAAACTGAAGAGTAAATGACAGAAATAAATTATGCCTTTTCGGGTACTGAAAAAGGCTAATGAAACCTTGCAGCTGCCAAATCAGACTGAAACCAGTGGCCTGTGAATTGCAATGTTCAAGGGAAAAAGTCAAAGATAACCCAGATGTTCCCAAGCAGAACAGCTTGCAATACTTTGTCACCCATTTTCTTTCAGTCTGTGTGAACTAAAAAATATATATATATAATTGAGATTATTTTTAATTTATTTTCTGAAGGTTATTATTTGACTTTCAAAATAGTTTCATGTGTTAACACATTACTTATATCCATACTCATTGCTTTAAAGGTGATTTTTAATTTTTCACGTACATATCTTTTTGAAACACAGGATTGTTCATGTGAAGGAAGTTTCTTTTGACAGCCTCTTTATATTCTTCCTGAAGTGCTTTTCTTTTGGCCATGCATAACGTGAATCTGGAAAATCAAAAGGAGATTTGTGCATAACTCTGGAACGGACTATATTTTACCATTGATTTTTGCTCATTATTATGCTGGTTGATGAAATATTCTAGGCCGGAGACTTGTGAATAAATCTTGATTAAATGTGTTTTAAAGAAGCAGTTGATGTTTTGTGCTTTTGAGGGTTTTTATTTGTTTTACAGCCAGGCCAGAATCTTGTTTTAATCTGCTAATTTACCTATTTAGTGGCAATAAAATAAATAAATAGTCATGTAAGATCACAAGCAAAATGGGGCACGTGTGGCTTTTTGTAACAGAATTCTTATGAGTTAGAGCCATCGTTTCCTTCTGGGAAAGGATGAAAATGGATGTCTCATTTGTATTTTCTGGATCAGGACCCTGTATTACCAAAAAAAAAAAAAAAACCAACCCTAAGTTTTAAAAATGCATCTTTCTTCTAGATCCTTTCAAGCAATCTCTTGCCTTACAATCTCTTCATTATATTTATCTGTTTAATATTCAGCTCAATACAGATTTATCATACGCTGTTGGATTCAGTCCCAAGTTTTGCGCCGTGTACACACTATGGAAAATGCAGAGCATCCATTCCAGTGGTGTGGGAAATGCCTGATAACTTTGTCTCTGTAATAAAAAGATACTAAAGTACTTAATCAAGAAGAATATTTCTCTTTCAGCAGTGAGGCAGTAATGGCTGTGTCCTGCTTCCTTTTAACTGATTCCGTTCCCTCGCCAGGTTTTGATCTTAGTTTAAAGCAGCATATCTTTGTTAGAATTAAGGCAGTTTCACGTTATTTGAGTGGTTATGTCTTTGATGTTTGAGTGGATAAGAACTGGAGTTGTATGCAGACAGTTTTGAACTAGATATTTACAAGAGGGACAGTAGTCCCTTCAGAGAAAGGGGAGGAGGAGTGGAGAAGGATGAAGCGTTCAGAAGTGAATCAGTTGCCAGAGAGGAGGAGCATACTTTCCCTTCCCCTCCCAGTGTGGAGGGCTTGTGGTTGTGGTTCTGGTGCAACCCTAAGGCTCATGAGGGGTGAGTAAGTGAATTAGAATTTAGGTCTGTTAGTACTCATAGCTCCTAAGAGGTGTGCTCTGAGCTTAATTGCTCAGAATGGCTAAAATTCACATAGACAAATGCTAAGCTGTGAAGTAAAAATACATGAGCTAGCTTGACGACTACATTAAGCCAGAACAGCACAAACATGCAAATGTCATGGCTCTCTTACCTTATTTCTACTGTACGTCATGGGCATTTGGCTGCATAGGAACAAATAGCACTGTTGCCTTTCAGGAGTTGGGAACATTTGTAAAGTATCTCTGTATATCACACCAGCTGTGCTTTACTGCAAGTATATGAGCCACTCTTGTCATTGTAATCTTTTGCTGGCCAGTCTATAGTACAGAAATCAAAGCATGACTGTGGCATTTTTAGATATCGAGGATCTACAAGAGTGGAGTAAGAAGGCCTGCGATTTGAGGGCCTTAGAAGACTGCAGATTTGCCTACCCAAAGTCTCCACTCAATCCAGTGTCTATCTGAATGCATGAACGCTCTCAGGTGAAAACTGTAACAGGATGCAATGGGGCATACCGGCTCCTCACTTCTGGATGTCCTGCTGTTTAGCAGAATCCACATATTTGAGTGCGGTATCTTGGGCACAATGCCTAGATAAAGGTGTTTCGGTACAGGATCTGTAACAGCTAATATGCCTAGTGGGAAACATTTAAACTAGCTCGTAGGAATTGCTGAAGATGTTTGACATCAGTGTTGCTCCTTGCAGGGACATAAATGCCTCTGGGATTGACATGTTGAATCTTTTCCTGGGATATATAGTACCCTTCTTTCTCATAGAAAAAGGATAGATTAGCTTGGCCCCCCCTCCCACCCCCCACCCCTTAGCCCACATTTGGGTAGTTAGAGCACTAAGATTTGGGATTAGTCTGTTCCCTTGCCTGAGAGAGGTATATATGACTATGCTAGACCCTAAAAAGCAGGATAAAGAGGATGCGAGGAACCTTTTCCAGCTGTGTCTCACGTGTTGTGTTTTGGTACATGTGGTCTCTGAACACGCAGTTCATGCCTTGTTGTCTGGATAGGAGTAGGAATGCTTAGCTTATATATCTGGTTAAGATTTAGGTAAGACTGGTACCCAGTGTTGTCAAGACTCGTACAATTCTGGGCCTTTTAAGAAAAGGCTGTTCGGTTGCCTTTGGAGCCCCTCAGACCTACTCAGTGGGCAGATGTTGCTTTCGACCTGGGGCTGTTTTGCCCAGATCCCACGCTTATGACATTGCTTCCAATTTTGTCATAGGTCCCATTTTCTTTCTAATCTTCTGGCCTCTTGAGGAACAGAGGCAATGTGCTGCTGTGGTTCCCAACCATGGAGGCTTCATGCAGCAACATTCAGATTTTGATGGCAGCTTTCCACTCACCTAAATGGCAACTTCAAAGGCCTGTTTCCAAATACAGGGAGGATTCATGCTAATTGCTGCCGCAGACACAAATCTACAGTTTCTGTCCTAACCTGACAGAGCTGAAGCCAGTACCCTGCTTCTCAGGGAGCAAACTTTGGTGAAATAGGTTCGTGGACGTCAGTAAAACTTCAGTAACCTTGAGTAGGAGGCAGATGAATGGGAGGCTGTTTAGGACCTGAATTTTTCAGTCAAATCAGCGGAAAGCTCTGGTTGATTTGAGTGGGCTGCAAATGGAGAAACGCTTGTTAGGAAACCCTCTGAGCCCTGCTGAGAATCCTGCGGTTAGTTTCAGGGGATTACTCAAGCTGCTGATGCTTTGCAGGGGCAGGACTTGAAACTTGTGTGAGAATTTGTCAGATATAAATTAAAGTCAAGCGTTCACCAATTTTTATGTAAGCCATATGTTTTATCTAACCTTTTGTAATGGAATCTCATTGTTACACATGGTTAACTTTCAGCTTTTTCTATGGCTGTTTCACTTAGCTTTAGGAAATAGGCATTATTGTTTGATTTCACATAAAATCTGCCCCTGTGTAAACCTAGGCAAGTGTCGACATAACTATTGTGTCTGGTTGCCTTACTTCAAGCTGCTCAAAAAATTTTCACAACATGTATTTACCTGGCTGTGATTGCCAGGACCTGTTCATGGTGACAGATGTTGGATGTTCATCTGCTATTTCCTCCATTAGAAACAACGTGCTAGGCCGATGATACGGTCTGGTCATTGGAGGCCCTATCTTGATTTATGTTTGTAAAATATATGGCTAAATTTACTGGAATAGTGTAAAAAAGTAGTTAGTGTGTTTTCAAATTTTTTAGTTTGTCAGAGAAGTGTTTTAAGATGAAAGGATTTATTTTCCCTTTGCCTATAAAAATCTATTATCTACGATCTGTAATTAGGCTCACAGCATAATGTAAAGGACAAATGGTGCTCACTGAACTGCATCATTGGCCTTATTGTGGTAAAGTAACCCGTCTGATTTTGCCAGCTGTGACTTTGGGGGCAGGGTGAATGACAGAGAACATATAAAGCTCGACAGATTAAAATCTTTCCAGCACATAACTCTACATGTATTAATCAGAATTCAGCAGCAATTCTTCCTTGCTAATGTCTTCATGTCGAAGGAGCGCTGTGCTTTTGTATGGAGTCTCTTGCACAGGCTGAATCCTGCAGTCCTTCCTGATGTGAAACTCCCTGTGAAAAACAGCATCAGTGTGACCATGGAAGGCACAGAACACCAGGGCAGGTAAACTTCT
This sequence comes from Struthio camelus, assembly GCF_040807025.1. Lineage (NCBI taxonomy): Eukaryota > Metazoa > Chordata > Aves > Struthioniformes > Struthionidae > Struthio > Struthio camelus. The sequence goes on along the minus strand of NC_090947.1, from coordinate 23,450,322 downwards.
CACAAGAGCAATGCATCTATCTAAGGAAATAGAACATGTAGTTCTATGATTAATTATGAATTATAGAAAGAACTAAAGGAAAAAAGACATGAGGTTGGGAAAATAAATGGCTGATTACTCATCTTGCATCAAAGGAGGACATTTTCAAAAGACAAGCCCGGTTAAACCTGCTTTTGCAATAATTTTCGTATCTGCTTCTTTCAGTTTCCATCACTTATACTAGAAAATAAGGGTACTTTGTCCTTCAGGTTCTCATATACATGGCAAAGATGATTGAAAGTTAACACGTAGAGCTTTCTAATTTTTCAAGAGGTAACAGGAGCGTAAGTTATGTCAGCAAGCTAATAAGAGGTAGCTTTTGAGTTTTTCTGTGAATGTGTTTTAAGTACTGCAGAAGCTGCTAGAGAGGTTCATTGATGTCAGCTGGTGCAAGGATACAAAAGCGATAGAACTCCCTGTGTGGGATGTAATATACTCTGGAGTCACAAATGGCCCTAGTTAGAACTTTGAGCCAAGAGGGTGAAGCGAGTGTTGTGTTCCTCTGTGGTTTAGCATCTGCTAATATATGTAACTCGTTTTACCTTTTCTCTTCATTTAGTAGGTGTTATGAATCACAGATGTTGTAATAGATTTTTAGTTTCAAACTGCAGCAGACAGACAAAAAAAAGTTTAAATTCTGAAATACTGAGTTACACTTGCATACTTGCCTACGTTTGTAGGCCTAAAACTTGAATTTAAGTCATAATGCAGGAGTTGGCCTGTGAAAGTGCCATGGAAGCAATAATATTTTTTGCCATTACCATGAAACACAATTTGTAGTGTCTTAGGCAGAGAGCAGGTAGAAAGCTTAACTGACCCTCCTATGCCCCTGTCTGGAAACTTTTTAAGGACAAGATGGAAGAGAAGGGTGAGCCTGTTACGGGCTACCTCCTATCTGAGTGCAGAATGTGAGCTATACAGATGTTCAGGCAACTAAAAGTGAACAGCCGGTGTTAGTGGCTGCTGCTGAGCTGAGACAGATGTCTGGCTATATGATTACCCGTCCTATTCTATTTTATTTCAGTACAGTGTCAAAGAGGTTAGCCTAAAAAGGTTATCCAAGATTTACCCTTGGAGGGATTATAATAAGCTTCCAGACAACCTGGCACTCTTAATCTCAGAAGCATAGGGCGTAGAATTTATTGGGAAAGAATATGGTAGTTGCTGCTCTGCAACTGATGTTGAAAGTGTGGTGACAGTAGCAGTGATTTACTTCTGTGACTGACTTCTTCACCTCTTCTGTGGATCAGAGGTGAAGTGCACGTGTTTATCTCAGTGTCAAGGCATCAGATACTCTCTACCCTATGTGCTTGGCATCCTCTGACTCCCACTTAACGCATGCGTCTAATTACATCCTAACTTGCAAACAAAAGCAGCAGATCTAAGACATGAAGTGCAGGCGTCTTAGGTTTTCTGCACCACAGCCCTTCTCCGAGTTACCTAATCCATTGAGCAAGATGTGTCCCTTGTAGTGCAACAAGTTACAGAGCTGTATGCACCATGTTTGCCTAAGGTGGTGGTTAGTTTTAGTTTTCACCTTGCTCCCTGCGCTACCCTAAACTCACTCACTTCTTTTTGAGCCAGGTAGAAGTTGTAGTCGTACTTAAGATTGCAGAGTAAAGATGTCCTGAAAGAAGCTAGATTAGAGAGAAACAAAGCAGCTTAGTACTGTGGCACTGAGGAATACCAAAAGGCCTGACATGCTGACTTACAGGAAGAACCACAGGGCATGAGGTAAGGATGCCTAGAGTTGAGATGCTAATTGCTAGGGGGGAAAATAGTGAAGAACAAAAATCAACTCTACTGTGATAATTTCCATGTGGAAAGGACTCATCATTAAGTTTTAGGATCCAGAAGCATTGAAGAGTTGCATCCACAAGATTTAACTGAAACGACTGTGGTTTTTTATTAGTTATCGTTGGATTTTCTTTGTTGTTCAAAATGACTCTCAGAGAACTATAGTAGATAGTCTGGCCTTTACTAGACTTTAATATCTTGTCATGTTTATTTTTGACTACATGAATGCTTCTTAGCTGATTCCAGGTGTTGGATTTTCCATAGTTCTAATAATGGGAGCATATGCACCTCTTGTCTTTGTGGTTGGCTGTGAGGGTATTACTATTTCCAGGCAATCACCTGGTACAAGCTAAATGGAAGCGCATAGTGCTAACTCGAAGCAAGAGAACTGACTTTCATTACAAAAGCAGGTGAATTTACTAGTTTTTGCAGTAGTGAATGTGAAGAATGTGTGGTCCCAAACTTGACTGTATGCTTCCTCAATATTGTGATTTTTAAATCAGACCTTAGGAATTGTTTATTATCATTTCACTCCGTATCATCCTGATATGTATACTGTGCAGTGGGTCGAGTGTTAATGTTTCATCTTCTAGGGAAAATAAAGAATAAAACCATATACATGGAATAATAATACTTTGTATGTAGGTAACATCTTTCATCAAAGGACCCCAGTTTGCTTTACAGGTACTAGTGAAATAAAGGTTTGGCCAGGTTTATCAGTCTGATTTTATAGAAGAGGTTCTTGAAGCATCAATTTAGTGACTTGTCAAGTACAAAGGACTACCAAGTCTATGATTTTACCTCAAAAACACCGTACTAACACAAATTAGAAGGTACTAGGAGTAAGATAACATCTTCCATCAAAAAATATGAAAGTATCAAACTCAAGAAAACGTCTACAGAGTTGCAAGTTTCTTGGCTCGTGTGTGTACGCGCGTGCGCATGCGTCCATAATTTGTGATTTGGTACATAGCATACTCAGACAGCTCTGGAAGAATTACCCGTAGCAGTCAGTGAGAGCTTAGTAGTTTAGTAATTTATTGGGAATAATATGTTTCATGTGATTAAAAAGATGCCTTACTCCATCAGTCATTAGCTCACAAATGACTAAATATATTTTCTGAATGACATCTGCTCTGCTCTTCTGTTCTTCTGTGATGAAATCCCACCTGTTTCATAACATAACATCTGTGTGCAATATAGATATCTATCCTTATTTCTTTTTCCAGTAAGTTCTCTATGAGATTAATGTTAATAGTGCCTCCAAACAGTATGTTTTTTTTAAGCACCATTGTTACCACCATGGAAGGATTTTGAGAACGTTGCAAATAGGAAAAACAAAACTACTTATTTCATGAATAGCAACTGAGCTTTGGAAAAAGCAAATTGGTTTGTAGTGAAATTCAGAAATTCACTGGAGGTGTTTGGTAGACAGCGCTGGTATCATTCTGAAAAGAAATACACTGTACTTCGAGGCAGCACAATAAAAGCTGCTATTATCAGGACCCAGATTATCAGATGGGATGATGAGTACCATTCCTGCAAAATAAAGATACTATCCCCAGTCAGCAGTCTCTCAAAGCTGTTTGCAAAGTTCATGAATATGAGGGGTGTAGACTGATAACCATTTTCATTATAGAGAAAGAAGTTTTTAAAGTTTACCTTTCTTTGATACAGAGCTTTTTCTTGGAGGATCTCTTGAAATACTCTGCTATATTTTGTGTTCTTATGTGCAGCCACAGATTCTGTGATGCGCATGAAGACACGAACCTGGTAAATGGAAGACGGGACTGAAACATTACTGTTGCTGAAAATAACCCATAGTATTTTCTCCTAATGATAACTTTGACAAATGGTGCACATCTCAAACATTCTAGATTTCTTCACTTCATGAAGAGAATTGCACTCCTTGAATATTCTGTAACAAAAGAGAAAAGTAATAACATATTTATTTCAGAAAACACGACAACCTACGGTGAAATTAGATGACTCTGTTTGTTTTGTGTAGATACAGATGAACAAAAATGGTCTCTCTATTACAAAGACACTTTTTTTTTTTTTTTTTACTATTTTGTTTTGTTTTTTTAAGGGTGATGATTGTTTAAATGGGACTACTCTTTGAATGAATATGCATGGAAAAATTCAAGACTACTAAGCAGATCAGCATAATTTACATTGCGTTCATGCTGTTTGCCTTTTTGTTTTGTGAGATGTTTCTAAGCGGTGTCTTGCTGTGGAATGTGGCCCTGATTTAACTGAGAGTGATTCATGATACAGTGCAGACTATTAGTGAGGATTTCTGTTCTAGAATAAGTCATATGTGAATTTTTTTGCCAGTTCAGTAACCTGTAATCCTTCTCATAAAGCCCTCAAACGCAGCAAAATACAAAGCATTAAGGTTTCAAAAAAGAAAAAAAGATGTTTAATCTTAAGAAGTTAATCTATGTTTATCAAAGTTTAAGTTGAAGAAGAAACTACTGGAAGATAACAACACAATATGCAGTTCAGCAACATTTCTTGCTATATATATAGATCCACTTCAATTTGAGCCAGTTAAATTTGGCCCATTTAATATGACCTACATGCCTTGCTCTGCATGTTCCTGTGATTTAAGTGCAACAGTCAGAATGGAAAGTAATTATATGCCAGCTAACATGTAACTTCTTAGAGTTTAAAAGACAACCCTTATGGAAGACCTTCTTATTTTGTGATGTAAAAAATACTGTTTGTTAAATGTCACTTTTAAAATAACATCTAATTTTAATAGTTTACATAGCTATCAGTTTGTGATGTAGAAACTTTATCCCCTAGGTCATCCAGGCTGAAAACAGACTGAAATCCTGACTGAAAAGCCCACAGATTGTTGACAGCATGGTAGTTCTTATGAAGATATCCATACTTAACGAGAGTCACGGTCAGAGTCAATGGTCCAGGGTCAGGGGCTAAAGGAGTATAATGACTAGGTTAGTCTTCTAGTCTCAGCTGATCCTTCCTAAGTCAGGCTGAGTCGAAAGGGAAATGTTGGGAAATGCTGTGTGTGCTATACTGACCGCCAACTTCAAAGCCACTGAAATAAAAGGAGGAGGACATGAAAAGACTAGAATTGTCAGCTAAAAATTAACAGCAGCAAGAAAAACCCAACAGGCCTCTGAAGGACATAGACTGTTTGGACATTGCTTTCTGCATCGTTATTTTCTCCTCTGTGGAACCAATATCACGTTTGTTGACTATCTGCAAGAAAATTCCAGTAAATGTTAACATTTAAACCCCCCAAACTTTCTATTTTTTTAGAAATCCTCCTCCTACTTTGCTACATCCTGAAAAATGGTGCAGAGGATTCAACCATTTCATTTCACAGTGAGTTTTTTTTTGGCCTTTAAAAACAGCTTATTCAGTAAGTACCGTGTGTGACTGAAAGCCGAATTTGTTTTATGGAGTTGTTGTTTTTACAGGAGGTTTTAATTTCAGTTTTCTTTTCATAGACTCTAGACCATTCTTCATTTCTGAGACCTATACAGCACAATTTGATCTTTTAATGTAATTTGCTTCATAGCTCCTCTGAGTACCTTAGTTGATTAGCTTCTTGACTTTTGATGGAGCCAGGGCAGGTTTATTAATATACCTGATTTGCTTGATGGCTTTGCAGTGAAGTTTTGTGTCACAGGAAAAAAGTGTTAGTGGAAGTGACTGCTTGACAATTTAAAACAAGAGTTTAAAAGAAAAGAAAAAAATGTAGTTGTATTTTCCACTTTGCTAATATCTATTATGTAATATGTCCAACCAACCTATTAGTTGAGTACTGGTTGTACCAAGAGTGCAACAGATTGTCTAGATGCTATAGTCTTGCTGGATGTGGCTGTCATTGAGTTAAAGTATGTCTTTGGGTTTTTTTTTTCTTTTTCTTTTTTTACAATAATAGTCAGAGATTATAATTTAGTGGTTAGTAGCATTATATCCAAAAATCTTAAAAAAAAAAAAATTTATGAGCGATTTTTAGGGCTCATTAGGATTTCCTTGTGACCTAATATGGCCTAAACTGTGTAATACAGGAGATAATGTTGTGAAACCCCTGTGAACTTTACGCTGTTTAAATCACTAAATGCTTCGAACACCGTTCCTCAATATTGTCTTTTGAACATACGTTTGAAACCCTGAAAAAGCGCTTTTTGAATCTATCTGTTCCGTAACATAGGTACAGTTACTTGTGCAGGAGTACAATACCCCTACTTGAATCTGACTCCTTTTTAGTAGGTTGTGTATCATCTTCCTGTTTCACAAGAAGTTAAAAATAAAAAGGTTAACGCAAATTCTATCAATAGTCCAAGAAAAAGATTCTTATTTACTACCGTGGTCTTTAATCAGGCAGGAAGGTTAAGACTGTATTGGCTGTCCTACAGATGAAGACCATTAACTGTCATTACTGAAACATAGCTCAGAACCTCTTTCAGTGTAGGTAGTAGGAATAGATCCTTTTTTTAGGGAAGATGAACCCAAGAACTATTTCTCCATAATGCATTTCCTTGTTTACCCAGCAGTGTACATTATAATCTATATCAGAATCAATGGTTAATTACAGAAGTCAGTGAGTGGTGGATGAATTCCATTCTATTATATAGAAAGGTTATTCTTATGGTATTTATGCACAGTAGCCAACATTTTGGGGAATGCTATCACTGGTGGGTTATGCTCCACTCATGCTTTAGAGAGTCAGGACATCTGATAAATGTGAAGATCACATTCCTTTCTCAGAAACATTGTGCTTCTGCCTTATCATTCAGCTCTTTCTTTCTTGGTATCTTTATTTTTAGAAGCACCTGCTGAGCTTGAGAACAGTACAAAAAATTAATAATTTTCTAACATTTGTTCAGTCCTTTAATTCAGCATGCATAAAAGTCAGACTTCAGTGTTTTGTAGCTATACTTGGTTTTAATCTTGTCCTTTGGGTTTTTGATATCTTCAAATTACATATTTTTAGTCAGATTGATTTTTAATTACTTTTACTTAACTACTTCCTTTCGCCAGCAACATCTGCGGGTTCTCAAATCTTGTTTTTCGTTTATACGGCAACATATGCGAAGAAGTAAGGCGTATACTTATAGGCAGTCTCTTAACACAAAGAAATGCAACAATTGTAATAAATCTGCCAGTTTTGTAGCTACCTGTAAGAGAACACTGGAATAGAATGCTATGTGACATTGCTCTGTTCTTGTGCATGTGTTAGTAAAGTTATGGTGCTAAGGTTATGAAATATTTATATGGAGGTTTGAATTAACATTAGTGAGTTTTCCAGAGAAAAAAGTAAATAATGAAACGTTGGATCATACAACTGCAAACCTTTTAGCCGTTACTGATAATTGGCTCATTTATATGCATTAATTATGCATTTGTTGATGTCTGCCTTGTGACAGCTTAGTTATGATAAATTAAAAGCAGTAATTGTATAAATTCCATACTACCTTTTATCCATATGTTAGGACCCTGCCTGATGTTTGTCACCCGTGTGATGAGAGGTTAGCCTTAGAGTAATTTCATTATCTACCTCCTTCCTGATGGCTAACAGCATTTGCATAACAAGCTTATCTGGTTCAAGTTGTGGGCCAGAGCTGTGTATTGACAAAATACGAGCATGCAGCTTGCGCTAAGCGTACCATTGACTTGGGTTCTGTTGACACAGTAATTTAATTTGTGCCAGGATTGCCAAAGCTGGTCACTGTAGCTTTTCTTCCCTGTTTTTTTCATGCCTTGAAATGTCAGAATGCTTTTTACTGTCTTAATAGGCATTTTTATTAAAACTGTTCACTCATATATTATAGTGATTTGCAATATCTGAGCTAGAAATAACAATGCAACTTCTTACATAACTCTTTAAACTGTTAAAACAACAGTTTCAACAGTAAAGTCCATATTTTTACTATGATTTCATTGCCCCCAAAGGTATGGTTTTGCAGCAGCATGATTTAAGTCAGATGCATATTCACAAAATCCAAATGGAGAGAGGACCAAGATAGTTCTTAGCTTAGTGAATTTATCTTTCTATTCCCAGTGCTATTAGCCTTGACTTGAGATGAAGACTGCAATGTGTTGTCCTCAGAAAGATTTTCTAGAATGAGATAGGTGATCTGCGTTAGGTATTTTGCTGTAAAAATACGGAGGAAACGCAACTTCAGCCACGCTGTCTCTGGCAGAAGCCTACTTTTGTATTAGGTAGGTACTGAGATATACATGGCATATACATACTTTCAATTAGGTCAATAAAATTCCATGTATGTCTGTTTAGTACTATAAATGTCCATGAAGAACCTGGCTGCTATGCTAATAATGAGAGTGAGAATTTTCTGTTTGTTTAACTACATATTGATAGTATGCACTATTCCTCCTATAAGGCTATGTAACCGACGGCATCAGTTGCTGGAGGAGTGGCTCCTAAAAATGGTACTTTTTCCTGTGTTCATTTCTGTGTTCAAATAAAACATCAGGTTGGAAGAGATCACTCTCTTCTTTGACTGCAGATGCTTATGAAGTTAAACTTTTTTTTGATAGCTACAGCATAGATGTCATTGTCCACTCTCCTAAGATAAAAATTTGTGTCCACTACTATTTTACATATAGAGTGTTTCAGAATTCCTTCATAAAATAATAATGCGGATTATACATTAAAATGAATAAAAAACCTAGTTCACTAAAATTAGCTCATACGCCGCAAATAATTTCCTTGGCAATGTAAACCTTGATTTATCTCTAGAGGTGGTTAGAAAAGTTAATATGCTGTTGGAGCAGAAGGATACGATAACCTTTATTTACATTACATCACAAGATGGTAATTTTAATTAAAATGAGCAATGATCTCTCCAGGGACAGACATTTTCCTTTTAAATTTATTTAACCAATAATTAGTTATTATGGTTCTTTGAATTAATTAGTCTTTTTCGATATGAAAGGAATTAAAGAATTAAGAAATTCAGGAAGTAGTAAAGTCAACATTTGAAGTTACAGGATTTGTGGTCATAAACATTTATCATCATAATGTAACTTTTGTTTTAGCAATGGCAGATTGTAAATACAATGCAAATTTAATTTTCAGACTTGGTAAACTTAAATTTTTGTACTCATTTTTCAGCACAACCTTGCAAGCTGAATTTCACATTAGTGAGACTTTGCATCAGAGTGATTTAATTAATAGATCACATAGATGATATATTTTGAGTGCTTTATTTAGATTTTCTTTTTCTGAATGCAGATCAGTTTTTCACAGTCTAAACAGTTGTTCAGTGACATTCTATTCATATTACATAAAAACTGTTTTACTATTTCTGCTGCTGAGAATGTGATATGTAGTTGACAACTCATTAATTTCTCAGTGTCTGGGAAGACAAAGAGGTTTGCCAAAGTCAGAAGATACAGATTGTGATGTTACAAGTTGCCATCAAATCTGTAAGTTTTCCTGTGTTATTCATTGCTGTAGACATTGAGACTCTGTCCACAGATGAACTAGAAATAGTAACTTCTAGTGCCTGAGATAGGATCTCCATCACTTTTGAGTGTTGCACATGCTTTTATACAAGTGAGTGGGCATAATGTAATGGATACAGTTATCTTCAGCTTCCTAATAAGCAGTTGTAATAAAAAATGGCAGCTATTACAGGGGCGAGAAATTCCCATGCAAGTTTGAAGACCTGAACCTTTAAAGATGCACGCTAGATTTTAAAGATCTCATAATATCAGGAGCATCTTTCACTCAATAACGTATGCAGTCAAGTTCCTTACCGTTAGTGATGGTAAGGAAGCAGTGACTCTTCCCTTGGTTTGTGGAGTTTATTGGCTTGCTATTCCCATCTGTCTCTAAAGACCAAGCAGTACTGTGGATAGTGTAGTAAGAAGGGCGGGTATCACTGCTGGAGGGACAAGAAGTCTGTCTGTCTGGGAAGCGTTAGCAATGTTAGCAATAACAGGCTGCACAGAAGATTGTAGTCAGAGTGTGAAAGAATCATTTGATGAGACAAAGTTTCTTTACTCCGTTCTTCAAGCTCTTATTGCTATCAAGTGCCAATATTTCAGTTTCTCAGTTAGTCTCTGGATATTGCTCTCTCCCTGGGGTACTTTTTAAACAACTCAAAGCTTAGATGTTTCTGGTGCTCTTAAGAAAAGCCTTTTATAGTAGCCAGTGTTTGCCATCTCTGTGCTTTATTTGAAAGGGAATGTAAAGGCAGGAAGCTACCACCTGTTATTTCATGGTTCTAACTTCCATAATATTTGATTAGGTAAAGTCTCAACGTGGCGAAAGACTGAGAAAGTAAAGCAGAAGTGGGTAAACACGAAGGGAACGCTAACATGCAGGGAGGGAGATGACAGGAACGTGTATTTCAGCAGATGCTCTTAGGAGTTTACTTCTGCTTCCAGGAAATCTTTATGATATTGTCTCTTTCTGAATTCTCTCTCCCCTAAAATGGGAATGAGACGTTACAGATAGTCTTCATGCATTTTTCTGGAGCTGTGGGTAGGCGTGTGTTCACTCTCTGTTCCCAAAACGTACGTTTTCATTCAGAAAACGCAGAGAACATTGCAAGGAGAATCCCACTTGTGCTTTGTAGCTTAGCAACATCTCAGGGAATCTGCGTGTAGTCTTTAATGCATCGGCCTTTTCTTTTGCAATTCTAGGACTGCGCTCCCATCCAATGCAGCCTTAGAAGCTGAGTTTCTAGCCACTCTTGCGCTGTCATTTGTCTATGATCCTAAAAAAGTCAGCAATGCCATTTCTTTTTGTTTCTGACTGATACTTTCTGCCATGCTCCTTTCTCAAGATACTTAAACTGTTAGCACATATTTAAACTTAAGCTACTTCAGTTTGTGCTTCTCCACAGATTCCAATGACAAGAAGTGGAGTATGTATATGCTAGTCTTGTAGAAGTTTGTTTTTAGGGGAGAATTTATTATTTCAAGTTGAATTATTCTGATTCTCAAAGAAAGGGTTTAACATCTGTCCCAAATGGTCCAGGTTTGTTTGGAATACGTTATTGGTGATAGGAAAAGCAGAAGGATAGAGATATGATATAAGTAGTGAAAGTTGGTGTTGCAAAAAAAAAAAAAAATTCAGCCTGATACAGTCTCTTTACATTGAACTGTTGAGTAGCACTATAGTTGCTAGTAATGCCTGATTCCTGCCAGTAGTTTTTAAAGTCAGACATACTCGTAGCATAGAGAAAACAGTTTAATTCTTGTTCTGTAACTGGGAAAACTGAGGAAAAGGGCATCTTGCTTAAAGTCACCCACAGGTCAGTCCGGGTTTGGACATAGTAATGGGAAGAATGTTGTTATTGCCTGTTGACTCCTAACTAGCAGAACGAACTTGACCTCATCTGTTGAAGTGTTTGTGGATTAGTACATATGGAGATGTCGTAGCACAGCTAGACATGGGGGATCACAGCAGTGGGCATCAGGCAGTCAGTTTAATGGTGTGCCATATTTTTTCCTAACTGCCCTATGATTATGGCATAGTAAGATTCCAGTGTATCTAAGATGACATTTTTAGTGGCTGTTTTCATTTACTGGAAGATGGGAAAGAACACACTAAACACCAAAGGAGAGAAAAAATGGCTCTGTTCATAGCCTTCTTTCGAGCTATGACATAAGATACAACAGAAATATATTGTCAGCATCAGAGCATGCTTTCCTTACTTCCTGCCTTCTGTATGCTCCAGCCACCTCAGATCAGCTGCATGCTGTAGTGACAAAAGGGGAAGAGTATCTCAGGGAGGAAATTTGATATAAATGCAGAAGATGACTTTTTATAATAGAAAGCCTCAATTGTAAAAGGTTCTGAAAGCTCAGTGTGCTCTTAAATCTGCAAGGACGTGCCAGTGAAATAGAGCAGATTCATTCCTGGTGAAAAGACAGACAAACCCTGACTTCATTGTACATGAAAAAAATATATTTGGTGATTTTGAGATGCTCCCTAGACTTTTTCTGACTGAATTTCTGTTGTCTATGGCAAAATTCTCATGGATTTCAACAGGAGCAAAGTCAGACCCATACCGAGAGCTGTGATAGGTGCCACTTTATACCGTTTCGGTTGTTTGTTCTCTAGACCATGTTTATGTGGTAAAACAAGTCAGCTGTGTGTGTTCAGCTGAAGTTAGATTGGGAAAGCTGTAGAAGAGTTAAAGCTATTTGCTACATCTAATTTTACAGTTTCAGTATGCGTGAACCTATCCTGGCTTTCAAATGTGTGCTGTAAATTACGCTATGTGATGCTTGATGTTAAAAATGCAGTTGAAAGAAGATTTATTAAGAAAACAGGTGCTGGTGACATTTCAGTATTAGAGTGTTTCTCTCATTGTTGAGGGACATTAGTAATTTATGGCATTTACTACCAAAAGGCAGATCAATACAGATACAAATGTGTTCTGAACATCAGATTTTATATTATGTACATGATAATTGACTACTCTGTCATATATTCAGTGCTTCATCCTGTTATCTGATTCTAGCAGAAGGAACAGTAAAATACATGTTATTTGGATGCTGGTTTGAGGCAAGAGATGTATTTAACTTTTACATGCCCTCAGTGCCAGCCTTTGCTTTTTCCAAAGAGGCAACTATACATAGTTCTGTAGATAAGGTTGCTTGTATCCTGTGTGTCCTTCTGAATTAGGACTGAAAATAGAAATGCTGTCGGCAAAGCTACCACCGTTTTTTTGTTTGTTTTTTGCAAACAGTAGTGACCTGCAGCAGTGGCACGCCTGGGAGTGGGAGGCAGGGAAGCTTCAGGGAAGCAGACACATCTCTGGGTCACTATTACAACTGTAATTCATGAAATGCCTTTTCCCCTCCACCCTTGTGCTGCATGTTACTGACTGGTGTCTGCCACAGCTCCATGTGATACAGAGGCAGGGAAGAACAGAGTGGTGGATATTGCATGTCAACAGGATGGAACAGAGCATTTTAACCAGTTAGAAACGATCTCAGAGTTTATTTTTCCTTCCTTGATCTTTTACCAATCTCTTAAATGTGATGGCATTTGTTCAGGGTATTACTGACTTGATCAGAAAATTTCTTAGGAGCACAGTGCAGGTAAAAAAGCTGCATTTTTTTTTCCAGAAAGGATTAAGCATCTCAGAAGACGCGGACTTCGGATATAATGCGTTATCTTAGCAATGAGCAAATGCTAAAATATTCCTAAACATTCATCTTTAAAGAAAGTAAATAACTTAAGGCTTTAAAATTCATGACAAACGCACAATTTGATAAACAGTGCTGAGGAACGGAGTCTGTTGTATATGCAGATAAGAACATGCTTCATCACAGCAATGTGCCATTGTTTAGTATCTGCATAACTAGGGGCAGAGGTCCCTGAGAGCTAGGCATCATTGTTTGAACACAAAATGATGAGCAGTTCATATCTGTGCATTTCCTCTAAGAGGAGGACCGTGGACAGCAGGTAGCAAAACCAAATATACTAGAAGAGCTTAAGGAAAAAACAGTAATGTGATACCAGTCAGCATGCAAGACAGTGGTAGCTCTCTGCTTAAATATTCAACAGTTATCAAGGAGATGCTAGCTCTGATGATAGTTTTGTCTTGTCTTACTCTGTCTACCAGGAACTGAACCAGATACTCTGTATAGTTCATTGAGGACTTCTTAAAAGCAATGATGTGGTCGTTTTCTCTGCTGACTTGGCTCTCATTTTATTGTGCTACCTTTGTCCTAGAGAAACGCTCACAAAACTATAACCACTTCTGTTAGAATTTTGTTTTCTAAAAATTGTTTTTGGTACAGTTCTACTGAACCTGTTTTATAACGAAATATCTTAGCAGTAGTTAGTAAGTTCTGTAGTGTGAGAGGAACAAATATGTGCCAGCATGTCAGTCTTGCATGCTCAGTGGAAGATACATTTACAGTCCTTTTTATAATGCAAAGGGAAAGAAATACATAGCTTGAACGTGGAGGGAAGAAGTGGGAAATAAAAAAGGCTCCTTTCTTTCCTGTTACTACTGGAAAAAACAGATTCTTCTGAATCACTATCCCACACACCCCAGTTCATGAAATGTGGCGTTGCAGTGAATGAACAGAGTGCCTTTAAATGGATAGAAACAAATTTGTACTTCACATTTTATGCATTGAGGATGGATCTACATGATGAGTGATTTCTTCAGAAAAAACTTTTGAGTTTGCTTTTTTTCTTAAACAACAGGCAGAAATTCATAAAGGAAGAAAATACATTGAGAAGAAAATGAGAAATTTCTATCTCAGTATCACTGAGATAAGTTGCTCAGTTCAGAACACCTTTGTACTGGTCAAATGATTGGAAGTGATTGACCCTGCTTGAACAGGAGGGTTGGACTAGATGATCTCCAGAGGGCCCTTCCAACCTCAACCATTCTGTGATTCTGTGAAAGTTTGAGACCTAATATACCTGGCTTACGTGATCTTGCTTGTCAGAGTATGCCCTTTCTGTTTTCTAAGCAGAAGGGCAACCCCGTTGGGGTAATGCTCTTGATTTCATTAATCTTCCGCTGTGTAACAGCCTTCTGATAGAAGTAGCAGGGAAGTTACGGGGAAGAAAAAAAATCTCAGAACCTAGAGACCATCATCTGCCCTGCCTCAGGTTAAAGAGAGGGTCGAGGAAAATATGACATCAATCCTTCTGCTTTTCCCTGTGGGAGATCTCTCTAGATATCTCATTGAGGAGCTGTCTCTACTTTCAGGGCAACCTGATAACTCATTGTTTTCTGGGTTCGGGAGGAGAGGAACTCAGCCCCTCAGGAAGACCTCAAGTCCTGTTCAAAATCCTGGAAAACTCTTCTTTTTAGTGAGAAGCATATAGATGGCAGGGCAGAGCTGCAGGAGGAAGGGATGATGGGGGAGAGCACCGTGGTGGGCCTTAGAGTGGCCGAGAGGGACCAGAGCAGCAGCAGTGAGCAGTTTATGTTACCATTTGTTGAACAGATTGGAGACTTTCTCTGTCGAGCCCAGATGCTGTGGATTCTCCTAGTCTAATAGAGAGTCCGATACACAGTCATTATTTCCTCCAATTAATAACCTATACACCTTCTGTGCGTGCCGATGATAAACAGTGACTAAAGGTCTGGTTGGATGTCTGATTTTTGAAACAAAAGAGGTTCCAACAATCCATTACCGGTAAATGAAAAATTGTCAGAAAATCTAGTATTCTTAAATAGTTGAAGAAAACAAAATGTGGGAGATAAATTATAACGTACCTAAGCTATAAGAGTTGGAGTGACTTGCTTTATTTATTTTTAAAGAAAGTATTTGTGGCCAAAAGGATCATAGTGGATATGATGAAAGATAATTTCTAAAAGAAATACTACTGCTGCTCTACTTAGGTTTGGCTGCAATAATGAATTACATTAGTAATTGTTTTCTGTTTCTGAACACACAGGAGATTTAGACCACCATTGCAGTTTTTATGAAATCTATTTCTTTCCATGTATTCATTAGTAAATATTAGCTCACGAATGCTGATAAATAGCTCCCCTTTCAGTCATCTGATTTGCCGCTTGCAAAATGGCAGTTTACATTGCTGAGACATAGCAATTCCGACAATGTTATCATCCAAGTGCAAGCAGCCGGTGAATTTTTAGAGGCTGTCGCAGACGGGCCTGTGTGTATGGGAGTCTGTTTTTATCCCCTGCTAATAAATGCTTCATCTTTGCCTGTAATTGTGGCAGAATGGAAATGGTGCTTAGGAGCCTAGCTGTGAGATTGCAGCAAATGGCTGCAACCTATGTTTAATGTAGTGACACTAATGAATTCTGAGAATTAATTTTCAGCTAAGAAAGCATGATGGAAGCTACTAGAATTTCAAATTAGGTATTGGATTGACTTTCATCAAGGCCAACATGTCGAATGTTTGTTTCTTTTTCATTCTCTACTTGCTTAGCCTTCACGTTATTTTAGATACAAAAAATAAAAGACCAAATATGACCATATTTTCATCATACCTCATGTGAAATCCATCTTGTAATAGATTTTTTAGTCAATTTGATGAGTGCAGGACAATCTCACCACTTGAGTTTCTTTTTATATATTTTCCGTGGGCCAAACAATTTGGCTTAATTTGCAGGTGCACTACATTTGTTATTTTTATATATAATTACCGCATGCTTGATGTTTGGCAGTGCCTAATCTAACTGTCCAGGTTGGTCTTAAATGAGTGTTCAGATGAGCATCTGAAGATATTTTTGTTTCCTCCTTTCCTCTGAAGTAAATCATTCAGTGATGTAACTTTTTAATATCTTTTCACTTGCACAGCGCACACTTTGATTTATGTTTGCCACACTGAATACTTTCTGGTAAGTGACATTACAAGCACTGTTTTGCTACTACACTCTTCTTTTAACTATAATAGCACTGGATTTCAAAGTCATATGTTACTGCTGCTTCTTGTTTTATTTTTTTTGTTTGTTTTTGTTTTTTCCCCCGGGGCTTTATCTGTAATATATCTCCTGATTGAATATGTTGATTAGCTATGGCAGCTTTGGGCTCAGATACCCTTACTATTTATTTTTTCACACATTATTTTCCTATTTCAGGGTGCAGTAGGAAAAACTATAACAGTGCCCATGTTCATGGAGGCTTTAGCACCAATAACAGGAAGTGAATCCCCACTGAAAATTAATGAAGTCAGCTTCTGATTGGGTGAGCACGCTCTCCTGCTGCTCTGGCTGGACTCAACATTGATACTCTATATGAAATTAACTTTTTCTGAGGAACAACATAGTGTTAACACTGCTTCCAGTGGAGAAGATGATACCTTACTAAATGTCTATGGTGATACTGGCAGCCTGATACTTTTTTCACTAGCGCATGGATAGTGGTCCAAGAATTGTTGTTTTACATGTAACATTAGCTAGGAACAGGAGCATGCGTTCAGTGTGGCATTAAGAGCAGCACAGTTCAGTTGAAGTGGCCGTGTATAGAAGCAGAGTATTCCTTGGAATACTTGTCTACATAGAGAAGAAATAGGACAAAGGAATATTTATCAAAAGGAGAAACATAAAGGCTATCTTTCCAGTATCGCGTGACAGAGCTTTCCGTCCTGCGCTTCGTCTCAGCAGACCTGCTGATACACCAAAGTGGTGTTGAATGTCTAAGTGTGCACTGAGCCGAGAGACAGTTAGTCAAGTATTGTGACTAAACGGGGAGCTGGTGACTGGCCTTGAGACATAATAAGGAATAATGTATATAATTGACTGTGTCAACGCTTCTGCTCTGTTTCAGGGCAAAAAGGAGAGTATGAATCTGTATACACTTTCCTTCCCTATGGCCTGCTTTATCTATCTGCTGCTGTCTTCCTAATGTGCTAGGAACTTGCCATTTAACTGGGAGGATTAAACTAACTTTAGTGGAGGTTTACATTCCTCTATCTGTCTCTTCCCTGAAATGGAGTAGAAGCACTCACACAAGAAGTTACAGACGTGAATTTAAGAACCTGTTCCTCACCCTTGCTTAGCTGTTAGTTGCTGGCTCTCTGCTGTGTTATGGCATCTGAGTAACCATCTGAAAGGGCTCAATTCTTCAGGTACAGACGCGAACTTGGCATGATAGCAGGTAGACTCTTGAGCTTGGAACTGAGAGTTTGATCGCAGAATTGCGTAGATGCCTTGTGTGTCATTAGCTTTGGTGTCTAATGAATTCACGAAGTTGCCCGAGAACGAAGGTCGCATATGGATGAAACGATATATAAGCTTCTTTGGGAGCTGCAAAGCTGAGTAGCATGCATGGGAAGCGAACAGACAGCAGGGGATTGACAAGAGTAAGCAACAGAAGGGAATCCTCAGGCAGTCTTCAATGCCTTCTCCCTGACAGAACTTACCTATGCCCATTAAATACATGCCAGTCCCAAACAGCTTGCATTTCAGTACATAATGGAGAAGCCAGAAGAATGTTTTCCCTAAAAAGTGATCCTTCCTTTTCGTCTTGTTAGAATTTCTCAATGAATTCGGTATCCTGGACATTTGTTTTGTTTGGATGGAACATCTCTGTATAAAGCCATATCTGCTGTAACTTTTGGATCTTGTCAGCAGAGTATCTTTGGAGGCCCACTGGTCCTCCAAATTTATTTTAATATCTGCATACCGTAGGGTAAAAGATTTTCATGTTCTTAGCACTTTAGGTAAACAGGGCTCTTATGTGTGGAACTGTGTAATTTCTCATACGCATTCCATTCAAAACCTAATGTTTTTATTATCTAAAAAGTAGCTGGCATGACGTATCTTCATTTGGATTCAGTTACGTTACTGTAATATTCCAGAAGTATTCAAAAGTAACAGGAATAGTTATATGTTAACAATATAGCATACATGATACAGATTTTTAATTACTGTTAGAATGGTAAAAATCACATGAGTTATGAGCTTTTCAGAATGAAATCCCCGTTTGAGACACTTGCCATCAATCCATGTTTTTGTATACTGCACGGTTTTTTATTTTTTTTCCTCTCCCTTTCAGATAAATGGTCTCTTTCCTTTCACATGCTTTTTCCTTTTTCTCAGGAAACTTATAAATTTAACCAAGATTGGCATGGACCATAGTGTCTGTGTGGGTGTATTGACTTTTAAAATACATGGGTAACAAAACAAAAAGGGGGGAGGCTCAGAATCTGCTAAAGGCTAATGATGGATTTCTTTTCATGGGAGGGCAGGAGTGGTATTTATAGCCTTGCACTCACAGGAATGGAGATAATGCAGGTTCTGTTAGTTTAATTTTTCTGTCAGGAGGCTCCAGTTCTAATTGATAGCAAAATTCACCATAACAGTTATAAAACCAACAGCACATTTTACAGACTGTCTTTTCTGGATGTGATGTAGCAAGAAGAGGCTGGGAAAATGGTTTTCAAGAACCTAAAGTATTAAAGTTATGTCCAGAGACATTGCAGGATCATTTTAAGACCAGACTTTAGCCTTCAGTAAAGTATTTGAGGTGAGGCTGCATTTTAATTGTTGCTAAGGTGTTTGATAATTTTTGAAATCAATGAATGTGTATGATATTTTAGATACAATTTAAAGTCTGCAAATTGCTATTGATACTGCCAGCATATCAATTTCTCTAAAAGGCATTAAAGTTTTGCTGAACCTTTGGGGGAAAAAGATAATCTTTGTGTGTGATGTGTGTTCCCATGTTAAGGAAGCCCTTTATGTGTATGCATACAATAACTGTGTCACTTAATACCAGCAAATATGAAATGTAATTGTGAGGTATGCTAATATGAATGTATGTCATCAGATAAACTCATCTTGGACTGTAAAATGAAGGGAGATGTATACTGAATTGCACCTTTTCTTTTTCATGTTTTCAAATAATGTCACTATTATTTGAGCAAGATAAACAAAATAATTTAATATGAAGAGGAATTAGCACGCTGAAGAATTCTGATCCCATTGAATCGCTTTTCTGTTTGGACTATATTATTTCAGCTTTATTGTACAGAAAATAATTATACTTTAATCATGGCTTCCTCAATTTTAAATCTTGATTATACAAATTAGCATGGCACTTTATTTTATGCTAATAAATAGGATGTATCTTTTTATTCATTACTAGATCACCTGTTCCTGTCACAGACAGAACTTTGTTACCCTGCCGAGCATTTAAATCTTACTCATTTATTTCTGTTCCAGCCTGAATTATGTGGGCTTGCAGAATTTTCTGTGATTCTCATACTACCACTTATCATCACAGTATATAAGATCTAGCTGAAACATTCATTTTAAAACAGAACAAAGCTCTGTTTCAAATTGTTCTGGCTAGCATGGCATCACAGATTTCACTTGTGTTTTTCATCAGGCTATATTCTACAGTTCTTGTTCAAAATGCTCATTGGAGAATTGCTAGAAAATTTAAGTGAATGAGGTAGTGCCTGTTGGTCTTAGGTTATGTTTAATGCATATTAAGAGTACAGCAGATAGACGATGCAATGCCATTCATAGTATATATAAATATATACTATATATTTATATATAGTAACTAGTAAACTAGTTCAAATGTTAAAAAAAAAATTGAAAAATGTTGACTGTCTCAAATTCGTAAACTTTATACTAGTGTAGTTGTAGAGTGAATTCACTTAGTTAAGTATCTTGTGCCAGATTTATTGCAGTGTAAAGGAAAAGTGAATGTAGTCTCTTTGTATACTCAGGAACTGAAATTTGTGGAAAAAAGAAACCAACTGTACAATAATAACCGCACAGTAAGCCAGGTCGAATCATGCTGTAATGAAAGAACATCATTGCTATGAGACCACTCTTTCTCTGTCGTAGGTGTCTCATTAAGGATTTTGAAGAGCGTCCTTCAGTCACCCACCTTTTGGAACATCCATTTATTAAACAAGTACATGGTAAGGATATGTCTCTCCAAAAACAACTGGCTGAGCTCATCCAAGAACAGCAGCACCTAGGCTCTGTAGCCAAAGCAAGGTACTGTGCAACATATACTCTGCAGTCTTCCCTTCCTGCAGTTATCCTGGAAGCTCAATTTGCAATTTGGAATGCATAGACACTATTGCAAATGATTATATTAATGATTGATTAGCAATGTTATTAGCAGTAAGTGCTGCATGCTGTGTTAGTGCAAGGAACATGCATGCTCATTCATGTATTTTAAAGCGAATTTAATCAGCCATAACATAACCTTCTCCTTCTTTCTCCCACCGATCTCGATTTCATAAGTATCACTTTTGGCTTAATCCCAAAGATGCTAATGATTCTAGAATGTTCTGCTCTGTGGAAGTACCTTTTTACACCTACTGGCAGGACGAGAAACTTTATCATGTTTTGGTAGCAGACATTAAAAATACAACTGTGAACACTGAAGTGACTATTAAGGTTAAGAACGGAACACTTTAAAGTTTGTTACTTGATTAGATACTGTTAGTGAAGAGGCTATTCAGTACTTCATTGTTTTGTCTGCAGTTTAATAACTGCCGTTTTTCTTGCAGCTAATAATTAATTTTAAAACTGCTTAAGTTGTTCATCAGCAGCAGAAAGTATTTTTCACTTTAGAGGCTGATTGTAAATATGTCTTAGTTTGATTGTTGTCCAGAGGGTGGCAGAATTTCACTGTTTTCAAAGAGAATTGAATGCAAATGAACACACCTTTCCAAGCTCAGCAATCATTCTGTAATATAAAATCTTTCTAGTGCAAGATAAGCTCTGGCTCATTATTATAAACAAACACCTATTAATGTTGATGAAGGAAATTAAATGTCATGATTCATAAGTCATAAACATGTATATACTTGTATGCCATGAGGCTCTGTAGCTTAAATGCTAAAAGTCCCCCGTGCAATGTACAAGTTAAATATAGGAATGACTGTAAGTACAGCTTCAAGGTGATTTCTCTGATTTCTCTGGTTTTTTTTTCTTTTTTTACTGGCAAAACATTAGCAGGAATGCTTACTGCGGGTGAAGGAGCTAAATATGTCTGGGTTACACTGGAAGATTTTGCTGTATCTTGTATTCAAAGCAGATCTCTCCCATATAACACCTCACAAATCAGGCTGCCTACAGCTGTGGGTTGGATGGGGAGAAAGGTATCTGAGTTTCCCAGCAGTTGACCATTTAGAAAATCTAGACAGAGTGAAATGATCTTTGTGCTGAGAGGAGCTCTGAAATGTATTCCTTGTGGTATTCCAACAAATTCTTCTAGTATCTGTCTCCATAGTGTGGAGTGAGCAGGTATCAAGACCAAGCCTGCATTTCTTTTCTCTTTCCCTTTCCATAAACTAGCTGGGAGTCCGGTGATGGGCAGGCTGCTGCACCTGTGCTTATGCATGACTGGAACAAGGGGAAGGATTTTGCCTTCCAACACCCCCAATATGAATCAGTGCTTACCTAAAGGAGGCTAAACCTCTGCCCATCCTGTCACCACTTAACCCATCTTTCCTAACTATTCTTCACCAAGGTTGATTATTTGCAGTGTGTGTACAATACCACCAGCAGCTTGCAGTTTTGAAGAAGACTCTATTGCAATGGATTTTATCCTAATCTTATCTTCTCCTTCTAGTCCAAGTTCTGTTATTGTCCGTGATTCCCCCCAGACTTGCTTGGCCACCTAGCCCCAGGTTCCTTATCCCAGCTCCTTATCTGACTTATCAGTCTCCATTCACTGCTCATTCTCTTTGTCTGTAAGGCCTTGTTCTCCTTCTAGACCCAGTTCATGCTTTCTTCTACCTGTGGCACTCCAATAGCTTCTGTTTCCAGTCTTCTGCAATCTTCTTGCAGAACATTCTTCCAATCTTCTTCAGCAAGTCTCAGTCCATGTTGTCCTCTTTTTCATGCTGTTTATCTGTTGCTGATGTTCCTCACTAGATAAATGGCTCTGAGACCACTTATTTTTTTATCACCACTGAGTTCACCTTTCTATTTCAGTTGGTATCTGAGTCATGGACTCACCAGTCAGCCAGGCTTTGTCTTCCTTCCCAGTCCTGGTCCATGTCCATGGAACCTTTCACTTCCAGTTCTGTTATACTTTCTCTTCTGCTCTTAAAGCCTTAGTCTCACTTTGTCCCAGGCTCATTCTTTCCTGGACTCTTTGTATTGCTCTTAGTCCTCCCTCTGACTTCTTCCTCTGCCAGTGAATGATAGCAGTGGAAGCACCATTAGGCTACAGAAGAAATGATCTTCTTTTACCCTCACTTTGAAGCCCTTGGCCTGATGGCCCGTAACATTGCTATTACAGAAGGTTTTTCTGATTGTGGTGGCCTTATACTGCAGTATCCTCACTTGTTCTTTGAAGCACCAGCCCAGTTTGATCAGAGCTAAGAGCATGCTCAGTGAGGGCAAAAAATTCACCGCTGAGATCTACAGCATAGTATTCAGCATGGTTAAGCTCTGATTTTCCAAAGATATGTAACTTGATAAAATTTGGACAGACTTTAATGAGATGGCAAAGGTATGTCCCCGCAAAATATCAAGTCTATGTGCCAAACAAAGGGAATTTAGGTGTGCTGTAGGAAGGATCTCAAAATATTTCCTAAGGTAAAAATCAAAATTTTTTTTCCTGTTTTCAGGAACAGCTGAAAGGATCCAAATATCCTTCATGGAAAATAAACAGACTAAATAACTACAATTTTGAAGAATAGAAGCATTTGAAAATAATGTCTTCTCTTAAGAAGTGTTGGACCTCCTTAGTGCTAGATGCTTGGTTGTTGACCACTTCTTTTGTAAAGCCCTACATACAGTTGCTTGTTGTGACTAGCCAGCACGAAAAATGGCAGTTTTATACTTCTGGAAGTAGGAAAATTCTAAGTTTTCAGTAGGTACCTGCTACCAGCCAGTTAATACTGGGCTATAAGCATAAGATTATTACAAGAGAACCAACCACCAGGAACATCTAATTATAATTTTCCCCAGAGGTGTAAGCATAGACTCATAATAGTAAAGAGCTTGGCTTCACAGTAGGGAGAAAGTAACCCTAGGAAAAGTGGTATCAATAAAAAACCCTTAAAAACTCTCTACTGCATTTATAAAATACTTTTCAATACAGAATCTGACATGCAGAAGAACCAGGTGGTACTGTAAAGTTTATTGGCATTCATTTGTAGTGATCTGTAGAAGTCATCTGAATGTATAGTCACCGCTTCCAAGTAAATTGGCCGTTTAAAACCCATGCTGAGTAAAACCTTTATACCATCTTTGGATATATGTCCATGCTTTTTTTCTGTTTATTGGTGTGCACATGACAGGTACAATAAAATGTGCATTAATTCCCTGATGTTCAGAGATACATATCTAAAAAAAAAAAAGCTGGCTTTTTTCGTAGTATAACAACACTATAGATCAGTCATTCAGAAGATAAGTAAAGGAATATTTTCTCCCAGAGAAACTCCGTAGAACTCCCAGAGGGCAAGCTGAAAATTTCTAGACACAAGACCCGGGTGTTAACAGCACTTGTACTGTGAAGAAAGCCGGGGGGGTCACGGGTGATAGCTGTTGATCAGAAAGGTCTGGGTTTTGTCTCCTTTGAAAGTCTTCCAGCATCAGAATGCTTTGCATTTGCATCTTTTGGTTCTTTACTGACTCAGCACTTTCCTGTTCTTTATAAGATTCTCTTTCCAGTGTGAACCATCCCACTTTTGTCTATTTTGGATAATCGGTTAAGATCATTGTGCTTGAGAGCAAGCCTGCAGGATAGAAATTCAGTACTGCTGACTTAAAGATGTTACAGGACCGTGCTTGCGTATGGTTCGTATTGTTATTCTGTAATCTACTAGACAGAAACTGGGGGCAGGCAGGTTGAAGGAAAAGAGGAAGATACCAATTGGTGCTAGATTATTGATACTGGTTGCATTATTTATCTGCTAGCATTGTGAGCCGGTTAGGCTCAAGAAGGGGAAGAACTGAACCTCTCAGTTAGATCAGTGTGATCCACCTTTTCTAACCATACCTGTACCTGAGAGAAAAGCTCTGAGTAGGTAGGATATACAGTCACTTTTTCCCCATTGAGTGACGCATATGTTGAGGCTGTTTAAATGGCAGTTATTTTTGTGGCCTGGCCACACTGTATGCAAAGGTGTGATTGCAGGTTGTGAAGGCATATAACTTAGTCTAAGCTAAGCAACCGGTCATTTATCCAGCTTTAACAGAATTACTCTTGCTTTACATCAGTGAAAGTATACTCAGACTCATTTAAATTTATTCACGGCTTAACTTTCTGTTATTGTTAAGATTGTGAGGGTGCTACAGGAGAAAAAATGGACTGTACAAGTCATTGTAAGTATCTTTGTTTTTTTCTTATGTTTAAGTAATATGTGCATAATGGGCTAAGCCAGCAGCTGAACACAAGTTCCTAGCTAGTGCAGTGATAGGAAGTTCAAAGGTATATCTAAGCCACTTTTCCAACTTCCAGGTTCCCAAGCAAGTCCGAGTCAGCTTCTGGTCAGATTTATTCCTACCAGTCCCACATCCACAGAGTACACTGGCAGTTAGATCACTGGAGTGACATTTCAGACATACCCATTTATCCTAGAAGCTCTGAGTGACCTATGCTTACTTCGCAGTTTTTGGCTGTATTAGCTGCGTCGTGGCTCTGTGTGGTCTCATTTGAGTCTCTCTTAGCACAGGCTTCCTCAATTTTGTTTAGAATATCACAGAATCACAGAATGGTTGAGGTTGGAAGGGACCTCTGAAGATCATCCAGTCCAGCCCTCCCTACTCATGCAGGGTCACCTAGACCACGTGGCACAGGACTGTGTCCTGCCAGCTTTTGAATATCTCCAGGGAAGGAGACTCCACAACCTCTCTGGGCAACCTGTTCCAGTGCTCAGTCACCCTCACAGCAAAGAAGTTTTTCCTCACGTTCAGACAGAACTGCCTGTGTTTCCGTTTGTACCCGTTGCCTCTCGTTTTATCGCAGGCACCACGGAGAAGAGTCTGGCCCCATCCTCTATGACACCCTCCTTTCAGATACTTATGCACATTCATCAGACCCTCCCCCCTGCCAAGGTCTTCTCTTCTCCAGGCGAAACAGGCCCAGCTCCCTCACCCTTTCTTCAGAGGAGAGATGCTCCAGTCCCTTCATCATCTTAGTGGCCCTCCGCTGGACTTGCTGCAGTAACTCTCTCTCTCTCTCTCTTGTATTGGAGAGCCCAGCACTGGGCACAATACTCCAGGTGAGGCCTCACCAGGGATGTGTAGGGGGGAAGGATCGCCTCCCTCGACCTCCTGGCAATGCTCTTCCTAATGAAGCCCAGGATACCATTGGCCTTCTTGGCCACAAGCGCACACTGCTATCTCATGGTCAACTACTTGTCCACCAGGACTTCCAGGTCCTTTTCTGCAGAGCTGCTTTCCAGCAGGTCAGCCCCCAGCCCGTCCTGGTGCATGGGGTTATTCTTCCCCAGGTGCAGGACCCTGCCCGTGCCTTTGTTGAACTCAGGAGGTTCCTCTCCGCCCAGGTCCCTCTGAATGGCAGCACGGCCCTCTGGGGTATCAGCCACTCCTCCCAGTTTTGTATCATCAGCAAACTTGCTGAGGCTGCATTCCTTTCAGAATATTATTTATGTCCTGCAGGCAATTCGACCTACTCTGGGGGCACCTACATCAACACTGTAGGTTTATTTCAGTTGTGTTGTGACACTGCAGGGCAAAGATCTGGCCTGAAATATGTTAGTGATTTTTACCTCAAAGTTTAACGGTGCAGTTCCAAAAGTGAGCTCAGCTCATTGTCAAGTCCCCCTTTCCCCACCCCACATCTTGCTGCACTGGCTCTGGGGCTTTTCTGACCTCCTAAGTTGCTGATTGAGTTCACTAAGCCAGCGGAAAGCCAACTTGGCAAAACCAAAGGAACAAGAGGACTGTTTTTCTTCTGATTTTTAAGCATAGCTGACTCACTGTGGGGTCACTCAAGTGGTAGAGCTCATTCAAGAGAGGAGGGAAAGCCACAGAGCTGGGAGAGGAGAGCAGGATCCCTTTCTTTGGCAATGAGAGCTACATCACAGCTCAACCTTCTTATTGAAGCATATCCTGAGAGTATAATGGAAGGATGTGGAGAGCTGATCTAGTATTTCGTTGCTGCTGGAAAGGAGAGATCTTGCTTCTTCCATTTTCCCACAGTTCCGAAGAACAGGCTCATGATGCTGTTTCCATTTCAGCTCCAGTGATTGTCAACACTTCTTGAACTAGAACTTCTAAAGTGGCAGAAAAAACTAAGCCTACAGAAAAGGACCTGGTTTTCTACTGTGCTCGTGGGTGCAGGGAGGGATGCCTCAACTAATACAGCTGGAGTAGAAGAGGGAGTACCTCACAGTACCTCAGGGGAAGGGAAGGTGAGGAAGAAGCAAGGTGTCCCCTTTTGGCAGGATCATCTGAGGTAACCTCAGAAGTCACAGCCTGAAACTTCTCCTCGATTTGATTTCTTTCATTCTTTGTTTATAAACTTATTTGTGTCTAGTATAGCTAAACTTAACTTCAGCACAGTTCTTTGTACTGCAGAAATTTAATGGGCACTTAGCTGACTTTGCTGAGCTAATAAGAGCCTACTAATACACATGTTTTTTAGTATCATCGGTTTGCCAATGAAAAACATACTGTTGTCCCTCTGTCAGGAGATTACTTCCTAGAGGGCTTTATGCTCTGTTATTTCCAATAGGTGAGAAATTAATAAAAATAAGGTTTATGCTAGTAAAAAGTATGACTTTTAAAATGAAAAAGGGCATTAACAATTCCTCCTGCTTATTTTACTGAAAAAGCTGCAGTTTGAAACTTTTCCACTGGTTTTAAATTATTTCCCCTAAATTATTTTTATCAGTAGGATGCAGATATATCCATATGCAAATAGGTGATTTCAGTTTCAGGAAACCCAGCTAAGACCCCTCTCTCTCCACACTTCTAATGAGGAAAAAGCTTTTTTTTTTTTTTTTTTTTTAAACCATCTGTTGGCATCCTTTAGGGTTAAAGCCTTGAGTTTTGCCACTGACTTAAGTGAAGTTGAAATCTCAACTTCAGCACTCCATTCCTCCTTTGCTAGTTCCTTGTGATCTTGTGGG
Organism: Struthio camelus; assembly: GCF_040807025.1. Lineage (NCBI taxonomy): Eukaryota > Metazoa > Chordata > Aves > Struthioniformes > Struthionidae > Struthio > Struthio camelus. Next base: position 23,422,988 of record NC_090947.1, on the reverse strand, counting down.
AGAAACCCTTGCAACGGGGTGCCATGTCGCAGCTACATAAGGATGAGCTCTGGGTATTATCTTCATCTCTTCTCCTTCATGAGCTTTTCATGAGCTGTCCGTTACTATGTGTTTGTTTTGTCTGGTTTCTAACAATACCAGAGCATAAATGCTAATTAGTAACAGTATACTTTTCATTAGTAGCTTTACCATAGCAACAGTTACATAAAGTTTAATTTTAAGAAGTTCTGGTGTTAAACAGCCAATTAATTCTTACAGAAGTTCCTTCCTTAATTCCTGAAAGGTAAAGAGGTTTTAAAAGGAAGAGAGCAGCATAGAACTCTGCTTTTCATTGATATCCTCCAGCAAGACTGAATTTTACTTACCCATCTCCTCTGAAGTCAAATACATCACTGCTTTTTAACACATCTGTATGGATTTGCAGCTCATCTGTGGAACCAGAGTACTCTTATTCCCTTCAATATATAGGTGCCTCTGGGCAGGAAGCATTTTTTAAAGTCAGAGAGGATGGTGTTACAGGCTCTCTGAATTTCTTTCTCTCTCTTTTTTTATTATTATTTAATTTTATCAATCCTGGACTCATACAAGGACTATGAAATGCTTTCAGATTTATAGGTATATGTGTATTTATACAAAGAGTGGTCTCAGGCATAAAAATGTTGGGAGAATGAGAAATGTATTTTGTTCCTAAAAACTTATACCTCATGTAGCATTAAAATGAGGAACTGGAAGAAAATAGGAATCTAAGTTACAGTAAGATGTGGAGAACAGAATATGCAAATATTTTTCAGTGATAAGCAGAATTATAATAATATTTATCATATTTAATAATAAGTTAGTAAAGATTGTGGCTAATTCTGTGTTCTCTAGGTAAAGAAGGGTATACAGTTAAAGTGATTAGCAATCTTGCTATACTTCCGGGATAAATTCTTCAAGGTAGAGATTCATGCAGTTGCATGTCAGTAAAATACTAAGAACGTTTAGACACCATCTGAATAAACAATAATACAAAAATATGGTGGAGAATTGGAATAATTGTGTTTTACTCCTTGTTCTCTGTTTGAATTACTGTATAACCTCTGTTTATTCCTTACCCCCATATGCCTCTGTTCCTTCGCTTATGAAATGGCTTTAATGCCTTGTTTTGATGCATTATGCCTAAAAAATAGACAGCAGTTCTCGGAGACAAAACTTTGAGTTTGCTTATTCTGTAAAGCACGTGCTATGCTATACCTTTGGTCACTGTTAGGTCACAGCCTACTAATGAGGAGAAAAATGCGTAACACCTGAAGCTCTAGCCATTTTTACGTTATTCTTTTTGTCCTACAGTCTGGAAAGACCGAGTCAAGATGCGTTATAGTGATGGGTAGTGTTAATTCTCACTTAACATTAAACATTTACTTTATTTGTGCGGATAGTAGTTTTGTTAAACAGTATTTGAGTGTGTTGGATAATCCATTAAAGGAGATTATAAGAGAGAGCTATTCACTTTCCAAATATATCTTTCGATCTTTTGAACTCATTTTTGTGGTCAGTTGCTTTTTTGATTCATGGCACAAGAGATTCCAGTGTCCAGGCTGATTGCCAGCCTGCTGAAGAAAGAAGTCATATGGGGCTTAGTCTGTTTCCTAATATTCCTAAATGTTAAATGACTCTTTGTGCTGACTGCATTGGCAAAGTGTACTGCGAAAAGTGGCCATATTCTCTGGAGTTTATTTATAAACACAGTCAAATGTTATCCCCATCTTTTTGTGCTTGTCAGGACTTAATCCAAACCTGGCAAAGCTGGCAGCTGACTCAGTGTTCAAACAGTGGAAAAAACATATGTCTGAACTTCCGAAGTCCTTTAAGGTAGGCTGTGTATTGAGTTTCATAGGTAATGTTTAAAGATGTCACGGAGCTCATCATGGAAACGTTCAAAAGGGAAACTCAAATTTGGAACCCCAGCAATCTGGCTGTTCTTCTAGCCCTCCCTTGCTTAAATTATGGTGATAAAATCTTGCATCCTTCTGGAAGACTTACGCCAAAATGTAAACATTTTATTTTATTCCATCAAAACCAAACAAAACATATATAAAATACTTTCAGTGGTTTGCGAGTAGAATTAGTGGAAAAATATCAACAATCAGTAAAGGTGAATGAAATGTATGGAAATGTTCTGTAAATTTTTTCCTTGAACATGCAACAATTAAGAAATCATTAATTTATGAACAACATTAAAATAATAAATCCCTGTATCCAGTATTGCAATCAGGATAAAATCTAAAAAAACAAAGTCACAGCAGTATGTGAGATGGAGAAGTTCAAAAGCAGTAGCAGATCTGTTTCTACCTTTGGAGTGTGGAGGAGGAGCAGAACATCAAGAAGGAAATTACACTATTAAAAGCTAAGAATTTAGAAATGACGGAGAAAAGTCTTCACGGTATGCACTCTAAAAGCGTTACCTTGGTGACAGTCTTACAAGCACCATCTTTTGAACATTTTAGCTACTGTTGTGATTGAAAACTATTGCAATGGAGGTCCAAATATAAAGTATCTAAAGACAGCTTTAGAGTATCTTTTGTAGAGTTGTTCTGGTATTAGAAGATGAAAAAGTGTTGGATGTCATTTCTAGTATAGGTATGAATTATGTTTCATTTGTAGGTCTCTGTGTGGCATTCAGCTGTTTTAGGGGCGGCTAATGTGGGTGAGCTATGCCAAATGCAGTCTATAATAGTTGTAGTATAACCGAAAGGTGTTAATAATGATCAGTTGACATCTGCCTTTATTTTTTTATCCCTGTCTATCAAATATCACAGTAGCTGAAGTTGAGCAAAACTGTGGTCTTTCATATTTCCTCATAATGACTCCTGGCCTAAAATTCTTATAATTGAGTTGATGTTTGAAAGTTAACCATGATCAAGTATCAAATGGTTTTAGTTATATGGTTCAAAGTGGCAGTTTGCCAGTTATCAGCAGCTTTGAAAAGGCCAGCTCCAGACGGGGCTTATTCTTCTCTCAGAGGTTTTCCTACAGTCAGGGTAACTTATGCTCCTCTCTATAAATAGACTTCTGCTTAGGAATCAACCAGAAAAGCTCTTCTACTAACCTCTGATTTCAGTTTTTAAAAGGATGAGAGAACTTCCAGGGTTTGGGTAAACAAGTGTGTAAACAAGTTTACTATATGAAGTAAAAAGTTATGAGTTTACTGTTGTGGGCCATCCTGGGCCAATGTGCCACTGCTGGTCACCGTTTAGAAGTTTGTTTCTGTAATGGGGAACAGACCATGTAAGACTTTATATGTTCAGGCTACCTTGTCAGATACCAGGATGAGGCTGTGGTGACTTGGCAGCTTTCCTGTTCCTGTTAGCCAGCTGGATTACAACAGCAGTCCGTCCAAGGAAGTAATTCTTACAGCCAGATATCTAGCTTCTTTGCCAGCTCACATTTAGTTTTAAAGCAATTAACTGCAAGGAACTTGATTGCATCCAGTCAGTAATTTCCTTTGGACTCAGAGATAACAGAAACAGAACCAGAAATAGTCCTCTGATTATAAAATGCTGTACACCCAGTATTTAATGTGGGCTAAGTGCAGTTCTTCTAGCCATCATCTGTATGAATATCAGGGGACTGAGTTTAACATCTGAAAAAAGGGCTCAAAGCTACTGTGGTCCCCAAAACCGTTTCTTTATCTTATTACAGTGCACATGTTTTTACTGGAAATTACAGAGATTTTATTATGGTTGCAGCGTTTATATTGTTGCGCTTAAGGTTGTGTCAGTGTTTCTATTATGATCTTGCTTTAAAATTTTACTCCAGGCTGAAACATGATATACAGGAGCAAAATATTCACCATTTCCAATAGAGAGGAAACAGGCTGTGCTGCTTTTATGAGAGTCAGTAGCACATTCTCCACTAGTTCTTCTCATTGTGTTGAATATTTTCTTCTAAATCTCAATTTGGGCGCAATGCTGTCTTCATCTAAAAATTAGTAATAATGTAAAGAAGAATGAGTACAGAAACAGTTTTTACTGTGTGAATTCCAGAAAAAAACAGTAAACATCAAATACTTAATTGCACCAAGAGGCCAAAGTAAAGGCACCCTTGTTGAAGAAGGTTAGCGGTGGAGGGGGGAGAGCTCAGGGAGGAGACTTTCCAGTGAACATAAAATACTTGGTTTACATTGCTGTATTCCTCAGGCTAGGCCTGCCAGCAAGGTGAATTTTCAGTCTAGAAGTGCATGTGGTACATTTAGATTTTCTTTCTCCAGAAGTCCACTAATGCTTCCTAAGTACTACTGTTGCTACCATGTGGGTTCAGAGCACTTGGTTCTTTTTGCCATGTTACAGGCTGCCCCACTGCTGCCTGTCTGAAACAGAACAGATGACTGCCTAAACTCTGATTCAGGCAAATGCAAAGTGCAGCATCTTCAGCTTGATAGCAGGGTCACAGGAGGGGGTAAGGTGGCAAGCTGTGAAAATATGCAGGGAAAAAGTGGAAATGAGGAACGAAAAAAATGGAATGTGTATTTCAGCACTTTGTGCGTACAGCTGTTGACAATGCACCTCCATTACTACGACTGGTGTCCAGTACAAAAAGAGATTATTTTCTTTCAAACTGTCTCCTCCCCACAAAGAAAACAAATTAATGCTGCCCTCTTCATGGCGTTCTTGTCCTGAGGGAGAAATGCACCTCTCCTCTTGCTTCTCCTCCAAAATCCAAGAAAATTCCATCCCTGCTTGCTGTTCCTGCCAGGTAAAAAGGTGGAAGGGGAGGTGCTTGGGAGAGCAAAGTCTTTCTCAGCAGACAGTGCTCATCACCAGAGTTCTGTAGTAAATCTAATATTACTCTTTAGGTTTTAGAGCATTAGGTGCCTTAACTGACTGGCCCTTTAGGCCGCTTTTGTCAGTGGAGAGACTACATCCACCAGGGAATGATTCAGATCATTACTAGAAAGGCAAATAACCTAACATCTTCAGTTTTCCTTTTGCCTAGAGTATGGACATTTTTATATGTTATCACAAAGAGAAGGGTAATTGTTGAAGGCCGGTAATTCTTCTTGCTATGCAGAAAATATACTGACAGTTATTTCCCCAGATGAGAATGTTTGCTTCTGCTTTCTAAAAAATTATTTGTGTTGAAAATATTTTAAAAATAAGAGCATATTTATGATGTAAAACTGTGAAAATAATTAAGCATTACTATCTGTATTCTTACCCACTCTGTCAACATATCTGCAGGACATAGGGTCAGCAGAAACTGATCAGGCCAGCAGGAGATTTGAAGCTAATGTGATGTTATGCTCCTAATATCCCCTTCCTAATCATGTACTTAGGAAAATGAGTTAAGCGCAAGAAAATATATATACAGAGGTATCTATGCTTTACTTATATCTGAGAAAGACTAGTTTCCTTAATTATTTATTTACAGAGGGTAAAAAACCTTTGCAATAACAGAATTGATTCATTTATCACCTAAGGAGAACAAGCAGCAGGAGTTTAACACACAATCAGATAACAGATTAGTTTACAAAGCCATTCTGCAATTAGAGATGCTTAGGTTTGAATGTGTCCTCTTCCCCCTCCTACCAGCACCTCTGGTAGATACATCCGTACTTGCAGCTTGTGGCAGTTTAATATTGTGCTTGTGATGGTTTGGTCCGGGAAGAAATAGCTTCTGCAGGTGAGTATGTTAGTTATAACGTCTAGCCATTGCTGTATTAGTACATCTCCATGAAGTAAGGCAACTATTAAAATATTTACTTCCTTTGTGGACTGATGGATGTTCCCATCTACAACAAAATTCCCCTCTGCAATTAAGTAAGAGATTGAATTCTGGTTTAAACCAGAAACAACTATTAGAAGAACAGTAGTATGTTACTCCACTTACACAGTTTCCTACTACCTGAGGTTCTGGCTGGTCAGCAAAGAATGATGGTTTTGAGTACAGTTACTGGTTAAAAAAAAAAAAAGCCTAAACAGAAATCTGAAAATGGAAAATTTAATTGAGGAAACTTTGAATAAATTCACATTATCTCCATGCTCCCCACTGGAAATAATACCCTCTGTAATAATTTTTCTTCCATTGCTTCCTCTGTGTTCCATTGCTTCTTTGCCCTTCAGTTCTTTGTATGTACAACATCAAAGAAACAACCATTACTGTTTGGGAATGCAGGATGTAAAATATAATTAGGCCTGTCAACAAAACCTGCTATGTTATCCGTATTTTATTTCCTAGCTGACAAAACAGTTTGCAGTTCAATTACAATTCAAATAAGCCATTACAGAATAGTTTTCCAGGACTCGTACCGTAGCCACAAGTAAATAAGGAGATGAACAAAAATGGACATCAGGAATGAGGATCCTTAAATGTAATGTACAATTACCAGTGAAGGGGTAGTCATAGTTGACTGTCTTCTCTTTCCTCTTTATTAGAGGCTTTCTGAGCCATAATTGTTCTTTACATGATGACATAATTGCTGTTGGATAGGAAAATGTTCTCTTTACTGAATGAAATCTGACTGGTTTGAAGTGTAGAACTGCACGAAAAGGAGAAAAAAGGAAGAATTCCAGTGCATATTTTTGAAACGGGCTTCTGTGAGTATATGAAGCTGTGGTTAGAGTAAGGGAAAAAAAAAGACCTGCTACATCTTCGTATTAACCTTCTCATTATGGATTAACGGTATTTGCTACGTGTTCCAGGAACATTCTAATGTTGCTTGACATAATATTTGTCATTGGTTCTGGATGTATGGTCATGTGATTCCTACTTTCTACATGGCAACCAATGCAGAAACAATCTGTCAGGGACTGTCACTGAGGATCTATGCTAAATGTTACCCAGCAGGATGCAGGCTGTATCTCGGTGGGTGTCCTCCTGCTATGCTTTGATTATGTTTGTTGTAAAGAAAAGCGTGGTTGTGCTTACAGCCTTCATATTTCACCCCCTCTGTGGAAGACATATTATACCCTCTTGATTTGTCCCTGTTTCTTCCTAAACAAGATATGTTGTTTAAAAACATATACACAGCATTTTCAAAGATTCTTTCAGTATAATCTGATTATAAAGGGGTTATGTGACAGTTTGTCGCTGCTGCTTATTGTGTGGCTTAAATCTCTGAGGACAAGCTAACTGAACAGCCATACCATTTAGAGTCTGATGGCAGTTGTGGTTCAAAAATGTTGTTTTGGACCAGACCTAGGGTCATCTCAGGAGACACTTTGGCATACACCAAGGTAACAGGAGGATTTTATACTACTTATTAGTTGTTCTAACCTCAATAGATGACAATAGTACGGGGGAGGGGGATTTAATTACACAGAGTGATACTTTATTAACTTATATGGATAAGGGCAGGGGAAACAGGAAGATTTTTTTTAATATACTTTTCTGCATTAGTGGGGAATATCAAGCCTAGAGGTAAATGAGCCTTGTTGGATCAGGGTTGTATATTGTGAAAGAGAAAACAGGGATATTACACTAGACAACAAGCTCACATATTGATTTTATAAAAGGATATTTCAAGCAAAACTATATATTTCAGAGGGTGTGCCTGTGTTTTCTGCATGAAAAAACACCCACTGATGTCTTCTCATTGCCTCTTACTGTTTGCCTTCTTCGAGATTTTTTTAACACTAATAAGTCTATTAACAAACTTCCAGGCATGAACGAATACATACTAGAAGACTTTACCATGTGGATGGAGCTGACAAGTACTCGCTAGATGATGACCTGGTAAATCTAGAGGTTCTAGATGAGGTACTGTGCCATCTAAGCAACAGTTTCTGGCAGTTAATGCCTCACATTTTGCCTGTTTCTGCTTTTTAGGTTTCTTTTAACAGAGCAAGAATAATTTCTTCTTGCAAAGCTCATGTCTAAGCATGGAAAAGGAACTGTCACGTGACTGATCTGCTACCATCTCTTCAATAATATTCTATACAGTGACATAAAAACAGTAGCAAAAATTCCTAGTATGTGGAAGAATTTAATTATGAGTAATGTCAGTTTAAATTATTTTGTCTATTTCCTAAAATTTGAAGTTTAATCTTGAAGATTTAGATTTAAATAATTCATAGGGTGTGATGGCATCTACAACTTCTGAATAAAAACAGTGATAAAACAATAAATACCAGTTTCATATTTCAGTATATCACCTATGTGCAGAGTATCTAAATTTTTGCTCAGAGGATCCTTAAATTGCAATCCAGCAAGAAAAAGACATGATATAAAATAGTGTAAGCTTCCTGTTTAAAAGTCTCTTACTATTACTTTAAAATTAATCCTTGAAAAATTATGGTCCTTGTTTCATGAGTCAATAAAAAATTAAACTGAAATATACAATGAAGTGCAGCAGTAATCTATATGGACGTTTTCTCTTTGGGAAGCTTACTTCTCTGGCCAGTATAACAAAATATATACTAATGTGGAAATAGGGTGTAACATTTAACTTAGTTGTACAGCATTAACAAGAATTTTGAAAAGATTTGTTTTGTTTTTTATGTCCATATTTGACAAATAATTAGTAACACTTGAAACAATTACTTCTTAATGGATGTTCTGAACATACTGACAAAAAATTTCACAATCTGGAAAAATATTGCTTAACTATCAAACTTTTTTGTAATCTTCTTAGGATACAATTATCCGTCAACTGCAGAAACGCTATGCTGACTTACAAATTTATACTTATGTTGGAGACATCTTAATAGCCTTAAACCCTTTTCAGAATCTCAGCATTTATTCTCCACAGGTAAGAGAGACTCCAAGACATGGATGGTGCTTGCCTTACATTTTGTGTTAAGACCACTGGCTGAAATGCTTAAATGATGTTGGGAGCTGAGAGCAGGAACTAAAACCTAGCCTTTACTTCTTCCTCACAAGCCTGGCTACAAGTCATATTCCTTCTTCCTCCCCTCCCCGTTTGGTCTCATAGGCTCTCATTCCTTTCTGCTTGGTGGCACAAATTCCGCAGAAGGGGTGAAGACTGCCCCAGCCACAGCTGTGCCTCTTGTATGGCATCTAGGGCTTTCTTCTGGGAAACAGAAACTCGTGCTGAGTCTATTGCTTCCTGAAGAATTGCTCTGACTATTGGGTTATTATATGTCCTCTTGCCATCAGCTGCTGCTTAAAGAAGAAAGGATTGAAACAAATGCTTTATAGATAGAGGCAGTTTAATTCCCTAGGAATAAGAAGGGAGGTGGGGCCATAAATCTTAGTCTCCCGTGGGTGCCTAATTCAGTGTTGCAGGCAGAGGGACCAGATTTCAGATTCGCTGCTATCTTTGCAGTTTCCTTTTGTCTGGCTTGGGTGTTTCTCTGTTTGAACATTCTGTGTTTGAAATCCTACTCCTTGTGATACAGTTCTCCTCACAGTCTTGTGCCTGAATATTTGAGGGGTGTTTTAAGTTTCGTAATTTGTGTTCTGGAAGTCAGGCAGTGCCAAGAATTACCACTCTTCAGCCAGATGATTCAGTTGAAATTCTGTGGTAGCACAGGCAACTGTCGAAGTTATTTCCATTGTACTTTTCTCCTTCTCGGTTCTTAATTATACAAGTAAATTGGGTATTTTGACTTTTTTTTTTTGTTTTCACTTATTTAGTTCTCCAAGCTTTATCATGGTGTGAAGCGCTCATCCAACCCCCCCCACATATTTGCCTCTGCGGATGCTGCCTACCAAAGTATGGTTACATCCAGCAAAGATCAGGTAAGAATCTGTTCACTTCTCTTAGATTTCACGTTAATCATAATGCCACTGTGCTGTGTAGATGTGGGTAATGTTCAGTGTTGCATTGTACTTGGGGAAGTTTTTTCTCTAAGCCTTTTATTCCTATATCAGAAAGAAAAACAGGGTAAAAATCCAGTCAAGTTTGGGAATTTTGAAGAGGGTAGAGTGGCAAAAAAGAGATTACAAGGCCAAATGCTATGCTAGGTTTGCATGGCATAATTTCCTGGGTGCCCTTCAAGTGCTGGCGGTTAACGCCAGCTGCAGGTATTTGCTGTTCACCCTGATAACTAGCCTGTCCTGCCCTATGTATTGTAATCGTTTGCTCCTATGTGGAATAGTGGGGTCTCAATGCCATTGCAGATTAACAGAGTTTCAACCTCTCATCTTTTGCATAAAGATCTTATCAAGCAACGGATAATCAGTTCTTCTGACTACAAGTCACGGAAAACATGAACCATTAACTCTATGATCCCTCATTTTTGTGGTAAAATATATTAAGGATAGCTATAATATAAAGTAGTGAGGACATAAATCCAATTATATAGCAGTGGTTTTAATGCCCATGGAATATAGTGCTGTAGAAGCTGGATTTCTTTTTATCGTATTCTTAAGATTGTAATTTTACTCTCTTTCTAACATGATGTGCTATATGTATACGTGGATATTGGGGGCTAATAATTATTTTATTTGTAAAGCACTCCTGACATATTTCCCCCCACATCACACAATAATTCATAGAAAACGCTTTTTAAAATCACAAAAGCAGAATAAAATAGTACCAAAACCACAATGAGAAAACCCCAAACAAAGACAACAAATAAAATGAATGTTAAAGATGAAAAGCGAAAGGGGTTCTCCTGAGTTTGCGGAATTACATTGGTCTGAGGGATGACTAGTACCTACGTAATGACTTATAAGGTCTCTGATGGAGGCTTTAAGCAAAACAAATACTCATGTAGAATAAATAACATGATAACTTGTTATCTGAGGAAAAGATCAGTTTTGACATCAGCCCTTCAGGCTAATTTGGTAAATTTTTAATACCCTTCACACCTGTTTCGGAATTAATTTGCATTGAGATCTTTATGCAGAGGCAGCTAATTACTTGCAGGCATTCAGGTATGCCTGTCAGCCTATACAGTTTATTATTTTGTGTTTCTGAAAGATTGCAGTAGCATTTTTATCTTTGTTAACTGGGCAATTTTATGTTGGTTCTTCAGGTAAAGATGGTCTCAGTGCTCCCTGTAGCCAGATCAAGAATGTTTTTATTCTGCTTGCTTTATCCATTCAGCTTTCCTTATATTTTCCTGTGAAAACCTGAAATTGGATTCCAGGCCTAGCATTTTTGCTAGAGCTAAAGTTAGCTTCTGGACAGTATGAGTTCTACAAGAACTCACAGGCTTTTTAAATTTAAACTGCTGTGCCTGACTTCTTTACTGACACAAAGATGATTAAATTAGGTATCACAAACTTGCAAATTCATCACTAGGTATCTGCTTCCAAGAAGAACAAAAATACCTAACAAGAAGCAAATGAAGGAACTGCAAATGTCATATTGCACATGTCATGTTACAGTCAATTCCCACACCTGCCATCAGGCACCACAAGTTGCCTGATGCCCAAGAATGTTGCACAGCAATATTCATCTTGGAGCACAGAGTACAGTGGTATCTATCGTACCCAGTAATTATTCCTTATACTTTATGGTGTTTCTTATAACTTATCTCTGCACCGATATGCGTTGCTGTTCTTGAGAAAGTTGCTCTTGGGAAGAAACTTCACAGTGAGGAATGGTAAACAGAAAAGATGAAATGGCTAAACGTATTGCAGGCTGGGGAGGGAGGAATGGATAACATCTCTCTGGCCAAATAGGGGTGTCAGAAATATTGTCCAGAGAACTGCTACCTCTTTCAAATCTTTTGAAAAGCTCAGTTCTGTCACCTCACTTGGAAACAAATTTTCTATATATTTACTGATTAAGGGGTGTGATCTGCCTGTTGTGCAGAAAGCAGTACTTTTTATTGTTAACTCTTGTTTTTGTATGACAGTCCCCTCCTCCCCCTCCCCCCCCCGCCACTTGCATTTGTCTCTGTAACTTACATTAAGTGTCTTAGGACCTTGTCCCTCCTTCTGCTTGAAAAAACAGAAACTTATATGTTCACCGTGTCTAAATAACTCTCAGGTGTTGCACAGAAACACGCAAATCTCTGCAGCTGCTCAGCATTAACATGTTAATTAGATGTCAGTTCATACTGTACTTTAAATAGACTAGTATTTGTACAGGTGATCTGTAGAACACCTGAAACTCAAGAAAATAAAAAATAGTGTTAGAATTCTTACTTGCTATGACCTAAAGTGTTCACAAAGCAGATATACTGCTGGCCTTCTCCTTCCATCTCCTTCATAAAGTGCAAGAGCAGAGAGGAGGATGCCAAGTCATTTGGACACTTCCAGCTAATCTGAGTCTGAAAGCAGCTTGGAGAACCTGTAAAATACCATGTGATACAGACTGCCAACTCAGGAAGAATACAGATCTCTTTTCCCAGAATCATCTTATGAACAGATGCGTACTCTTCTGAAATGCTTAGTTGCCAGCTTGCTGTGTTAACTTGAATATTAGCATCACCTACAGGATGACCTCCCTACCCAGCAGCGAGCATTACAATTGTTTTTAAAGTCAGGCTTTTGGACAGTATTTTAAGTACAGCTGTACCCTGTGTTTCATGTTAATTCATATGAAGTCATTGCAACGAGCTCAGATACGCTGTTGAATTGCATTGCATCAACTGAGCTCTGGCAGTTCTCTGAGATTCAGGTATTTGCTGCAAGCTGCATACGTGCATGGCGAAAGTTAACTTTTAGACATGGTCACTCAATTATGTGTCTTAGCCCTTAGAATTTCAGTCACTCCTTCGCACATATGCACACTGCTATCAGGCATTGCGAGACACGTTTTAGTAATCTAGGGAATAAAAGAATGATTACACTGAGCCCCTGCTGATCTTTTCTTTCAAAAGGGATTTGAGGGAATTGACCCTGGAGGTATTTTGCAGTCTTGGTACTAAGCATTAAATAACAGGTAGGAACAGTAATATCTGAAAATGTATTTATCAGCCATGTAGTGATCTGTGTGCTTACTGCTTTGTTTTGTGTGTCAGTGCATTATCATCAGCGGGGAAAGTGGTGCTGGAAAGACAGAAAGTGCCCATCTGATTGTCCAGCATTTGACCTTCTTGGGAAAGGTATTTCTAGCCAACCATGTCAAGCTATGAACCAATCCTCCCCACCCCACCCCCAAATGTTTCCACTTTATCTCATCTTTAATGCTTAAAGCTATTCCTGTGAATTGCCCCACTTGAGTCAGGGACAGAGTAATGATATATTTTAATTACTGAATCAAACATTAGAGTATGATGCTCTCCATGTCACTCAATATTTTTCAAGGAAAAATGCTAAATCCTGAACATTCAGTGCATGTAGTTATCTACCCTGTTTATGACATACCCCGTTCTTCATTTGTACGATAAAGAATGACAGATCTTGCTACAGCTCTGATCTTAGAAACTTCTATCCACACATTTAAATAAGTTGAGCTACTAGTACAAAATGGTGGGAGAATCAAGTGTGTAAGGTTAACCTAATGTTAGTAGGATCATGATGTAGTACATATGTTAGTAGGATCATGATTTTAGCTAGCTTCTTGTTTAATTTTTGATATTTTTAGCATTTTAATTAAAATATATGAAGCCTGATAGGCAGAGCTGTTGCAGAGAAGAAAGAATCCAGATTTTCATACCTGTGAGAGATTTCCCCCTTCAGAATATGGCCCTGTTGTTGTATGAGTAGGAAGCTTAACTCCAGTTAAAAGGTGTCTAAATTCCAGTTAAAACGTGTTTAACACCACATGGACCTAGTAAGGGAGGCTATGCTTCTGATGCAGCAAGTGGATTGTGGGTAAGCAGTATATTCTTTTAATGGTCCTTCTGATCTGTATCTGTTCTGTCAAGGCCAATAACCGTGCTTTGCGTGAGAAAATTCTTCAGGTGAATCCTCTGGTTGAAGCATTTGGGAATGCCTGCACTGCCATCAATGACAACTCAAGTCGCTTTGGAAAATATCTGGAAATGATGTTTACGCCCACAGGAGCTGTAATGGGGGCAAAGATTTCTGAGTATCTACTTGAAAAATCAAGGGTCATAAAACAGGCTGTGTAGGTGTATTAATCATCTGTCCTTTCACATTTATATCATGTTGGGATTTTGTTTAATTATCCAGAGCGCTTTATTTTAAATGCTTTCAATAATGTCTTGTACTAAAGCAGTAATCCTTTGTACAGTGATATGACTACCAGAATAGTCAGTCAGTTCTTTTGGAGTGGAAGCCAGTGCTGCTCCATGCTTGGGGTGGGTGAAGAGGAGGGGAATTCCCTCTGGAAAATAAGCATCCCAGCATAGAACTGTGCGCAGCTTCCAGAATCCTAAAAAGGAGACCCGGATCTTGGATCCTTGCTGCTTGTGATTGGCTGGGGTTTTTGTGTGTCACAGATGCAACACTTGCCTTTGGGCTTTCTCCACTACTGGCCCTGAATCCTACACCATTAAAACCAGTGGGAGTTTTGTTACCTACTTCAGTGAGCTTACAATAAGGACTTCTAGTTTTACCTTTGTACACAGTACCACAAGAATAAGCGTGCTTTATAACGATCCTTTTTTTTTTTTTTTCCAGGGGGGAGAAAAATTTCCATATATTTTATTATATTTATGCTGGCCTTTATCATCAGAAGAAACTTTCTGAATATAGGCTTCCTGAAAAAAAGCCTCCTAGGTAACGGTCACTCATTTGTTTTAACCGCTTGTTGTAATTAGCTATTGATCAGCTCTTGCTTTCAGTATGATGCCTTAAAATCTCTCTTAATCCTTCTCCATCCCTTAAGGATCTTTTTAAATCCTTCCAAGCAGAGAAGAGGATGGACAATAAGGAATTACATTATTTGTATTTGTTTGAGAACTTGAACTATTTAAAGAGGAGGAGGAAAAAACAAGCTTCTTGCTACGTAGATAATCTATTGTACTTTCAGATCGTGGCAATTGCTAGAAGTGCCTAATTGTGCTTTCTTACTGTAATATTTCAGTAAGAACCTAGAACATGTTTTGGGCTTGTGTTTATTTTTTTGATTGATACTTGTCCTTTGGGAGCATCTGATCTGTATTGTGGGGGCAGGGCTGGGAGTGAAATGTTGGTAACACTATGAACAAATATTAACAAAGAAGCAGCAAAAGTTAACGCAACAGAAAAAAAGACTCCCTATGAACTAGCACCAGAGTATTTAATTAAAAGATATTTGAATGTGTTTTCTTTCCACTTACTGATATAGTTGTGTTAAATTCATTGGAGGTTGTACTAGCATATCTGCTAGTATGGCACTTTATTTCTCCTACTCTATTTAGATATATTGATAATGACACTGGAAGAGTAATGCAGGATATTATTGCTAAAGATTCCTATGGAAGACAATTTGAAGCCATTCAGCATTGCTTTAGAATTATAGGATTCACTGATGAGGTAAGAGATCCAGTTACTAATCCATTATTGACCTTTCTTCTAAAAACCACCTCCACTGCTGCCTGTGCACAGATTGCTATTTGGTTTTATGAATACACATCTATGCCACAGAGTCTCTCTTATGACATGAATGATCTGTGAAAACAAAACCACACACCTGGGAGCCAGGACCAATCTGAGGTTTCAGTCTTTACTCAGGCAAGTCCATTCACAGTTCTGTAGCACACTGTTTTTTCTCTGTTAGTAGGAGCTTACTTGAATTAGTAGAACTTGGTCTCAGAACAATCTACAAGCTTTGACGCCCATTCCAACACCCACCTTTTTCCTTCACAGACTAAATTTGATCAATATATCTAACTGGATTTCTTAAAAGTGCTTTTTGTCATCTTTTACAGGAAGTGTACTCAGTGTACAGAATTCTGAGTGGGATCTTAAATACTGGAAACATTGAGTTTGCTGCCATTTCTTCACAACATCAGACAGATAAAAGTGAGGTTCCCAACCCAGAAGCCTTAGATAATGGTAAATACATTTTAATGTTGTCAGTTCTATAAATGCAATTTGACTGCGTTTGTGAGGATCTCTAACTTGTGGTGACATTAAGCAATGCTAGCAATTTCTACTGCACAATCCCAGTCATGTATCTTTTCTCCATTGTCTTTCAGCTGCTGCACTGCTAAGCATTGGGTCAGAAGAGCTTCAAGAGGCCCTAACCTCCCACTGTGTTGTAACACGAGGGGAGACTATTATCCGAACAAACACTGTGGACAAAGCAGCTGATGTGCGAGATGCCATGTCTAAAGCGCTTTATGGCCGGCTCTTCAGCTGGATCGTAAATCGTATTAATACGCTGCTGCAGCCAGATAAAAATATATGGCAAGTTACACATCACTGAATCATGTGTGTTTACTGTGCATGTATCTTTGATAGCTCATCCATTTGTATATTTTTGATTGTGCGGGGGGTGGGGGAGGCTGTGTTTATTTTGGCTAAGGCTTCAAGATGGCTTTCATGCTGTGATACTGAATTCTGTTTCCAGAACATTAACCCCAACATTTTCAAAGAATGGAATTTAGCTACTGAAGTCAATGGAAATTGGGTGCTTAAAACCCTATACAATTCATTAAAGAGATGCTTCCAATGTAATAAACATAAAATCATACCAAAGCCTGGCAAATAATTGGAGTGCACTGAAAATCTTAGTATGTTTTCACAGTCCTTCCAGGACTTCAACAATATTTAGCTCATAATAAATATAGGTCTCAGGTTATTATTGTTCTGCTACTTGAGACATTTTTGACATTTCTGAATTACAGAAACATTTTTCATAGCACCTTTTTATATTTTCGTTGCCAGGTACTGATCTGGCTGCTTTGCTCTTTTCAGGCAACTGTAGAGATTTCTAGAAATAAGAAAACCTTTTAGGCAATAGGAAAGTGGCACAGTTGGCTACAAGACTCCTCCTTCCCTGCTGGAAGACTGGAGAGGGCATAGAGGCACCATAGTAGCATATAGAACATGTAGAATAATTATTGCCAGCATAGCTTAAAGATGACAGTTCTGAGTTATACCAGAACTGTTTCATTCGTTCTTTGATAGTGCCAGTATAGCAAAAGGTGTCTTGGAATTATCGTACCTCCAACTGACATTCACTGAATACAGAAGTTGATGTTTCTGAATATAATCTGGATTCGTTTCTTTTAGGCAAAAGCCAAGGTGAGTTTAGTGGACACCGTTCCTCCTTTTGGAGCATGTCTGCATGGCACACAACGTGTTATTGTGCTCAGACAGACGAGCTATGAATGAACTTAGTCAGGTGTTGGAAGCGGAGCAGGCATGTTAGTGTAATGCTGTGCGTAGGCCCCGTGTTAATATGCCATGTTATTTCTGATCTTGGAGGTAGTGTGGAGATCTCTAGTTGACACTTCACTGCATCATGTAGCATGTCCTCATCCACGTTTGCAGTCCCGGTGGTGACTGTAGTGTAAATATACTTGAGCTAGCACATAGGCTTTCAGTAGTCTAGCTGTAGCAGCAATAGGCTTGGCAATTAATTTGCTGTCTGAATGTAGCAAAAACATACTGTAAGAGCTTGGCACCATTTGTCCACCTAGAGGAACTGACCGTGTATTTGATTTGGGATCTGCTTGCTGAAACCACTCATTTTAGCGCAATTCCAGAGAATCTGTTACTGTGTATCCATGATTCTCTTGCCTTCTTCATGGCAAAATTTGGGTAATGAAAGTGGTGGGGGGGAGGGGGAAATGTTAATGATGCTGAAAAAATGCACAAGTTGTTACGAGTCTGCACAAGCTTTTTCTCCTGTCTTTTTGCAATGGATTGAATTGATTTTGAAATCTTACTTACCATGTGTATTTTGATTTTTTCCTTGGTGTTCCCCATGATGAATATTGTTTGTATTTTCCTTGCAGCAGTGTTGAAAATGGGATGAATGTTGGGATACTAGATATTTTTGGATTTGAGAACTTCACAAGAAATTCATTTGAACAGCTGTGCATAAATATTGCTAATGAACAGATCCAGTTTTACTTCAATCAGCATATCTTTGCACTTGAGCAGGTAAGTGTATCTCTGATGACTCTGTTTGAATCAACAGTCCTGACCTGTAGAACGTGTCCAGGAACATGTTATAAACGATAAAATGTTTATGTGATACTAATGTGAGATATGGACCACATCTTCCAGTGCAGCTGTTACAGTTTTGTAAGTAATGTGATTGGGGCAGACAGAGTATTGCTGAGTGTCATAACTGTCCTAATGATGATGTTGCTCTGACTGCTTCAGTGTTAAAACTGTGCTGGTGACTTTGTAGATGGAGTATCAGAATGAGGGAATTGATGCTACTACAGTGGAGTATGAGGACAACCGCCCACTTCTAGATATGTTCCTCCAGAAACCCGTGGGTCTCCTTTCTCTACTAGATGAAGAAAGTCGATTTCCTCAGGCAACAGACTTGACTTTAGTTGGTATGACGAAACAAAAATCCTTGGGAAGAACCAATGTATTTCGAGAAGGGGGAATGACATCTTTATTTTAGTTTTGCCGGCCAAGTTACCCCGTTGAGGTCTTGTCGTTTTGTTTGGCATATTAAGTATATTTTTCATTGTGCTGCATCATTCTTCTATGCCTTACTTGTTTTCTGTTTTTATATGGCAAAAGTTATTTTACATACCTGATGTCAAGGGTTTTATTGTTTCCTCAGCATTCTAAGGAAATAACCTGTGTGGTGCCCCTGTTTGCATGGTGCATCAAGTATTTTTAACCCCATTTACTAAAGAGAAGGCTGAGACCTTGAAAAATCTTGTGTGCAGGACCACCCGGTGAGTTAGCATCAGTTTTGAGAGTAAAATTTAGATCTCCCAGGCTCCTAGGCCCATGTTTATCCAGTTAGAAAATACCGCTTCACTCCAGATTATCTCATCAGAAATAGAAAGTGTGTATTATTTCTGGTGTGCCATCTGGTGGAACATTTCCCTTCCTTCATGCATATTTTATGTATAAAAAATCTTGGTGCCAACTTTAAAACGTGCAGCATGTACCATCCTTTAAACTATTGTCCTATTTTTATTTACTAGAGATACAGTTTTTCCCTGTGATATGCAGCAGACAGTTCCAGTTCCTTCAGTGGAATATGCAGCAGGGACTCACACTGTTAGAGAAAAAAATAGCTGCCTGTTAAATCATATGATTTATATATATATATATATATATATATATATATACACACACACACACACACACACACACATATATATATATATATACACACAAGATTTTTCACTTCTGCGGGGCTGAGTTGAAACTTGAATTTAGGTCAAAGATAAAATGAATGCTATGGTTTTCGTTCCAATCCTCATTTGTGTACTAAAGCTGTGTGCCTGCCTGTGGGTCCTATAAATCAGCTAATACTGAATATTGAACTTCTACTTTCACAGGGGCACTGTCCATGCTGCAGTGTTGATCAATCTTATTACTGATGTCTTGAGAACACCAGGACTCCTCAAGATGACAGCACACTGGGAAATTTTGCCTACTCCAGATGTGCCAGATAGTCATTCATTAAAAATAAAAAATCAAAACCTAGTTCTCTTTACTTTAAATACAAGGATAATAAAGTTTGATTAAACATTAATAGAAAGAAAATCCAAAGACAAAAAACTATTGGATTCTAACAGTAGAAAAGACCCTTCTGATAATCTCATCTGACCTCCTATACAACGTGACAGAGGTTTTTTTCAACTGATTTCTGCCTCAGGCCTCCAGTTGGTTGTTCAGATAAATAAATAAAACAGCAAGTTTCACAGTATCAGCCCTAATTTCATTACAAAATCTTACAGAGCATACAAAATATCACAGGGCGTAAAAGGCCTTTTTCTTAACAAGCAGTGTTTCTTTTTCTGTCAGCTCTCTAGAGGTATGTCACAGGAAACAGAAAGCCCTTTGGATAGAAGTGTTTTTTTGGTAGAAGTCCAAAGGCAAATTAGAGATGGTCCCAACCTGAAGATGTTAACATATACTTAAAACATGATGTGCAAGGCTAAATGAATGGGGAAAGAGGATGGGGAAAATAGAAATAACAACAATCGTTTAGACAGGCCAGATATGTGCACAGCTTTGAATATACAAGGTTGAAATCTATCTACCTATACAGATAAATAAATTAAATCAGATTCATAGGAAAGTAAAAGAAGTTCCCACGCCTTTTCATTGTCTCCTATTATTTGATAATTTTCCATGCATAAAACTCTGAAAAAAGTGGGATTTGGAAGACAAGTCTTTCTGCGCTCTTTTAGAATGGACTGTTCCGTTCTGAAAGGCAGCTTGGAAGAAAGCACAGGCAGAGAAACTGGCATAGAGCTATTACCGGGCAGTTTGATAGCGTCTGAACGTCTGAGTTTGCTATTCAAGAAGCCAGAATTGCTATACACTGTCTCTAATTAGGAGGTAGATTTTACTTAATCACTGTAATTCACTTTTGTCAATGTCAATTCTCAAATATCTAGATAAATTTGAAGATAATTTACGATGCAAATACTTTTGGAGACCAAAAGGAGTAGAATTGTCATTTGGTATTCAGCACTATGCCGGAAAGGTAAGGTCATGTGATTTTTATTTAATTCAGGCAGCATTGGTATGGTCATTATCATGGTCATTCTATTCACAGTCATTGCTTTAAGTTTTTTTCCACATTTTAATAGAAAAAATTATAAAGCTTATGGAAACCTGGAATCTGTGATAAAAGTATCTGTGCAAAGTAGTCCATTTTAGAACCGATCCTTACAGCTCTTCCAAAAATTGTGTAAAAATTAACCTCCTTTTATCCTGAAAGAAATTTGACACTAGAAACACCACTAATACCTTGTTTTTTTTAAAGGAGCAACTCACTGGAGCCAGAAGAGATTACAAAATTGTAACATAGTTGGCTGTTAACATCTCCTGAATGCCACAGTAGTTCTGTCTCTGTGTGTGCACACATGTCTGTGTAAAGGAAATCAGGTTACAGTGTAGAAATGCAATGTAAAATAGTGTCTCCAATAGTACTTAAGATCCTATGGATAGCATTGGAAAGACAGGAGCAGTTTTATGCTAGCACAGATGATTTCCCATACTCTGTAGCACCATAACGTCTTTCATTTTCAGCAGTTCACATATTATTTTATATGGGGAATTGAGGTCCAGTTGTTTCACATACCATGAGTTTTTCTTGTGATTTCAGGCCCAAATCTCTGTTTGTAAACAAAATTAAAATGAAGTAGCCATTTTATATATTTATCAATAAAGTTTCAGCTCTAGCTCATTTTAAGACTCCAGAATTTTAAGATATGTTCTAGTAAATTTAGTCCAGCTTTCTGGCTTGTTAAGAGTAACTGTAAAATTTCACACAGGTTTAGTAAATTCTTTGCTAGGTGAATGGCCAAGTCATAAAAACACTGCTGGCTGGTTCGCCATTGCGGGACCACATTCAGTTTCTGCGTAAAATCAGAGACTCTGGTGGAATTAGGCAAGAGAGGAACATTGATAGTGTTAATAAAACTTGTATAAAAATTACTATGTTAAAAAAAGAAAAAAAAAGAAAAAAAGATTAAGCAAAATTAACAGATTTGTGTATGACTACAAAGAACCAGACATTAATTTCTACTAAATATGATAATAATTTAAAAAGCTGTTTTGCCTCCCGAAACTTTAGAGAATACAGAATCAAAAGTGATAAGCCCATAACAGAGAGGAAGAGGGGATCCCTAGAGGAATGTTTTGTTTTCCTGCTATCATTTTGGAAGCAGTGAGAAGTCATTTTAATGTGCCTTGTTGTGTCCTAGATATAAAACTTGCTCCTGCTTCTCCAATAGGTTTAGCTACAGATCTCAAATTTGCTGCAGACAATGAATAGATGATGACTACCTGAGAGCCATTTTGTACTTATGTAAACTGTCAACTGAAGCTTTAGTGTGGTATCTCTATATTGCATCATGCACACCAAAGTTTGATGTGATGCAGCACAATACAACATGACTCAACATAAGCCATTTAAACCAATTTGATGTGCAAGTGACATGCTATTAATGTAGATGCTGTTTATAATAGCAATTTAGCATTCTGAAGACACTGCTGTACAATTTGAACTTCTGTGCGGATAATTCACTGGCTTGTCAGAGGTAAACCAACGGGTCTACTCAGACGTCTTGACTGTTCATGCTTTAAAGAAAATGGTGGGTTTTGGGTAGCCCTTTCTGACATCGTATTTGATTCTGTTTCCCACGCTAGGTATTATATGATGCCTGTGCGTTCCTTGAGAAGAACAGAGACACTCTTCCTGCTGACATAGTGGTGGTGTTGCGAACATCAGAGAACAAACTTCTTCAGCAGCTGTTCTCTAGCCCGTTAACCAAAACAGGTATTTTTTGCACAGCTTTGCTAATGCAGCAGCCTCTTCAGCTATCTCGTCCCTTAAAACTGTTAATTATTTCTGGGCAAAACTGCATTCTTTTTCAGCTTTACTGTTGAAAGTTTCCCAGGTATTTAAAATGTTAAGTAACGATCATATTTTAGGAAACATGGATATACATTCTTCCAGTAGATCCAGGAGGCAAGATTCCTTCCTCCACTCCAGAGAAAGGGAGGTTATCTAATATTCAAGGCCAGAGCTTGTCAGAGAGGGATGAAAATATCAGAGTTTCTTGTTCTTAGTCCTTTGTTGAGATGTATTCTCTGTTGATAGATTCTTGTGTCACGCATCTTAGAGTTCGTAAATCATGTTTATCTTACTTAGATAAAGTTAGTTTAAAGGTAATACCTATCTGTTCAGATGCATCAATGCAATACGTGAAAAAGTTTTTACAAATTATAAACACAACATAACCAATCTGCTTGAATTAATTACTTCAGTTGAGTTAAAGCTTGTTGATATCGACTTACGTGAAAGTGCGTGTATCCATGGTTAAAACAGTAAGATGAAGTTTGATTACTCCATGGATAGCTGCCAGAGTACCAATAACCTGTGCAAGTGATAGTTGCACAATATATATGCCAAGAAGCCAACGTATACACACATAGAAAATGTCTGTCAATATTTCATATGTTTTCAAAGATTTTTTTTTTTTGTAATGGATAAGAAAAAGATGTAATAAAAAGGAATAATCCAAATAGGATGGATTGTATAAGGTTGCAAAGTTTATTTTGGCCTGATATGACATTTCTGTGAGTGAAGAGACTTGCAGTAATTACGTTGTGGCTACGGAGTTATTAGGGGATGAAGTTTTGCAATGAAAAGATAGCACTATTGATTTAAAATAGAAAAAATGTAACGTGATTGCTGTTTAATGTCTCCGTCTTATATTAACCAGGAAATGCATATGCTAATCTATGTTATACTGACAAAAATGTTGAAATGGGTATGAAGGATATCTTTCAAATGATACAGTCAGGCATTCAAACTGTTACGCGTACCTTGGGCTGAATTGTGCTTGAGTAATCCTTGCTGCTAGTGGCTTTACGAAAGAGGTCATCGTGTCTCTATCCAAAATATCCTGGATAGAAATAAGTGTCCATGCATTGGGTAGTGCTGTGTAGACTTACTTTATATGGGCTGCAGATTTGATTTTGTGCCCGTGCAGTGGCTCTGTCTAGGATTTCTGGATGCTCAGTAGCCCAGTCACAGTCTCTGGTTTTACCCTCAACCCTTCCTATGTAGAAAAAGAACATCTGGAGAAACCCAGATGTTTGAGCCATCTTTACATATGTGTAACTGATAGCAAACTATGTCTATTTATGTTCTACATAGGGTAGATTCTTGTTACACTGTCTCTGTTCTTCTCCTGTAATTAAAAGACTCTGGATTGCCTTCTTCTAAATTATGTTTTGGGAGGGTCCCTGAGAGGTGAGGAGACAATGAGGAATCTGCCTCTCGTTTCAGCTATGACAAGCTTAGATGGAGAAAGGTATAGTTTAAGCCAGAGTAGGATTGTTTTATGCTAAGTAGGAGAACAAAAAATCTTTGCATCTACTTCTGTTACTTGAGTCCTTCTTAAACTGGTAAAAGGGATTCTTTAGTCATGCTGGATGGGTCAGGCGGAGGGAAAAAGAAAGCTTGCATCTGGTCAAATGTCCAAGGCTGTCTCCACACCCGCCTCTACCAGTGATTTTATACTTTGGAGCTGTGGTGCTCTGTCCCAGTTGCCAGTCCCAATTATCACAGAGATTATGCTTTTAATTTATTGCTGATTTTCAAATTCCTGGTGAGGAACAAGGCAACCAAACCATGTAAATTCATCTGCTTTTGAATTGTTAGAGTTATTTTTAATGGCAGCAGCAGTGAACTGAGTGTTTTGTCTGAGATGCATTAAAAATTCAGTAAGAAGATGCTTCTTGTTGCAGTATTGGTCTGTTTCCACTTTTTCCTTGGAACTTAAATTCCTGACTTGTTTCCTGTTTGTATGAATTGGGTGGGTTCTGCCTCCCATTATAAAACATTTACCCCTCCCTGAAATACCCGCAATAATATTTTCTGTCAGGTCAGTACAGGACATCCTGTTAAAAAGTGTTATGCAGATACTCCTGTGCATAATGCTGTAAGAAAGGCATAAACAAATATCTACTTTTTATTTTTTTTTAAGTCTTTATGATTTTACTCTATTTTTCCCAGCTGTCTAATATACTTGGCACCCACATCCTGTGTTGGGGCCTCTGTGTTCTAAAATCAGATTGTTGCCAGGTTTACTTTTGGCAGCTTGCAAGATAAATGAAAGATTTGGCTGAGAACAGAAGGTGTAGCTGGCAATGCTGCTTCATTTCGGCTTAGTGAAGAAAGGTTATGCTGTTCTCTTAACTTTGTAGAAAGGCACTTGTGTAAACAAAACAATAGTGATGTGTAAATGTCCCATCACACTCTGTCCTTGCCTCTTAAGAGCTTTTACCCTCACTCAACATGGGCTTCGTTCCTACTGCAAGCCAGAAAAAATGCAGGTTAAGATTCATAATCTTGTTACAGTTTTCTTCACCTTTTTGTGGATTACTGATGGATGCAAAAGTTAATAATTTACATGGAAGCCATATTGCATCTCTCCAGGTAATCCTGACTCTAAATGAGCCTTCTGCCAGTATCTCTGGTGTTTTGTTTGAAGATGAGTGACAGCACATTCTCACATCTGCTTACAACTAGCTCTGGAATTCGCAGTGAACATGTCTTTTGCCAAGCAGCTCTCGCCAATGCATGTAATAGTCACTAGGTGGTGCTATCCCAGAAGCCAGAGTGAATTTGAAGCTAGTAACAGGCGTTTGACAATTACTGAAAATGCATTTCTTAAATACCAGTAAGAACAAAAAGATGCCTTTCCCACCCTGAGAAGATCCTCTGTTTGAAGTATATTTATATAAGTGTCATAACGTAGTCTTCCACTGTCAAAAACTGAGCAGCAGCAAGAAAATAAATATTAAAAAGACTAAATTCTTTTACTAATTTAAGATCAAGTTAATCCCTGTAATTTATCAAATGTACTTATCCCCTCTTAACAGATACTTCCATTTCACAGTAGCAGACCATGTAGTTTAAAGGGCCAGAAATTATCAGCAGGACATTAAATGCACATTTATTTTAATAGTTTATGGTTAAAAGAGTGCGCAATTACTGATACGAGACACCAGAACTGGAACCAAACATTCTGGGACTAGTTTTGTAAGGTGTAAAGCATTGTGTGCCTTCTTTCAGTGGAAGCTTAGGCACATTCAGCACATTTCAGAATCTGTTTGCACTTTCTAGGGACCTTTAACCTCAAAGCTGAATGAACATACTTTGGTTTAACCTACTGATTCTCCCAATTGCTTCCATACTTGTCATTTGTTCTACAGGCATAGCTTTTCATGATGAGAATTCTGTATATTCTAAATTTAAAACAGAATTTGCTCCAAATAAAAGAGAGAAATAGGGAATATTAAAACAAACAAACAAACCCAAGCTGCCACTACTGCAGTTGAATACGCATGTTCCCATCAGATCTAATACGTTCCTGTTTGTTTCTGTAGTTTTGGTGTATCGCTGTCACAGCTAACGCATCAGAGACAAAGGGATCGTGTGATCTAGAAAATAGAGTACCCTTGTAAAAAAAAAAAAAAAAAAAAAAAAAAAGAAGTCTTAAAAGATTTTTATAAAGGAAAGCCTTGGTACATTCACTAGTGGTATCAGTGAGGAGCTAGACTGTTTGACTCACGGTCCTGATACTCAAGAATTTTTGTAGTATCACCGTTAAATAGTGGTATGATTAGACCTCTCAGGCAAGAAACAGTGGGGCTTTTGGGAGAGTGTATCTTTTTCTTCCTCTTTTCTTCTCTGGTACCTTATGCTCCCCTGCTGACTGCACCCTGCTGGGGAAAAAGGAGGGGTGTGCTAACGGGATTTCACCTTCTGGGAAGAGCTGCAGCACAACATGCTCCTCTACTCTAGCAACACAATCTCTGCAGACTCTTTCCCTTTTAAGACTCTCAGACCCTTAGAGCACATGTCACAGCCACTCTGCTCATCCCTAGATCCTCGCTGCAGAGAGGAGGGAGAGTTGCCGCCGGAGGGGCGAAAGGGAGACTCCTCCAGCCCCCACTGCCAGAGCGAGGAAAGCTGTGCAAACATTGCTGTCCTAACTCTGAGGGTCTGTGGGAGCTGGACTTGTGCTGGACTTGGCTGTATACCATAATGCAGAGCTGAGCAATGTCATGTCTAATAAATTCAGTATGAGTTGATATTGCTCACATATTCAGAACGACATGGTGTCAGTATATCACCCATTGCAGAATGATAGGGTATCCCATTGCTAATAAATACTCCTTCTGCATGTTGCCTTGATATTTGAAAATAATCTGCTAATGAGAACTGGGGTGAAAGTTTTTGCAGCCTTCATTGGACAATTGGGATGGTGATGTTTTAACAAGGGAATTTTGTCCAAAGTGTGAGGAAAATAGATATTTTTCAAAAGGAAATTAATTATAATCAGCCTGCCTAAAGACTGTTTCCCGTCCTCAGTACTGATTTTTATTCTGTTTTCTTTGTGCTAACCCAGTGTGTTTGGGTCCTCAGCCCTACCTACAGCCCTCAGACAAAAAAGATATTATGAACAATATACAGATACTACTGGGCATAGAGTGAATCGTGACCAGTTAAAATCTGTAGGTGCTTTGCCATTGTTTTCAGTGGAACCATTATTTTATCTGCCATATTAGTTACGGTGCGCTCCTACTGAGCACGAGCACTTTCTCTCATGATAAGTATTGGCAGAATAGGTCTCTTGGCTTGGTGTATGTCATACTTAGTCACTGAAATAAAGTGTGCTTCCATTTGAGCTTAACGGATTTTTTCTTTTAATTCCACAGTTCACAAGAGAACAGGAGGCTCAAATACACCTTAGATTTTACTAATTTATCCTACAATAAAATCATTGTATTATGGTGCTTTTGTTACCTGTTTTCACTTCTAAGAGATAACTGCACACACTCTAAATCAAATGAATCGAAAACAAGCCATTGTAATTGTAATCTCTCTACTTAGTAAAGATGAATCAGAAGTTACATTTTGTAAGAATTTCAGTCAAATTATGT
The DNA here is from genome assembly GCF_040807025.1 of Struthio camelus. Lineage (NCBI taxonomy): Eukaryota > Metazoa > Chordata > Aves > Struthioniformes > Struthionidae > Struthio > Struthio camelus. The sequence continues at coordinate 23,395,628 of NC_090947.1, read as the reverse complement.
AAGCTAAATATTTTCTCTTAGATCATAGAGGTTTTCCTACTTCTAACTGGTCCATATGTTAGAAGCATATAAAAATTAATTGTTTTTGCTTTGCTACCAGTGAGTTGTGTGCAAGGAGAGACTTTAAACCACAGCCGTGCAACGTAGCAATTGTGAACTTTACTGGGTTGCAGATGTGGGACATCAGTAAACTAAACTAAATGTAGTTTAACTGATTTTGAGTGGTAGGGTGTTTGATTACATGTTATTTAGTTTTTCAGTTTAGCATTTTACAGTTCAGCGTTTCTTGGTCTTCACATCCTACAGTTTTGTGTCATGGGGCTAATATAGTACACAGATGCTCACAAGATTTGCTAGTAGTAGGATTCAGAGCATGCCCTAGAACAGCCTTTAAAATGGAGCTCATCTAGAAACAGAATCATCTATCAAATCGAAGTTAAGACATAACAAGTATTTGCTGTTAAGATTAACTCCCTGTAAATAGTGCCAGTGAAGCTCTGGAATTGCACATGGTAGTAAGCACAAAAGCCACAACAGCTGAGAAGGGTCAAGTTAGAATTATCATGCTTATGTTCAGCAAAGGGCGTTGCCCAAGCAAAAGTTCATTGGTTTTGATATGCGTCTTTGCAGATTAAATTGTATTGAAAATGAGCAAACAGTGTAGATTTTGTCTCCAAGCGCTTGCAAATTGAACTCCAAAAAAAAGTACAAGTGGATACATTTAAGAGCAGATCTTGATGATTTTACTGATGTGATTCATAATAGGCCATTCCTAAGAACAAATTCTGAGAATAATTTGTCTTTACCTTCTTTTCAGAAGAGAGGAGATAGCTTTTCAGTTTTCATGCTTCTAACTTAACTTCTCAGTTCTTTAATGAACATTATCTCCCACTAGTAAACAATAATTAATCTTAACACTTCATTTTATACTAATACTTTTATAATATACTGTATACTTTTCTTCCCCAGCATCATCTTCCTTCTTACTATTTAACTCTGTGTTACAATTTAACTTATTCTGACCTGACTTAGCTTGACTTACGAGAGAGCTCGTAACTGTTAACTGCCGGAACAGTGGGTTACAACACGTGTCAAAGACAGAATATGCGTGTATGGGTATTTGTATGAATGGATATTTGTTTCATTAAGTGTAGGGATACACATATAAATCAGAGTAATGTTTTGAAGTATCACAAAAATGCCTGATTTTGTGCTATTTTTGTTAAGTTACTATATGGAAGTGCTAGGAACAAACGTTCGGTTGAGAAACCTTTAAGACTTGATTAAATAAGAATGAGTAGTCAACACCATTAATGCCTACATTTTAGAAGTGAGAGGTCTAGTGCTTTCATAAAGTTCTGTAGCCATGTTTCATCCTAAGTTAAGAGTTCTAAAAGACAGCTCTTCTGTTGAAATGTAAGAGCCTTTTTTGGACACTGTTTTTATTTTGTCTAGCTTGGAATCTTGCCACTATGAGAAGATGGATAGTCATACTGAAGTCAGAGAAAACTTTACTCCATTTTATTCCATGTGCATTCAATGACGTCTTTACACCTGCATTTTTACCACTGAATTCATGGGGAATCTTGGACTGACGTCAGTAGGGTCTAGATAAGGCTCTCTGTGGCCCCACAGAAAGTTTTATGCTAATTCTTCACCTGGAATCCAGTTGTAGCTCTATATACGCAGATTTTTCTACAACTGACTTTGGTCTGCCTGTATTCGCTTGTCCAGTATGTGTTCAAGTGCATGCCTAATTTTTTGAACATGTGAAGCCAAATGGAGTGTTGCTCCGCTTAAAGGCAGATGTCCTTATAATTCGTTTTTCATCAGTAAATTCAGGGTATTATGTACAGCATGCTATGAAAATTAGTTAACATGTATTGAACACTTTAATCCTCAGAACATTTTTAGAAGTTCCATCAAGTCAATCTGTCTATCAAAATATTTTCATGTGCAGCTGACAGTTTTTAACAAAGCTAGTTGGAAAATTTTTGACAAAAGTGTTTGTAGGACTATGCAGTATCATTTTAAACAATACATTTCATGGACACATTTTATTTTTTATTTTAGCTTTTACGTTAATTGGGATATTACATGTACTATCCGGAATTTTATATTGTATTCTAATTTTTTAGTGTTATCAAAATGAAACATTTTTCAAATTCTGAATTTAAATAATGATAATTCCTGTTATGTGGTTTCTGTTTCAAGATCCTTCATTAAGAGTTACATAGGCTCTGCAGTGATCAGGCCAGCACAAGAAGGCTGTTAGTGTTAGCTGCCTGGAAGACAGACTAGAACAATAAGGTCTTTAACCCTGTCGAAACTTCTTTCATGACCACTGCTGTCCAGTTGGGATTTTTTCAGTTTGGAGCCTTAAAAGGAAAGGTGAAGTGTAGATTCTAGTAATTTCTAAACAGATTTCCCCACCCAGGTGATCCATTATTTGGTAAAGTGCCTGAAGAAACTAGCATAAGGCAGAACTATACTCGGACTAGATGATTTACAGTGTTTCCATATATCCTTTAACAGTAGGAACAGATACCCACAGAGTTGAATACATCAGCACACTGAAAAGTATGATCCTTATAATTACCGTAGTATTGCACATCATGAGCAGAGGCGTAGTGTTTCAGTAACACTGATCTTAGATTTCTCACAGCTTTAAAGGGAGTTCCATGTATGGAGCAGCTTCAGCAGCAGATCCTAAATAATGCAATATATACCATAAAATGTGTTATAACATATATCGTATGAGGAGATAGCATGCTCTGGTAATACAAACAATGGGCTGGAAATAATAGTTCATGATTTCTGCTCCTGGGTTTCCTGTTTATTCACGGTTATTTTAGACAGTTATTTTGGCCTCAGTTTAACCTCTAGGTTAACCTGAAGGTTAAACTGACTACTGTCAAGGTTAATTAGTATTTGAGGACAGTTCTTCTGAGATCTTCAGAGACAAGGTGCTAGGAGGGTGAGCTACTAGAATTCTTGTTGGTTCATGTTGGTGAAGAAGCATAGATAAAAAGTAAACCATAAGGTACCGGCATATTCTTCATAATCATATTAAAATCATTACTTTTTAAGATAAAGAATATATGATTATGGAAAATATCATTTTTTTCCTCTCAAATACCGAATATATAAAATAATGAGGTAGACCAAAACTGAGTCACTGTGTGCTAGTAACTGTAAATTCAACATGTATATGTGTATATGCTCGTAGAAGTACTGAAAAGGGCACATGTCCATACATTTTTTAAGTATTTGATGTATAGAAAATTGCATCAAAGACAAACTTTGGCATGGAGTAGTGCAGCTCAGGAGAACCAGCTGCTCTAAACCAAGAGATTGGCAAGGTCCTTTCCCCTTTCACTGCCCACTGTTGCAAACTTTCATCCTCAACTTCTTTCTCCAGATGCCTCTGGAAGAAGAAATAACCTTGTTGCGTGTCCTGAGACATTTGAATAAGGGTTTTTTTCTGGCTAATGCTGAAAATTAACTGAGAATTCCTCAGCAGTGAGGTCTTCACAGAAAATGCATTTCCACAGTCTCCTCCTAATCTCAGTTATGGGATATGGTACAGAAACCAGCGGTCTCCTGTGGCAATGGTATGTCTCCTGTTGGTGGTGAGGTACTTTGCTGACCAAGTAGGCTGCTATGTTCTGTACTATCTGCTGTTCCCCAGAGATTCTGAGGTTTGGTGCCCTATGCAAACTACATACAACAGCATCAAATCTTACAGGGCCAAACATGTGGATGAAAGTTGTTATGGCCCATAGCTGGAAGAAATGGCCAATGGTTCCTGACAATGTATAAATGATAAAAAGCTGAGCTACTTTGTTCTATAATGCTTGAGCAGAGAGACTGAAGAGACCCATTGGCTGCAGACCTGCCTAAAGAAAATGCTGAGTGTTAGGCTGCAGAAGACTTCAGCGTTGTTTAGACTGTGTCTTCTAATTACTTTTTCCAGCTAACTTCCATTCTTTCAGTTTTATCTAGCTGCAACCTCAGATAGTAAGCTCTCGGGTGTAGTTGGTGTATTCAGTTGCTATCACTCCTATCGTTAATTTAGTGTTTGGGAAGAGGTGCCCAACCTATGCCCACCTAACCGTGACCAGATAAACAGTTTGTCCAGCATGCAATCCACCCCCTCTTTGCTACTGTCTTTTCCAGGACCATGTGGCCCCTTCCTTCTTTCTCCTGTGCCTGGAAGTGTGTTTACTACACTATCAGACTATTGCATACGTACTATGTTTGCTATGTGTAAATTTGGTCTTGCCATGGGACTATGATGTTCTGAGAATCACATAATAAGGTTTGCTTGCATGTCTTATGGTCGTCTATGTGCCTGTGATGTTCCAGGAGATGTCTGCATTTCAGTGAACACACTCCCAGTCAGATAGATGATTGCGCATCTGTGACTCAACTCAGCTAAGAAGTTGGGCGTGTTGCTTAAAGCAGCCATTAATACCCAAGGCTGTATTTTAAAAGTATCTCGGGCATTGCCAATTATTAATTATATGCAGTAATCTGTTTTTTTAGTGTTTGCTAGGTAAGTGTGAAAACAAAGACTTTTTAAATTGAGAACATATGTATGTATGTATGTATACATATCTTGGAATATAGTTGACTTTTTGACCTTCATTTCATCTCAGCTGCAGTCAGGAGTGTCTTTCACTTGCATTCTAGAAGGAGGCTGCTAACCTATGTTAAAGCAATATTTAAACATAGCAATGATAATGCTTACAAGCAAAGCGTATTTGTTGTTGTAAATATCATGCTGTGTATTTGCCGGTGTGTGCCTTGCTCGTGTGGGAAGTGACCAATGAAATGTCTGCTACATGTGCAATAGGAGCATGTGCAGCACTGAATTTACATTCAGGTTCTTCTCTCCCAGTCTAGCAGCTTTCCAGTAATGGTAGGTATAATCTGTGTCCACTGTATGTTACCAGTAAGACTAAAGAAGTGTTTGGTCTAATTGAGAATCAGGATCAGAAATTGTCAATTCAGTAAGGCGTGGACTTTTCATTTCAGATAATCTGGGTCAAAAAAGTGCATCTTTTTTGCTTCTGAGGTGATTACTCGTAATTAGGTTATTCTCAGTTGGGCCTCACTGTTACGAGGTTTCCCTGGTCATCAGATTTTGTTTTGTAATGTGGATCTGATCTTGGAAATATTATTTCTCATTTTTGATTTACTCATTCTGATTAGGAAGTAAAATTTTTCTTTTTTCGGAATAATGTTGGATGCAGCAGTCTAGTGTGTATGTATTGATGGCTATATTTTATACATAGTGTTCTATAAATACATTCTTGTGTAAAATGTGTAATATATGATAAAATTGGATTCTTAGCTTTTTATTGCACAAGATTAGCTGAAATAAATGTAGTGACTCAAAAGAGTTTTGATAGTCAGTGACCAGATTCAAATTAGTACCCAATAAAAAATTACATGTGTTCATTTATAGTCGAGCTAAGAAAAGCCTAGTCTTACAGTAACAGAAGATGAAAATGCATTATGTAGATAAGCAGTCAACTTCCTTAGGCTAGATAAAATGTACTGAAAGGAAAGTCAGAGAAGAATCTGTGTATGTAAAGACATTGTCTGACTCTACCTCTTCTGGAATGCAAGTGCTTAGCTGTGATTAGAAGTAGTGTCAATGAAATATGAATGTATTGTAACGTTCCTGACCATATTATACTATATCTACATGGTATTTCCAGTAACCCCTCCATATCTGAGTCTGAGAGAAATTATAACATATATGAGGATAAGGAAAGCGCTTGTACTGTGCCCTCTGTATAATAGTAATATCCCTGGTACAGCTTGTACAGTAAGGTGACATTGTCATTAGACTCTTTCTCTGTAAGTCAGTTGGCACTTCACAAACTAAACGTTGTATCAAAGCACAATGTAATTCTTACCTGGCATGTTCTTACTTTTGGAGGGAGGAGTAGTGATCTATTGCAGACACGATCAAAATGACTATAAATACAGTACTAATATCGCTAATGTTTGCTTGATAGTACAAGATAGTACAGAACCCATCACCTAAGAGTAATGAAGTACTGACAAAACTTAGTATCAGAACCTCCAGCCAGAGAGAGTGAACTTTCCATAATCGGTGTGGAAAGTCAACAGCCGGCCAGATTCTTAAATTCCACCACATCACACAATAAAAGAGTACCAGGGCTGTAAGTTAGAAGGCAAGAGTGCTGACTCCTTTCTGAGATCGAGAGGACGCTTCCAAAAGCCAACCTGAAAAAAGACAGCCCTGTTTCTTATTTCTGTGCTGTGTAAGTACTTGAAATACTTTCAAAACCTCTCCTGCTTGGTTTTGCGTGGTAGAAAAGGTACGGTACTTTGATAGTTCTCTCTCTCTTGCCTTTCTCACCTGAGAGTTTTCTCTTTTTCGCCTGGAATGAGGCATCAATGAAGAATATGTTTGCAGAGGTGTGAGATTTCCTATACAGCTTCAAGACAAAAGGAGTTTTGCTGTGCGTTGGCACAGTGAGCTGAGCCAGTGACTACATAGACTTTTGCAGTGCTACTTTTTCTGCTGGAAGCTCTCAGAGCATTTCACAAATACTAATGACTGAAACGTCTCAAAGCATTAGTGGCATTCCTAGCTTTGTTATATAGAGAGAAAAAAGAGATGCGGTGAGCGTGACTGACTCCTCCAATGACACAAATCAATCCCAAAGACCTTAGTTCCCAGTCCTGCAGACACATAGGTAGAAGCCTAATTTTTTCAGAGGAGCAGTCCCATCGAACTGAAAAGGTCATGCATGTGAGTAAAATTAAACATGTACATTTTTGAGAGACTAATCCTTATTTTAACCATTGGCTTCTGTTTGTTCCCTCATGAACTGCTTTACCAGAAAACTCAGAAATCTGTTTTAATGGCTTTAAAATCACTTAATTTGCCCAATTTACAGAGTTGAATTTAGTATAGGTTGTATTTCATTTAGCTCTGCCTTTGTGTCACCTGTGTTTTCTCTGAGGTGTTGACCATTTAATATGTGTGAAGCTGGAATTCTAAAAGGCACGGTGTGATCTTTTAACCTTTAACCAGCTTAGCCTTTCAAGGAACCCCTTGCAGTTTTAACTGACTATGATATTATCTAAAAACATTTGTTCTTCAAATACTGATGTTCTTCACAAAGTGGAATAATATTTAATTATTTTTAGTGTATAAAGTAATAAATGACCTTGTAAATGAAAATCGAATGCAGGGACGAGTACTCCAAATGTTTGCTGACTATAGAACGAAGGCCATGCTCTGGTGAAACGTTCCTTATTTATATGGACTGATTTTCAAAGCACGTTTGTTCTATTTGTTAGTCTTAACAGTAACATGTCCACGCATTAGGTAGTTATTTTTTCTGAAAAATGAGCTCCTTGAGATGACTAACGCACTAACTTTTGTTTAAGCATCGTTTTATGCTTGATCTGGAAAAGAAAACCCTAATAAAACTTTTCAATGACTTTTACCCAGAGCTACAATGCAGTAGCTAGCAATTGCAAAGGCGTTCGTTTAGTACATGAAATAAGAACTGATAAGAATCCATACCGAAAAAGTGGTCTTATTCTTAGCTTAATCTGTGTTTTTGCAAAAGTAAAATTAGTAGTGTAGAAGAGACAGCAAATCATTGTTCACGAATGTAATTTTGCTTTCCTTGGTAGTAAATTGCAGTCATGCTAGGAAACAGTTTCCTCCTTTGACCATACTATATTCAGATAGAACGATATATACTGGGTATAGTATGTGGTAAATTCATGAGGTACTAACCATCAGATAATACAGCACTGTGGAAAGGCGTATTCATGCCCAGGTTAAGGCAGGTAGTACGGGGAGACATAGCGAGAAGCTAGCGGTTCCAGACCTTTTTAAAAAGAATACAAACAAATCAGTGCATTCTTAGGGGGCGAATGAGCACTGGCTTTACTGTATTTATTCCAAAATAATCAGACATCTTTTGCGTGTAGAAGTACATGCTAGACAAGAGATTCAGTGTTTGCGTTAGACTTCACATACAAGCTTCACATTTTAGGCAGACTGTTGCTCTGAATTGACTTAACAGTCTAATGGGCAAATATCAAACTGAAGGATCCAATAAAAAGTATGTTCGCATCAGGACCCCAGGGGAAGGCTTCTAAATAACAGTAAGAAAAACAGGAACTCTGCATTCTGAAAAAACTTGCTTCTTCCTTGAAGCAAAAAACAAGAAAGGTGACCAGAGCTGTTCTCAGATGAGAAGTGCCATGTTACTAGAATTCCTTTTCATAGGAACTGACCACTTTTTGGTCTCCTTTGGTGTGTGAAGAAGTCCTGAAAGATTTTCGATTAATAAAAAGACGTATTTATTTGCTTATTTTGCTAGATCAGAAATGATTAGTTTTAGTTTTGCTTGAGGAACTTAGGAAGGCCTCAGGGATATTAATTATGTAAGCCTTGAAAGCTAGTGCAGATGTGTGTATGGTGAACCTTAACCAACTGTATTATCCTTCTACGTTTTATTTGGTTATTGGAGTTTTGTAATTTGTCATGAAAAGAAGCAAAATCCAAGTAAATTTAAACAGTGTGATTCAAATGTGTTTCTTCTCCCAAGTCCCCTGTTTAACCCTGTGTTGTGTCACCAGTTCTCCAATGCAAGGCTTTCAAGCCTGAAGAAGACTTGAATTGCTAATCTGAAGGCTAGCCAAAAACAAACTTTCCGGGTTTTCAGTGATCTTTTAGGTGAAAAAGGCACAAATGAGCAATTTCTAACCATACAAAAATATCAAAACTACTGCTAAGAGAAAAATTAATTCACCAGCTACTTGCTCATTAAAAGCCCCATTTTAACCTTAGAGACATACACTTGTATGCCATATAGATACACACACGTATATAAAAAAAATAAATATATAAAGAGTTACAAATAACTATTTGTATATAAAATCCTTATATTTTTATATACTAGATTTTCAGAACAAGAGTTGCAGTTCTCATTAACCTAAACACTGTATCCTAAAGCATTCTCCAAAAACATGGACATACCTTGTGTTCTGCGCTGTAATTTGGACTGTCAGGTAACATACCCTGGTTTGGAAATGACGTACCAGTTTTGCAGCATTCTGTCAATCCGAATGCCAGCAGCTTAAAAGAGAAATGCTCTGAAAATGAATACAGAATGTCTGAATTGCTCCAGAAACTATCATTGCCATATTTCTGAGTGCCAGCACCCTTGACTGTTTTCAGGAGATTGGTATTTTCCTTTGTTAGGAGGGAAATAAGAGCAAAAGTTCCTTTCAGTCTTACATGGACACAGTTTGCTCTACTCCCTCAGAGCGAAGTACCAGCGAATAGGAATTCTTGGTTTTTGTTTTTCCTGTCTTGCTTCCTTACCGATTATGTAATAATATAGTTTAGCAAAACTCTGAGGACTGTTTAGAGTTACTCGCTTTCTCTAAAGCAAATAGCTAAACACTGGAGTTGATGCAAGCAAGGCACTTAGCATCTGAAAGAAGTGTTAACACTTTATTTACATTTAAATTAAAATGGACACTTATTTATGTGTTCTGGTTCTGAAAGGTGTGTGGTACATCTGCAGAGGCCTATTGTTTATTCATGCTGTAAATCCTTTGAAATGTGTTAAAATGCTTCCCACTCATTATAAAAATCCTGCCACCCATGGATTAGGGCTTTGATGTCACCAATCCTGCTTCAAAGGGTTCTTTCAATGCTATTAATCACAGTTTAGCCTCTGAAGATATAGCCAGAGAAAACATTTGGACATCTTGTGCTAGACTTGCTAAAACTTTGAAATATACAGAGTGTCTTGCATATGCACAGTCCCATATCACTTCCTCTCTCTTCTGTGAGTCTTTATTTTGAAAAGCTATTTTATGACGACTTTGGTTTTTCTGGAAATAAAGCAGAAGTTTAGGACATGTCATACTGTACCTTAAAAAAGGCACTCATGTCTTTCAAAAGCATAATATGTTTTTGACTTGAGTAGTTGAGTCAGTCTGTAGAAACCCCAAGAGACAAGAAGATCTGGGATTAAGCAGGCCTGTGTGTCAGAAGGTCAAAAAAGATACTATCTTATCATTTTAGCATCTCTTTCATTAGTTTGTGAGCTTAAGATGCTATCTAAACCCTTCAGGATCCACACAATTTCATAGAAACAAAATTATTTCTGTTGCCTTTTTTTTCCTTTAAATCTGAGTGAGTCACAGAAAAATTGATTGCTAGTGATTGAGCTGTATGTCTTTGTGCTGTCGTCGTTTTCATCAGCTCAGTAGCTAAGGTCAGTGACATGCCACCTTATCACTGGCTTTTTCCTCCCTTTTAAATCAACACTGCACTCTGTCATGCCAGTGCTGAATGCTCTGCGAGGCACAATTGGTAATGAGCTGGGTGTGGAAGCATGGTGGTGGGTGAGCCTATTTTTACCAGTGTTGTGCAAGCTGATTTCCCACCATATGGATTTTTCCCTGCTAAGCTTTTTAAATGGTTTTTGCAGTATGTGTTTCTTTGTCTTTAAACAGGTAACTTGGCACAGGCAAGAGCCAGAGTGACAGCGGCATCTAGGTCTTTGCCTCCACAGCTTAGTGCTGGGCGTATCAAGGTTAGTAGTGTTCCCTTTGAAGACAGCACTTGTTCATAAAATGTTACAGGGAGACTGTGGACATGATGCTTAGCTGATATAGCTGCATAGCGAGCCTCTTACATGAAAGAAAGTCTGGCATCATGTCAGAAAATATGTACCTTGGTTGGGAGCACTGTTTCCAGTTTTGGTGAGCATCCTATTGTGGAATCTAGGGAAGAATCAATTTATTACTGATTAATCTTTCGGCTTTTGGAGTGAAACCTCGGGTCCATTGTTATCAGTAGCAATACTCCTCTTGATTTCAGTGGGGTCAAGAATTTTCTCTGACAATTTTGGCCTAGAAAGAGATTTAATTAGGTAAAATTTGATTAATGAAAAGCAAAATACATTAACGATCTATTCCTCTTTTACTCAACCTACCAGTCAGAAACCGGAGGACATTTGTGACTGGTGGATGACCAGTAGAGAACCGCTGGGCAAAACCACTATTCTCTATGGAGTACAAAGAACAGCTGTGGAATTTCTGTGGTGAAATCCAGCAGCATTTAAGTCTGTGACATAATTGTAAATGGATGGGATAGTTTTATGGCAGTTATAGGATGTGTTGCTAACTGAGTTCACTTAATCTGGGAGGAAAATTCCTGTATCTCAAGTTGACAGCATGTACCCACCCACCCCCCCTTCACAGGTAGCCCTGTTACAGTATGACTGTGCTTAGCTGGATTTTTTTTTTCCTTCAGAGCAAATAGAAATAGTTTTTAAAAGCAACAGTGGTAATAGCAACTGTTCAGAAGTCTGGGGTTTTTTATTCCACCTTTCCATTCCCTTCTATTATTGGGGAGCTCATGTTCAAATGTAGATACAGTAATTCATACATTGCCCAGATAGCTATATCCTTCAGTGTACCTGTAAATGCAGACTTGGCTTTAAGAGTTTTATTTCCTCTCCGGTGTAAACAATTTCAGTGCTGAAGGACAGATAATAGCCTGCCTGATTTTCTTGTGTTATGCACACATGGTCTTCCACATCTAGCTATACCCAGCATAAGCTTTCTAAGCATACTTTTTATTGATACAGCTGAATGGAACAGAGCAGTTCTCTTTTTAGATCTTTAATAAACACGGTCAGTTATACTAAATAGTGCTTAAATGGTTTTTATTCACCCTTTGAATTTTTAAAGAAGGAACTAAAAGGCATGCATAAGAAGTGCTGCTGGGCAGCACTGTTTAGAAAGTGTTAAATGAAATACTTTTTAGCTGGAAAAAGGCTTTATTTTAATTAGAAATTTTATGAAATTGTAACAACTTCAGGAAAAATATTTTAAATTACTATTTTACACTTTGAAAACAAAGAATCCACAAATGTCATCAAATGGTTTGGAAGTTTGGAATTTTTTATTTCCATTTTAACTTACGAGCTTTTTTGCTTAGTAGATGTGTTAGTTTTACAGTATTTTATACTCTACTGGCAGCAGGTTTGGTCAATATGTGAAAGTAATAATTTCCAGTGACCTCATAAGATGATGTGATGTCATACATCATTCTTTTAATATTATTTCAAAACTCTTATGAGCATTTTTTTTAGCGATGGAACATTTTTTCCTTTATAGGTCAAACTGTGTTTTCCTTTTTGGTTGTAATTATATAAATGTATATGATACATCACTGCTACTAACATGTAAAAATGTGACAAACGGTTGAAATGTTCTTCATTTCAGTTTAAAAAGAGTAGCTAGTGATTTAAAATGCAGGATTATATCATGACAGTCTTATTATGTTCTGTCACTTTCTGACAAGTCCATTGTGATAAAGCCTATGTATATGTGATTATTGTCCTACTGTAAAACTGCATAGCCCCATACACAACATTATATACACAACATTATAAATTAACTAGAGACAAAACTTTGGGAAATTTTACAGCAAAATCTCCCTAGCTTCAGTGTTTATCAGAACATTTCTATTGGAAATTTCAAATATTTCTATTCAAAAAGATTTTGAAATTCATCCTGGTCCATACAGCTCTTACAGTTGAATTCACAACTCCATCTATAGAAAGAGAACTCTCATGATGTTGTTTTTAGCCTGATTTTCTGAGAAAAAGTTTATTACCTCCTCCATTTATTACCTTATATGTCTTACCATCTGTCTTTCCCCCTCAAAAAACCTTTTGAACCCAGTAAGCTGTAGCAAACCATATTTGACAGAGTGGCAGTCTCAAAGATGGTAAGAGCCTACAAGTTTGGTGAAAATAAGCAGATGTGCAAAGGAGAGGCTTAGAGTACTGTATTACCCTAAGGCAGTACCATAAGCTCACCTTTTACTGGACGATGGTGATTCCAGATCTGCCTGAGAAGTCATCAGTACTGAAACTCAAGAAAAAATTCACTTGAAGCCTGTGCTTTCCTATACAGCCAAGAATCCAGGTTAGAAGCTCAAACTGGTTGAGCAGTTGGGCTTAGTATTGTGCTCTGTTTTGTTGTCAGTTTAGTGTTCTTTGTGTTCTTTCTGTCTCTTAACACTAAATGTTACCCTTTATTCTGAACTTACTGTTGACACTCTTATTTCAGAGAGGAAAGACTATTTTCTCAACTCTCTCCTTAAGAGAGATAAGATAAAACAGAAATGCCACTTTCATACTGGGATGGGATGTTTACACAGAGGTTTGCACTAAGATGTTTCAGTTCTTTAAACTCACACCTTAATATATTGAAAACGTCTGCCATATGACCTAGGTAGCTGGATATAACTGGAGGGGGGTCTTTTTTCCCTGGCTTCAGTCAGCCAATAACGTAGTTACTCCTGGGCTCTTTTCCAGCTAGAATGGTGGCTGTATAGCGTTCTGGGGGAGGCCATAGTAAACTTCAAAGTTGTCCCTTCCTTAGTCATTATGGGCATTAGATGTGATTCTCGTTTACAGGTACACTATAACATCCTCTTAAAAGCTCTCTTCTGGATCATGGTGTGTCTGTCCAACCACTGTGTTTATCTAATGATGTACATTAGCATCTTAGAGCCATCCGGAGCCTTGTTCTTGAATCTAATTTGTCTTGATCCCTACTGAAATGCAATGCATTCCCAGACTTCTATATGGGAAAACCAGTCATTAACAAAGTCTCCCTATCCTTTTTACAAACTGTCAGTATTCAGTAACGTGGTGCTGTTTTCTGCCTAACCTCTACTAGAGGCTTAGATGTCAGCGCTCAAAAAGTCTTGCCAAGATAGTTTTGAAACATTCCCTTATCCTTCCCCATGGCATCCCTGCTGTTCTGATTAGGCCATTGATGTTTACTTGATCATATGACCTCTCAAGATGTTTGATGTTATCTATGCTGATAAGGCATTTTTCCTGGGATATATTACAGAGTTTTCTGTATCTTTAAAACTGAACTCAAACTGCATCTTTTTTCCTCATGTATTTCCTCATGTATTGAGATGTATACTAATGCCTGTATACCACTTCAGGCAAGAATACAGATTACAAAACCATATCAAAATTTTTATGGTCACCCTTATTGAAATCTCTCTGCCTTTGCACCATCTGTATGCTGAATCTTTTCTTCACAAGTTTTTTCTTTTAACTTCTTTCCCAATACAAAATCCTTTTTCTTGATGTAATAGTACTTAGTGCTTCATTTCCTTTATATTTTCCATGCAGTCTCCTAAATATCTCCTGAAGGTAAGAGACACAGTTACTTTATTGAGAATGGTAATCTTTCAGCAGTTACACAAAGTGTTCAGAAGAGTGGTCTTAAGTCAGTGAGCTTTGGAAATGGTCATATGAAGCAAAGTCCAGGAAGTGTAGCGCAGGTGCTGACAACAGCATTATCTGGTTTATACAAATGCCACCTGGTCAGAGCAGATGGTAAACTGCCACAAAGCAAGTGAATGCTAAAATGTTGTTAATGCTCCATACAAACCGGATGCTGGTTGATTTTCTTTAATTTTGTTGAGCTGTGATACAGCAACACAATCTGCTTGTGATTGGTAACCATGGTTATACTCATTCATAAATAATGGTTTCATTTTGATAAGAACAGCTGTACTGACAATATAACAAAAATATACAAGGAGCAGTATGTTTGCTGGCCATGTACACCTCTAAAAATAACTCTGTGATCTATGAAAAAAATGCTGAGAAAGTGGTATCTGAAGCTATGGCAGCTCAGCAGAATGAGACTGCTGAAATTCTCAGCATCAAAATGGTGATTTAGAGTAATTAATAGTAACCACAACAGCAGATAGGAAAAGTCAGATGTTCTGAAAGTCGTGCATTACGTACTCTGTTTGTTGCTTGTTATCTGACAATGACATTTTTTTCCGTATGTTGCCAAAATGAGACAGCTTTTTGATAATTTACTACCTGGTCATTATAAAAATGGTAACTCTTCTTATACAGAAAATAAAACCTGGTGGAATTCATTGTAGTGGTGACAAGAGGAGCGCTTTTTAGAAGTCAGCTCATGAGGTATGACATCTTGACGGCTGCTTCATTGGCCTCGTGGTGTCTTATCATGACAAAAGTGTGAAAATACCCCCAAGCTGATCAGAAGAGCCTAGTAGCCTGGGAAGATTTACTAAATGAATTCATTAAGAGGGGTATAACATGTAGGAATGCAAGATGAAGTAATATTTCTTGTTTTGAGGAGTCCGGGAAACCAAGCTACTTAGACAAGTGCTATTTATTGCTACTTGGGTCAGAGAAATGTCAGCCCTACTTCAGAATGCCAGGTGAGACTCTAGAAATTGCCTATGTGTTTATATCCTGTATCACTAGCTGCCTTACGTAACAGTTGCACTTACAGGTATATCCCCATGAGTGGCTGGAGGAAACACAGTATTAAACAGAATAACAGCTTAACATTACTGTTTCCTTGATGAAATGTTAATTGAGGCATGTAAATTTACAGAGAAAAAAGGGCATGGCGTGCAATTTTTTATGCAGGGTTACTACCTGACTTGTCTCAAAGCACATTATGAAATGAAAAAGGGACACTGCTGACCGTGACAGCCATGATATGCTCTCTTATAGCTCACAAACTTTACCCTGGCGAGTAAGTGCTAATGAAAGAAATGCTGCTGACTGGGTGGCTCAGTTTGTACTGTACATTTCCCAATGGTGCTAGGAAATCTTCAGGTATGGAAAAGACATTTGACAGATTAGGGCCTAAAGAACTGTTTCCCATAGATGCCACACTAGGCTTCATTGTCCTTTTCATGAGTTGGGGCATAAAGTGAGGGAAATGCTTTCAGGTACAGTGTGGAACTAAGGAATGGATTTCATCGTTTTTTATTTTCTTCTTTCAAAACTTTTACCAGGAGGGTTCTTTGAGTGTGTATGTCTGTTCAATCCTTGTTTACAGACAGCAAAGAAGTAATTAACGGATACAGAAGACTTATACATTTTAAATAAATTAGTGAATGAATTTCTGTTATTGCACTTTTTCATTTTTACTTTCTCTGTTAACAATATGATAATAGGCCAGTTCACTTCTAAGTCAGAAAGCAGTGTTCACATGAGGGATGCTAGCAATGGTTAAAGAAGCAGCCAACATGCATTTCCCTTGCTCACTCTCTTGTCTAAAGGTACAGAAGACATAAGAGGCCGAGCTTAGTTTAGTAAATCCAATTTAAGAGAATCTGTGAATCTTGGCAGCGTTAACCTACTAACATTTGAGAGATTCAGATCAAAAGTCTTAACAGCTGGATCTCTAAATGCAGGCCAGGCTGGCATGATACAAAAACAAGCCCAACCCAGGGCTGATTCATATCCAGATCCCTCTGCATCAGAAGCATCAGTACTCAGAGGGGCAAAGTTAGTGATTTTGAAACTTTCCTGCCAATAAGACCACTACTGAAATTTTGTAGCTTTTGAAGCTTTTAGAGCACTTACACTGATTTCAGTAGGAGCTATATGTCCTGCACCTCTTAGAAAGCTGGCCTTCCTACCTGCAATAAAGTGCTGCTAAAGTACTTACACCTGAAGGAATGATCATAATGAAAATTGAATCGAACTTTCAGATCTGGGGGTGGGGATGGTCAGTAATTTTGGTAGAATAGCTCTAACATCTGAGTTTTGTCTTCCAGGTTGACACGATGGAGGTGATGCGACACCCTGAGGAAACAACTAACATGAAGCGACAAACTATGGCTTCCTATTTTAGGGTATAAAACTTAAATTGCAAGCAAACATTTGGGTGTTTAGAACACTAGATATATCTAAAATATTTGTGGGGTAGTGGGATCAAAGAAAATAATAAGAGAATATCTTCCTTCTGTTTTGAGACCGCTGTAGACCGTAAGTTTTTCTTTCTCACCTTTCGTTTGTGTGTGCTAATACTTTCTAGTGGCAAAAGTACACTGATAACAGGATCTACAGCATAGACTCTTTCCACCTAAAATGCTGGCGGTCTAGAAATAGACCTTTTATGAAAAGAGAACTGATTTTAGGCAAATAAAATACGGCACTTACTAAGGCCTTGATACTTTCTCACAAGGTCAAGCCTACCTACTTTAGAAGACTGAGATTCATTATTTGTGATAATAAGTAAAAACAATCCATCTTTGTAAGCACTGTTATAAATCGGAGACGTCATTCCATCAGTAGTAATTCTGTGCTACGGTAATGTATATAATACATATGTGTTTAAATCGAACAGCTATGAAAAAGGCATTGAGACCGTTGGAATTGGTAGGTTATAGTCAGGACACCCTCATGCCAATCCAAAGCTGCTGTTCATTGGTTTTTTTCTTCTGGTTTTTTTCTTCTTCTAGAACAGGAAAGTTTAAGGAAGTCAGTCCTCGACCTGCAACAGTACTGTGCAGAATGGAGTAGGTGCACAGTGCTGTGCTGGCCAGTAGGGATCAAAGCTTCATGTCACGTGGGAATGCCTACTTTCTTATGAACTAGTGTAAGGAAAGGCATAGAGGCAGCTGCTGTGACTGAGTGCTTGCAAAGAGTTACACAGATGTTACCTAGGTAGGAATTGTTTAAAAAAAAAAAATTAATGCAAGAGGGAGGTGAGTCTGAAAGTACGTCATATAGCCGCAGATTACAACCATGTGATCACACCCACATCCAGTCCGCTTGGAACTGTGTGTGATTTTGAGACTGAGTGTATTTGCAACAAATACTGATCATGCAGGAAGGGGTAGTGAGGTGAGGATGAAGCAGAAATATCAATATTTAGAGAAGTCACTGGAAAAGCAGGATATGTAAGACTTAATCATACTATTTTCATTTCAGTGCAAAATGGAAGGGGATAAATTATTTTCCAAGTCCAGGGATAGAAAGGGCAGGAAAGAATGGGCCTGCGTTTCGGCAGGAAGATGCAGTTTAGATGTTAAGAACATTATGAATAGCCATGACAATATGGCACTGTGGTAGGTTGCCTAGGGAGATTGTGCAGTCTATATCCTTGGTGATTCTGAGAAACAGAGTAGACAGAGACGGGCCTGAAAGGGGACAGATACATCCAGTGCTCTCTTTGGGGAGAGAACTGAACTGATGACTTCTTGCAGCTTCTTCCCTGTGATTTTCTGTGATTGTTTGATTAACTGTAAAGCTTGTTTTCCTGCTGGGGATATTGTTTGGCCAAATGTACCTAGAGTAGTTTTTCAATTAGGACGTTTGCAATTGAAATTTTTTTAATTTGGGCCCTTCTTTACAATGGAAAAATGATGTAAGGAGAGAGGAAGGAAGAGAGGGAAGAAGTAACAACTGGAAGCATAATTTTTTTTTGACTGTTGAAAATTTAATAGATTCTAGTTGTAGGCAAACGCTTAAAAAGCATAACGTCAGTGCAGATTAAAAATTACGCAATTAAAATGTTACAAAAAAGAAGAGTTTTAGAACTCCTTGTGATATATTCAAGCATTACATGCTATTTACAAATACGCCTTTCCTGCTTAAATAGTTGTATTACGATTATTGTGTCAAATCTGTGTATCTTTTTTTCCCTCACTAGTATTCCCTCATGGATCTTTTATCCAAAATGGTTGTTGGACAGCCCCACTTTATCCGCTGCATTAAACCTAATGATGATCGAGAAGCACTGGCGTTCTCTCATAAGAGAGTTCTAGTGCAGCTAAGATACACAGGGATTCTAGAAACTGTCAAAATACGTCAACAAGGGTATTCTCATCGCATCCTCTTTGAAGAGTTTGTGAAAAGGTAAGACTGTTCTCTTCTGAAACATGGCTATCATTTTAAAATTCCTTCAATAAAATAAATTGTATGCTTAGATGCAGAAAATTCTACAGACATTGGTTATTGTACATGTATGGCCTGGTCCTGCTAATGAGAGCAGTGACTATCAGAGGTAAATGCTGCAGGCATTATCAGAGCTCTCATGAAGAAAAGTCAGTGCGAGACCAGCAGTGAGCCCTTAGTATTCAGTAGCAAGCCTGTCCTCATAATGTATGTTGATAGAGGAAACATATGGAAATGTGCATCATGGTTAGATAATATAAAGACTTGAAAGGTCAGTGAAGAATATGCATGATTAAAAATGAACTAATGCAAAAGCTTTATAAAAAAATTTTTCGGAGGGTGTTAATCTCAAGCTAGAGAACTTTAATTAGATCAGTCAATAAAGCACCAATAGCTAAGAAGAAATTTCATCAATTTTGATTTCAGAGATAGCACGTTTTAAAAAAGGATTTTAGAATATGTTTGTGAATAGGGCATCAAATTTGATTTGTTACAGACTTCAGTGTGTAGAAAAGCCGAACTGGTGAAATATAAGGCATGAATTCAAAACTGTTGTTGTGCCAACGTGATTCCCTATGCAGAGACTGTTCACATAAAAATGTTAGCCTTCCCCCCGTTTTCGGGCCCCTTTTTTCCGCACCTTTACCCTCTCTTCTCCCCTCTTTCCCCTGTGTTTCCACCCCCTTTCCCCTCATTCTCTCCCATTCCCCGCTGTTCCCAGCTGACCAGCTGGAGAGCAGCTGGAAAGAGCAGAGAAGGACCTCGGGGTCCTTAGTGGACACCGAGTTGGCCATGGCCTATTAATGCAGCCTCATGGCAAAGGTGGCCAGTGGTATCCTGGGTTGCATCAGGAAGAGCATTGCCAGCAAGTCGAAGGAGGTGATCCTTCCCCTCTACTCAGCCCTGGTGAGGCCACACTTGGGGTGCTGTGTCCAGCATTGGGCTTCCCAGTACAAGAGAGGCATGGAGCTACTAGAGCGAGTCCAGTGAAGGGTCACTAAGATGATGAAGGGACTGGGGCATGTCTCCTATGAGGAAAGACTGAGAGGGCTTATCAGTGTTTATGAATATCTGATGGGAGGGTGTGAGGAAGACAGGGCCATGCTCTTCTCAGTGGTGCCCAGCATCGGGACAAGAGACAGTAGGCGCAAACTGAAATACAGTAAATTCCATCTGAACATACAAAGACGCTTTGCTGTGAGGTTACTGTGAGGGTGACTGAGCGCTGGAACAGGTTGCCAGGGAGGTTGTGGAGTCTCCTTCCTTGGAGGTATTCGGAACCCAGCAGGACACGGTCCTGGGCAGTCTGCTCTAGGTGACTCTGCTTGAGCAGGAGAGTTGGACTGGATCATCTCCAGAGGTCCCTTCCAACCTCAACCAGCCTGTGATTCTGTGATGTTATAAATTTGATTAAAGAAATGCTACAGTCCGTACGATGCCAGTTTGTTTAGATAATCGTTAGGGCGTCTTCTAGATTGAAGATTTATTTGTCAGTCAGATCAACTACTCAGCAGTAGTAGCGAGTATTGAATGGCTACATCAGGAACTTAGCGATACCTTCTGGATTGGAGGTTGCTCATCTAGACAATACAGAGTTAATGAATTCATGGTAAGTTAACCAATCCAAAAAAAATCATTCACGTGGTGTTAGGGGGAAGGAGCTGAGCATTTTTTTGAGAAGGAAATGACAAAAGCCTTTCTAAAAACTCAGAGATTGGCTAAATTTACTTGTGGGCAAGTAAGTCATTTTGACTTAGAAGTATATCTGTGATTGCTGTATTGAGAGATGGTGAACAATAAATCATAGTTTAATCAAGTAATTATGAAAAGTCATGATTTTTTTCTTGTAATATTTGTAATGTATTAATATGCCAAATGAATATGTAATAGGAAAACACAAGAGATGTATATTCCACGAAGGAAAAGCAACTTTTTCTTTTGTCCATCCAAGCAATTTAATTTTTGGACGTGATTTCCCTCCCAACCCTTCATTTGTGTGTAACATGACTAATTGTAGTAAGGTCATACTATTTTAAAGCAGATTTAACAAAGAGATTAATTTTTTGTGATCGCTAACAATCTTCCCAACATCCTGGAGAGGCTGGAGTCAGAATTGTTAACCTTAACTTTTATCCAGTTTACACATAGGTGAACTAAGATTATCTCAATTGAAATTAGTGTAAATTGAGAGCAGATTAGGCCTCCTCTTGTCAATAGATTCTTTTCATTTAAAAGTACACTGAATTAAAGAATAACCTTGAAGCAATGGTAATAAAAGCAGTGCTGACTGAGATTTCCATCCTTGCAGATAAAGGCAAGTTGTGTTTAACATCTTGTCAGATACTCCCCAAGTTTTTAGTCCAGCCTGATATACTTACTTTGGGAAAGAAAGTAAACATTGAAAGGGAAGTGGGGGGAGATTCAGCAATTTGCCCAGCAGCATAGAGACTTCCTGGCTGAGTTCAAAACATGAATGGGAAGGAGAGGGGACCTTGTTGCTCCTTTCCTCAGCTCATACTTTATTTTAAACAACTTCTCTTCTGTTCTGCTCTTGAAAAATCATGAACAGTGTTTAAAATAGTTATCAGTGGAACAGGAAACATTTACCTTCAGCTTACACCAATGACTAGTCAAGTGTTTTTAGGCACTAAGCAGTTGAATACATAAAAACGTTTGAGAAAACAGGTCAAATGCTAAACAGATTGGCACGTCTTTGTTCATAATCAAAAAGACATTAGGCAAGTATGAACAAGAGTTTCAAAATGTCAGTAAATCTGAGCATATCAAAGATTTTCTAAGCCAGCAAATTAATTGGTATTTTGATCCTTTTGAGTAACTTAACAACAAAATGGATGAGCCAGCACTTTTTCTCCCTTGATGTTATTAAACAAATAGGTGTGCTTCTTATCTGCCTGTTCAATAATGCTGTTTTGTAAACTCTTAGCAGGAAATATGAGGACAAAACAATCAAAGGCAGGGAGCAGAGCCATTCAGGGTTTATCACGTGGGAGGTAAACAAAAGATAAAGCTCTGAGTCTTCACTGTTACTCTTCACTGTCTTCTGTTTTCATGCAAAACAGATTATTTCACAGTGTTGCAAACCTAAAAGTTAGTAAAAAAAACCAGATGGTCAGGAGAGGACTTAATTGTAGCTCATTCACACACTGTTTCTTTAACCAAGGATAAAACCATCTGTTTTTTAATACATTTTTTATGAATTTTATTTTTTTTATATATACACACATACATACACATATAGGTATGTGTATATATGTATAAACCTTCTTAAGTAGGAAAAGGTAGTCCACAGCCCCTGTAAACGCTGTTAGCCCTATCAAGTCGCAGGCACTTTGTCTCGCGCTCCCTGCATACGGTGTGCATGTTTTACCATGTTTGCTGTGAAGCAGTGTGGCCCCTTTCCTCAGAGGCTGGAATCCCAGGTTTCAGATAGAGTTTATTAATCTGATCTGGCAACCAGGTGTGCTCAGCATGTGGGGCCATGTAGTGACCGCGCACTGTACAGCAGCTAAGGGAGGTGTGCTGGCGACCTACTCTAAAAGCTCCATTAGATGGGACACTCTACGCTGTATCCAAGTGCCCAGGCCCCAGGAACCTCGCATGGTATGGTGTGGTGCGTAGGTGTGCCCTCATCTGTGACCCCAGATGTAAACATTTTTCATGTAGTCTGGCATATACTGTGTCACATGTTGAAAGATAAGAGACTTGAGAGTCTGGTGGTACTAAATGCTATCAGGATTCAGGTACCTCATCAGCACGCAGGAATGTGTTGAGAAATTTTGTACAACAAGTTTCATAAAAGGATTGTCATTTTTTCACTTTCTTTTTACTTCTTCTCTGCCAGCCTGTGTTCTGCGTTACAGTTTCGTACTGCAACAGTGGTAGATTCCCTTTTCCTATGAACACTGTGTCCTCTGCAATAGCCTGGTGATGCTATTCTGATTGTACAGTGATGGCAAAACCAATGATATTATTGCAATGGTGATCGTAACTGAGGTAGGGTCTGCTTCTTTGATCTCACAGTGCAAGTTTGCATAAGGACCCTGTTGGACAACTGAAGTTTATTCTCTAAGCCCTCAGTGTTTTAGTTCTTCCTGGCCATCTAAGGCCTCATTGACTTAATGAGTCACGTTCTGTGTTGAGTGGATCTAGGATCAAACACTGGTGAGGTACTGCAAAATTCTGGGAAACATATTACCTCATACCGTGCTTTCTTCTGATCCCCCAAATTTAGTGGTGATAGACTTGTTTATTATTCAAAACCAAGGGGATACGAAATTAAATTAGAAGTCAACAAATTGATTACAGAGGAAAGGAAATGCTTACTCTTAAAATAAAGATTCTTAATGCGTGCTTACTTTTAACATTGCGCTATACTAACAGCCCCAAGTGATTTATGGGAACAACATTTTGACATTCCCCAATACTAAAATTGTAGTGTAACCCACAGAAGTGTTTGCTACTTGTTGCAGTGGGTTTAAGATTTCACCGGATCAGTGTAATGTTCCTGTAGACTTTAAATATGAGGAACTACTGTGTCTTCCACATCTACTGTTTAGACGCTTGTCATTCATATAACACTGGTAAACAGTTGCAAGATGGAGAAGATATGAAATCTCTAGGAGTTTAAAATCTGACAGTCACTTGTGAATTGTATACAGATTAAGCCTTTCTGGGAGTATTTTTGTGATTCTATGTTTGTCTGATGATTTAAAGCATAAGTATTAGGTGTTTTTTAGAGAATTCCAAGAGTGGAATATCTTAGATGTTTTTCCATTTACATTTTTCAACTATTCTCTTGTTATCAAGTCAAATTTCATTAGCTGTATGAATTCAGCTGTACAAGTTTCTGAAAGAGTTTAAAAAAAAAAAGCAGCCAGTACAAGTTAGGAATTTCTGGAAGTTATTTAATTGCTTTTCCCATGCACAGAAGTGGAATTTTTAACTTTTCAACACTAGGGCTGAGAAGAAACACATGTCCTATTGGACTTTTAAGAATCTCCCTTCTGTAGCTGGGGATCTTCTTAGAAAGGGGTTTTGCCCTGTCACACCACCTCAAGCTTTTCACATATCATTGTCTGTTCTCCACCTCAGGCCGATATATTGATATATTTTGTGACAAATACTCCTTTTAAGGAGAAAAACGATTAATCATTACTTTGAGTTAATTGTGTAGAATTGCTACTGCCTTTAAGTCTAGAATGCAAAGGGAACTTTTGTAATAGATTTTGTATAATAGTCAGAGGTGCTGGTTAAATGCTATTTATTGAACGATTCCACAGTTCACCCTCAAGGGTGGGAAGGGAGAGAAATTGAACTGTTTGTTTACAATCAATTTATTTAATCTCAACCCACCAGCTCTGAAATGCCTTGACCATAATCAGGTAGTTAATTCATGGCATCATTCTGAATTTTTCCGTGTCTTAGCACACTTGGTTGTCTTTAAAGTTTGACCTTAACACGCTGCATTTCCTAGCTTTGCAGTCACCGATGTGGCAATGAAATCAACTTTTTAAAAATGTTGTTTTATGCCTAATTACTGGTAAGTACAGTTAATCATATTTTAATGTATATTTTGCCTGGGAATACTATTAATGTCCATGCAGTATGGTTTCTAGAACAGTATAAGTACCGTTGATTAAAAATGCATAACTCCAGAGAGGGTTTCCTCAGCGCTGAGGAATCAGTTCTGAGGAAGAATTGCTTCTCTTTTACTTAGTCATACTGCTACTGAGAATGTGATTAGTCAAGTACTTTTAGGAAACGTATAGTTGAATGTGTGTCATGTGTAGGGAATTTTCAAACTGGATGGATGACACTTAAGAACATACAATATTTTGGCATAAATAAAGCACTTACATATTTAATGTTTTTACTGCAAAAAGAATAAAACCATATAGTACTTAAAGCAGTATTACCGGTTACATGGAGATACTACAGTTTATTTATTAAGTGTGGGAATGGTTTTGGCTCTGATTACTCAGATACTCAGTAATATTAGTAAGAGTAACCATATGCATCAAAAGGAGAAAACCCTACCAGCTTTATCCCCCATTTGCATTCTCAAGTATGTCTCAAATCTCATACAAGGTTGTTTGTAAGGTCTTTATGGTTATTGTTGTATTCAAATACAGCAAAGTCGTGGTAAGATCCCATCTAGGTGGTATCTTACTTTTTAAAAAGGCACAGCATTACTTTAACCTGCAGCCATTTGAGAAAGCTGCCCGGTAGTAAGACTATTGTTCTTTCTTATCTAGGCAGTCTTTCTTTAAGTCCTATTACATTTATTTCCAAAACATGTAGAAATATTTCTTCATCTCTACTTCCAAATACTTTAAGGTGAAGTATTTTGCAATATATGTCCTTCATGAATATTTGTGTGCATTAAAACAAAATAATATAATGAGTGTCTGATTTAAATCCAGAGTGAGTTATGGTGAAACTACCAGTGTTCTTTCAGTAGTTCTAAGTACTAGTAGTACTAAGCTCATTATTCTTGCATTAAGACTTTCCATGATTATGAAACAACACATGAAGAACTATAAACTTTATTTTTAAACATTGAAATAAACATTAATAAATAAATTAACCTAGAAGAGCCCTGGAGTGTTCAGGATCACTGCATTTTCTACTGGAATCGCAAATGCAAATATGGAAATAAGAAAAGTAGAGTTGGGAAATTTCGATCTCACCTGGAAGTGTGAATGTGATTTCTAGCCTTACTTTTCTAAAACCAAGGATTTTATTTCTTCTCTTGGTGAAATGATGTAAATACAGGTCACTTTGTAATTTCTGTACAGTAGGTTTAGATTTATAAGCCGATAAATCAAAATGAACATAATTCTACTTGCATATTCTCCAAAGTTTTGGGTACATACCCAGACATTTGCCGTACCGTATACACCATATACAAGATTTGCACTTTTTGATCAGATGCATTAAGGTGAAAGATTTTACCTGCTTATAAAATATTACATATACTCCATTGCCATATAAAGATTTTTCAGTTAAGTAAAGTAATTGGATGACCCTATGTGGCACATGTTGCGTTCCGGTCCAGTAGAGGTATCCTGAGCGCATCATGTCAAACTGCTTGTGCATCTGTAGTTATGCGATTGAGTCATGGAAACAGGAACCAGATGGAAAACAGAGCATTTGCTAAAAATAAATAAATAAATAAGAATTTGAACTTCAGGGTTCTAATCTAGAGACCCTTCACTGGGCACAGTGCAAACTCCAAAGCCAGTTCTGGGGGACAAGTAATCAAAAGGAAATTGCCAATCTCGTAGTCCTTATTTCTGCTAAGTAGAGTCCCTTTTGCCCTCATATCTGACAACATAACTGAAAAGGAGCAGGGACACTTGATGCTGAGATTCTGACACCCAAGCATATTTAACCAGTTACAGGAGTCTTCTGTGCAGTGATTGGATCAGTAAACTAAGTTAGGAAAAACACAATTCAGAGGAATTTTTAATGAAATTTTGGAAGACAACGTGGTTATGTACAGAAAATGAAGTTATTCCCATGGTTTGTAAAAGTCTCTGTCGTTCTAAGTAGATTTGGGGGGGGGGGGGGTTGTTGTTTTGTTTTTTTTACAAGACAAATCTGAATTTAGTCAAAACAAGATTTGGTAAAATAGGATTTGATGAGAGAAACTAGCATTATTTTATTTACAGTTTTTTTTTCTAAGTAGCAGAAACACATGCATTCTAGATAGTGAAAGAGAGGTAATGATGGAGGGGATACTAAATTTGAAAGTTATCAAAGTTTGTCATAAACGGAACTGTAGGGTCGAGTGTGTAAATTCATAGCTCAAAATACTTTGTAGTCAGTGTTTGTCACAAATAAGAAGTCAGTTTCTCAATAGTGCATGTCACTGATAAGTTATTAAGATTAAATAGTTGTGAGATCCTCTTTAGCTATTTTATTGCATCCGTGCTGTCTAAAAACTGTTACCCTTGTAAATATCCTAGCTACAGTGTGCATTAAAAGATTCATGAACAATCAGAAAACCAATATTAGCATTCACTTGAATCCTTCCTTCCTCCTAAGAAAGGAAACAAGCTACTTAGTCATGTCATTTGCACATGCATATAACCTATCTGAACTGACTTTTGAAACAGACACCAATTTACAATGGGTGCAACATCCCTGAAGCATCTGTCAAGTATGTGTTGAAATTGCACACTATCACTAATTGTTGGGTTATGTATATTTTAAATCTGAGTTTTATTAGAGCAAATCAGAATGCTTTTTGTCTTCTAAAAGCTGTCATCATTAAGGTTAGTGGTAAAGCGGAGAGAAATCCTTTTTTTTTCTTTTAAATATGCCATGTTTCTCCATACCTGCTAAATGCTGTGACTCTCACAGCATTTGTACTTTGAAAGACTTGGCTACAAAATTTGCACTCTCATGTTACTGAGAAAACCACTGTGTTAAAAACCTTAGCTCAATAATACATTATCTCCTATTTTTATTTGGAGTAGGCAGTGTCTTCAGCTGCTGAATGAATGTCTCTGGTCTAGGACTGATTCCAGTGCTTCTGCCTTCAGACATCATTTTGTTCCCCTTTGATCTTTATTGACTATTTTAGTGGTTCTTTTTTCTTTCTTGTGACAACTGGAGCTAATCTCTAGAGATTAACTGGAGCTAATATTTGAAAATCATATTCTAGTAGAAAAAAAAAAGTACTCCACTATTTCATTCTTTGTAATTGCTTTTCCGTATTTTCTTCAGTGCAGGGTAGGATTTTTTCTTGCCTTCATGTGGCTACAGAGGAATATATTTTTGAGGCTCACTGGTCACATTCCTCTGTGTATTTTAAGGAACATCTGATCATTCTTCCCCATGTTAATGATTAAAAGAGCAGTTTGTTGAACCTGCCAATTCCTCTCAAACACAATGTAAATAGAGTTGTTCCTTTAGAAGTATAACTTAATACAGAAGACAAACGGCTCATAAATTAGAGTTGAGGTGACAGTTGCTACCACCTAGCAGTATACCTGTGATAAAATAACCTTAAATTTGTAAACTAATTGGCATATGTTCTGCTGTTACTTATTTAATACAATAGCTTGTGCATAGAGTTACTTATATACTATAAAACCACCATCTGTGAACATGCAGTGGCTTTGCAGGCAGAAATTGGTGCATTCGTTCTGAATATCTATTCAGTTCAAACATGGTTTGCATCCCTTCTTCATTAACTACTTGGACAGTAATTTTGCTTTACATAATTGTTTGGGGCTATTCTTTGCATATAAACAAGGAAACTTGGACAAAACAAAAGTTACCATTGTTTACTATGGGCCTGATTCAAAAGCCATTAAATCAGTCATAATCTTCCCAAATACTTGTTTATCCCAATCAAACAGAAAAGAAAACCACCATGCCTAATGACTTAAATACCTTATCTCAACCACAGAAATCCTGGTGAATAAAGCAAATGGTTAAATTCATAAGAGGAGTAATTCACTTGTTTTTTTCTTTACAAGAGCTGTGAGCTCTGTTTAATCATACAGACTGATAACATCCTTACAGGTAAGATAGGCAATGCCAATTATTTCAATTATGTACATACATGACCTTTTCTGGAGGTATGAAACACAGGTGGGCATTCGTGCAATCTGAGTGTTCTGCTCTCTGTAAATTAGGATTGATATGACTGTATCATTTGCATTTTGACTGTAAACTAATCTTTATTCTTCACACACAGTGACATCTTTTCAGTTTCTATTATCGTTCAGTGTCATTAATACAGACGGTGAGCTGGAAACACTGTATTGCAAACCCTGCTAGCACTGGCCTTTATGTTCACTGATTGAATATCTGCAATCTTTTTATTAGACATACTGAAAGTGGAAAGATCCCCTGAATTCCACTGATGGGGGGGGGGGTGGTCTTGTTACAAGCTCAAGAGCCCTGGGAGTTCTTAGGTGGATTTACGTTTCCCAAAGAATGTCAAGACTGCTTATATATCTTTGCGAAAACGACCAAATACCAATGACTAACATGTTGAACGATTCTAGGGGTGAAGTAGCCTTTCCTGGCATTTCTGATACGAGAAATAGCCATCAGGTCATGATGCTTTCAGTATCTTTCTCCTTCCTTGGTAATAGGTTTGACTTTTCTTCCACTTCAGAACCTGTAAGTGTCCAATACTGGGCAGCACCTGCAGAACCTGCAGGTTCAACAGAACTTGCAGACTTTTGGTAATGTATAAGTGTGCAGAAGTATGTTATGCAGCTGTGTAGATGGCATACTTATTTTACACACATCATGCAAAAGGTTTATATTTTTGCCCTCTTCTCTATTATTCTGATGTGTATCACTTTTCCTTCTTCTTCCTGTCATTCATTCCCTTGTTTTCCTGAAAAATTCAGCGCGACCTTGGGTATCTTCTAAGTAGCATTGGTTTGCAAAAGAGTTTTATGAGTAATTACACTGACTGGAGATTGCTAGAATGCAGCAGATTCTCACAGGCACTACAGTACCACTTCTCCCCTATGTCAAGTGTATCCTCACATACCATCTCAGGACAGGTTTGTCTTTCTCATTTATGAAAAGAGGACTGAGTGCAAGTGAGGATTTGACCCATGAGTTTTAGAGATGCAACTGTGATATAGAGAATAGCAGTGGAAGTACATGTTTATTGACTGGTTAACTCTCTTTGTCATTCGACTTTGCAGGTATTACTACCTTGCTTTCAGGGCACATGAGACTCCGCTTGGTAGCAGAGAAAATTGTCTTGCCATTTTGGAGAAATCTAAACTAGACAACTGTATTCTTGGGAAAACCAAGGTAGAGCGTGCTGATATCTTCTCCAGGGTAGTGCCTGCTTTTAGCAAAACAAGTCTAATACTGGTTTCCAACGTATTATATACATGGACAAAGGAGCAAGAAACTTGCTCCAGTTAGCCTCCCAGGTTATGGAGGTGCCCTCCCAAGCCAGGTGAGTTTGTTCTGCAAGAGGAAGGGTGCCTTGAGTACTTCCCCAAAGTGCACTTCCCACATGGCTGCCTCAGTAAAGACAGTACACTTGTCATTGCCTGTTGTGGTAGTTCCCTCCTAAAGTTCCTCCTGCTATTAATCATGCCATGACGGAAACGTCACACTCTGGCCCATCGTGTGAACCTGATTAATATATTGTCTATCTGTGGAGTTTCAGATGAGATCCTTCTGGCTGTTTTATCAAGACATGGTTTGTTCATGGTTTAAAATGGGGGTGGCTGACTTTAGCAAAAAGAAGATTGTGCTATATCCTGAGGTATTCTACACAATGCTCCAAAGAAAAGCAAGGAGAGTTTTCCTGCATGAGACCCATATGAAGTGTGCGTAAGGACCCACATGATTTGCCTCCTGAAGTATAATGTGGTTAGACAATATTCTGTCTAACAACAAATTCACCTCAGGATTTATCCTCCCACTGTCAAGAAAGGCTGTATTATAAAATTATTGATTACCTGAAAACATCCCCCTGATTAATTTGCTTGGCATAGGGGTAAATGTGTGGCTTATTTTACAATGGGGTGATTATAATCAGTGGAAAAATGAAATTCCACAAGCGGACTGAAACCAAATATTTGATTGACAGAACTGCTAAAATATCAGCAACTTTATTTTAGCAGTTTGCCCTAACAACAATGCCATAAAACAGGTTGAACCGAGACTAACTAAGAAGCAATATACAAGAGCTTATGCTACTACCTGCATGTAATACTGAATTTATTGTTCCATTTCAGGTTTTTCTAAAGTATTACCATATAGAGCAGTTAAATTTGTTCCTGCGGGAAGTTATAGGCAGGGTTGTAGTCATGCAAGCCTATATCAAGGGATGGCTTGGAGCAAGGAGGTACAAGAAAGTCAAAGGGAAAAGAGAAAATAGTGCTGTTGCCATACAGTCAGGTAAATGTTCACATTCCATATTTCACTGGGTATCTTGGCATTTCAAGTTGTTAAAATGCATGTACGTTATTTATTCATTTGTAATAATTTATTATGAAATCAAAATAACCAGAGGTACTTTTATCTTCTGCTAATTGGTGCAAATATTGTTGATTAACTGCTGAGGTGTCAGCTTAGTAATTGGTAGTATCTGTATTTTAATATTTTAGATGTAATGCCTATGCACAAAATGGAATTGTTGGTAGGTGTTCCTACACTAGCATGCAGCACATAGAAGAAATGCGGTAGCTCGTCCCTCTCTCCTTCCTCCCCCTTTCCTCATGTATACCAGAATTCGAGATAACATAAATCATTGGGTGGGCCCAAGAGGCTGATTATCAGTAATTTAGTGGGCTTCCTTATATTGAATTTGGGGGAGGTGTGTGAGGAGGGTAGTTCTTGCACTGCTGGTTGGTGTCCAATGATTGCGCACCTTTGCCTTTTGGATTACGACATCAGTGAGCACATGGTGACAATTAAAATTTGGACAAGTGAAACAGTGTTTGAAGTTGTGGAGCTGTGAATACTGCAGTCGCGAACCGAGAGTTCAACATGTGGGTAGGGAAGAGGTACTGGGAGTGGGGGTGGAGTGGTTATGGCAGAAGGGATGAAAGTTCCAGCACATCTCTGACTCTGTAGCACTTCCTTAAATAAATGTTATTTTCAGCACATGGTTTTGTATTTTTAGCCTGGAGAGGATATGAAGCTCGCAGGAAATACAAGGAAATAAGGAACAGAAGAACTGATGCTGCTATACATATTCAAGCAGGTAATTAAAACATTATTTCAGTTGCCAATACCTATTTTGCTGTGAATAATTTCATGTGTCAGTGTTTATAGGCAAAAGAAATATATACAGTCCAAACAAAAGTGATCGTAAACATTGCTTCTGATCATTTGGACTTCAGTATCAAATGACATCCGTGACAGGTATCAGGCTTTGGGCTACTTGTAAGTACCTCTCTGAAGGCAAAACATACTCATTAAAAGCTAGTGAGCTAATTCTTTAAGATTCTTCTGAGCACAGAGTCAATGTGATTTAAGCATGTGTAGAGCTGGTGTGACACACTGGATTTGTTTGACTAAAAACATAGATGGAAGGCAGTGGACATACATTTCTCTGTTTTTGTGTCAAGCCGTGATCTTGGGAGGTTGCCAAGTTTTCCTTTCAACGGCTTGCTGAGTTTGCCAGCTTCGGCCATTCGTCTGACTCTCTTCCAGACTCCTATGCAGCCATATCAATATGAATTTGAATAAACTTTAAAGACGTTGTTGGAGAAACAGGCCTGTAGAGCTGTGTAAGTCTCTAGTAAAGAGCACAGTACCATATGGTACAGAAATCTAAGAACCAGTGCCATGAAGTCAATGCTGGTTTCACGTGCTGCCAGTATGAAGCAGCCTCCACATTATTCAGCCTACTACACCTTCCCTGTCTGACCCCAGGTGAAAGACTTAGGCAGCAGATCAAAAATGAGTTGTAGCAAATGTTTTTACAGATGAACCAAGGTACCACCATTATCCTACCAGCTGCCTATGCTGTAATTTCATGAGCTTTGTCACACTCTGTATCATATAATGTATAGTCAAACTGGAAAAGATCTGTTCTGAATATTCTTTCACTTTATACCATTCTCAAGCCATTTCCCATAAATCCAATGTTTTTTCCTCTTTGCTACTCTGAAACTGAGCATCACTGTGACTCTCATCAGAACGCAGAATACCACTAATCTGGTTACAGAGAGGAACAGAGTACCGTTCGGATAAAATAGCAATGTATAGCTCTGTTTGCATACGGTTCTGTATAACCTTAAACTGTAGCTCTAGGATCAAATGCAGAATAGTCTATTAAACGGAGAACAGTTGTGGATAAAAATACTTTTTTTAACCGTTAAAACAAGCACTAAAGACTGCATGAGCGTGCTCTCCTCCTCTGCCCCTCCCTTGTGGTGTCATCTTCTATTGTTTTCATGATAGCACAGACTGCAGATCTTCAGACGGGGCTCTGAAGATACCATGAGGTATCATGTAGGTACCATGTTCAGCTATTTTCTGCAGTATTTGTTACATTTACAATTGGCCGTACCTGGACTATAATTTCTGACTTTTACAGTACCTTTGCAGTAGAAAGGAAAGTGAAGCAGTTGACCCTTCACTTTCCCCTTATTATCAGTTGCTTAAGATGAGAGTTCTCTTGTAGATTCACTAGCAAGCTGTGTGCAGCAGTATCGCTCTGGGAGGCTGTGGGAGACATTCTGCCGTAGAGTTGTATCCAGCCAGCTTTCCTGGGCATGTAGGAGCTGCATACACATTACTAACTCTTTAGAGAAAGCAATTGATTTTTTCTGATGTTTGCACACATGGGAGAGATTCAGAGCTGTGCTCCTTCCTGTCATCTTTGAGATACTGTTTTGAACATGGCAGAGAAGAGGCAGTGGGAGTGTTATGTGCACCCTTCAGTGTGGACGCTTCTTTCGGGCCCTTTGGAGCTAATGCTGGAGGAATGCCGAGACACACCAACACGCACACTGTGCTCTTTTGTAACCTGCCACTTCACAGTTTCAGTGATCAGACTGGCTGAATGGGCATTAGGACTATAGAGTTAAGAGTGACACAGTGTACCTTGTTTATATTAATTAGGCTGGCTGCACCTCCTACTATTGGCACTGCATTAGATGAGGTATAATAATAAGAATCCTCATCACATGTTGTCCTCAGCCTTTGTAAACTTATATCTAGGACTTTTTAATTGAAAATTATTTTTGTGCCTGTTTCCTCTTTTCTACATGCTAATCATTCTGTGTTTCAAAAAAAAAAAAAAAAGTTCATGGTTTCAAATAGTGGCCATTTTCTGGGTTTTAAAATACTCTATCAGTCTTTCTGTTGTTTACAGAAACACTGCCCAAGCGTCTAGTGACAAGGAGACAAATGCAAGCCTAAACCTCTCTCCTCCCTGCACAGTGTGTAGTTAAAGGCAGCTTTTCAATAAGAAGGAGTATGATCACCTTTGTATTTTTTTAAAAAATGATCAATTGCAGGCAGTGAGATAAATTATTTGCATTTGTCACCCAGACATTAGCAAAACCATATAATTAAAATATATGTACTTCCCTCTACTTTCCCTCCTCCTCCCCTGCCATGAAAGCAGGCCTTGAAATTTAGGAAGCATTTGGCTTACATGTTTCTACAGAGCAGCGCATATTGAAATTTGTTTTCCTTTCATCTCTTTCCCAATAAAAGCAGCCGCTCGGCTTATCCCTTTAGCTTCCTCAGAACTTCCTTTCAGAATTCCCGATCTATTACAGCACATTCACATACCAGAAACAAGATGCCTTTTCATGCTGTCAACCTTTTTCATCTGAAATGTAAATTAATTCTTGCTGGTACGCTTTGACAGAGATCAAAGTAGGGGTATTAACCTTATTGGGCCTTCTCTTCATCAGAATCAGTTCCAAAGACTGCAAGGGTAGTGTTAGGAGGCCAGTCTTCACTGTTATCTATGGCCCTCCTCCAGGCAGTCCTCTGTCTACAAGTCAGCATTTCAAAGGCGCTGATTTCTTTTGTAAATGACCTTATCATTACTTTAAACTGTGTGAAAAATGATTTGCCTGAATAATTCTTGCAGGATTATCCTGCTCATTTTAATTGTGGGGGGACTTCATTCAGATTCCAGGATATTGTTTAAGTGGTTTTGACAGCAAGTGATCATAGCCTGATATAAAGGAGGAACACAGCTCCTGATTGGAAACCCCTTGACTTGTTCAGATTGTTCATTTCTTGCAAGTCAGCCTTTGAGGTAGCTGCATTTGCATTTTAAAAATAAACAGATGCCTTTCAAATACATGAGCTGGTGGTCTGGAGATCTCTATGGGCCCAGCAATTCACTCTCCATTGATGAAATGTTGGAAGAAAAAACAAACTTACAGGGGAAAAAAACCCTCACAGAATACATGAGGACACATTTCCTAAGTGTATAATATTAAATCAGAATAAGTCATTATTGTAGATGGGGGGGAAACACCCTTGCTGGGAAACAAAGTGTTTTTGAATTTAAATTAGGTGGGGAAAAAAAGCTACCCGACTTCAGCACATCAACATTACAGGTTCTCAGATACACAGATGTTGCTACACTCATGGCTAAAATCTTCAGGGTATACAAGATGTTGCCCACTTCTTCAAGACAGTTTCCCAAACTGTGAAAATTAGAGGTCGTAAATTTTTTACTTAGAGAGGAATTTTTTACTTTACTTACATTGTGAAGAATGATTTTGTGTAAAGTATTCAAGATAGTGATACTTTGCACTTCTCTGTAAGTATTTTCTTACAATTAGGGTTTGTATATTTTTTAAGTCTACATAAAAGGAAAAAGATTTTGTTAAAATAATTTTTCAAGTTATGTTGCCAGATTCACAGCTGGTTTAAATTAGGGTATATCCACTAACTGAATCATCTAACTGAACTGTTGCAACACTGATTTACCTCACATGCAAGTCTCATTTAATAGGATAATGCATTAATTAGAATTTTAAAAAAGAGAGAAAATACAGTTATAACAGTACATTTTCTTGTTAGGCTAGCATGTATTTCCATGTGGAGTGACTCTTTTCCCCAAAGACTTAAGGGAGGACTTTAATCTGTTTATTTCATTTGTGAGCTGACATTGCCAAAATGCCAAATGAGTGGTGCATGCGATTCACTTAGATCCGAGGTGACATCACTGAATTCATTTTAATTAGGCCCACTTTAGCCATCTGGAATATACTGTGCAACTCTGGTCAGGACTCAGTTTAACTGTGCTTCCAGAGGTGAAAGGCAAATGACTAATCCATTGAGCCACCATCTCCTCCTCCAACACGTGCTCACACACTCACCATATGTCACACTGTATTGGAAAATTCTTTATCAAGAACTCAGGATTTGGGCTCTCTTTTGTAACAAAAAGTGATGGATGTATAGGAAGAAACCAGAGGAGGCATCCCTTTGTAAAGTGCTGTAACTTCTGCCCATTCAGTGTTGCTTACTATTTACATATCTCTAACATATGGCAAAATTTACTTCATAAGAGTGAAAAAGGAGGGTTTCAGGAGAACAGCTATAGTACACTATTTTACATTTATAATAAATGTAAGCTTTTAATCTAAGTGTTACCTTTGGGATCTTCAACAGCAAATATTTAATGCTGACTTCAATGGCAGACAGGGAGATATTTCTTGAAAACCCTGTATTTATCTGTGTATTTATATCAGTATATATGTGTGTGTGCGTGCATGTATTCAGCTAATACAGTTATACAGTAATACAGTTCATAGATCTATGAATTACGTGGGTAAAATGTCCCGAAAACTTCTAAGCACTTTATATCCAAAAAAGAAAATCTTTTTATTTGAATTTTCCTGGAAGTAACAAACACTAAGTAGCAAGTCTAGTTTTACTTTTTTATATTGTTGATTTTATTCCTCTTAAACAACATTGTTAGTGTAGGAACCACTGAAGAGATGTATGTGTTTCTCTTAGTTATAGCTAAGCTGACTCATTGTATTATCTTGATTTCACATTCAGTCCAAACCAAACAGTTTTGGTTGACTTGCACCATTAAAAGCCTGCTGCTCATCTGCAGGGAAGATGTTAGGGAAAGTGAGAAGGTCTTACAGTTTCAAAGTACGAGGTCCTATATTCTGTCCCCAACTCTGAGCTAGGCTCCATCCATGCAAATACTCCTACATTTTCTTTTGCTTTCCTCTCCCATTTTTGAGGAGATGGAAAGGAGAACACGGTAAATCCGTGATGGAGACTATGCTTACTGGGTTTCGTGCCCTTGATAAAATCAGCAAGGGACAAGAAGCCTTGGAAAACTTAGTCCTTTCGCCTGCTGATACTGACACAGGCTCTCAGATTCATCTGCACGTTCTTTCTCTGTGACCAAATTCCAAGACCAGAACTTGTTACTGTAGTGTGCAGTAATTAAAACTCCACATGCAAGTGGTGATATGCATCAGTGACGCCAGTCCTGACGGCAGCCTTGGTGAATCTTCTCAATAGTCACTGCTTGGTGCTTGGATAGCTCTCAGTCGTGTGCGAGAACTTGTGACATGCTTTCTGTTAACGCTCCTGCCAGAGCAAGTGGGGCAAGATTTGCTTTTCCTGCTACTAAACACACATCTCCCAAAATCCACCCTGAGTGAAGGTGAAAGAGAGGAGACATTAATGGGACCCTACTAAAGGATGCGACTCTCCATCCCTTGTACCATTCATTAGAATTAGTTTGACATTGAGCAAAGGATCATGTTCATGGGCGCCGTATCCTCTCAGATGCTGGTAGTTAAGCTGCTGAATGCTCATTTAACTAGGCAAAGTAAACAATTCGTATGCTGTTTGTAGGTAACTAAGTTTGAAAATGCTCATGCTAATACAAACTGCCATGCTATTGTGACACCTTCTCTTCAGCAAAGTATGAACTTTCATTTCCAAATTGTTACACGTTATTTTAGGTGTTATTATAGTTTTAAAATGTTTGTCTGTTTAACATGATCTTTTATGACTGAGAATGAATCATTTGCTGTTTTTAAAATACTGTTTCATCTCCTTTCTAGGTACTTCTTATATAGATCTGTGATTGTTTAGCTTTGATCTTTCTACAGCGTGCTTCACAGTTCACTCTGTCGCTATATATTTCCTGTGGGAATCAGAGGGAAAATGCCTGGACTTCTGCTATCTGCAGTTGTACAACTTTGGGTGTAATATATGTTCCTTGGTACTTAGACCTTAGAATAAAGGTCTTTAACTGAGAAACACCGCACTTCAAAATCTTTGAGGTAGATATATTGTCAGTTTGCTACCTGCTGGAGCTGACTGAAAACTCATTTTGTCTGAGAATCAGTCAGTATAAGAAGTAAAAATTCATGTCCTGAATTGTGGCACATAAAATGTTTAGCACTGAGCAACTAAGAATAATAGATCCCCTGTTGCTTTGAGTTCAGATCCT
This sequence comes from Struthio camelus, assembly GCF_040807025.1. Taxonomy (NCBI): domain Eukaryota; kingdom Metazoa; phylum Chordata; class Aves; order Struthioniformes; family Struthionidae; genus Struthio; species Struthio camelus. Next base: position 23,357,873 of record NC_090947.1, on the reverse strand, counting down.
GTCATCATTAGCTATGGAAAGATCAGGATTAAAGATACTGTTGCTGTAAAGTTTGAAATATAGAATGCATAAGGTGAAAATGAGGTGACAGCTGGTAATCATTCTTCTTCAATGATGCAGTGATTGTTCATGGAGCAGTAGCAACATGAGTCTGCTAATTTCACACTCTTTGAGCCAAGTGCTTAGTGTCAAAACCAGCAGCAGTCAGTAATGCAAATTGTGGTGATGGAGCAGCTTCCCGACCTCTCAGACTGCCCCAGTAGAATTCTCTGCATATGCATTTCTGTTGAAACATTCTAGATCCAGTTAATAAATGCTGAAAAGATGCAGTTCTGCTGCATGAAGCTTTTGAAAGACATGTTTGTTTATCCTCCAACTTCAGTTATCCCATAAGTCAAAGACAAGGTAGGAAAAATACAGCCATTACCTGTCAGGTTCAAGGAGTTCTAGAAGAATGTTAGAAACCAGCTTGTGCAAAGATTAAGTTGAAGGAGAGTTGATTTTGAAAATATTGATGAAAACAGCAGATAAGAGTGAAAACTGTGTATATGAAATCAGACATAGTGGGTTATATGTACTGAATGAGGGGAAGACCAAAATGGTTTTATTTCCGTTAATAGAGATTCTAGGGGAAAAAAAAAAAAAAAAGAATCATAGTACATGTCTCACACACACTTACTCACTCACTCAAAGACAAAACATTGCTGAATGGCAAGAAATTTTTAAGGAGAAAACTGAAGTTTATATTGTTCATTTATTTCAGTGCTTCTTTATCCTTACAGTAGTGCATAGACTGATACTCAGCATGTTTCAGCTGCAGAGAGATGGCTGCTGGCCAGCTGTCTTTGCTGCCAATATCAGAGTAGGCTTCTTGTCTGGTCAGTAGGGGATAGTTAAGGATTGGAAGCCTGATCACATGAGGCAAGTGAACGTTTGCCTCGTCTCTGCCAGATAGGCAGACTTTTCCAGTCTGATTATTAAGGGTGGAAAGTTCCTCAGCCTCATGATACCTGAGCCCTGTGTTCAGTACAACACCTCAGCAGGCCCAGCTTCTGTCATGCCTTCTGTAAAGTGAATGGCTAGTTATTTTAGTGGCCTCTCATTAAAAGGCAATTTTTGCTATTTCCTGCTCTAGAAACCTCAGTAGCACTGAAACGCTTAGATTGTTATGGTGCATTGCATGCCACTGCTTGAGCTGTTAAGATGGTTTTAATTTGTTTATATTGCACAGATAAATGCAAAACCACAGATTTTTACAGAGGTTGTGGCTGAAAAGAAGGCAGTTAACTGTAAGAGAATTAAAATAGACAAAAGGGATCAGTTACAGCCCTTTTCTAAGGGAAAGAGAAGAAGTGATCAGGGTAGCTTTATTTTGTTTCCTCCATCATCTTTTTATTATGCAGAAACATGAATGAGAAGCTAAATTTAAAAAGAGTAGTTAAATGGAGCAAAAAGAAAATTAATGAATTATCCCATAATTTGGTAATAGTTGAGAAAATGCGAATTGTTTAGGGACTTTATTCCCTCATCTGTTAGGTAATGCCTACCTCTATATGGAATTCCATTTAAACACTCTGTTTCCTAAAATCACAGGCATGGGATATGGGCAAAACTTAATCTTCTAATCAACTTCTCTGTTGCCCAGTTTATTCTACCTCCTGCTTTTCCTGTGCAATCTACAACATTATCTGGGCCCACATCCTACATGAGGTTGCCCTAAACCACACTCCCATGCCTGTCCTCCGTCCCATTGATGTCACTGTAATATTTAACCCTAGATTCTGAGAACTGCAATGACAGGGCTCTCTTCCTCTTCCTCTGCGTAAGTAGTCCCCAAACTTACTCTGTGCTTTTGTATGCATTTAGTGTGCTTAAAACCTTTTCCTAGACAGTGATTTTTTTCTTCAAAGTCGTAACATTTCCTGATGCTAGCTCCAGTTTTCTGTTATGTGTTGTCTCACTGTTTAAGTTGCAGTCCTGTTAACCTCCAAACAGCTCCTCTCCCTTATTGCCGTCAGCCTTCTTGTTCAGCGGCTTCTTGAACGTTTAAACTATGGTATTGATACCGTACTTAGCTTCTTTGCCATTCAACCCTTTCTGCCCTTTCATCAAGGTTTTACTTAGAATAATGTTTGATACAAACCATAAAAGAAATTATTTTTTAAAAGTTTGTTTTTATATGTACATTGCAATACTTACTAAAGTCTTTATTCTAAATGCAGCATATATCATTATCGGTGCTTTGTGCTGGAGTTTTATTACCAATTGCTCACAAGTGCCAGGGTTTCAAACAAATTCGCATCAGATAAAAGTCTAAAAGTACTTAGTTATTTAGGTACCCAAATCCAGAGATGTTATATGGAAATAAAGGATGTAGATATCTTCAAAATGTTATTCATTGCCTTTTTATTTATCATTTCATTTCACTGCACACTTACTGTTTCATTTAGTATTTGTACTGACTGCTTCATTCTGCTCTCTTTTTTATGAATGGTATAAATTCCAATCTGTGTAGTTTTTTTTCCTAAGTATGAGAGACATTTTAACTGTTCCATTATGGTTACAGTTAATTGAAAAATAGGAGAAGACATTATGCCTTTTTCCAGTTGTCACTGAATTTTCCTCCTCCTGGTTCCCCACCCCCACAAAAAAGCAGGTAAAACATCTCATTTTGTAAAATTCTGATTAACTCAAATCATGGGAGTTGTGGCTAAATAGTGTTTTGGGAACATTTTTCTACTATGTATTTTAATACATTCTAAGCTAAATTAGGTATGTTCTCATTTCAAGGTCTCTTTTCCCTGCCTTGGCTATGCCTAGTGGTCACTGTAAGAGTGAGAATAAGATCCTGTGTGATTTCCAACTATTGCAAGCATTGCAAACGTTAGACCTGTTCCCGTGAGGTGCTATGTGCTCTTTCTCGTCACTGATTCAGTGAGAGTCGAAGGTATTAATCTCTGGACTGCAGAGCCAATTGTCAGTCTGTGTTTCAGACTCTGCAAAGTTTTACTCTGATTTATAACTGTGTTTGTTTAGCTTTCAGGGGATATATTGTTCGTAAAAACTGCACAAGATTGAAAAACAGGATTGGTTGTGTAGCAGATCCTCAGCATATGAGCAGCTGCTTTACTTCTGATTTTGACTGTGAGGAGCGCTGGTGAGTTGAATCCTATGCTGTCCATTATCTATAAGAAGTCATTTTCCACGCAGTAAGATCTGAAATGAGTAGGCATTTCATCATGATTCAACCAGCTCTTTGAGCACCTGCCATTTTTTGAGGATGAGCCCTGTAACTGGGTCAGTCCCTGCACCAGGTTAGTCATCTGAGTGTTCTTCCAGTTGGCAGAGTTAGATCTGTTTGCTGTACTGTTTTTCCTGGGTTTCTCTCCTGTTCTGGGCACTCCTGAGAAGTATCCAAAATACCCCTGACTGCAGGCAGAATTGCAGGTGCTCTGTGTTTCAGAATTGACTGCAGTGCATTTTACTAAATTCTCAAGAACAGGAAGATAACCTTTTATGTCTGTAAAGCTGCATGCAGACCAGCAGTGAGCTAGAAAAAGCTGTAAAAAGCAGACGGACAAGTCACTGACAGAAAAGCTAGAAATGCTCTAAACCTTAATAGTGGTGCCCACCTCCTTGTAGAGGAAGGATATTTTAACCTTCCTTACCAAGGGAGTCGCTCCAGCCGAATGTCCCCCTGACCTTTCCTTTGGTAGGAGAAGCAAGAGGGAACTGCTACATCTTTAGCTGTTGTCAAAGTCTGTCTCTCTAACAGTGTTCCAGAAGAGGTGGTGGAATTTGTTGGATGATTCCCTTTAGTTAACAGGTGACTAAGAGTTATGAGATCTGTCCTTCTGTGGGACGGGCAAAACAGACTTCTCAATACCTCTGGAAGTCCTTATTTCTGTGATTTTAAATGCTTTCTGTATAGCACATTAACATAGATCCTATTACATCTCTGAGTTCTCTTAGAAAATCAGTGACTGGCTTGACTGTTAACTAGATGCAATTATTTAATTGAGAAAAAAATTTCTGGAATAACTCTTAACTTCTCCAAAATGGTATTTCTCCTTTCTCTGGTTAGCATTCAGGTATGTTAATTTCCATGCTAACTTTGCTTGGTTTGGATTGAATAATGCCTCCTAAATCCGCTGGTGCATTATTATAGGATTCTGTTCAGATGCAGCCAACTGCATCCTTCCAGGTGAATAATGCTCCAGAATCTCTCATGCAGCAATCTGATTTCAGCAAGAAAAGGGTTCAGACCAGTGGACAAGGACATAAAAAAAAAAAAAAAAAGAAGAAGAAAAAATGATAGAGGCTTTTTGTATTAATACTCAGAGAAAAGAATGAGCACACTGCAGTTCACCATCACAGCTGTCTTTGGGTTGCCTCACTGCTCATTGGGACAACGAGTTTTTTATTAATTTATCTTTCCCTCCAAGTTCATGCACCTTCCCCTGTTTCTTAAATACTCAAGGGGGGAGTAGGCTGCGATCATTTTCTCATTTTAGAGCTATCGATGATGGCATGGTGATCTGTTCCTCAGTGTGCACCAGGTGTTGAAAGCAAGAGCTAATAATCTGTCTATTATCTGCCCTGTTTGGCATCCCAAATTATAATTATTTACAATGTAAACAGGCATTTTGCCTTCTTTTTGCTGTTCTAGACCTTTCATTCAGACTTATTTGGAGGCACAGAGGCTCTTTAAACTTTTCTTTCGTCCAATTGATGTGTAGTCAGGAATGGTTTCCTTCCCTTTTTGCATTAGGCTGGTTTTGGACTCCCTCGTTGCTTTCCAAATAGATGTATTTTTCTAGATCAGGAACAGTTTGCGTAATTGTACATCCCATGAGGCTCATGAACATTTTATTGGATCAGTAGCTGTGGAAGCAAATTTGGGTTCTATGGAACACAAAGGTACAGATTTTTAAAGATATTCAGGCACCAAACTTCCTTTGAAATCAATGTCTAAATGCCTTTAAATATCTAGTCTGAAGGTGCTTGTGTAAAATACATTGGCTGTTCTGCTCTGGCACACAGTCCTGATTGCTATACGCGTTAAGATAGGTAATAAAATTCAGAACCTCTTTTGTCTGGAGTTGCTAAACAGTTATCTCTGATGGCCGTTCTCAAGTTTAACCTCCAAACATATTGCAGATTATTTGCTTAATCCTATAAATTTTTCAGCAATGGCCTCAGGTTCCAGTGATTTCAGTGAGGCTTGAAAATGTTCAGCGTTTCACAGCTGATGTTCAGCATCTTAGCACTGAATGCGATAACTTAACTTCCCATAAATCAAGCCTCACTTCTACGTGTAGCGTTACTGGGCTGTTGTGTTTTAAGCATATGGCTGTTCAGTCATACAGGAAACTTGTAGGAAACAGGAAGGCTGATGAATAATTGTGCAGATGTTTAACACAGTAGCTTGTAATATGTCCTTAGAGAATGAAGCCTCACTGTGAGTTCACATTGAATTAAAGTGTAGAATAATAAAATAGTCTCTTTTCTGTTCTGTTCTTTCTGGCCATCTGTGTAGGGAATAAGTATAAAAAGTGTTCTGGAGGAGTTCTCCTTGTGTCAGCTTTGCTTGGAGCAGCATTGTTGCTGTGCCTGAAAAATGAACGTCAGATGGGGGGGATGATTGTGTTGGGTTGATCAGCAATGGTTGCAGCATCGGAGGACAATGAAGGATATCGATCCGGGAACATCTGCAGGGTCTCCCAGCATGAGACCTTCCCTAGTTATGTGGCCAATGCTATCGAGAGCTTACCACCCTGAATGGCACCTCCTGATAGCTACCCAGTCTGATGTGAATAGGCTGATAATATAGACTGCTGCCATGGAGGCGTGAGCCCCTGTTTAGGAGGCGTAAGGTCTTAAAGTTCAGGAAACTGGCATTCAGGGGTCAGCAGGAGCTCAAGAAAAGAGAAGGTGCACAAGGGGAAATGGTGGAAATCATCCTGATAGGATGCAAGGCTATGTTCTGCGGCAGGTGGAGGACCATTGAAGTAGCACGCAATCTGGTTTCACTCACACTGACGCTTGTGGGTTGACACATTAACATAATATCCCGTATATCGTTGAGAGCAGAGAATATACATTTCAGTGGCTAGTCACATGAGCACAGATCAACTCAAAAGCTGGCTTAATGTGAATTAAACGGCTCCATGTAACAATTCTTATATTGTTTACTCTGCTTTCTTTGACCTGATCTGCAGCACACCTCTTGCTAAAGTGATGTTCCACTCAGATAATCAGTAACAAAATCTTCCTTGGATTATTTTATTTAAAAGCAAAAGAAAAAAGAAAAATCATCCCGTTAGTGTGCTTTCATTCTTTGTGGATAGCTACTTGAAAGAGTAGCATCTCCACATTTTAAACTTAATTTTTTTCAGAACCTTCAGATAAATACCATCAAGTCCTGCTGATTTACTGCTTAGGCCTTCTGCAGATTGCTCCATAGTTTCCTCCTTGGGTATTTTCGGTTACTGTCAAGACTGCACTGTGATTTCATGTAGAAGAAGTCTTTTGAATATGAATTTTCTTTCTACTGTAAAAGCTGGCATAAAAGTATTCTGCTTTCCTTTAGTTGCTTCACTTACCTATTTGTAATCATAGCAGAACATTAAGGTTATTGCTTGTGATGGAGATAAGAGGTCTACAATTTCTGTGACATGCAGTGAAACACATTGGGCCTGGTTCTGCTGTCATATCTGCTTCTAATTACTGTATGGTTCATATGTTCAAGTAGTTACTCGTAAATTATGAAAGTATAAATGGAAATAAAATTTAAGCAGAATTTTTCATTGTAATCTTTTTTTCTCCTCCCCTTCCATTTGGAATTTTTCATTTCCCCATGCTGGAAGGATTAAGAAGTTGATTCTGTTCAGGAAGGAATTATTTTTGCAAAATGAACTGTATTCTTCCTAGTGGAATGTCTAAGAGTGTTCCTAACATTTTCAAAAGCACTTAAATAACAAAAGTCAAAATTCCACCAACTTAGGATGAGACTTACACTCATAATGGCCAACATCACTCTGAAAACACAGCTACTTTTTTTCAGTGCAGATTAGTCTACGCTACTAGTTTTGTGCTGCTAGTGTGACTGCTTTTGGTGATGAGGCCAGCCTGGATTCTATACATTATATAGAACTGTAGGCAGACCATACAAGTCAATGTTTATCTTTTTCTTGCTAATTCAGTGACTTATAGACAGTCCACATATGAAGACTGAGTTATTATAGCTCAATAACTGAACATTCAGCAGCAAATTCCTACTTTGCCTGACTGAAACCAGGCACATGAACCTGGATCTCCTGCATCCTTCCCAAGGTGAGTGTGCTGACTGGATCTTGTCTTCCTGTCTCGGAGGCTGCTTTCCTGCCAATGTGGAAAAGAGCGATTTTTGGAAACCTTAAGAAAAACAGTTTCTTCAAAGATATCTGAAAATACCCTGTCCCTCAAAATCAGCCTCATTAACATCAGATGCCAAGTTTGAAAACGTTAGCCACCATCACTGCTTGGCTTATATGGACTACCTACTGCTGTGCTGCCTTGCTAACTATATTGTAGTTGCTACTGTCTAATTAAGTGTCTCGTTTTCTTAGGCCAGGCGCAATACCAGCCAGATTGTCAAAAGAGCTCAGAGCCTGATTTCAAGGTGATCAACATCTACAGTTGACGTCATGTTTTCAGAAGTGTTTGTTCCCAATTTGACATCTAAAATGAGGCCAGTCATTCCATAGAGCTCGGTTTCCAAAGCTCTGTGACTCTTCCAGCCAGATTTGCAAGCGGTCTCTTCTTTAGATGTATGTGTATGTGGGAGCCAAACTGTTTTGAAAAGATATGAAGCCAAGTAATTTCGTAGATTCTGTTCAAAATGTAGTAGTTGCATTTCAGTTCCTGGTGGAATTATAGTGGTGCTTGACGCTGAAAGTTTGCTTATGAATCCCATAATCTTTTCTTTTTTTGGTATCTAAGCTACTACACTTAAATAAAACTAACGCTTTAGCATCCTTAGCTTTAGCAGTGCTTTTAATAACTTCTAGGAAAACAGAGCAGTGCGCTACTGTGAATACAGATCATAGCTTGATGGTCCACCTTCATAAAGGTTTAGAGGCTGAAAACAGGAAAACTTTGCAACAATTCTGCTTGCAGCTTACCTTGGAAAGTAGTTTAGAGATCTACAAGCATGTTCAAACTTTCTAGCGTATTCTCAGAGCACATACAGCACTATCTGTTCTTTTGGATTTAGGATTTGGGGGGGAGGGGTATGGAAGGAGTTATTCTTGGTTTTTTTCTACGCCAGGTTCTTAATTCACCATTAGCGCAGAGCTGCTCAGGGAAAATCCTCAGGATTCTTCCTAGGCTTTTTTCGGCAGCTCAGACTCATTGCGGGTTTGAGGTGCAAGGGATAGGTAATATACTTTTTGCAAGGACAGTGTTATCCAGCAATTCTATACTGCAGAATATACCTCATGTTTTGTAACAGTCATATAGCTATTACTTAGTACGTATTTATGAAGACTCTGTTACCAAGGGATGTCACTTTACACTGTACAGACTTGAGGAAAAGAGTATATTCCCCCTGCCAGGGCCACAATGACAGTCTAAGAGAAAGGATAAAGTAGAAGGCTTAGGCTCTGTTCTTTTTTTGCTGGGGACAGTTCCCCGACGGCTCAGGTCCAGCACTTTCCCTGATCTGTTCGTGGCTCATGGTAATGAATTCCCAGTTGCTGTTCAAATGTTTTTGAAAAATTGGCAGGTTCTGTTAATTTGATTTCTTGCCCCTGGAAACAGTGGCTCCCATATCTCTTCGTTGTCTTCTGCCCAAATGAAAACAAAAACCTTCTATTGAGTGTATGCTATTTCCTATTTGTCATTATATTTATGGGCACAATGAACTCCTTTAGTATGTTCTGGAGCAAAAACTCCTGTTTCATTTCAGTTCAATTAATTTACTATATCATAAAAAGAACTTAAGACTTCAGAGGCCACATTTTTCCCTGTTTTCCCCAGTGTTCATGCAGCACTAGCCGGACCCAGTAAAAGTCTCGGAAAGTTTGTCAGCAGATAGAATTTACCATACATGCTGCTGCAATTGTCCATAGGTAAAGAAAGTGAGGATCACATAATGTGATATAGGAAATCACTGACCGTGGTTGCTGCTCTGCATAGCTGATGCATTCCTGGGCAGCCCTGAAGGTGCTGTATTCTGGAATCTGTCAGGCAGAAATACGGAAATTTCTGTCACGCGTTTTTGAATGAAAGCCAGTCATCGTAAAGTGCATACTTGTGTCAGGAACAGCACGTTCGGTTGGGGGATGGGGTGTCTCGTGCCAATTGCAGTCTCGCTTAAGGTTATTCTAGCCAACAACGCAGTATCTTGAGGGATCCTGGCAGAATCAAGATCTTAATTCCAGAGGCTAATTGATGTTAGCTTCAGGTGCAGAGAAGGCAAGCTGCTGAATGTTACCTTCATACTTTAAACATTTGGACAGTGTTCCAACCCTATTGAAGTGCTGGCAAAACCATACTGAATTTTAGATTCCTTAGAGTAGATAGAGATTAGTTCAAGCTGCAGATTTAGATGCACATCCAAACCACTCCAAATTCGGATCATTTAAATTTAGATTATGATTCAGTGCATTTTGTTACTGTAGGCCATTTGCAACATACCGATCCAACAGCAGATTTTGATTTTGACATCCCCCCTCCCAGCAAGGTTTGAGGATTATTTATATTTTCTAACTCAGATTAGGTCTGTTTTCTTCAATAAGAAGGGAGAGGGGAACAAATCATCTCAGCAAGTGCTTGAGTAATTTTGGGGAAAAGTGACAAGTTATACAGATAATCCCACTAAATAAATATTTATATAAATAAATATATATGTGAGAGAAATTGCCAAAAAAATCCTTACAGGCAATACGGTACATGCACAAATGCAACGTTGATTACAGCCCTAGGTGTATTTTATACTTTCCTATACAACAAGTGTCGCAGTACAAAATGAGAATGCTTTTTTTAAAATGGATCCCTGCATTTTCTTTAAGAAAAACACCTGTTTACATTTAAATTACGGCTTAGGCAGAATATTTTCTTTCTCTTTCTTAGGGCCAAAGAATAAAGGAAAAAATAAAAAATCCCCAAACTTGACTAGCAAATCCAAACTGGAGTCACAAAATTGGAGCATTTCAGAAAAACCGAATGTTTAACTTGTCATGAATGCATCATTTTGTTCCCACACCCTGAGAGAGCTTATTGGCAGCGATGGTACCATCATTATTGTGATTAGTTTGAAACAACTGAAGTCGGCTCCTTCAAATGGGGTAATGCATTCAGACAAACTTAATTAACATAGGAGCCTAAACCCCATTGCAATATAAGACTTGAAATGCTTTATCAGCCTCTGTGGATAGGATAGAGCAAATGTATTATCTAATACATATGCATGGTAATATACAACTATCAAATTCAAAAGATAATAGTTTAAAATGTTTCAAGCCCTTCAGTAGTGTTGCTTTAATCTGAAGTATTTTTTTAAAGGTAGATTTTAAAGGTGCATTTCAAAAGGTAAAATACACATGTAGCCAGACACTTTTTTAAAGTCCAGCATTTTGTTCTGTTGTTACATGAGTCATTTCTATTTAACGTAGCTGACTGGAGCATAGGAAGTGACTAGGAAATTTAGGGCGATGTATACTGTATTTTTTTGTTACTTGGTAAAGCAATTTTTGTTCTTTATGTTTCCACTTCCCACTGTGAATGAAAGGGCTGAAATGCATTCATTAGAATAACTGTATAAAATTGAAAAAGCTGCTTAATGCCTTAAAAAGCTGTTTGCCATTTATGAAAAAGCTGTGATGTATATTATAAACGGAAATCTATAACTAAAACTCAGATTTAAGATGTTTTCATCTATAGGTCGAAATGCAAGTGCCGTTAATTACATTTTCAGAAAGGCTGTGAGAGGCTTGGAAAGTTATGATGCAGTAAGCGAGGCATGTTCTGACAAACAGAAAATCTTGGATTTAATCCCGGTCCTAGGAGCATGGACATATCAGATAATCGTTATCAACCTCATTTTTTACCTGTCAAATGAAGTTTGTAGCATCTTTTTTGGTTTTGCATGGCTAGAGAGGCTGGAGGAAATTCTGTTTCTGTGGACTTTTTTGTTGAAGAGATCCATTGACTTCAAAGGCCTGCCAACGAGGATCAGGACCTGCAGACTAGGAGTCTAGGAGTTTGTACTTCCTTGCTCTATGCTTAACCCCACATGTCTTTGGGAGAACACAAAGCCATGCGTTTCACCTCTTCCTCCTCTGTCAAGTTTTCTAAGTGTTCAGGTTTGAATTTTTCTGTGAAAACGGCTTTTCACAGCCTCTGGAGGGAAGAACGTTTCATGTAAAATCTTGTCAAATTAATTTTAATAAATGACTTCAATTTCATAGAATTCTCATAAACTCATTTTACACATGTGCACTTATCCACAAATTTTTAACGACAAATTCATTGCTCGTAGCCAGTTACTGTGTTTAATAACATGCACTTCCTTGTAAGAGGAAATGGAGCTGGTCTGTGTTTTCTCTGCATTGATCGTATGTGCATAGTTAGAAATTGGGTGCGGGGGGAAGGGGGAATCAACAGAAAAAAAGGTGTATGCCAGTAAACCTTTTATAAGAATGAAGAAATTACAATATTTAAACTACATATTTTATTTTCCTTTGCTTTTAGGCAGCAAACCAGTAACCAGTGTTCTCCTGTGGTGCCTGGTTTTCTTGACAAACAAAGAAAAAAGGTACTACTAAGTTTAGAGTCTAAAATAACATTGTATTGTAACTTCAAATTCCTGAGTCCACAGTTTTGCAACGTGTTCATGGCTGCTTGGCGTAGCCATCTGAACATGAAACCGTTAGTGATGTTTTGAAGTCTTTGAGACAAAAGCCTGCTTGCTAAGAACTTTAGTTCTGTAGAAAGACAGGGAGGTACAGTGAATAAGAGAATCAAAAGGCTGGAAATTTGCTGCTGAGAATAAATGCTAGCTGCTCCCTGAGGTGATTTGTCTGTGCACTTCACTTTCTACAGATGTTAGAGCCTCTTTTTTAGTAAGGACCTGAGGTTCTTTGGTAGCACTTTGATATCCTGCTCGAATTCAATATGTGAAATGGAGGAGTCGCTCTGTGACTTGGAGCACAGCATAGTCTTTGAAGTCTGATCCAATTTTTGCTGCTTACCATTTGATGTTGAAAGGATGAAATGGAGAAAATGTACAGTTTTTGCCAGTAACTCTGCTGAGCATATGTAAGATTAAAAAAACAAAATCCCTTGGATGATGTACTTAGAAATGTTAAGCAGATTAATACCTTCCTATAGCTTTTTTTTCTAAAGATACAAATTAACTATGAGAGAAAATCAGCATACAGTGCATGCTATGATTAACTGCATGAGGAAAGGGGATAAATAAGTTAAACGGAAAAGGTAAATAAATGTTTGTGACACAGGCACTAAGTCGGTGTTGCTGAAAGCCACAAGAATCTTGTGTAACTTTAATCTAGCATTGGATATTTCGCAGAGTTGTAGAAAACGTGCAGTTGCTCTCTGTGCGATCACAACTAAACATTATTGTGGCAGAGTGTAATCAGTACACCAGTTAGGTTTCTAAAACAATATTCTTTATTCCAGAAGGATTTGGATGAGATTCCTGCTTCTCCGTTTATTCTAAAACATCCGTTTGAAATGAATGATGCACGGTCCATTAGCCAATCCCAGTCAGTTGCAGACCGTCAGTTACCAAGTCCCTTGAGACCCCATAAGAAAGAAGGTAAGAAATATATTAAAGTGACAGAGATCTTTCGTTTACTATTTATTAGCTACTTGTTGTCAGCATGTAACTTGCTTTATACACTGATGTGCTCTTTTAAAAATCCCTTGGAAGGCAGGAAACATGTGGGAACTTTATTCCACATATTTTCAACATGAAAATATAAAAAAGCCCCTGAGTACCTAAGTACAGAGGCAGAAGTACAGAGATGTTTAGAATAAATTTTCTATTAAAAACATGATTAATAATCTTGAAATATCTTTTTAATGAAATCAAATTGGCTTTCAAGAGCTTTAGCTTTCCTTTGCCTTCCAGCCTCAAAAGTGCAAGTCAGTCATGAAGCCCTCACATTTGGCAGAATAAAGGCAACTTGTTTGTTTACACTCACAGAGATTCAGGCTGCAACACAGGAAAGACTGCAGTAACATTAAAATCTATGCAATGTTTTTTATTCTGTTTGCTGATAAGCTGTTTTTGCCATGGTCAAGTATTAGCTTAAAACAAGCAAAGCATTATGAAATAAGTTTGTTTCTTTTGCATTTTATCTGATTTATCTTTCATTATTCCAGGAAATCATTACCTATCAAAATATTTTTCTCCTTTATTGTAATTATTCTGTGCTTGAAAATCCCTGAATATAAACTTCCATACTGAATTATAAAATACCTTCCACAGCTGAAGGTGAAGTAGGCTGATAATGTGATACCTATAATTAGAGCCAAAATATGAAAGGTAATACACTAATTTCCAGGTTATTCCTGAAAATGAGATGTTTATAACTTTGTGTCATACATTACCATTTCTACTTATATATTTAATGGGACACCTCTGGTCTTGTAAGACGACAATTCTTTATCTAAATACTTGAGCCCTAATCCTGCAATTTCCGTGCTTAAACTTCACAGAGAGTTCATTTAAACAATTTACGATGTAACATTAAGAAGACAGGTATATGTAGGAGCAGATCTTTCTGTTACGGGAAATAATGCAAATTCAATGTTTTCAAACTTTTATACAGGCATAACGTGTTTTCCAGGCTAAAGACAGAACCATATGTAAACACAACAGGTTGAGAAATCCATTGTACTCTCCATTATACTCTCTTGTACGCATGTACCTTACTCTTTTAAATTAATACTTGTTAAACAATAAACCTGTCAAATGAAAATATCTTCATTGCAGCAAACCCTCTTGAGGAAGGCAGTCGGCCCAAATCTGTCATCCTTACTCTTGCTGGATGTTGCATGTTACCCTGCAACTAGTTTTCTTGAAATCAGTGACATCAGATCTGGAGTAAAGTACTTAAGAGAGGGTGAAATTGGCAGAGTTGCACGCTTAGCAAGCATGTGATTCAGGACCATTAACCAGTAGTTCAAGGAGACTTCAAAACTGTGATGTGATAGAAGAATACCAATTAAAGAAGAGATGAATGCAACAGTGACCTGAGCTATTTTAAGAAACATATAGATGTTAAAAAATAAGGATGCACACACAAAACAGTAAGAAATTTCTCAGTAAAGCATGACGATACTCAGATAGGTGATCATAGAAAGCATGCTCCGATGAGCAACTGTTAAGGAAGTAAACCTGCTGAAGAATAACAGCTTCCTTGGGTGCTTTTAAAAGCACAGCTTGCACTAAGAAATTTAGATGCTTTCACGTCCTGCTGCATCTCTCTCCTTTCTTACTGTACAAGGTGTATTTTTAAGCACAGAATTTTGTTAGACCTATTATGAAAACCGAGTGAAATAGCAAGTATCAAACTTTACCTTTGGAATAAGAACAGTGTAAAAGACATGTTTTTTATAATGTAGGACTATACTATGTAAGCTGTTATTCACAAAAAAAGCTGCCCACTAGGTGGTCCAAAGAATACAGGGACTGTTATTTTTCATAATGAAACATTACTCTGCGATGTTGTGCATTGATTTTGAATTCTCTTTAAGGTGGACCTAGTCCATCAGCCTAGTGGTATTGCTGTGGACCTAGAATGCAGAGACCAGCAGGGAGAGGAGTGTGATAGGGTTCAGCACTGATCTGTGATCCAGTTTTGGAGCAACTGATGTTTGCTGAAGGAGGGACTCTTTGCCTCCCAAAGTGGAGGACAGGCTGCTCGTTTGCCTTGAGGTCCCGGTAGGGTGGGGCTTACAGTTCTAGCCCAGTTGAGGGGGAACAGAACACAAAAGGGAGAAAATGACTGATGCGATTTTGGACACTTTTGTGAACATGTATTGGTGTATTTATAATGCAGACTGGTCAGTCACATGTTATTATCCAGCAACTTAATAGTTCAGGCTGCCTGCTCACGCTACTAGAAAGGTAAAGGAAAAACGGAGCGGGAAATTTTGCACAAAGCTCCTGCAAAGTCTGTACTCAGGTGCAGAACCGAAAGGCTCCTGTTCACGTCAGCAGGTTTTAGACTGGTTCATAAAAAGACTGAGAAGTATGGCCAGACTGCATGCACTGCGCTTAAGTGCATACATGTGCTATGGTGGCATGAACTTTACGGGACTGGCTCTACACTGCCCAGGATTTCCCGTTGGCACTGCGAGAGTGCAAGGGAAGGGCTAGTAGGAAAGCCGGGGATCGCTTCCAGTGCTTCCTGTGTGACACGCTCTGCTTGATATTCTTTACTGTTAGGATGGAGAAGAGAGTCCAGTCAGTATTAAGCATTAAGCCAGAAGTGAATCATTTTAGTTGCAAGGTAAGACTGAAGGAACCAAAATAGCGTAAACATAATCCCCAGAGGCCAAACCGTGGTATTCCCTTAGGAGAAATAGTGAAAATGTTTGAAATGATTAATGAGTGTCTCCCAGGAATTATCTAATGTAACTTTGGCTCAAAGTATATATAACTGAAATGTTCCTAGACAGAAATATGTTTTAAAAAAGGAAAGCTGATAGTATCTGTGCCTTGGCCAGAGAATGACATAGCTCTTAATGCTAACACAAGACAATTCAAAAAAGCCAAATGTAAGAGAAGAGTCTCTGAACATGAATGTCCTCTTGTAGGAGAACATGTGTAATTTATGCCCTGCACCTCACATGATAATGAAACTTAGTGAGAGGCAGAGACATTTGTCGGGGTTCTGGGATATTCTGAATTATGAAATCTGCGATGTCTTAAGCCACATTTTGAAACTGAGGTAGTGAAACTTGCACTGTAGTTATAAAAGTCAAAATTTGCAATATGGCCTTTGATTTTAGATTCCTTAATCTTTCATATTCTTAAAACTAATGGAAATTAGGGCTGAGTGTGCTTCAAGTTGGACTCCCGCTAGTCAGTGGCCTATTCTGAATATTTTCCTCGTGGTATTTATTTTTATTGTCTTGTCACTCTTTGTTTCCCCCTATTTCTTTCTGGTAAACCGAACATCATATGTGATTTGGTTGAAAGTAGCTGAGTTGGGTTTGGAAAACATATGAAGGTAATCATTGTTTGTTGTACTGTTGGAGGACAAGTATATAATGAAAGGTGTTAAGTTATTGCTTGGCAGCGAAGAAGGCAGGTGCTGTCCATCTCAGGCAGTACTGTAGACAGTATGGTAAGGGGCATTGTGGGCGTGGGAGACATTGTTCCCAAAACATTGTACACAAAAAGTTATTTAGTAGCTGTCGTCATACCGATGATGCTTATAGGTTCATCACCCTAAATAGGAAACTTAATAAGAAGTTCATTAGTTGTTAGAACTTAACTCCAGTTTTAAAGATAGTGATACAACTTTCATTCTCTCATGAGCACAGTTTTGTTGAAGCTTCATCCGTGAAGCATTTTCAGAAAATACCCCCTGCTTCATCTTGTTTGCCTGAATTGTTTTCCTGTGTATTGTACCCGTAAAGAATATGAAGAGACAAATAAGTCTGGGGAGCTGGCAGGAGTCTTTGAAATAGATAAAGTTTTTTTCCTTTGAAAGTCCTTTGCTGCTTTCCTTAATTTAAAATGAGTTGTCGAAACTCAGAATGCCTGATTTTCTCTTGGTGTATAAACACAAATCTTGATTTATTCTGATAGCAGACAGACCCACTGGAGAGAAAATATAATCTTTACTTATTGGGCATGATCAGATTCCCAAAAGCAAATAGAATTATGTTACTAGATCCTGCAAATTCTTTTTTGAAAGCACACAATTTCTCCTAAGCAGAGTCCAAAAGACGGGAGCACAAAAAGTCCTGTCACCCTTCAGTTGTTGAAATGAAGGAGACCATCTGCAGCATTTTCTAGGACATTTTATGGGCATTATAAGCCAAAACAGGTTTGGATGAATTACAATGCTGTATGTAAACAAATACTGTTCAGTTTTGCCGCCTTTTATTCAAGTAACTTTAAAAAAAATGTGAGAAGTAAACTATCTCAAGGTATGTTCTTGAACCGTGTATTTAGGTGTATGCAGTGAGAACAGCGATGTAAGTGAGAGGTGCAGTTAAGAGTAATGGAAAGATGAAAGTATAGTTTGGGTCAAAAACAAACAAGCAGACCTTCTGTAGCGCTGCTACTCGTAGGTAAGGCCTCAATCCTAAAGTTTTCCCAGATAGTTTAAAAGTGAGAAATGACTTGGCTTTAGCTAACATATTGTTAACTGCTCTGAGTAGAAAAGAACTGTCCTTTCAGTTATGTTGGCTGTTTCTGATTAGCTAGTAGAGTCCATGGTGTGGTTAACTAAAGTAGTCCTTGTCTTGACTGTGTGCTATCGTGCGCTCCCTCATGCTTGCGTAACGCACTTTAAGATCATAATCTTAGTGTGAGCAGTTGCAATAGCTAGTTGCATTTTTGCAGTAGTTTGTAAGAGGCACTGATGCAATTGTTTCAAGAGCTCTACTTTGCTGACACAGACAGTACGTTTCATAGAATTTAGCTGCATGCTTAGGATAGGTAAATGCTTTGCTGAATCAGTGTCTATGAAATCTTAAATGTGAAGAAACTGATTAAATTGGTCTTTAAGCTTTTTGCAAAGACCTTACTCAACATTGCTTACCACACTGATTTCAGATATTGTCTTTCTGAGAGGAGTATGGTAATGTTAAATTCTGGATCTAAATCTAAGCAGATTCCGCAAAAGGTAAAGGAAAATATATTTTCATGGAAAGCACTTTGAACATATTTATACTTAGAAAAATGACTTATGCAGCCAATTACAATATATTTGCATATTTTAAAAGTTGTAGCTTTTGGAAATTGTATGCAATAATATTCATTAACTTATAAACACTGATTCAGGTATTCATTCTTCAGTCTTCACAATCACAGCAAAACAGTGTACTCAAGTTATATAGATTATAAGCGCATGCACATCTTACTTGTATAGCTATGCCAGTACAGTGCTCAGAATGAATTACAAAATCTCTTTCAAGCCACAGAGAATATGCTTGGGCAATTAATCTTTGCTTTAGAGTAAAATTTTATTAGAACCAGATATTATTATCGAAAATAGTCTTTCAACTGCCTCAATCTCAGCCCTAGAGTGCAGTCTTGAATTCATGTCTTTCACTTGCAAGTCAAGAATGCTTAAATATAGGGAGCTGTCCTACTCTGCAGGGTAGATTAA
Organism: Struthio camelus; assembly: GCF_040807025.1. Lineage (NCBI taxonomy): Eukaryota > Metazoa > Chordata > Aves > Struthioniformes > Struthionidae > Struthio > Struthio camelus. Next base: position 23,339,508 of record NC_090947.1, on the reverse strand, counting down.
TATTGTAGGATAATTTTAACTCTGATCTCATTTAATTTCTGTTTATGCATTGTTTTAAAAAAGAAAACAGGTAGAGCATTAGTAGCTTGGTAGTCATCAATAACTTGGTAAAGGCACTCTTCTATCCTTTGATTTGCAGAAAGTCAATATCTCAGCATGACTTTAATAGGAATTATGGTAAGGAATAGGCAGTATCTCACATAAGATGTAGTGTCAAGATCTGTATGTCTTGTAATCAAAGATGCCACTGCACTTTCTGCAAATGAGAGATCAATCCCAGGCCTTCAGCTGTTTCTCTGTGTAACCCAGCTTCTTGTATGATTCCACCATAGCAAACCTCCTTATTTAAATGAAAAATAAAATCGCTCTTATATAGTGTGTTATGAAATGTTGCCTGGAATTTTGGCTAGATGTCATTGGCAGATGAAATGATACTGACACATGGAGGCCATTAATTTTAGAAAGCTATCATTTAGGATTTTAAGTGAAAGAATTTATAGTCTATTTAGAATTATTTTTAGTTGTTTAATCAGGAGTTTCATTTCATTTTTAAGCCCCCCCATTGAGACTCATTTTATACTGAAGGAATGTAAATCATGAAAAGCTTGACTGTAGTCAGTAGAATCACTCTAGTGAGCAGAATTGGGTCTCTTCGTTATAATAAACTGACATGAAAAATTCCCTGCATATCTGGTGTTTGGTTTGGGTTTTTTCTTGTTTTTGGGGGTGGTTCTGAGTGTGTCACAATTGGGTAGGTCATTCTTTTGCTAATAAAATGCAAATAATAGCAAGATCATGGGACACTGAACATTACAGGCAACACTGGAAGGTCCAAGGTGTCATTATATAGCATGATCTGGTAGCACTGAGGATGCTGTAGCTATGTATCAGAAGAGGCCTGTAAGATCTCCACACCGTTCTGCTCTAGCGCTCTATGTAGAACGCTATTGGGGAGGAATTACTACTATTAGTCTTGTTCCAGTTGAAGCCTCAGGCAGCAGAGTTGTGGATGTGGTACGTTGTATAATGAATTTCCCTTGAAAGGATGCTGCCACAGTAGTGGTGTTCTGCTTTTGATCCAAAATCTGCCTGGGCATAAATAGGAGAAACAGTAACTTCTTTTTCTTTTTCCCTTAAAAGATTGAGTATTGCAGGATTACTGACCTCTTTAGTCCTTGGATAAATGCTGAGCTTTGGACATGGAAAACAGAAATGACACTTCCAAATCATTCATTTTGCCTCACAAATGAATGAGTAGAAACCAGAGGAAGGAGAAATGTACCCGGATGGTTTTTTAGGATATCCCTTGAGAAAATAAGCTGAAAACAGAACTATGTCTTAAAACAGTCATTATTGTTTCTATCACTATAAGAAATGGTAAATGCCCTTCCAGAGTTATGAGGCTGCATGTTTATGCAGATGAATTTTGTTGGTCCAAGTAAGCCATTATTGTGCAGTTCATTGCATGTGGTGAGACCTGCAGGAGGCCCCAGCAGGGACCATCACCTGCTCATCCCAGGAAAATCTTGAGTTTCATCTTTCTAAATTCCAGCTGGGCAGGAGCCTGTTGGGTTCACTGGCCACTGGGTTGAGAAACACAGCACCTCTGCTTCAGTATTTCAGTCCTTTAATGCGTAGTTCCAGTGTGGATGCAGAATATCTGTCTGCAAAACATAAATGAAGTCAGTTGAACTTCTCTTAGCCTTACGTAAAATTTTCAGCTGTGACTAGCACTGACGAGGTTTAAGTTCTGAACTGGTTCACTCATAAATGCTTTTTATTGAACTTTTTGCTTCTCTGTGATGGCATGATTTGCAGACTGCATTTTGCCAAAAGTAGCAGACTAACAAATCTGGAAAAGCAGGCAGGCTCTTCTTAAGTTTTTCTTTACCTCTCCGTTTCTTAATTTTTTTTTCCCCTCCAATAGACAAAGACACAAACAGTGACAAGTGATAAATACAGGCTTTGATTTGTTAAACACGTTAGCTCCATGTTTAGCCCTAGGCTGTGAATTTCATTATAGACTGGTTTACTTGTGGATTGGTTACTGTGATTATTTCCGATGCAAAAAGATTTTACCTGCCACCACAACTGCTTAGTGTCAAAGGTGTGAGAGAGAAAATAGGATGCAAGTAACCTGCACATACAAACTGCAAAAAGTTATCCAGAGACAGCTGCTCTTGTTGCTTGCTCTGTAATGTCGGAGTTCAGCTCATACTGGTTGTGTTGCATTAACAAGAGAATGCGTATGTCTCTCATTGAAATTTTGAAAGCTAATAGTAAGTAATATGAGAATCAAATTTAATAAAGTTGAATAACAAATATGTTACAGTGCTGTACCATAAAAAGGTAGGGGTTCAGTTTCTCCCCCTTACACATAATATCACCGTATTTCTGACCCAGGCTGCAGTTTACCTGCTTTTTCTGCCTTCAGTACGGCTTTGTCTAAGCGCTCTCTTTTTGCCATTTCTTTGTTGGTAGTTAAGCTTTTTATCATGCAGTACTTCCCTATTTTGTTATTAGTGCTTGAAATTTCTCTGAGTAGTCTCCAGCAGCTTTACTTATATTATTTAGCCACAGCTACTAGTGCTCTGAAACAGCAGCATGTCTCAGATGACTGTTCCAGTCAGGCAAATAGTGTACTTCCCTTTTTTTTTTTTGCGCTTCTATTTCTAAACGTTTTTCTAAAGCTTTGAATTAGTGTAAGAAGTATGAAGATTGTATTGTGTCTTTTCTCTGTTTAGTTACTTTATCTTTTAATCATCATTAGCATTATTTTCATATTATTTTATCCAGTTTGCAATTTGTATTGTGTTTTCTGATTGTTTTCATCAAGTCTACTAAATACAGAAATTCTGTATTTCTGCCACTAATTGACTTGAGCATACTTTTTCTTAAGTATTAGCGCAAAAGACTTAAGTGGCTGATTGATGCAAAAAATAACACTATCTTATCCAAATCAGATTTATTTGAGTAAGTACGGTAAATACAGAGCTTTGAGGATGCACACAAAGTTCTCTCTTAAGAGAGAGAGTAAGAATATTTTCATAAATTCTGTTTTGCAAAGAAAGAAACGTCAGACTTTTTAAACTCTTTCCCCGCCATCAGAAAACCAACGTCTTGATTTCAAATTGCTTTGTAAGAGAAGAAAGGTTAAGACAGTTCATCACTGGCTGATAGAGCTAAAATTTCATCTGATACCTGTTCATCTGTTACCAAATTATTTCTGGTTCTTCACTGATATTTAAAAACATGAATTCACTAGACCTGAACCCTCCACAATTAAACAGTAAAAGAGCAGTTTCAAATCTTTCTTTCTAGAATACACTGTGTGTTTTCCTGACTTGTTTACATTTTACAATTCTCCATGGATACTATTAAGAGAAAACAGAGTGGGAAAAGTAGTGATGTAATTAATGTGATGGTGACAGTGTGGAACATTAAATATAGGATAGCTCGGAAAATACTTCACTTTTTTTTTTCCCCGAATAATTTTTGTATTTCAAAATCTTCAATGCTTTGCATGTGTTCAGATTTTTTCTGCATTCTAGTCTGGGTAATTATTTGAGTGCATTGTGGTTAACTACTAAAAATCATATACAGCTGATTAGAAACACCAACCATAGTATATAATTTACACGGTCAGTCAGTATGAATGAATAAACTGCTGCTGACAAATAAAGGATAAATACTCAGGACAAAATATTTGCAGAAGCATGTGTGACTATCTAGAGACCGTAAGTTAGTACTTGATAGATAGGTATTCGATTCAGTAAATCATGAACTGACTGTGAAGTATTTGAGTGAAAGAAATTACCTTAGATGAGTTATTCATTCTGAATAAGTCACTCAACTGTGCTCATGACAATGACTGTGTTCCTTTACTGTCCATCATTACTTATCTTTGTGCCTCTAATCACTAAAAGCATTTTACATTTCAGTTCTCTCAGTTTACCCCAGTTGATTTTAATAGTTCTGCTGAATATAGTAATGGCAAATACTAGCTTGTAGCAGTGATTACTAGCTCGTAGAGCTCACTTCTGGCCCCAGGAAAGGATAATCTTTCTTGAGGATCTTCCTTGCATGTGGAGAGAATTGTTGGGTGCCAGTTGTGCTCATGTGTTGGCTGACATTGGCAGTACACCAGAAAAATAAGGCCACACTCTCACCTTTCCCCAAGGGGGAATAAGAGTATCAAAATCTCAAGAAGTATTGCTATTGCTGCCAGTATTGAAAGGAGAAGCTGCTTTCCTACGTGTGCTCAGTCAGGCAACAAGCATACCTTAGTCATAACACAATGTATATGAAAGAACAATTTTATGAATTCTAATATTTCTGTTTCTCTTCCTAAAAACCATTTTTGTACTAAAAATAGATCCTGCAAGTCGAATTCTTTGCCTTTAAGATCTATCCTGCTTGGTACACATCAGAGTATTTTGTGTAGAAGCGCAGGCAAGTGTGAGAGAGAAGGCAAGAAACACAATCTTGTAATTGTTGAGTAATGCCTCTCGCTTGCCCTGTTAGTCTGGCCTTGCCACCGGGCTACATCTGAAGGGCAGAGTGCAGAGTCGGCTAACTAGCCGAAAAGCGTCAAGAATAGCAAAGGAAGACTCAGACAAATATATATATGTCCTTCCCCATCTGACTCCCTTATGCTTTGTAAGGAAACTTACAGAATACGTGCGATTTCCTAGTGTTTGGGTTGGAGAGCCGTACCAGTGCTTTATCTTCAGTTGCAGTTAGCTGTTGTCTCTATAGACTAGGAAGTATGTCCCTTTAAGCACTGCGCTATCCATGTGGGGGGCACTTTGGTTCTCCGGCTGTGTCTTTGTGAATGCAACGCTATTCTGGGGACTCCCTCTCACCAGTCTACTTATGTTTGCCTCATGCGCGCGCCCAAAAGTCACGTTCAGAGTGACGAAAGAAATAGTGCGTTGTTCCAGCCTCTTTTTGTAGTACTGGAATTTGCAAACACCAAAAATACCTTCCAGCAAAGTAGCACAGTTGCTTTTTTTGCATTCTTTTAATGCTGTTCTTTGCTGCATATTCTTAGTTATGATAAAGAGTATAACTATCAAATGAATAGCAGTAAGCTATTAGGATTTGAAAGGCTTATTTGCCAAAAAAATGTTTGCTGCAGATCTGTGAAAAACTCTGTACTAATTTGAGTGGCAGCTCCCCTAATGTCCCGAAAGGACATAGATATAAGATTCCAGTTTGGGCTCATGCCTCATATTTTACTCAGCAGGCTTAGAGATAGGTGATATCAATGCCTTTCATTCATTGTTGTCCATGTGATTCCAATTAATTTTTAGTTCATAAGGTGTTACATTGGTAGTGATATTGCTCTTGAGGCAATCTCCGTATGAGGTTCTACCCCTTGCAATGGTATTCAAAACAGCTGGTAGGGAGAGTATATAGTATTGATTATCAGTTTTCCATCTACACTGTCAAGGCTCATGCTTTTTGCCTTTTGATCATTGATTTAGGGCCCAAGAAGAATGAATTCCTCACCTTCATATCCAAAGAAGCTTAACTTCTTTAGAAAAATCAAATCCTATGTGAGTAGACAGTGTATTTTTCCATTTGCGAACTGTAGTCTATTTTGAAACTTTCACAAGTAAGACATTCACCATCACAGACAGCCACTGGCAGAGATGTCTCAGGGCATGGCAAATGAAGCAGAATTTTCATTATAATATTTCACCCTCATAAGGAACTTGTGGCCTTCAAATTATACTCCAAAGAATACATACATGTTTGTACAATACAACACAAGATAATCATGCTGCATGATGAAGAAAATCAATCTTAGCTCACCAAACTCTCCCTCCTCTTCCCACTCACTCAATAAATGTGCAAAATCAGAAGAGCGGTAAGTATCAGTCACTTTGTAGCTTGAATTTTGCAGCTTGTTTGTAGAATTGTAGTGGTTTGTGGTGTGACTTGCAAGGGTGGCAAGTCACAAGACGTTGACTCCCTCAGCTTAATTCTAACTGCTTGTTTCCAAAGAAAAAACTTACCTAAGATTTATGTACCTATGAAAGTGTGGATAAAGAAGAAATAAGGTTATGCTGGAGATGTGTATCAGTAGGGCAAAGGACAACGCCTTTGAAAGGTAAAACCCTGCAGAAGTTCATGTATAGGGGAGAGGGGAGAGACAGATGGCCCTGAGAGAAAAACAAGCCAGAAGTGTATTAGGATCACCAAAGTGGAGAAACAAAAATACCATCCGTGCAGAGAAGCAGGACAAAGAAGGAAGAAAGAGGAACATGAGGCAAAAAGTGATGGGGGGGGGAAAAAAAGAGAGAATTTAGTCACTGGTTTCAATAATGGCAGAACAGTTGGTACATTAGCAGTGAAGTATATTACTGCTTTCTTGTAGCGCTGCCTTTGTCATATGCAGTTGCTGAAGTTTTCAGAGGAAGGTTTCCTTCTAGCTTTTGAGCATTTGAAAGGAGTTTATCACTGCATTGCTGTGGGAGAGGTATGCTTCATGCTCTGTTTTGAAACAGAAGAGTTTCTTGAAGGGTAATACTTACTAAATTATTTCCTTTGCAGTAGTGCCAATATCAATGCATCAGTATTTTGCAACATTTTACATCGTTATTTGCAACAGTTATTCACTGTGCTTAGGAAGTCTGTGTCTTTGAAAGGCTGGAGCGTTAATTGGTCCAAAATCTTTGAAGATAAAGAACAGACCAGATGAAATAAGACAGAGTTTCCCTTGTGGAAGACAACCTTTCCTTCAGTCACCCTTTTTTATTTCTTATTTATGAATTTTGGAGGCTATCCAACCCCCCCCCCTCGCCCCGAAAAGACAATGTATCCATACATAATGTCACGTCAACAGAAGAGAGAAGATAAAACACCAGACTCCAAACAGCACAGTCAGTTAAGCAGTTCACTGAGTTTTAGAACAACGTTCTGAAAGTTAACTGAGACGTGAGAAGTTAAGATTACCCCCACTGGACCTCTAGAACATGTATTCTTTTATACTGTCAATGTCTACAGTCCCATCCAGTACAGCCATACAAGTGTAATGCCGTCTACCTTTTGGAAGTTATAGTTCTTCAAAATGTTGATAATCTCAACAGCATTTAAATAAATCACTCTAAAGCTGCTAATGCAAGCTGGGTCAAATTCTGCCATAATTTTCTTCAGGAATTATATGAGATGTCATTGAGAAGTTAAACACAAAAGAGTCAAGCTTAGCTTTCAGGCAGTTTTAGTTTCTGAAAATTTCTTCAGTCCTTTTCTGCAGTTTTATTTTTTTTCCTCTGTTTTCATCCATCCTCTCTTTCAAGGTTGAACCTAAACAAGATCTTAACATTTTGTAATTTAGGGGTGTTCAGAGTCAGGCCTGGATTCATTAACCTGGGAGTGTTTCTAAGCCCCAGGTTTCCAACACATTTCAAAATGTATTGGATTTTAGTAAGAATTCCGAGTCAAGTTCACACTCTTCTAAAGCTTCTTGTTGCATCTAGTTCTCTCTTCACAAAATCCTAGGATTATGCGAGGTCATCAGTACCAGAACAAAATGTGGCTATGCTTTCTGGACATGAACCTTAAAAAAAAAAAAAAAGAAACTCTTTCTACCAGAATTGATAGTTGCTTTGAAGAACCAGGGCCAGATTTACTTTTCCAGTTGGCAGACAATTCAAGATCAGTACTTGAGGTCAATCAGTGGGTTATCAAGATCTGAGCTGTTGCAAGTACAGTGCTTTTATCCCTTGTTGATGAAAGAGAAAGTGTGTCCCAGATTTGTCTCTGGTTAGTGCCTGCAGCTAATGAAGAAATAACATGAGAAGCCTTTGGAAAGAGCCATACTTTTATGTTCTTTCCTATGCCCCTGTAAATTTATTTTTAAAAAGTGGCAGACAGCTAACATGCATATTCCCTCAATATTATCAAGTAAATCCTCCCTGGAAATCTTTGTCAGCAGTAGGAAGGTCATTAGCTGCCTTTGGATTTGCAGTTCCACTGAACTGTCGTCAGAAAAATTAGCCACTCCTTCCCACATCTGTTCCCTACAGCCCTCTGAAGGTGTGCAGAGTGCTCGTACGCTTTCTCTTTGAGAGAATGTCGAAACCCAGACCAGCACACATGATTAAAGAAGTGACAAGAAGGGTAAAATTGAACCAAGAAGGCTTGAAGCATGGAAATATGAAGCATGGAAATAGAAGCATGAAGGCTTCTAGCATGGAAATACTGAATGTATGCTGAAGAGTAAAGATATGTAAATTTGATTGGACTGGCAGTATCTTCCACTAGCAAAGTAATAAATAAACGTTGCAGGACACATTTTCAATAGCGCTCAGGGTCAGCTTATTAAAGAGTTTCCAAAAGTACTTTTTGGAAACAAAATAGAAGTACAGTTTCCCAAGCACTCAGTAACTTCCTAAATGATCATTAATCCCTGGTCAGTTTTTCAAAATTTGCTTTGGAAACTTGACTACTGAGTTGGATGCTTGAAAGGTTGCTGAGTTCTTCCAAAAATTGTCACTTATACATATCTACAGGAAAGCAGAATCTAACTGTAATAAAAGTTGTATCCACCTTTGTTTGCAAGCTGACTGGAAGATCCAGGCACCAGTCAAGTTCAGTTGGTACAGGACAAATGCCTCTTGCAATCTCTGAAAAGGAATAGCAGGGGAAGGTGTTCCCATATCTACAGAGTTTTCCTACATCAGTGACTGAATCTGGGAAAAAGGAGAGGATACTGAGGAAGAGATTTCTTTCTCTTGTACTGCAGCCTTTTATCCCTTTGGCTTTTGTTCAGGTTTGTACTACCCTGCCTTAGAATGTTTCCTATCCCAGGAGAAGTGGGAACAAAGACACAGAGCTGGCTCTGCGTGCACCAAAAAGGCCTTCCATGCTGGGGATGTTCTCTGAAGAGGCCTCAGGGCAACTGTAAATTAAGCCTGTTATGCTGAACTTCATCATCCATCCTCATCCTGCACCATGAATAAGCATGGCTGGTCTGTAAATCTAGCCCATTGTATCTGGATTACATTAGTTAGACTAATGCTTCGGTTTTTGTTTGGCTTTATTCATACCAACATGAGAACATTGAGTAAGAACAGCAAATCAGAAACAAAAAACACCATTTAAAAATACTGCTCCCACAGACTGGAGCCCCAAGTGTGTTTTCTATAAACAATTAGAATAAATGTAGCTGGATTTTTGACCAGATTCTTTCCCCTGAAGGACCTTTTGAAACAAAAACAAACTGAGCAATACAAGTTTTGGTGGGATGGACCTATGCCTATTTTCATGTAAACTGATGACAAAACTCAGAGCAGGAAGGCAGCAACATGCTGGAATCTGGGGTACATTGTGTTCTGTGTGTCCCAAGCAGACTTGCCAAAAGCGATCTAGAACTGAAGCAAGGCCCCCTTTTTACTAGGACACAGGAAAAGAAGTCATCGCTAATCTAAAGCAGTTCAGCCAATAGACTTGGTCAAATCATTATCCTGATTGTGGCTGATAACTCATGTCAATGTGCAGTCCATGTCGCTGAGTCAGGAGGGCAGGACGTTTTGAGAACTGTCCTTTCTTTTGTGTAGCCCATGGAAGTAGTCCATATTCTACAGTACCCTTTACCTCCTTCACTGTGGGTTTATAGCAGCACAGAAGAGATATGGAGGTGTTTAGCTTCAGCTCTCAACTACCAGGAGCACTGACCAGCTAAAGTAGTCTGGAATAAATTATATCTCACCCAAGTGTTCAGCACGCCTCCACCGTCACACAGAGCCTACAGAGCTTAGCTGCTGCTTGTGAAGGTGCTTGCAAAGCTTTTTTTTGAGTGGGAAGATCCAAAATTATTTTCATGTCAACGTGTCATGGGATTGCAGGGAGGGAGACTGGACTTTTCCAGATCCCACTGTTGAAAATGATTGAAGGTAAGGCAAAGTTTTGCTCACGATAGCTGCATGAATTTAATTTAATGGGGTCACTGTTGTGAAACACTGTGAGGCGGTTTCTGTAGGTGCTCTGTCATTCAGTAGAGTAAGTCACCTGAAGCACAACTGAAAGTGAACTTGAGTCCTGCTGTAGAGCATTATGCTTAAGCTTCAGGAAGGGAAACTGGGTAAAAGTGATGCAGATTGTTGAGAGTATTGCTTTTCAGGCTTTTTATTTAGCCTCGTATTTGAAAGCTATTCCTTTATTTCTAAACCTTCACATTTGCATCTCTTTGATATGAAGTACTTGTGAACTAACTAGAGAACAGAGCTGTGAGTTCAGAAGCCAGGAGATCCTTGATTTATTAACGCAGTTTCACAAGCTTATTTGCAACATCTCCTCCTACTGAATATAACAAATGCAGCAGTCAGAGGCAGAGGTTCATGATGAAGGGTCCAATCCTTCAAGCTGTACTAGTGATTTTTCACGCATCTTGTTAAAGTCTGTGGCACTCATTGCCTAAATAAGACTGTACAATGTAAAAGATGCAAATACTGATCCTAAGTGACTGCTTAAAATCAGAAGTTTAAGACACAAAAAATAAATTGGGTAGAACAGTATAGGCAAATGTATGGCTGTGAATAGACTTCCCTAAGAACTATTTGGCACATTTCGTGGTTAACACAAAGATAATATAATATCTGTATGGTGAAACAGTAATGAGCAATAATTGTGATGTAAGTACACAAAGCATTTAAGGTACAATAAGTAAGTGCTTATTTCTGCATTGTCCCGTATAGTGTCATTAAGACACTTAAAAGAGAAATTCGAATTACTTGTAAGACATTCTATCACCTAGTTATTCTAAACACAACTGTGGATGAACAATTAACTATTTAGATAAGTAATACTTTCCTAATGATGCCTTTGCAAATAGCTATTTATGGGTAAGCATTTTAATTTAATTGCAGAGGAATTTCAGAGTAATATTTGTAATGCTTATTAGAGTCCTGGAAGTCTAAGGGAACTCTCGAGTCTTCTTTTTGGTGTATGTAGCTGATTACAGCCTGCGGATTTCTGTGAAACAAATGTCTTTTTACTCTAGTGCTAGACAGGGGGCATCTGAAACAGAGCCTGCTTTAATTCAGCCGAGTTTGCAGTCTCCTCACTGGAGAAACTGCCATGCACAGAACCTGGCCAGTTAGGCTGTGTCTGCAGTTAGAAGGCTTTGAAAAATGTAACCGTACTGCAGATGTATGCCAGCAAACCTCCTTGCTGGAAAGGCATCCCATCACAATAAAGCAGTTTGCCAGATGGAATGAATTGTTCTGCTCAAAAGAATAGCAATACTTCTTCTAGCTGAGGGCTTATATCAACCCAGGTGATGGTAAGAAATAAATGCATTGATAGAATTTGCTGATGCAGACTAGGCCTTAAACAAAGTTATTGTTCAGAGTGAAGGCCAAATTTCCATTTCTTTTACTCATGAAACATTCACTGCCTTTTCTGGAAGCAAGCTATGGATCTTCTGCCTGATGTGCACCAGAGGAAGCCATCGTGTGTATAGCACCATTGTACCATAGGACTGATGAACTCAGGCTCAGGTTTGCATTTAGCATGAACCCTACCAAACGTGGCCTGCTGCAATCAAATTTAAGGAGGCATTTCCTTTTCTCTAGATGAGCATTTGGATAAAAACCAGTTTTCGCTCCTGTTGGTTCTTAAGATAAAAGCAAAGTAGAAAAACAGCAGGCTGCTAGCCTGTATTCGAAGCTTAGTCAAGACAATGGAGAAGGTTCCTGGGACTTCAGTGGATTTTAAATCAAATCGGAAAAGAATGAAAATAAAAAGAGAGACTAAATGGAGTCTGCAGTGCCCAGATTCCCTGAAAATGCCTTTCTGATAATGAAGAGAGAGATTTTTTTTTTTTTTTTACTGGAATATTAGTTTTACATGGCATTTCTCAGCATATTCAGATACCGTGAGCAGGCACAGTGCACATGCTCTGAGACGTGGGATATGGTTGCAGCTGCATACTCTCCTCCCTTCAGCTCCCAATTTGGCAGGAGCCAGCCCTGTTTTTCACAGTTGTATTTTCTTAATTTCTTCTGAAAACTCTCAGGCATGCACTTAAGCAGCATAATGTAGGTAGAGATTTAACAGGCCTAGCTACAAATGTGTTGTGTATTATAGGAAGATCAGACATAAAATGACTAGGACAGGCTTTTGTTTTCAGACTTGCACGTTCATGAACACTACCCAGCTGATGTGTTCATTCAATGCTAAATTCAAATCCTTCCCATCTCATTGGAGATTCCTTGCAGTGTGAACAAAGCTGTCCATCCTGTGCATCCTCTTTGCCTATTCTTTATATTGATGTGTCCCATAAGTTTCTCCTCTCCCTAAACTGAAATATATGCCCATGCAAATCTGTCACCTATCATCTGTCAAATCATGAGCAGGATATTATAGTGTTGGGAAAAAAACGACATGAATTAAGATAACGTTATCTTCTGTAAACATGAAAACAAATCACAGTTTTTTTGATGTCTGAGGTTAAAGGTAAATTTAGAAAAAGTATAGTATTCTACTAAGGTGTTGCATCTGGAATTAATTCAATCTGTGAAAACACTCTTCTTCCAGAAATGAACTGACTTGATCCTTTTTAAATGTTTGTTCCGTAGTGGTCTTTGGATACTTCTAAACCATTTTTAGGTGCATCGGAATCTAAAGGACTGGTTTTTTATTTGTTCACTGCTTCATTTGTCTAGATTGATCAGTTTAATATCTGATTTTTCAAGATTTCCTCACAATTCTGGAATTTCAGCAATGCAGATATTTTCCTATTGCCCAAGGCAATAATGGATGTGGTGTGCAAACACTGCTTTACAGAGGGTGTCTGTCTGCTGATTTACATATTTTAAAAGTATTAAGATCAAAAGTAATGAGAATTTAATCCATATGGCATGTAAAAGATAAATAGGAATATTAATACTGTATCAAATACTAATTAAAGGAAACACCAGTCCTATTTTTAAAATCTTGCATGCAGATGAAAAAGAAGTCATTGCAAAGTTAGGATCTGATTCTCAAAAGAAATTAAGAATTAACAATTTTCAACCACAGATTCTAAATATGAGCCTGTGAGTTCGTATCGTAGGCCAAATTCTGGTCTCGGTATTTTGCAATATCACTGCAATACCACTTTCTGTCGAAACATCTGAGATCACTCTAAAATTAAAAACTTCTTACTACTGGCTTTTAAGATGGAGATGCCCCTTTATTAGCTAAGAAATTGGATACAGATGGTTTGCAACTCCCCTAAGTTTATGTGCCTATAGCAGTGCGCAGCCCTGAAATATGCTCATTCATGGGAATCCTGATGGATTTTGATCAACCCATATTTTCAACAGTGGGTGAAAAATGTCACTTTCTGCTTCATGGAAAACTTCTTCCCTGGACAGGAGTAGTCATGATTTTGCCAAGACTCTGAGCTAGTCTAGATTTCTGTAATTCACTGTTCTGGAATCCAAAGGTGAAAGTACCTTGTGATGTGCGTTACCCGCAGCGTAGCAAATACTCTCCAACTGGCTCCAGACAAACTGGAACTAGAAGCTGTAGTGTGGTGCTAGCCAGTGCTAGCACACTTCCAGCAGGCAAATTAGCCTGACAAGACATATGAGATGCCTTTAGTGTATCATGATTGCTGAGGCTGTAGACCTTAGATTCTCCCCTGAGTCTTTATCATAAATATTAAAGGGTAGTGTATACTATTAGCAGAGGAGGAGTGAGCTTGCAGTGAAAAGTTACCTTTGAAAGAGGAAAAAAATAAACAGCTTAAAACAAGTTTTGCTAGCATTGCAGGGTCTTGCAAGTGAGAGAATAAGCTGTATGGTACACTGGAGCAGGCTGAAGAAAGACTTGAGAATATCAGAAGGAATTATTTTCCTTCATTTGTGCCTAAAAGGGTGCATATACACCAAAACTGCCTTGAGACACAGTGGAGCCTGCCAGAACAGGGAGGAAAGTCTAAAATGTTATTCTTTGCTCACAGTTTTGCAAACTACTCCAACTGTTATTCTTCATGTAGGTCTGCGGTTCTTACCTCTTTCTGTGGAAACTACAGCAAGTAGTCACCACCATACAGCAAGTCTTGTACTCTGCACATTTAGAAAATGGACTCTGATCTGTGCTCTACAGTGGACTCTCTTCCCGGTTAAGGTGGTAGTGCAATTCCATAAAATAATCTGAAGACTGAATAAGCCTCCGGGGTTGCTGCTATGTTCTTCTCTGCCAGATCAGAGTGGTCAGGACAAGGTTGTTCTGTTAGTGCATCAACAAATCACAGTTCTGCAGCCTTCCATCCATTTTTATAGTGCTACTCCATTCTAGGGCAAATGGTGCAGTGGTCCGTCAAACCAGTACCAGTCTTTCCGCACATACAAGTTATCCAGGTACTGCCCTTTTAATGCAAGAGGAAATTTGATATAAGAGGGAAAGGGCAATCACTTGAGAAAAAATGTGAATGAGATTTCTGTAAAAACTTTCCAGCTGCATGTAAAGACAATTTAGCTGATCAGCCGAATGATGAGTGGGGATCTCCATCTGCTTCTTGTCCTCTTCCAGGAAATACTAGGTACATGCAGTAACTGCAGACTGTGCCCCTTCTTTACGGTCAGTGTAAGGATGATTTCACACAAGGACCACCCCTAGTCCATCTAGAGGAAGTTGAGCTTTGTCCTGGGTGAGTTGATGCTTTTTTTCCAATCATCCTTTTAAATATCTGGCTAGTGTGCATTGGCTCTGCGCTTTTTGTTGGGAACTGCCTCCCTGAGAAGGAAGGATGTGGTTACAGTCACCAAAGTTGTTCCATGGACTGCTGAGTAGCTGCAGGGCCTTGTATGCCACGCATGTTTGTTACGACTCCCTTTCCTGCAGAACAGGCCAGGTAGTGTTTGATAGTTCTGTGTATTTTGTAAAAGACCCTTTAAATAATAAAAGAGAATTTCATTTTCCAGCTGGAAAATTAAAACGTAGCAGCATTTCATTAAATCCTTCATCTAGTCTTGAAGCAATTTTGAAACGTTAACTGAAAAAAATCTATCTGCCTTGAAGCATTTTCACATCAAACATTCCATGAAAATATTTTCCTCGAACTCTTAAGTATATCCAAATATTAAACAAGGAGAGACATGGCTTTTCCAAGTGTTGGTGATGGTCTAAAGCAGCTAATGTCAAGTTCAGATTTTTTTTAAAAAACAAAGAAGTGATGCAAGCATTAGAGCTGGGCAGAGACTGTGAGGCGTCACTCTTATCATCAGCATAGACTGACACACTGCTGATGGTGATTCATGTTCTGATAGAAGTGTCATAGGCACCAAACAAGCAGAGATGGTCCCCGTCCCTAAGTATTTTGACCTTTGGGGACAAGATGCAAAGAGACAGAGGTGGATTAACTAACAGAATGAGTAGTTTTGGAGATAAATGTACAGGAGTTAGCATTCCTTCCCTAGGCATACTGTTCCCTCTGCAGCCACATCTTGATTTAGCTTTTGAAATGATTTCTAATAGCCATGGAAGAGCCTTCGTTGCCCTTGTCAGAGGTGGGGAAGGGCAGAGTGGTGACTGATTGTATTTATTCGGAACAGGGGTAATCATCTCTCCCCTTCACGATAGGAGGATTTCACAAAGAGGGAGGTTTTTTCATTCCTGTAGTTTAGGGTGTATGGTACCTGTGTAGATGTGTTTAGGTTATAGTGTTGACTCTGTCTCAACTATTAGGACCCAGCTTGGGTTAGCACTAAGGTTAGCTTAGTGCCTTCCAGGAGCTTAAAGGGCAAAAGTTTATTCTGGACGTTTATTGTGATTCTGGGCCCAAATGCTTTCTTTGCAGCCAGTCTTTTGTAGTTTTTGTCTGGATAACTCTCGTCCCTGTGCCCCGGATGAAGAAGCTCATGCACATACTTCTTAATCTCTCTTATGGGCTTGAAAGATGTCTGCTGCTTTTATTGGAGGGATCAGAGATCTGAAGCCCCCATCCCCATCATATCCAACTCAAAGTTTATGACATTTGCACAAATGACTATCTTCCAGGAAAAAAAAAAGCTTTCTGGTGAGCTTCCCCTGCCCAAAGTTGAACCCAAATGAGTAGAGCTGGGTTGAGTAGATGCTCATTCTGGACCTACACACCGCAGTTGTGGTTGTCTTTCCTCAGAGTTTCCGGCTTAGACGTGAGATGAGACGTCTCTTTTCTGTCGGTCTCCCAACAACTCCTACTCCATCCAAAGAGGCATCTCTTTGTAGCAGAAATTCCTTCTGGAAGCCTGGGTTGGGCAGCACCTGAAGTTTAGAGGTCTGTATGCTAGGCTCCTGTATTTGCTGTATATCATCTTCCTTAGGTCAGCACCCAGGAGCTGGGTCAGCTGGGTGGCTAAGGTGGCGGAGCAGAATCTGAGAATCAACTCAGGTAATACCCAGGAACAAGAACTCATTCACTGAGCTACTAGATTTGGGACAAAGGATATTCTGCCTTTATTCCCGTTTCATAGCAGGATTTCTGCTGTATGAACTTTTTTAGGGAGTTGATTTTCTTATTCCCTGTCTGCTACATTATTGTATCTTTCTCTGATACCAGTCACGAACATACCTTTTGAATCCCCTCCCTGTTGGTGGAATTCAGCTGAGCTAAGAATCTAGACATCATCTGGCAGACCATTTTGCAATGAGGGTGTCAATTACTGCAGTTTTATTCCCTCAGTACTCACAGATAATTCCTATTATTATCAACAAATCTAGGTAAAACATAAAATCATCATTATTATTTTATTCTGGATTTTATTTCATCCAGTTCAGCTTCCTGACCTAGTTCAAACTGAAGGAGGAGAATTAGCGGCAGACAGCATGAACTGCTGAAGTTGGCTGAATGTGTAAAGGTGGTCTTAGTGGGCTGTAGCGATTTCTATTAACAAAATGCAAAGGTGGCTCTTCCTAACAGGCACGCTGGTGAGGGCATGGTATTTAACACAAATTTAAAAACATATAAATGTGCATTCAAATATATAACTTTCTAGTAACATATAATTTCAGAACTATTCATATACAAATAAATTAGACCAATGAATACAGTTAACTCCTGGCTCCTGAAGCAGACTAAACAAGATGGCAAGCAAGCAAATTCAAAGATAGCAGCTTAACCGACCTATAAAATGGCCACTGAGCTGCACTGTAATGACAAGGCAGAGCTGCAAACAGTAGTGATGTCTTCTTTGGAGTGCCTGAAATTTGGAGCATCCTGCCAATAAAGATTGTGAGAATAAAGATTGTGAGAGAAGCTTCCCTTTCATGTGTGAACAGATTTGTAGTGGAATGTTAGCTTCATAAGGGTTAGAGCTGAAAACTACCAGTGAAAATCTTAACTAACAGGACAAGGCAGCCTGGCTTTCCAGAGCTCTGGCGGAGTCAACAGGACTGTGACCATTTTGGTATCTCCAGCAATTTGTTAACTTAGGGAGATGGCCACTTAGCTTATGCCTTGAGCTGATTCTATGAGCAGTGCAGCCATCCAAAAGGTGACACGTTTGCAGTAGTAATTTAATAATACATCACAGCTGAGTTCAGAGCATTCAGAGATGAGGCACTTTCATTGCTGGATGGATGTTTGGTCACCTGTGCTCAGCACACTTATAAAATCTGCACTGTAGGAGCATAAAAGCTGCTGCTAGATTTTACAGGCCATTTCCTCTCCCAATCCCTCATCCAGGGATTGATGAACTCCACAAGAGCAGGAATTACGAGAATGGAAAACATGTATCTCACAAGCCTAAGGGCTGTAAAGGCATCACCTGAAGGTGCCGTAGAACATAACTGTCCTGGAGCCCAGGGCATGCCTTATAGGCACCACCTTGCAGCTTTCTATGTGCAAAACCTTTAAAGCAACTACAGCTATTCTATTGTCATACTGTGGTTTAGAAAGCCAAGCATGTGCCCTCTGCACCAGGGGCACCTTGCAGCGAAAACGCCCCCCCCGGCAGACAGGACCAGGGAGAAGAGGTGAGGATGAGCTATGAATCATCAGTTATAAATATCCACAAAAGGATGGAAAGAAACTACCCGTGCTGCTCCAATCAAGGGGTAATGGAAGCTGCAGAGAAGCTGCTTTACAGCCCTGTGGCCTGTCTGTGTATGGAGGGCAGGTTTTATTCTCTCCTTCAGTCCTCACAGGCAAAGCCCAGCTACTTGGAATTTGCTCAGGATAAGGGTGAATTTTACCCTGAAGGAGTTAGGAAGCAGTATAGATTCAGCATATGGGACCATATGTCATTGTATTGTTTACAAATGTTTCTTTTTGAGCTTTTTCCCTCCATTGCGGACAGCTTATTTCACCACACATTGTTTAGAGAAGAAGGGAGTTTTGTATTCCCATTCCTTTCATTAAGCCACTATTAAAGCTATATCAATTTCATAATATTCTTTGGCAACATTATTTCATCCTTTGTTTCAAACATGCACACCATAAGTGTGGTTTGAGGCAAGTGCTTTGAATGTATTGTTCAGGCACTGTCAAAGTCGATGGCAGAAATGGGAATACAAGCAGAGATGATCCTAATCCATCCCTAACCCAAAATACTCTGCTTAGTTATAAGACTGTTCACAACCAAACCAAGTATTTTGCTGAGCCTTGATAGAAAGAAGCCAGCACTGATGTTTGGATGCGAGTCTAATTATAAAATTGGGAACGAGTGGATTCCGTCCTCTCTGTTCTATTCAGATCAGTATCCTCATGTGAGGTGATTAGAGCTGTTCTGTATCTCCCTCTTCTGCTGTGATTTTCTACTCCAACCCTGGAGAAGTGCACTGGTGTCCAGTGACATCTGTTCTAAATCACGCTTTGGAAAAAATGTAAATACAGAAAACTTGAGGTCAGGCCCAGATGAAGCACTGGGCTAGCTCCCAAGGCCCCCCTCCATCTGGGATTGTTTGATGTAGGGGGGCCTTCTGCAATCAGAGCCATCAGTGAGGGTGGCAAAAAGACCCTTGAGTTGGGGCTTTCCACAGCTTCATTAAGAGGCATTGTAAGTATTAAAGTCTCCTGCTGAGCTCCCTGTCTGCAGAATCTGTGGCTGGGTCAGGCCAGCCATCTCTTTTCCTTATGGCTCCTCTGAAAACAGGGTGTGGTGCGCTGGGGAGTACAGAGGCTTCATGCTGCCCAAAAGGCAGTGGAGGTGAGTCCTCCATGACCTTTAGAGTTGTGCTGGGATAGATGACTCCAACCACTCTCACGCTCCTCAGGTTTTTTATAATTGATTTTTATTTGCGTCTAATTTCAGTGGTGTCAGAGTGTCTCTGCTCCAAGCGCAGGCCTGTGTGGTGGTTCTTCTGTATCTGAATCATCTGCCAGATTTGACTCAATCAAAATTTCACTGCGCAGTGATACAGTCATGTAGGACTAGTTGAAGGCTAAAACAACGCTGCAGGAACAAGTGCTAAAGGCCACGTTTGTGAAGGAGTTGAAGTGCCTCCACTGGTGTGTAGAAAGCATCTACTGGTGTGTTCAACAATTGGCTTCAACAGGCCTTAGATTCACAGGCACATTAGAAAATCCCCCTAGGTGTACAACAGATAGATCTTTAGTTTCTATAAGCTTGGTAAAGCTGGTGCTTTGTTTTCACACACTCTAGAGCCTAAGATCTTTTGGCGCTGTTCTGAGCATTATTGTTTCTCTAAGACCAATAACCATGAAAATGAAGCTCTCTTGGAAAAGCAACTGGGAAGCAGAGACATCTTAAGTAGAAACCAGTTTTAAAATGTAGAGTTGGCATACATTTTACATTCTTATCGAGTGTGTATTTATCAATTAGTCAGCAGCCTTAGCCAGTGGCTTTAATGATCTTCATGTGATTTATGCATAGCTTTTATTAATTGTGCCAATAGGGATAAACGCAGGATACAAATAGATGCAGATGTCTCACTTCTTTCTCCTTTAAATAATACCATTTTTTGTCATTAAGCTACGTTATTTTTAACCACTCTGCACATTGGGAAGTGGTGTTTTCTTACCTTCCATGCTACTGTCCTTTTGAAGGTAAGGCTCAAAATTTTCACCTACCCATATTTCCACTGGCCTGGGCTATGCCCAAGGCAGATACAGAAGTTAGGAGAAGCAAGCATTTTTTCCTTCTCCCCTTTCTCCCCTCAGCAGAATGTACATGAAATAGTAAGTAGGCCGCAGAAACAGAGAGCAAGTGATTGACTGGAGATCGTGGTAATTTGAGCAGTCAAAGGAAAAGGGGACCAGCACCTGGCTTTCAGTCTCTGTATCAATGAATATTTAACTACTTTATGCAAAGTGGGCCACTTTCAACAAATGAGGCTGAGAAACCTATCTAAGAATATTTTCTAGTCCAGCAGTTAAGTTACTCTCCTGAGAAGCATGATGTTTGAGTTCAAGTCCCTCTACCAAGGCAGTTAAAGGAGGTGTTTGAAGCTACATCTTTCACAACCTGAGAACATGGCCTAATCACTGAGTTTTTGGATATCAGCGGTGGCAGCACTACCTCCTCTGTTTTGGGAAAGGAGTCCCCTTGTGACAAAATCAAAATGTTTTGTTTTTGAGATGCCAAAACGAATTGTTTCAACATCTCTGAAGTTTTTTCATGTTATTTCAGCTGAAACTATGAGCTAATATGACCTGAATTCACAAAAAAGTTTCTGTTGCCCTAAAATTCCACTTTTAGTGAAGAAATAATTTACGAAAAAAGAAACCTGGCTAGCTTCTAACTCAGCTGCAGTTACAGTTGTCTAGCCTTGACACTTTCTGAAGAAGGCCCGTTAGTGCCTGTGCATTGTCGTTCTCATTGGCACACTTCTCTTCCATGTAGATAAAGTCCGACTAGAAATCGCTACCATTTAGAAATAAGGGGGGGTGCGATTTGACTACCCAGAGCTGAAAGCAGACTTGAATTTTACCAATGTGACATGCTAATGGCTAAGAAGTAGAAACACTTTTCAGATATCTTTAATCATTTTCATCCATTAAACTTCATTTAGACATTATGCAACTAAGCACTAGGCTGTTTTTAAAGACAAAACCCCTTATGCACATTGGCAAGGCCAGTGCGATCATTTTATTGACTTTGAGCTCTACTTTAATAGTTTCTCATGTTCAAATGCCAGTAGTCTAGAAGAGACTTTTTGATACCATCCAAAAAGCTGAGACACTTCATTGTGATGTCATTGACTGTGGGTTTTTTTCATTTAGTATTGACAAAATCACAATTTTCTGATGGATACTAAATTAAACTGTCATAGTCCTAGACTTTACTACATTTTAGAAATAATGCTGGATGCCAGCTTGGTTACTATTGGCAGCAGCAGAGCATTTCTTATCCACAGGTTGCCATGAGCTATGCACAGTGGGTAAGAGTTATTAAGCTGTCTGGAAGGTGAGAACCGCTGTCACTTGTTACCCGTTCCGTGGTGTAATGAAAGCTGAACATGTCATGCAGAGTTAGTATACAGGTCTCTGTTTAAATATTAGTAACTACAAAAATACCTAAAGTTCTTTAAAAGGATAAAAGTCCTCTTGCAGGCAGAATTACTAGTTTTGTTCCTTTGGTTCTTACGTAAAGTACAAGCTTTTGCCTCCTCTTCGGTGATGTGATACAAGAGAGGACCCAGACCTATACTTACTTCTGACTATTTTCATCATCCATAAATCAAATCAGAAAAGGTAATCAGTTGTGCTCTCTCAGCTCCTTGGTCCTCTTGGCTCCTTGGCCCTCTTGGCTCCTTGGCTTCTCTCCTACCATGATGTTTCATTACAGGGATGGACTCTGATGGACTCAGCCTCCTTTCTGTGGGCTCAGATTCATAGCTAGTGCTTGGGACTTAAGTCTTTCTTGAGCAGTGGCACAAAGCTACTACTCTTTCTTGTGTAAGAGGGCCAATAAATCACACAGCTCTTCCTGATATGATTGGCTGTCTCTCTCCGTATGTGCCTTGAGCTCCAATGAAATAAGTAATGATAGCGTTTAAAATATCATCATTCGACGTCTGAATTTAACAATTCAGCAGAGGTGACTGGGAAATTAATTCCTCTCAAGGCGCATGTTGCAACTTCTTTGTACGTTCAAACTGATACCGTAGTCCTGGCTGTCTGCAGCCATAAGGCAAAGAGAAAGGAGGATGGATGTGATGAGGCCATTAGTTCATTGCTGTCACCGTCCAGTGTTACAGAAACCTTCTCATCACGGGACACACAGTAGCTGCGCAGCCTAACACAGCTACTAGAGTCATCTTTCTCTCTCTAAAAAATAAATATGCAAAATACTAAGGCTTCACATTCCCAAACAGCTATCTAAGGCAAGGGTTAATGTTTTGTATCTCTGCGTGAACTTTTCAGATGAAGTGCTGTAGCAGAGATGTACATAGAATGCAAAGAAGTATTTGTAGTTAATCTCTAATATATACTTCAGTAGTAAAAATAAGTAATAATGATTCATTCTATGAAAGTAATGTTGCCCTTTTTATATCATGGTTTCTTTGCAACAAAACATTGTCAACGTAACGATGAAAGAACAGTAATTTGTTTCGAACAAATATGGGTAATTTGCTGATAGTAATAAAAAAGTAATAAATTATATCTTTAAATAATAAGTTTTATTTTAAAGAATATTAAATAAAGAATATTGGTCCAGTCCTACAAGCACGCACGTGGTCCATCGTTATACAGTAGCCTAATGCATTGACTTCACATAGATTGCTGGCGTGTGTAAGTGTTTGCAGTAAAAACTGCAAATCTTGTTTTGCAGTATGTGGTGGTGTAGGCAGTTTTTTTTTCTAGAAAATTGCATTTTAAGAGAAGAAAAAATACCTTTGGCACCTCATATTTTTGTGGCTGCTTTTTGAAGTTCCAAATAATGCAAAAACACCTAATCAAAACTGAAATGCGTGACGAGAGGGAGATAATTTCCTGCCACTCTACCCTGTGAAAGCAAACAATGAACTGTAATATGAGGTCCACAAGTCGTATTTCTTTGCTTTTTGCTGTATTACAATTTAAATATTTTTTTGAAAATGATCATTTTATGGGCCTCTTTGAAGTGATTTGTTTTGCACGTTACTTGAAAACATAAATTTTGCCTATTTTCTCCAGTTTACCTCTGTCCACCCACAAGCTTCATGTTCACTTAACTTAGATGATGCTGAGCAACTGCTTGCGGAATTGATACTTTTCATGAAAGCAAAAACTATTCATGTGATTGTTTTATTGAAGAATCTAACATCAGAATTTTTCATCAAGGATTAGCCTAAGTACGTCTACAGGTTGTTGTGTGGTTGCAGAAAGTGAATGGCTCTCTATTATCTCTGAATTAAAACTGCTTCATGAGTTCCTTCAAGTATGGTGTGGGCAGAAAGGGTTTTGGAGTTTTTTAGAGTCATTCTATTTTCTACAAATGAAGAGAAATACTTTCTTGTCTCTGCCCCTAGCCTTTTACTTTTTAGGGCCTTTTGTTAATTGAAATAATTAAGACAGTCCTCTCTAAATTGAGGAGTTTAAAATTCTATTATGCATTTCCATTTTAATCATATTTTTATAAACCTCATTAATATCAATGTAGTTTTTTCCCCGTATGTTTATATGCTTAGTGTTGTGGCTGGCTTCAGAAACTAATTCTAGTAGTGAAGTTATGCATCAATGTTAGCATTTTCAAGATATGAGCCTTACTGCTGAAGACAGGATATTGTCATTATTATTATGGCCTTATTTCAACAGCAGACTTTGGTGAATCTGTTCACAGTGGTAAAGCTGATTGTTAGTTTTTTTTCTCCGTGGGAAAGTTAATATAGAATAAGTTACGATAGAAATTTATGATATAGCTGCTCAGCTCATGCTAGTGCTTTGCAAAAGTGCTCAAGCTAGATGTGAATCAGACCCGGGAGGCAGTATAGCTCAATGAGTGCAGTGCTGTGCCTACGCTAATTAGTCCTAGGGAAAAGCAGAGCGGGTTATGGAGAAGAATTATATTAATACGGCCATACTGCTCCGGTAGTCAAGACAGATAAATCAGAAAGGGCTTGGGTATCTTTGCATGACATTGCATGGCAACAGGTACACTTGCGAAGCACTAGTTTATTCATGCTGTAACTCTGTGCGGTTCTTCGCAGCTCATTGACACAGGGAACTAGTGCATAGTAATTAATAAAGTGTTAATTCACAACTGTCCTTGCTCTGCTCTGCAACACCCACAGACCCAAGTATAGAATCATGGACACAAACAGAATTTGATGTGGTTGTATCACAAGCTAGTTCTGTAGGGGTATATTATTCTATTACCAGCTGAGAGTACAGTCCAGAGTGGTAAGAAAGGGACTGAAAAAAATCACAGAGCCACAGAAGTTAAGAGCAGGAAAACCTGCGCAAATCAACTCCCCAAACAAATTTCCTAAATCTCTCAGTCTGCATTTCCTGTAGTGGCAGGAAATTGAGTGTGCCTGCACTGACACACCAAGAAGGAACCTGATTTTCTAGAAAGGGTGAGCTGTAACCTTTCAAAAATCAGGCCCTCCTAGTGCCTCGTTTTGAACCCTAAAATTGCCACTCACTTTGGTAACGGAGGGTTCACTAAGCTCTGAGAAATAAAATGTCATCAAAGTCACCAGAATTAGTCATCTGTTTACAAGAAAAATGTAAACTCCAACTAATTCTGTAGCATTTAACGGTTTAAAATAAGTGGCACACAAGTACAAAGGCCACATTCAGAGTGGAATACAGTACACTGAGCTGACGTGCTAAGCCAAGCTATACCCTGTCAAGAAATTCAATTTCAGAAACAAAGTATTGTCACAAAAGCAAGTCAATGTAGTATCAGAAAGTAAACTTACTTTATTTGTACCTGCACATGTATGTGTATATATGTCCCTCTGCCCATGCGAGCTGAAGTTCTTTGCCTAGTTTCTCTTTAAATGCTTTTGGGAAGCGCTGGATTGGAGTGTGCAGATGTCCTTTGCACGCCCCAAATTCCTACTGCAGGTGATAGGAGCAGGTATCATGAAATACACGGCCTAAAATTGCTTTTTTAGGTTTGAGCATCCCAGTGTTGAAAATCTTTCCAGAACTCCCTCAGTGTTCTTTAAATATCTCTTCTGCATTTTCTAAATACACTTTCCTACCACTGGAAGCTCCCATCCACATTTACATCTTAACAGGACAAAAGTCAGTGATCTGACCTCACTGCTCCCAACTCCTGAAATAATGCCCTCTTATTCTTATACGTGTGTAGCACTCTGTCATGTGATTCAAAGCATAAGTTACTAACAAATGGTTTCTGGTTTAGATTTGGAAAGAGTAGTAGATCTAGGCGCGCTTTCACAGGACACATCCACCTTTAAAGTCTGAAGTTTTTTTCCAGTCCTACCTGTTTTTCTAACTCTGTGTCATTGGCTGAATAGTTTGCTTATGCTTCTTCAATTTTTCTTTCAAAATATTCCCTGGGAACTTACTGGCCAGAGTTTGATTTATAGTCAGTTGTGAACCGTCACTAATTGTAGGTCTAGTGTTAGGAGTCCCAGAGATGATTAACATCCCCTTAAAGGAGTGGATCGCTAGCACTTAACATGCGTAGGTCAGCAGCATTAGTCTCCTTTTTCTGGCCGAGATACCTTACTTCCAACGTTTACCAATGTCAGACCAAACCACTGCAGCAACATTGGGAAGCCCATGCTTAACTAGTGGCATTTTTGCTACTTTCAGTCAGGCTTTCTTGAATATTTATTTTAAAAGTTACTGCTGCCAGCTACCTTGAATTCAGAAATAAAAACCTTCTTTCTTAATGAAGAAATCTACTGAGAGTTTTTTCTTGGGCTTCTACCATTTATTCTTTGAAATATATGCTGAATCTGCTACACTCAAATTTGAGATACTAGTTGTATCAATATGGACCCATGGTTTCAAGCCTTTAGATATGCAAATTATGTTTCTGTAATGAACAAAACCTCAGAGACCATGCTGTTGTGGTTCCACAGAGCCTTTATTGCGCCTCATCATTATGCTAAATTAATACAAATTTCCTGTGTGTCCAGAATTCAAAGTCAATCAAGTGGCTTAATCTCTGAGGATGTGGGATAAAAACGCTATTATTACAGATTGGAAGAAGGTGAGGGATTACCTTTAAAAGAACCCAGGTGATATGCGAGGACAGCAGCTCTGAAACATGTACATTATGAGCCGCATCTTAACTGAGCGTGAACTTACCGAGCGCCTCCGTCCTACTTTTGATTGCACAGACCAACTCCCTCCATGTGTATGATGCATTTTTGGCAACTTCAGCAGTTGGCTTTGTAGAGAGGCAGTATTAGAAGGCTATTTGTGATTTGTTACTGGGCTCTGATGCAGGGAATGTTTTGACTTTTTATTTTTAAAAGTTAATCACAGTGTTTACTTTTTCTGTTTGTTTCATCTTTTTTCCCCATATGCTTTGCTTTTTTAGCTGGAATCCACAAAATGAGCGAAGCGTCCACTGAGTTTTCTGAGGCATATTAGCACGTGATATGCAGCTCTTGGGAAATCCACAGTCTGCAGTTTAAAAAAAACCTCTGTTTTAGCAGATCCAAAGATATCCTAAGTAATATCTCTGAAACTGATGGTATCTGTCATGATAGTTAAGATTCATATTTTAAATTTCTCAAAGCTGGTTAATCAATCAGATTATTTGACTAAATTATCAATCTAACTCTTTTTTGAAGGAATAGTTATCCTATTGCACAGAAATAATGAGTCATTCTACTGTTGATGTTTTATTTGTGAGGAATTTCTTTAATATCTTTTGTTTCTGAGCAATTTTTAAATCTCCCCATACCTCTAACATGAGATGCGGTTTTACTTTGGAAGAGAGGGAAGGACGGTTTAGTCAGCTGAGATCTTTTCTGATCATGTTCTCTTAACTTGGCTAAAGTAATAAACTGCACCAGCAACTCAAGTCCTAACCATGAGATAAAGGTGATGGGCCAAACTTGCATTGTGGTGAGGCACGGGGTGCACAAGGCCTGTGTAGGTGTCCCAGTGTTTTTGGCTCAAAACTACTATCTCAGAGTAATACCTACACAGAAGGGAAAATGAGGCCTGTCCAGAAAAATGAAGAATTCCTGGTTTATTGATGCATTCCTCTTTGCAAGGGATTTCCACTTCTGTCTTCCAGACGCTTGGGCTGATCTGGTGCAGCGCACCCAAAAGGCATGCACTGTGCAGCCGTTCTGCCACGAGTAGGCAAAGATGACCTTGAAATTATCTTTGCGTTCCAGGCTCTGACGTGGACCTTGTGAGGAGTCGCCTTATCCTCAAGTTCAGATATCTGTCCCTTGGGATTTAGACTGCTTGAATTTATTTTCAGTGGATTTCTTTCCTAGTCATTTGAATGTTTGTAACCTCACATAAAACAAAAAAAGTACATTTCCAGTCCATTCAAAGTCTGTCTAGCCAAATTTCCTCTCTGTGACAGTAACCAAGAGGAAAAGCCTAGCGTATAGTACAGAAGTAGGACAAGCAAGCAGAGATATTTGCCCAGAACGCTCTGCAGCCTGGCGTGGAGCATTTGTGGCTCAGGGATTTCCCGATCTGGAAGTGATCTCTTTGCATTTAATTGCTGTCAGTGAGTTTTTCCTCTGTGAATTTCTCCAGTCACTCATACTGGTTATACAGCGTTGCTCAAGCAGCAAAGACGACATCGCTTACCTCACATGATAATATAAGATAGCTATTTCTTATCACTCAGCAATTACCTTGTTAACAGTGGCTGCCCAGAGTGAGAACAGGGCTGCATCTGGTTGGATGGCTGTTGGGTCAGGCAGATCTCCTAGAACTTGAAAAAATGCTTCGAGATGTGCTAATTGCAGCATACCTAAATGGGCTGTTTTTCATCAGTAACCATCTCCTCTGCAAAGGTCTCAAGAATTAACAGAAAAGCAGTTTCAGCAGCAGCCTTGGGCCGAACGTAAGGATGGGAAGAAAAATGATCATCAGTTAAGTTTTCTTAATGGTCCAAAGGTAGTTTCTGCTATTCAGGGTGGTTTGACATGAAATTATTCTTAAAGTTGTAGCTTTGTAAACCTCTTTGACTAGTTAGCTGACGAGTTACCACACCTCTAGAATCCACTATGAACATTATTACATGCAGGGCACATGAGGGGGTGGCGTATATTCAATGCGTATAGGAAGATGTGTTCAGAACCGTGCTTGCAGGAGCATGCTGTTGGCTGACAGGTTTGAATCTTATCAGTGTTAGTCGCTGGCAGTTTAATTTTTTGGTATGCTTTGTTTAATCTCTGCCTTTCCCCTGTACAGTTAAATCATTCACAATAGAAACTGAAAGAACTGACAAATCCTGAAAGATCAGAATTGTACTGGAAGAGAAAAAAATAACAAAAGCCAAGATTCTAACTATTTATGGATCTTGTTTCCCAACAAAGTGTGTCTAAAAGCCATTGTCTCAGGGTTCAGAGACAGCTAAATGATTGATTTCACATAAAATATTTGTTGTTCTAATTACAGTATCATCTGGGTCTTTGGCAACAAACAGATGCAAAAACAGCCTTTACATACCATCTTGAAAAACTTATGATTTACTTAGTGTGCTTTATAATCTAAAGCATATGGCTTTGCCTAGAACTGCAGGATCCACAACGAAGCCATAAGTAACAAATCACTGGGTGGAAGAAAATGCATTGCTTCTGTTATGAGTCCTTTCAGTGTGTATATTCAAATGGTTCTGTTTAGGGTTATAAACAAAAGGCTGTGCTCACAGTTTCAGCAGTGTGTTACAGATTCTGGGATGCACATGACATCAAAGAGGCTACACTAATTTCCCTAGCAGTCGATGGCTCTTGGCACTATGAACACACTCCATCTGAATAAACAGAATTCTAGTTCACCACAATTGTGTGGGGAATCTGAGGTGATCACAAAGCTTGATTTTGTTTTATTTTAAATCTTTCCGTTGTAGGATTTTTTACCCCCTAAATGCTATGCGTTTTCAGTGAATCCAGTAACAACTTTTGGAGCTATAGGCTTAGACTGTAAAGCACTTGACACTGAAAATAATGAAATCTAACTTATTTTTCTCACCTACTGAATTCCAATAAAAGCTCTGAGTGCATGAGAATTGCAGGATTTGTTTAAGATTAAGCACTCTTCCTAAGCATTTTTTTCCCCAAAATTCGTTAGGATCTTTTCCTTTAGAAACATTTTTTGTGGAGCTCCAATAAGACATTTTGTGAAAGTAAGCAAGGGTTGAGGCCTTCCAGCTCCTCAAAGAACATCCCATTTATTGCTCTTTCCATGCTTGCTTGTCACTAGCGTCATGAGGAGCGCTGGCCCCTTTATTTTCCTGGACACTCTTCTGTAGAGAAAGGGAGTGAAGGAATTGAGTGGCAATTGACTGGTTCCCAGTCATAGTATATCTCATATCAACAGAGTGGACGGCCTTAATGAAGGTTTGCAGAGCTCTGAAGTTACTGCTATGTAAGCATGAAGTATCCTGGAGAGAATTATGATTGTTAATACTATTAAATATGCCAGTTTGCCTCCAGGCTCCTGATGTCAGTAGATAATCAAATCCTCTGACGCCAGAACTCAGTTAGGTTCTACTGCGGCACCGTTAGTGGTGGTTTATTCCCTTTTCTTCCATGTTTAGTTTCTCCGTATCTCACTTGATTGTTTCATTTTTCTCCTCTTTTTTTCCTTTCCATTTCTTCTTCCTGCAGTTTGCTCTTTCGCCTCCCATTAACTTCAAAAGGCAAAAGAAAAAAGGTATCAGAGACATGCCTGATTACTTAAGTCACCATTTAGTCTTGCTCTTTGCTTCTTGTTGCCCCATGTTGGTGTCTCTTGGTGTAGTTTTGCCCATATTGAGATTAAAATCTTTTGGAGACATGGTCTTTCCTTCCCTTTAGCCTGCTGCATTTTTGTGGAACTACTATAATACAGCTAGTATTTATAGTGTATAGGATAGATCTGGTAGCTTTCATTATTCCCAAATGAAGCTACCAGATTACTCTACAGTGCTTGTTCTGTGAAGTGTATTACAGCTGTTATCCTGTCCTTCCTTCTGATGCATTTATAGCTGGTAGCATTTAACAGGCAGTGATAAGGGCCTGGTGCCTCTTAATGAGTGCTCCTACTGCAGTCGTAGTGACCACGGTTTAGTGCAGAGATGTGCAAGATAGTTCTAAGCGTTCACTGGCTTGGCTGTGGCAGTCCAGCAGGTGCAGCAGGAGCTCAGCAGGGACTAACTGCCTGACTGTTCACTCTGCGTCTCAGGCAGGCTTTTCATTTTACTCCCGTTTTGCATTTATGGTGTGATGTAAATGCATGCGAATAGTGGAGAATCATAAGAATGAGAGAGGAAGGAAAACAAGTTTGTGTGAACGCTCATGGTCTGACAGCGCTATGTGCCCTTTGTAAATCTCTCTTTTTAAAATAAAATTGAAATAATTAAAATCATAAAGCTTGATTCATTTACAGCTTTTTTTTACCAGATAAATGAACTTCAGTCACTGCCGTTTAACACTGATATGAGTGGGATCAGGATCACTAGCCCCTCGAGTCCTCTGTTTGCGTAGACTTGTACTGCATGGAAGAAAATAGAACTGTTCCTTGAAGTCAACACGCTGCACATAATTACCTGTGTAGCATCCAGTCCAAGGAGGAAGATGTGCGTTATCATTGTCTGTGAGGTCATTTCTGCATTTGCCCAAAACTTCAAGAGGAAAAGTGAAGTTAACTTGCTGCCTTGAAAAATGATTCCAAATTGGAAAAGCTTGAAAACATCAGAATACATATAAATTATCAAAGGAGAACAAAGACAAGTTTTTCCACAAAAGTCTTCTCCCCAGGCTATAACAATGCTTTACACAGGCATGATCAATATATCCAGGCTTGAGAACCAAAGTCTTTTGGAATAAATTAGACTGGCAGGAAAAGAAACAAACAAAGAACAAATTAACATGATTTTAAACATTGCTTAAATTTTCATGAATGTAGACCTTGAGATGTTATGATGAGATCCCATGAGTCTGTGCTAATATTTGCTTATAATTAAGGGTTGTACTTTCATGTTTCATCTGATATTATAGATTGGAAATCAGCCACATGCTTACTATTTTTCTTGGTCATACCGATATATCTACTTTATTTGCTTACTCCATTAATAACAAATACAGTCCCCTAAATGGCCCCATTGCCTTTCCTTTGCCAGGCTGCCCCTTTCTCCTCGTACTGTAGATATGCCAAAGTCTACCTAATTAGACCAGGAGTATCCTTTCCTGTGATATTGTGTTTGTGTTCACCTATAACAGGAAAGAGATAAGATTAATCCCTTCCAAACCTGCTTTGTCCAAGTGACTTCAGAAAAAAAATGAGAGTCCCCAGCTCCACACTCTGATATGTGTTGTAGCAGAAGGGAGTCTCTTCAGCAAGGGAGTCAAAAACGGAGCCTATCTCTTGGTGCTGCCGTGTTGGCAAAGATGCCCTCTGTACGTTCCTGCTAAGAGTAAGATGTCATCCAGGGCCTAGTGGCACCTCTGCACTGCACTGGGCTTAAATCAAAGTGACTCAGTCAGTGGCAGCTACGAGTTACAAATGCAATTGTAGCTGCCTAATCACTGTTTTCTCTACGGAAGTCCCTGTGTAGAAAGAATTAGCAGTTTGGCAAAGTTATCAGCATCAAGGGGTTTCTAAAGCAAGGGCTTAGTCATAAACAGTTTATGAATATCTCAGTTTCATTTCAGAGAGCAAAATATGATGGTTCTCTGTCCCTCTTAGGAGAATTCCCCATGCCTATCCACAAGTTTTTAATACCATAATGAGCAGGGCAAACAGGACATCTAACATGAGATCGTCACTGAGTATCAGAGTGATGTCATCCCCCTCATGGGAAGTCATTAGAAATACACATTCTTGCAGGTGCTATTTTGAAAGTATTGGTCTGGGTCCAACTCCTAGGTGTCCTTATGTGAGTGGTAAAGAGCTTTTAAAGTCTTTTATTAAACCTTATTGCTCAAAAGCTTGTGGAGTTCTGAGAGAGTCCTTTGCAGTTTTTGGAAAGGATGGATTTTTAATAAGAAAAATCATCCAGATAAGATACAGCATATGAAATGTGCTAATCGTCTTCAAGCCAAGAGATGACATGAAAAGTGTCAGCATGATGGACGTGATGGCTAATCCAAGAAAAATGTTTCTGTCATCAGCCATAATAAGGCAGAGATGCATAGAAATTCAAAGGTGAAAGTGTATCCCAGAAATCAAAAGATCAATACAAAAGTCTTATGCAGATTGAGATTCTTGGTAAACATCACACTAGAGAAATGAATTAGTATTAAGTCAGAAGTGACCTATCTCGTATTTTAAATAAAAAGTCTTTGACTTTCACTTGAGTCCAAACAGACCTTTTCTGAGAGCTTCCAATCTTGCTTTGAGTTTCCCTCATATTGCTAAATCATTTTTCCTTCTAACTGATTGCTTTCATTATGTGCCATATTTCTGATCTGAGTTTTTCTCCCACTTCTAGCCATTAGACACTTCGGATCTTTGTTTTCTGAGCCCCCCACCGTCAGAAAACCTCCTTCTCTACAGGAATTTAGAATTGCTTTGCGTCATCTCTTACCTTTCTTTTGCATAAATTCATTAGATCAGTCTTCTTTAATTTCTCACTGTATGGCAGATTTGCCAGTTCTTGGATCATTTTTGTTCTCAAAACATTCTGACGGTGCCTCCGCACCCTCTTTAAAATAACTTTGCCCTCGACGATAACACCATTTTCCTATTTCTGTTGCGTATTCCTCTGCTTTGCCCCCAGTCTACTTCATATTCAGTGGAACAGCCATGATGATTTCCAAGTCTCTCTTGGAGACACTATTTTCCAATTACGTAATTTCCAGTTCTGAAAAATGTAACTCAGAGGTTGGACTTTGCATCTAGCTGAAAACACACGTTTTCGATTTGGTGGAGCATGGCAAGGTACTGGTTTATTGGCTTAGGCTCTTATGTACCGGAGGAATAAAAACGATGATCGGTACTGGTAACAGAGGAGTAACTGAAAACCCCATCGGTGTTTGTTTACTTACAGATACTTTATAGTCCATCACATCTACCCGTTTGCCAGTCTGTAACCCCCTTGACTGTGAGCAATATCAGTGTTGGGTTAGCTTCAGGGAAGCCTCCACGTCAGCTCACCTGTGAGTGTCAGCACTTGCTGTCGCCATCGTCCAGTTTGCCTCTCTGGGTTCGAGTGCAGAAGGGAGGAGGATGCCACAACCTCAGTTTAGCCTACGCTTGCCAGATCAGCTGGTCTCACGTGCTTGACGGAAAGAATCACGCCTGCTCTGTGTTATTTCTGCACCATAGCAAGGAATTTACCAATAAAAAATTGTAACCTAAGGAATTTCTGCTCTTGGTGTTACACAGGAAAAGCTCTTTTCCAGACAAAAGAGAGGCAAATATCTGGCATCAGATATGGTTGCTGAAGGACAGCCTGAAGGAAGTGCACGTGCTTACTCTCTCATCTGGTCTCTAAGTTTGTAGCAAATGCAGGAATTGGGGCATAGCAGAGGTGCCTGGCACAATTTGGGTGCGGTATAAACAATGCTCTATTCATGATATTGGTGCTGCTGCTATTGTTGCTAAAATAACACGTGATTTATTTTCCCCCCATTGGTAGCCTTAAGTTTGTCATCAAAGCAAAATATTTTAGAATGCCATTTAAAACTCCCATTCAACTGCTGAGTGTTGAGCACATGTTAATACAGTTTTCTCCAGATATGGTAGTTTATGATAAGTGTTACCAGATTTTATACTGTTCGTGTAGTATGCTGCTAAGCACTAAGACGAATGGGCCCACTGAAAGGGTATTTCCTTTGGAGGACACAAGCTGCAGACCACACATGGAATATGCAGAAATAATTAAGTGTCAGGATAAAAAACTAGAGCAAAATGTTAGTGTCTCAGAATTCTAATGAATAAAAGACATTTTGAAAACAAAGAATACTCATATAGATGTTCGGCAAAATAACATGGAGGCTGCAACAGCATTTTGGGGGAAAGGAAAAAAGAATTCTCCATCATCTTATAATACTTTAACTATTTGTGTGTTGTATATTTATTTTTGGCAAGCTGCAGAGAGGTGTGAGGAAGCGTGCAGATCTCTGAAGGCCTGATTCTTTATTCATGCCAGCCTCTTGCTAGAATAAAAAAGAAAATTATTTTGGGGGGAGTTACTCCACAGTTTCATTGCTGTAAAAAGGAACTCACTGGGCCTTGAGACTGAAATCATTGCTGGCAAAAATGACAGAGCCTGCTCTCCTGAGACAGAGAACTCTAGGACCTATTGGTATAATTTTCAGAGGAAGCATATAGAAAGTAGAAGGTAGGTATGGCAAGTCTTTGGCAAAACTTACAAACTTCAGAGGGAACAAAATTTCACCTATATCCTATCTAAATATTACGGAAAAAAATTTCCAAAGACACAGATATTACTTGAGCACCTAATTTCCCCAGACTCTCAAGAAGTATTTTCTGTAACATCTTCTGCTTTGCCTGGTTGTATGCTATACAGGTAAGTAGCAAAGGTTCAGGCTCAATTATCACAATCTGATAAGCAAAAAAAAAGGTTTACTGAACCTGAGAAGTAGAAAGAACTGAAACTTAGGAGATCGTAATTAGCAAACAATATGAGCATATGACTTAAAAGTTATTTTGTTTTACTGGAAAAATGTCACCTTTCTGTATAAAATCAGTTTTGAATTTTAGACTCGGTTTCCTGGTGGTCATTTAACCCATCGTCCCTCCCAGGTGGTGTGAGGGAGCATGACGGTCGGTGCGAGACAAGCGCTCCCCTCCCACGCAGGCACTGTGCTCCCATCCTGAGAGGAAACTAGGATCTTTCGAGTTTTGCTGCGGAGAGGAAGAAAAAAAACAGTGAAAGAGAGAAAATCTCCCAGACAGGCAGTCA
This sequence comes from Struthio camelus, assembly GCF_040807025.1. Taxonomy (NCBI): domain Eukaryota; kingdom Metazoa; phylum Chordata; class Aves; order Struthioniformes; family Struthionidae; genus Struthio; species Struthio camelus. The sequence goes on along the minus strand of NC_090947.1, from coordinate 23,304,604 downwards.
TTTGGCTGAAAAGGCCTAAGTTCAACCACCTCCTCTACCTCATTCAGTAATTGCAGAAAAATACAATAGTTGCAGCCTGTGAACCTGAGTGTGTAATAAGCCTCCTTTGGAGTATTACCTCCTCCTCAAGGCCAGATCTGAAAAATGGATTTGTAAGATGAGAGCACTGCTTCCGCACAAGCCATGTTGACTTCAGTTTTGAAGTGTTTAAAGGAACTCCTGTGCTACTTGAGCTTCGTGCTGCTCCTTTGTATCAGAGCAAGTTTCCCCTGCAGTATGGGATGCAAATATAATTTTACTTCAGTGCTACCAAAACCTCTTTTTTTCATACTGTCATTAAAATAATTTTTATTTTTAACATGAAGATAGCACAAAAGTCAAAGACATTGGGGGAATTATTACCCCCCCACTGTCATTTAGTCATGCAGTGTTTCTGATTTTCCCTGAAAATAGTCATTTCATTCTGGCAGTCTAAAGGATGTGCCACAGAAAATAGCTAGGGTACAGCGCAATGTAATGTCTTTTTTCCTTAATATGAAAAAAGGCAAATGAAAATAAAAAGGCTGTTAGTTCTTTTCAGAATCCACTCCTTCTGAAATTTTTCCCTCATCTTTAAACTCTGTTTTCCAGATGACTTTAAGCAACTGTTAGTCTACAGCACATCGCAACTTAATATTAAGAGGGCATAATTCCAGACAGGTCCGATCACTCTGATTAGACAGAGACCCATGTCAAGAAAGTAGCCTTTGTATATAATAGAAATGATGATAATAGACTAAGTCTCATCAGTCAAAGGGCTTTATTACTGTCTACTGTAGAAGAACGGTTTTGCTGCTCCTGGATGATATATCCCTAGCTAGTCACAATATACCTCATTTCCTGCCTAGATAACAGAAGGCACTAAGATAAAGAGTGAAAGGAATAAGGGGCTATGTGATACAGATATATGGAAGAATAAAAAATGTTATAAAAGTAAAAACGAAGTTCTCTTTAAAAACTCTTGTTGGAACCAAGTTTCAAAACAAAAAATAAAGATCCCCAAGTTTGTGTGTGCTTACTTTGGATGGGACAGATTTACTAATTAATCCAGGACCAACTAGGACAGAAGAAAGGACTCTTTACAGACAGAAATACGCTAAGACACTCACTGCACCTGGCACAGCTTAAAACTAAATTGTATTTTCTTACTGTAGGTTCAGAAAACTGTCTTGAACAGAAGCTGAGAACACCTCGTCGTCGATGTCAGCAGCCCAAAATGCTGAATAGCCCTGAGGACAACATGTACTATAACCAGTTAAATGTGAGTTCAAAGTGGCAATAAAGCTGTTTTACTGGCTTTGTTTCCAGATAATAATTCTGTTATTAATACCTGTTTCAGCCCCTCCAGCCCCACCCCCACGTTCTTCTGCTCTCGTCTTGAACATGTGCTTATGCTCTTTATCTGTTGCTTTCATGTCAGGATGTCTGCCTTCACGGTGAATAATTGATGTGGTTTATCAAAGACGAGCAAGATGCATGCTTCATCAGGCTCACTTGAGCCCTTTGATCAAAAAAATTATGCTGTGACTTCTGATATTATCAGCATCTGCTTGCATTCAACACAAAATCACTTTGAATTAAAAATTAACGACTTGCTGCTTTGCTTTGACTGTGTGTTCTTGGCCCTCTCCACAGGGAACTCTAGAATATCAAGGGAGCAAGAGGAAGCCAAGAAAACTTGGGTAAATATCTATCTTCTTAGTTCTAAGCAACTGTAAACAGAAGAAGTCCTTTGTGATATTACAGAATATGCAAAACTTTCTAGAGAGGTTTCTAAAAATAAACAATTAACATATCTCTGTGCATTGACATTGGACATTGGACATTTTCTGCAGAAGCAAATATAAAACTTGTGTGTACTGCTGTCTGTAGACACTAGAACTGATTCTTACAGAATATGCTCCCAAGCTCTCTCAAAGTACTACTCCAAAAACAAATAGCCTTCTTTATGTTTCTGAATGTATTTAGCACTAGTGATAGGTGACACATGAAGGGTTTTGAAACTGAAGTACTCTGACCTAGAACGTGGACAGAAGCCCTGCAAGCTCTCCAGCGCTGCGCTGGCAGTGTGCTTCAGTCCTCCCCTGGGAGCACGTTCTAGGAGCTGACAGAGGGGCTGCTCTGCCCAAGTGGGAGCTGCTGCTTCTCGACCTGGCTGAGGCCAGCAGTCACTTCCCATTTTCACGTAAGCGGTTATCACTTGGAAATAGGTAGAAATCGCTGAATACAATTTACGAACGCTAAACCGGCTACTATACAGTCACCAAAATATTTCACTGATTGATGACCTGGGCCAGGTCTCAGAGAGAACTGATGGATGCTGGGTCTCACAAAAGCATCTATTCCAGTTATATACAAGAATTTTCTATATTACTTTATCTGTTTTTCGTTCATCCTCTGAAGATTGAAGTAGTGAATAGCAGGTCTTTGGGTCAAAGCTCAAGCCCAGAATTTTGCTTGGCTATACAAAATTTGATTTATTTGATTTTCCTCCCCTAATATACAAAAATTTGTATTTCATGTAGGGAACAAAAACACTAGCATGGGACTGCAGTGCTCATCATGCATCACAGAAAAATGAAGGTCCCTTGTTGTCTATAAGGCTTTACCCAAAAACTGATGGTGTGATCTTTGGCTCATGTTCACAGCAAACCATCTATCGAAATCATACCCTACTTACGGAACATGCACAGATAAAAAAGCTAAATTGCTCAGATGAAATACCCATTTGATACAAATGGGTTTGGTCTCTCATTTGGTAGACCTAAAAAAGAAAGACCATATTTCCTTTCACAAATCCTCGGAACCATTCAGAGTATAGCAGTAAGAAAATAGAAGTAAAGAACATGTTTAAAAGCTACATCTTTCTGATCGCATCATCACATCTTTTTTTCCCCTTTCTTGTATTAGCACTTTTCATTCACAGAGAAGTTTCTATTTCTTAAGATGCTGACAGAATTCATTTTTAACTTAATAAATGTTCTTTGTTTTCTTTCAAGCCAAATCAAAGTGCTTGATGGAGAGGATGAGTACTACAAATCACTGTCAGCTGTGGAATCTATACCTGAAGATGACAGCTCCCTCAATTCCCCATCTCCTTCTCCTTCAAGAGGAGTGTCTTTTGCTCAGAGCTGAACTTCACTTATTCTGTTGTCTAATGCTGGTAAGAGTATTTTCATGCTGATAATCTCTTCCAATTAACTTTGTGCGTGTGTGTGTTTACATAATGTATTAAAAAAATAATTCCAGCCAGTAACTTCCTTTCAGTAATTTAGGCCTGGTTTTGCAGATGTAAGTTGCCCCATTCAGCTGTATTTCTGTAAGCAATTCCAGTTGAAGTGGAGCAGCACTATATATATGTCTTGATACTGGTCACAGACATCTCTTCAGCAGCAAGGTTAGCTCATACAGTTCCGCTCCTTGTCCCTACTCCCCCCAGCTGCTGTTCCCACCCTGTGCCATCCCTTCTGGTGTGCTGGCGTAACTGTTTGTAGAGCTGTGTGGAAAATACGATGAAGGAACTGATCTGGATTAAAAGAACTCTGCACCAAAAAGTATCATATGGGGTCACAGTGAAAGTGTTTTATATTTCATTAGACTGATTTTACACATTCTCTGTTATAACTGTCTGTGTTTTGTATGGCTTTTAATTACTACAAAAATTTAGAGAGGAAAATAATCTCGAATGATGAAAGCGTGACTCAGAATTTACCTCATAAATATTTTTTGTATAAAATATTAGTTTACCATAAGTTTATCTCAAAAAATTACTCCAAATGTGAGAAGCAAAATAGTTTTAAAGATAACATTAGATGTTTTCACCGACCACTTCATGGAGCCCTTGTGACTAAGCCATCATTATGCTTGGATATTCTTGTTCTCCATGCAAGTATTTCATTTCTTCCTTAACCTGTATCTCTGCACTTCAGTGATTCCTGCATTTCCACAGCCCTCTTGTATGTAACAAGAAAAAATTTCACCTGCAAATTTTTCTATTCACTTTTGCTATTTTCCAAATCCGTAATGAAACAATATGTAACTTTCTGTGAAATTCTGAGATGCTTTGCTGGTAGCCTTTTCCATGGCAAAAACTGGATATTTCGTCATATTCTTTACTTTCTGGTTCTGAGCCACAATTTTTATGTGTGACAATTCTTTGTTTCTTTTCCATACAAGCTCTTGTTCAACAGTTTTGGAAATAATTTTCATATATGTGCCACCTTATCAATTATCTCAAAATGATTTTTTTGAAGGAACCATGCTGATTAAATTTGACTGTGTATAATATAGAGCTAAGTGCTATGCTTGTTTTTGTCTCTCCTCAGGCGGGTTTGCCCAGATCTGTGCTAACAAACCTTCTTCCTTGTGGAGATGCAGTTCACACTTGTTCCTTGAGCTACAGCATTTCTTGCTATCAGAGTTCACTGGTAGTGTCTTTTTGATTACAGAACAAGGAAAAATGGCATGGGAGATGATAGGCAATTGTAGTCAGAGCATCTCTAAGTTAGAACAGAGTTTTGGAAGTAGAAGAGGGAAGGAAATGGATAGTCCAGCAAAAGCTGTCTTTCCCAATAAACACAGCAGTGAAGGCAGGCAGATGAGGACAAGAGGTGGATTCAGCTCTTCCAAAAAGAGCAATCCTTCACTCATTTTCCACCTAATATATGACAAGAGATGGAAACTAAACATTAAAATCCTGCAAGAGACAAAAGTCTTTCAGTCGTTCTCCACTGCTGCACATGTGAGCATGGGCTTTAGAGCCTTTACAATTTAAGGACTAAGGACACTTGGTGAGTAGCTGCAAATGAGGTAATGATATTAGAAAACACAGTACAAGTATGAGTGGTAACTGATGAGATGCATGCATGCAGATCAGTTTCTTTACATTTCATCAAAATGTAACAAGAATGAGTATTAATTACGCTACATCAATGAAACATAACGTACAACTTCTCTTTTTTTCTTGTAATCCATAAAGTCTCCTGGTCCGTTGATTTGCTATATATCTGAATGGAAAATACCGTTATCTTGAAAGGAGTCAGATGACTTTGTGTATTCTTTTACTGACATAGGTCACAAGGAACTCCAACAATGTGGATACTTTGTGGTTCCATTCCTCCTTTTCGAAAACTATTTGGGAAAATAAAGCTTTATTTTTAGTGTAATCAGTATTACATGCAGCTAGAGTTGATCAGTTTTGTCTGGTATATGGTAGTGAGACTTCCAGTCGGTTATTATGTCACCTGTCCAAAAACCAAAAGCATCAAAATGTGGTTTGAGTACCTTACACTTAGTAATACATTACTCTGAGTAGTTTTATTAATTTGATGTAGAAGTAATGTGACGTGAAAAAACATGTATAATTCAGTGATGCACTTAGGCCAAAGCTTAAGTCTCGCCGAAATCAATGGAATTTCAGCACATGATGAAGTGCTTTGCTGAAGGGGGACCCGAGTAAACAAGAGCAGCTTCAGAACATGAAATAGGAAAGCACGAGGAAAATGCGAACACTCCTTAGGTATCTTTTTTTCTTCATCCCAATTGTTGAGTTTGTATTAATCTCAATTATCAGAAATGGACTTTAAAGAGATTTTGTGTCATATTTTGAGCATTCTTTAATTGTATGGAAAGGGTAAAACACAATGTTTTCCTTGTTACATGCAGCACTGCTATCTACATCTGGTAACATTTTTCAAATGAGTTTCATGTCACTAATTTTTTTATACTACAGTTACTGTCTAAAAACTGCTGTTGAGTTGTGCGTTCTCATTCTTGCTACTTCTTGGCTAAGAACTGCAGACAAAGCCAGTCTGTGCATTGTATTATTTCATAACCTATCCCCCCTTCCTCATTTGTTTTTTGACCTCATTCAGTTGACCCTCACCACATAACCCCTCTGAGGTGGCATGTTCTCATCCTCATTTTGGAGCATGTATATGCCTTTATTTCAGAGCAGTCTTATTATTAAATGCCATATCATCAGCTTGCTGCAGATTAGTGCAGCCGCGCTAAAAGTGGCTGAAGAGATGAACTTTTGTTGCCACGTTGGTAGATACATTTGTTTGGGTTGATTGATTTGTACATGGATAGGGTGATGGCTCAAATGTTTTGAAATTTGAAGTGCTTCTTCAAAAATTCTGACATGCGTTACTACTGTGGTGCTCAAGAGATGCTTCCTCTAAGAAGTGGCCTAATCAGAGTCAAATCCAGTGGGAATGGGAGTCACAGCGCACTTGAAGTGTGGAGATGTGGTATCCTGTGTATTGAGACGCCATCGTTTCCTGCTGGCTGCATCTCTGAGTTCTTCCCTTGCTTAGTGCTGCAAGAAAGGATGTCGCTGTCTTCTTGGCTGAACCTGCTCTTACTGAGGAGCTGTACTGGAGGCAGCAGGAATGTTCAGCCATCAGCGCTGGATGATCTGTTATGGCAGTGATTGTATTTAGCTTAGCTGGGGACAGTATTTGTGCTGTAAAAGTAGGGCTGTTCAGTAAAGATAATATTTTGTGAGGCAGCCTGCTCAGCAGCCTCTGCAAGAACTCAGTGAGAGCAGAGAGGTGCTACTTAGCACAGAGGAAAGGTTCCTTGCTCCAGCAGTGAGAACTGGCTCCATTTGGGAATGCAGTGGGAGCTGGGAGCTTTACGGCGCTGCTGGCCGTGCATGAGCACGCGTCGGAGGTAGGGAGCCTTAGACTGAGAAGCAAAGGAAGAGCAGCAGTTTTTGTCTGCGTAGGGTGATAAAAAGCCTCTCACTGGCCCTGAGTAGAGAGCACTGTGCTGCTGATGGCTAGCTAGTTGGTGGAGTGGAGAACAGTTAAAGATGCAAAAATAAAATAGATTTTAAAAAGATGGTCTAAATATATGTGAGATCAGATCCAAGGATAGATGAGTAGCATGTCATAAGAAACAGGAAGGAGGAGGACAGGAGGCATGTCAGTTTGATTATCATGATCAGTAGGAGCATATCAATGTGAGTTGTTTAGATTTTCTCATTTGATTTTGATACTATTGCAATATTGTTCTGATTTATTTCTTTTCACTTATATTATACTGAAATATTGATGTCTTTAATGTATATAATAGTTTGTAACGTATCCTGTTCTTAATATTTTATAAAAGTGAAGCATGTAAGTTATGTTTTGAGCTAACTACACAGAAGAAAATTTGTTAGATAGTGTGTAATAAATTAAACACTTTTCAGCAAAGGGGAGAGAAAAGGACAAGGGGTTTCAGTAGATTTCTCCTACAGACCGTAATGGTACTAGGAACAGGTTCCCCCGCTGAGGACAATTTCTGCTTTTCAGTTACGGTAGCATAAAAACTCTTCTCTGTGCCAACATAAATCAGACAGGGAGCTTTTGGACATTCGTCCTTTTCATTTGGTAATTTTAAACTTGCTTCTAACTTAAACATTTACATCGCTCTCGTAACATAAAGGGACCTTAGAATGTGAGTCAATTTCAGCTATCTTGAATTTGCCCCCACTGCGACATCCCTCACCCATACACTTTCAGAGTGGTGGAACGGCTTTTGGGCACTGAAGGTCTTCTAAGTGTCCCCTGTCATGCCATCTGAGGAGTTGTTGCTACTTTGGAGCTTAAACAATTTGGCTATAAATCATGTGAAAATACAGTTTGCTAAGTGCAATCAAATCAAAGGTTAGTTTTCTTTCTGGCAACAGTGATCAGAACCAAATTTTTCACAGGCAGATACAAAAAGTAACCTACGCTGCATACTTCCATAATCATCTTCCTAGAAAGAAAATTTCATCCTAATACCAGGAAACTACTGGTTATCTTGTGTCATTTAGCATAGTTGCTCATATAAGCGTAATACTTATATACTTGCTTGCATGATATTGTAATATATTTTGTTTAACTGTGAATGTTTATGCTTCTAAGCAAATGTCTCATTGTGTTTTAATTCCACTAAGTTCCTAACTTTTCTGATATGTTGTGGTGGTAATGTCTAAACGCCTGCACATATATTCTTCTTTCTCATCCCTATTTTCTTTTCTCTAAATGGGAAGGAAATTCTGGGAGACAGCCATTCTCTGGCATTGTAAAATATCTTCTGGTTAACCAGATACGAAATAGTACACGTGGTTAAGAATAATGCCAAATGGCACAAAACTGTCATCCCGTAAGGAACAGTTAAGTAACTTTAGCACCACTATATACACAAGACATGGCATGGAATAAATATATCCATCCTACTTTTAACTCTGACAACAAAATATTAGAAATCACGTCAGATTTTATTGTTAGCGCTGGAAACATGTTTGTTCACGTGCCTTGTCTTTAAGACTGTTCATCTGGGGAGGAGCTGTAGCAGAATCTTCGCTTAAGAGAAAACGTCTCTGCCTAACAGCAAAGCAGGATTCCCAGGCTGACAGACGTAGCGCGGGAGGCTGGGCAAACCCCAGGCTCGGGAGCTGTCCTCCAGGCCAGGCCCAAAGGTGACGCAAGTCAGGGCTCTGTGTCTCCTGGGTGCTGGGCGCTGGAACTGGTAAGGGAGGAGGCTGAGAATTCATGGTAATAGTTCCCTGTGCCGTCAAACACCGGCTGGTGCTGTGACTCACCTTAATGTATTTCTTGAGAATTATTGGAAAATATTTTATTACATGTATCAGTCAGAACGATAAATACCTACATAGTGTGTGTTATTAGGGGCATGTTTATTGTAGCACTCATGCACGGTAGTGCTGAAGGCTGTAGGAGCAGATAAGTGGGCAAAACATCTTGGAGTTATGTTTCCAGAAACAAGATTACATATTATTGATCAAACCAGTAATAGATAAAATTCCTTTATTCTTCTGGACAGGCCTATTTTTTTAATTAAGTTGCAAAGAGAGATGATTGTTCCACAATTTAAATAGTATTTTGTAAGACAGTTAGCAAATGGAAATGGAAAGTAGGCAGGCCGACATGTTGGTATTTTCCTGCAAAAGACCCAAGTCTGCGTTTGTGACCCCTCAGCACTGAAAATTAAGCTTGAAAGTCTCATCTTGTTCTCTCAGCGGAGCTAATATGGCCACAGTGAGGAGTGGATGCAGTCCCCTGGGCTGGAGTACAGTGCCAGGAGGGAGGAGGGACCGCCTGGCCTCTGTCCCAGCATTACTGCATTCTTGATCCTAGCAAGCCTCCACGGTCTAAAATTGGAGTAGCACAAGTGGGGCCTGCTGCCGGTGGGCATGGGTGAGGCCAGGACGGGGGCGGCAGGGTGCTGTGATCCTCTGAAGGCTCGGTGCTGGATGCAGCGTTGCTGCGCGTCTGGGACGAGGCAGGATGCAAGTGCTGCGCTGCCGTCCCTCCGTAAGGGAAGAGGGATGTAGAAGTGGCACTTTCACAACGTTGTATAACATCCTTTATTCAGGGCCTTCTGTTGCTGCTGCTACTCCCTGTCATAAGCAACAACTGTGCACAATTAATGCACCTGGAGAGATCATATAGAGACTTCTGTGACAGCATCTCTCTTCCTGAGATCGCAAAACCTTTGAAACAGAAATTTTTAGTGTTATAATTTCTAGCACCCCAGGAATGAGCGCTGCTCGGTGCTGCTACAGGGCAAACAATACAAAATAATCTATTAATTTGAGAAAATTGCTGATAATCTAAGATCCCTAGCTCCTATACAAGTTTCTAAGACTGCTGAATGCTGTAGATGAAAGTAAGAGGCAGTTTAGTCTATCAAGTTGTACAGATGAAACTTGGGACAAGACAATATATAATTACACTGTTACTAGTTTGCCTTTATGCCTCAGGATAAAAATAAGCTGTAAAAGAAAAAAAGTATGAACGTAGCCACTGTTCTCTGTATTCTTGATATTTAGGATTAGTGTGATGGAAATGTACATCCGAGTCCAAACGCATGTGCCATACTAAATGCAGGCAGAGAATTAATTTATTATTTGATTAAGTTGATCTGTTTGTTAGAAATGAAGTTTTGAAAGAAAAACAAAATGAGAAATGTCATAAAACTCCTGTCTTTTGATAACTGATATTACACTCTGCGGCATTTTGAACTCAGTGCAGATTTACAGCTGAATTCCAATTGGCAATTGGTATTGATTGATCATGTTACTCGTTGTAACATTCCAGCATGCTGCAACAATAATGCAACAGACTGTAATAAAATGGGATGTGATCTAACAGGGCACGACCGATGGGACGAGAGCAAAATGCTGGGTCTGCTGGTAGTGCTGTGCAGTAGTTCAGACTGGCATCTTATGTGCCTTGATTGTTCATTTCATTTTACTGTCATCCCACTGAGTTGAACATTTTAAAAGACACAGCGTTTTTCCATCTGTAAGTCATGGAAAGACAGATGGATATGGAGCAACTGTACCTACCGAGCCTTGACTGAATGCCATTGCCCACTTAGTGGTAGAGAAATCCCTTCTGGAAAATTAAAATGTCCTTAAATATATTCTATTGTGAACAGCTTTTTAATATAGGAACTTACTGATCTCCTACAATTGAAATGTTTGTAATTCTTTTTTTAAGGAGGGCAAGTAAAACAAACTGTTTCTTATCAATAGAGCGGCTATATTACAAACACCACTTCTGCTACACTGAAGTTAATCCACAGTCCTGCTACAAGAAACTCATCCTTATTAAAGTAACATTAAGAGCTTCTTTTTATTGATCTGCTCCCTTCGCTTAATGATAGGAACTTACTGATGTTTTAATAATAACCTTGCGAGCTTTATCTCATTTTACTTCACTGTATGTTACAGAAAGATGCTGTGGAGACTAACTTAGCATAAACATTTTGCAGATGTCTTTAAAGGTTAGGGGGAAAAGATTTAGTTGCACTGCATGTTAGCAAAGATGGCTGAAAAACTACAAGATAAAAGAGAGCCTCGAGTATGAACATCAAAGAATTGTTAATGACAAGAAATACCATTAGGGTTAGCATCCCTTTTGTTTCAGCCCCCTCACACCTGCAGTGTGTTGCAGATTCTGTCTTTGTTGGCACATCTGAATTACTTCCATTAGCATTTATAGAAGAGTGGCTGCAAAACAACAGAAAAGTACCCCTGGTTTTCTCTGTTGCTTCAGAAAGTCAAGATATTAGGTTCTCTGTGGGTTTCCTTCAAGGTACAGTATCTTATTGTGAGGGAGACTGTAGAGCCAGGATTCCGTTGATTGCAAATGAGCTTGCTGAAAGGAGAGGGTGGCTTTTGTTACTGCAGCAGAAGTAATATAAGCAACTACGAGAAGCGCGCATAAGAAGCTCAGACGTTAGCAATAGCAAAATCAGAGCGTGAAATTCAGATTAGCCCTCCACAGGCTGTGAGAGGGAGGGGGTATTGGAAGACTTGGCATGGCTAAAGGTGTAACCTGTTTCATTTGGCCCCTGAAAATTTTTAACAGATGGCGGGACCAGCTGTCTTTTTCAGCCATTTAATAAACTCTTCGGTGGTAACAGTTTGGGAAGTGGGGGGTTTTGAGTTTTAGGCCAGAGGAAAAAATAAAGAAATCTGTCCCAATTGTCTTTGCCAAATAGTGAAGTCTGGAAACATTATGAAAAGTTAAAGTGAAAAATCTAATTGATGATACTGTCCTGATTATCCATTTCAACAAAAAAGAATTGTCTGTGCCCAAGTGGACCAGTGCATGAAAAATGCCTATTATGGTGTTATCTTTATCTGTCATTTTAATTTCAGCTCTTGCAAAGGAGGCACATAATGAGAAATTCTAAATGAGCTGCAGAATGAGAAATTGTCATAGTTTTTGAGACACAGTACTACGTCAACGTAACAGGCGAAAGGACCTCTTATTTTAAAAAACAACGCCAAAAATGTGTCTGGGATAAGGTAAAATTCACACGGTCTGCCCAGGTGAATACAGCGGTCAATGAACTTATGCTAACTTGCATGACACAGTGATCTAAAATGATGATAAACTGCCGTTTTAGGAACATAGGATGTTCAGGCTCTAATAAAAACCTCAGCGAAATGTAGGGTTTGGCTTATTATAATATGAGAGTTTACAAAAAAATACCCTACAACTCTACTTCTTCAGTTAAATTAATTTATTTTTAAATTAACATTTCCAGCACAACACTTAAATGGCAACTCTCAATTATATGAGATGTTTTATTTAAAAAGCATGTCTAGTGTCTTTGAACAGAACAGTTCTTTTTGCACATTTACATGCTACCCAGCTGAGCAGCCAACCCTTCCGTTTGACAAGGGCTTTGTTCTGCCTACAGGCCTATTATAAGCCCTAGATTGTTTGCCCTTAATAAATTGCAACAATAAGACAGAAACCTCTTTCAAGTTAAGAGAAATAAAACGCATTGCCTGCATAGCAAAGCATGTGAAGTTTAATAATGATAACAGAAACATATCTACTAAATCTCATTTGCTTTGCTCCCAGATCACTGCGGTTAAGATAGCCCAGAAAGGTTAGCATCTTGCCATACATCGAACAAAAGATTAGAGAGAACAACAGTGGGACAAAACTCTAGCTACAGATCTTTTTTTTTTTTTTTTTCTCAATATAAAATCATACTGGATGCTGGGTAAACAGCGTAGCTGGAGCTAAACCTGAAAGAAACATGAACATGATTAAATGTAGAGCAGAAAAAAATTGTTTTTTAATTTAAATGAAACATGATTTCATATTAGTGAAAGGAAGAAAAAAGAGTGGGAATTATTTAAATTAAAGAATTTACACTATGCTCCGGCGTGTTGCTGTGTGTCAGCTTGCGTGTGCCTTTCAGGCCCTCCGCTGAATCACAAAGACCTACCAATTTTGCTTTTATAGCAGCTAACGGACATTCTTCTGTGGCTCAAGTGTTGGGAACTTGTGATCTTAGACAAAATTGTTGAGCCCTGTTTATGAGGCCTTATTTGTAACGTTCAGCTGTCAGCTGTGCTGTTTGTGTTTGCTAGAGATTGTTAGAAATCGTTACCTTTGTTGAACTTCGATCTTCTGCATATTTTTCACTTAAGCTGGAAATTCCTAATGATTTTCAGAGTATATCTGCAATTTCAAAGAAAATAGAAAGTAAAGGGTAAAAGGGACAGACACTTTGGGCCCCCTTTGCAACAGTAAAGTTTAAGAGAGTGAGTGCACCCATCACTAAGCCACTAGGTATAAGCAACTTGAAAGAGCTGTCTCTATTAGAAACTTGTTAGTAGCTCAATACAGTGTTTTCAGAAGGAAGTTCCAGTTACTGATTCATTTATAGCTTATGTTCTGAAAATGATTATTTTTCATTTGCAGATGGAAGTCCTGAGGATGTAAGTATTTCTTTGCTTTGGTAATAAGAGAAATGCACTCAGTACTTGAAAATGTTGCTGACAAGCTAAAAGTGCAGTGATACAAACTTTTAAAGGAAATGCAGTGTTTATGACAGGGATTGATTCAACTGAGTTAAAGGCTACTTTTCCTTATTTTGAAGTATTTTTGAGCTATAGACTGACAGTCTGAGGACTATGAAGTATTCTGTTGGGAATATTCAGTGTTTCGAATACCCTCGTGCTTTTGTTCTGTGCTCTGTTTAGCCACAACGTGCTGGAAGAATCACTGTCGTCATGCTCTTGCTGGAAGGGGAAACCGGAGGTCGAGTTTGGGTTTTCTCTCGCCTGTCTTCTTTGATGTCACAAAGAATTAGAGGTAGATACTTCATTGTGTCTGCCACTGTGTAGTGAGAAGGTGCCAGCTTCACTGCTCCTTTAAACTTTAAACAGAACCAGCGAGAGATCAAGTAATTTGTTATTTCTGAGAGGGCAAACCCTCGTGTTTTACCCAGGGCTTCCTACAGTGCTAATCTCTGTTGTATCCAGTTTCTGAGGTGACACTTGGAGGAGGAATTTTGAAGGACAGACATGAACAGAAAAGTATTGATGATCTTGGATGAAGGGAGCAATTAATGGACTCGGGGACGATGGGGTATAAAACTATGCTCAGAGACAATAAAAAGAGAGGAGAGGAAACTGCTTGAGAGAATAAAAGAAGTAAACCATTAGGCTTCATGGAGGAGACAACCTTGAGTAAGTTTTGAAGATTATCCTCATCACGCGCTGTGAGAAAGCCTTAAATCATCTTGCATAGCCTCTGAGATACTAGAAAACCTCTCTGAGATGGTTGGTAAGCTTTTGGAAGAGGCAAATGGTACAGTTACCCTAAATCCAAATAGATGTTTTTAGAATGCAATTCCAAAAGCAAAGGCAATGGCATTTTTCAGATGCAAAACTCTTAGATACTGGCTTTTCTACAACAGAAAATTGCCGTGACGTTAAAATCTAATATCTTGGGATCTGACTCCCCTTTCAGAAATCATGGAAAATCTTCCTTTTTGATGGTTCAAAGTAAAATTTATTTTTTCTAGGCCTGCAGTACTACAAGGAATCAGACTCTAAAACCATTAAAATCATTACAGTTGTTATCTTTTTAAAATCTACTGTAATCGTAGGAAAGGATATTTCCTGTCAGGAGTCAGTTTGAGTTTGCGGAAAGTACCACCACTAGAAGAATAAGAAGAAACATTTCTGCGATTATTTAATTTTCAAAAATAGTAATTGTTCAATATGCTAGAAATTTAGTAGCTGGGACCCTGGAGAGATAGCCTACTGGGTAGGTGATAAAAATCATAGGTAGGTGAGAAATAGTGTATTTAATTAGCGAATCCTTTTCCAAACACAGATATTACCTCCATAGATATGCTATTAGATAGCTTACTGCAAATAGATTTATCCTTCATATTTGTGAGCATATTTGTGCAAAAATAGTTGCGAGCCTTCCTCTGAGGAAGATGTTTTCTTCTATATAAAAATTTATTTTCTAAAAACTGAAAACTTACTTTTTCCCCTTGTTTGTCTGGGGTTCGTTATGCTACAACAAATGGTTTGTTTTTTCCAACAAATTGCCCAGAGATGGATCTCTCTTCATACCTCTGACACATATTTATCTTTTCACCTTCAGATTATACTGATGAAGAGATATCAGATAGCAAGATATCAAAATATATCACTTTCAGTTTTCCAGTTCAATCCTGTAAAAGCTTCACTCAGCCCAAGCTTCACTCAAATATCTATATTTGAATACTATTATTTTCTCTATATGTGACGATCTCAGATGTTTACAGCCCATTTACAATTAAATAAATACTCTCCTCAGCCAGAGGAGAGTATCTCTCTCCTCAGCCAGACCAAATCTGGGTACTTCTGTTAAAATCAGTGTTTGCCTTTTTGATAAAACGATCAGTAACTGGAAAATTGGGCTTGACAATAGCTCACGTACACGCCGAGAGGTAGCACTGCAGGCTTGCTCTCAGTATTCTAGGAATCTTCATTTAGTCATTTGTATATCTATATATAATTGTAAATAACAACAACAAAAAAAAATGGATTGAAGCATGGGGCATGCAGGAAGGCAACTGAATAGGGGGTTAGATAGGAGTGATTTTCTGTGTCCTCTGAATTGATCTGAATGGCCAAGAATGAAATGCTGCTCAGCCTCTTACCACTCATTTGAACTCTTCACAGACATCCATGATGTGAGCATGTCAGTTATGCCATAAATAATGTCTGTAAGACTGTTTGAAGGAGCCGGCCAAACATGGATCGAACAGTAGCTGGTAAGAGAAAACAGAGAGTCCCAAAACTTGCCTGATACAGAATTAAGGTTGTCTGGTGATGTGCCACGCATTTGCAGAGTGTCACATTCCTGTCAGCCAGGAAACAGAGAGTGATGGTCACAAAGGCATTCATTTCTCAAACAAAAAACTAGAATCTGTGTTACACACAATGCTACTGTAGCTCTGCCATTCTGGAACCAGCAGTAGGCACTGGAATTTATGCACATACCCTACAGCTAGCTGCGTTCGCTGTGTTTAGTCATATATACGGCGGTAGAAGGCTTCACTGGAAAAGGTTGGTGGAGCTCTGATTAAGATGAAAAAAAAGCTTGAGGAGAGAGGAGGTCTACTTGGGGTGGAGGAAAATCAGCCCTTCTCACTGCCTCCATGTGTGGGTGATCAAATAAATATGCATGGTTTCGCTACTGAATTCCACAGGTTGTGTCAGCGGCAAAGCATACAGGTCTTTCTGCAGTGGTTGTCTCCTCTTAAGAGTGGTTCTGTTGATCATCGCCAGGTGAAAGTAGAGCCTTAGACTCCTGTAGTGGAGATGAGAAGTTTACCAGAGCAGAGAAAGGACAGGCGATAAAAGCTGGCAAGTATCTAGTTGTTTCTGCTCAGTAAGCTCAGTGTTTGAGCTAGGGAGGCGCATGTGGCTGTTCAGGACAGCTGACCTAATACATATTTTGCTTTTGTAAAGCAAAGGTATTAGACTCTTTTCCTCAGTTATCACAGTCTACCAGGCAGAGTAGAAATGTGCGTGTTGTGGACTTGTTGGTGTATTGCTCTGCTTGCATAGGGTACGTGATTTTCTGCTAACTGCCTCTGTATGGTCTCATTGCCACCTTTCTGTCTGCCCAGGTTTGTCTGGTCTTTATTCCTCAGTTGTCTTTTCCACAGAAGGATAGATGTCTGCTCATAATCCCGAGCTGATGAGAGAGAGTACAAGTGTCAGAAGAGACTGACATGAAGTGGGGGCAGAGGGGGGTTAGAAAGCAGTACTGATATATTGAGGGGAATGAGGTGGAACATCTTATGATATGGTCCCACAACCTGGGACTCTCTGCTCTTCGGTAGGGTTAATATGTGACATGGGGCAAGGTATCTGGTGGCACTGTATTCTCCTTGGTAAAAATAGAATATTTGCATACTACTTCTTCATAGAGGAGTTGTGAAGATAGATAAATGCTTTAAAGATGACGTGCTCAGCACTACAGTCATAGGGACTGCAGAGGTATTGACTAAAGCTCCTCCCAGTACCCCCCTTGCACAGTCTGACTTTCCTTCTACTCAAGGCTTTTCCAAGATTCTCCTCATATTTTCCCCTAGCTCCATTCCTGTTCCTTAAAAAAAAGTCCTGAATGAGGTCCGTTATTTTGACATCCCCTCATAGCCGCTACACTGAGGCACCTACACACCCAGATGCCTTTCTCCTTCCTTATATACACCCTGTCCTTGGTGAGCTCAGCAGGTTTAGGAAGAGAGGGAGAAGAAGGGTGTACTGTGAAAAATATTTGCGCTACTGGCTGGAGATGGGAAAGAACAGGAAATTGGAGATGTCAATTTTCCACCCCTTACCTATGTTGAATATATATAGCTACAGAGATATGTAGATATATATATATAGGGGTTGTGTGTCAGAACAGCCTGTATGTGCCCATGTAGGAGACTTCTGAGTGAGATACTATTCTAGATGAGTTAGAACACCCCACAGAGATGAAAACAGCTTCAATCAATCACTGAGAGCAGAGGAACTGCTCCATTCATCTTGGTACTCTCATTACCAGCAGCCGCAGCATCAGTGTATGTGAGTCCATGCTTCTCCTGCCTGTCTCAGCATTAGCAGGGTGCCTGCTCTAGGGTTACCTGTTGCTGGCTCACCACCTAAAGGGTTAGCCTTTTGCCTCTCACCCCTCCCAGGGTCCTGGCTTGCACAGGAAAAGGAGATCAAACTTACCTACCCTGTAACACACACAAGTAGGAGCTGAGATCTTGATTAACCAAGGGGCTGCAGGAATGTCGGCAGAGATAAAGTTCTGCTGTAATGTAACAAGAAAGTCCTAATCTCCAAGCTACTCCCTCCCACACGTTTGTCCAGTAATACTAATTCAGACTCTGTACAGCTGTGTATCCCATTTCTTACGTTCCCTCCTCCTCTTCTGCTTTCCAATTTTTTGATGCTTTACTCTGAGCATTGCAAATAGTGTATAAGTAATAGCGGGGTGTATATGAAGGGAAAGAACAAGGCTAACTAGGTTGTCATATTTCTAGGTATGTATGAGAAAATACTGATCAGCTAAAGCGTATCTGGTAGAGCAGCAGTAAATGGAGGAAGTGGTTAGTTTTGTAGACACTGTGATCAAAATCCTTGCAAGGGCTATAAAATACTGAGCAGAAACTGAATTGGGGACCAATGAGACATATGGTGTGTAAATTAACAGAGAGCATAGGATTTCCCAGGAGGAGGTCATTGGGGTATCAGAAAGCTGAGGCAAAACGTTCCTTTTGTCTTTCCCTACATTAAATTCCTGAGCTACGGTAATTCTATACTAATATGGAAAACTAGATAAAACTGGAAACGTAATGCTTTCTCTTGAGTCTTTGCTGCAGAGTTTAATGGATGAGGTTATGATTTTCCAGAATTTTTCTTTTCTCTGTTAAGGGAGGTTAAGAACTACCTCTAACCTCACTGTGTGCATTTTTAAATCTTGATTTAAGAGGGATTTTGATTACTCTGTTCTCTTATAAACACTGTTTTACTTCTAGAATGCAAATAATCTTACCCGTAATTTAGAGCTAAGTAAATGAGAGCAGGCAGGAGAAATTCATAAATCAGCTCATAACTATATCTCATTAAAGAGGATCATTGGCACTATAGAATAGCTTCTTTCTGAATCACTCAATGTGCCAAGTACACTTAGCATGTGTAGCAGTGGTAGTGAGAAAAGTAGCAAATCATGAGCCCTGTTCTGTTTTTACGGGCAGTTATTCCACTGACTTCAGTAAGAATTTGGACTGAAAAAAATCTTAGTTGTTCAGCTCTATACTCAAATGTGTTGATAAGGATCACAGAATTTTGTAAAGTTATTCTGATGAGAAGGAAAAAATTTCATGATTTTGTTCTTATTTTTTTCTCTAGACTTTCTTACTTTAAGATTAAAAAATGTGCAGAAAGGACTCCTTATGATTTACTGTGACCTCCTGAGAAGCAGTCAGTGCTTGTCAATCACCGATTTCTCCCTGTTCCCCTTACTCGGGTTTAAAAGTCGCTCACGCGATAGATAACGTACCGTTTGGGCGTTGGAGTCCTGGCACTGCAACATCGTAGTCTCTCTCTCATTTCCCAGAATAAGGAACAAGTAACTTAGACTGAGAATACATTTTCATTTTATTGCATTCTCTGTTCTTCTCCTTAGACACTTCTCTCCTTCATATTTAATATGTGATTCCCTCTGCTCAACGCTGGTAGTCTATGGGGGCTTCCTGCATATAGTAGGAAAAATAGGGATTTGAGATTTACCAAGGGAGAGAAGCCAAAGAGAGTACTACTTTGAAGGTCATTTCTTCTTGACCTCCATCTCAGAGATCCTAGAAGAGCGAGAAGAATCATGCTAGCCGTTCGACTGGAGCGGTAGCCATGGCCATGCCAACCCCCTTGTCTTTGTGAAGAACCTGTTTTTTCCTCCTCTTCTCCTGGGCTCTAACATCTGATCAGGCTGCTTGGCCCTGAGTGATTGAAGGGTGAAGCGTGATTTATTCCCAAATTAGAGTTGTCTGTTTTGATTTGGCCTGACCAGCCAGGGAGCAGGAGCTGCCCGCCTTGGCAATGCCAGCAATGCCTGCGCGTTGCTGCTTCACTTGGGAGCTCTGAGTTTTGAGCCGAGCTGGGGTAACTTTGGGAAGTAGTCTGTGAAGAGCAGCCTGGTAATCCGTGGGCAGGACGTTCTTCTTCCCAAGGCGGAAGCAGTTGTGTGTGTGGCTACAACGGTTCCCTCTGCAAAGCAGGGGAAGGAAGCTGCCCCTGCTGCATAAGAGGATGATGAGGATGACTTTGTATTTGTACAGCACTGGAAAGATGGAACGCATAATATAAGCACAGTATACAGTTGAAATTATTTTATTTATGGTGTATTTATTTTCAAAGTTATTCTTTTAGCAAATTTATATTTGAACAGTTCACATCATTTATGTATTTACCTAATGATGTATTATCCTGCAAGACTAAGGCATCAAGGTATGAAGTGACACAGAAAACGTACCATGCGCTGCATTTCTGAAAAGACTTTTCTGCCAGCCTGATAGGGCAGTTTTTAAATTCTTTTGTCCAGGTCAGGAGAGGAGACGAGTCATTTCAAAATTATAACTGAGACTTTCCCCAAACTTTCTTGGGAACTCTGGCCTATGATGACTGCCAAGAGGATGGTTGTTTTTTTAAAAATCCTTTCTTACTGGTCAGCTAAATGGTTGCCATTGCCTGTGCCTCAGTGCTGCAAGTCAGTCGGGCTAGCTACCTTCAGGTCCCTTGAGGGCTGCGATGCCGTGTCCTAGGCTTGGGCCGGCATTAGCTCCAGCGCAGGGCTGCATCTGGCCAGCCTCAGCTGGCCGCTGGCTAGCGGCCCTGCCGGCTGCGCTGGCACCTCAGCTCCGTTTGCTGTGCAGGGTCAGTGGGCGCTTTGATTTCATTCGTGCCTCTGGTTTCAACAGTGCTGGGAATGCTTTAGGAATTTGGCTTTTCTATGTTGCTTTCAAAAACTCTTCCAATGCTGGGAACACTTACCTAGTTGTCTTAGTTGTCTATTAGTATATCTAATATAATATGTTTGTGTATATATATATGTATGTATGTATGTATGTATGTATGTATGTATGTATGTATATGCAATACTGGAATAAGCTACCTTAAAAGCATTGTGTAGAGAGGGTCTATAGAGAGAGTCTTCAGATTCTTTTGCTTGGTGTGCAGAAAGTACCTCTTTCCCAAAACTCTTCCAGTCGCATAGGCATCTCCCATATCTCTGTCCCTATTTGGACCCTCACAATCCTGCTATTGGGATTTTTCTTCCAGTCTTTTTTCTTTCCCAGCTACAGTGGAGCTGTTGAAGATTTGTATAGAGCACTTGTACTTTGTAAGAAAGATTATGGATTTGTTTTATGCTCTTGTTCAGCAGTCCTTGAAGAACGGGTTATTTTAACAGTGGTTCTGTTGACAAATATTGCCATTAGAAAACTACTTTATCTTTTCTAAAATTACAAATTCTAAAAATCCTAAAATTACAGCAGAAGTTCATTAAATTACAGCAGAAGTTCATTAAGTACCAGGTGTATTTTTACAGCGTTGGATTAATGAGTTCAATCAAATCGATAACAATATGACAGCCATATAATCAGCCAATATTAAAGAGTAGGCAGAACAATGATCTTTTAGTCTAAACTTTGTGCTGTTTGCAGTTTTAACACAGTATAGACACAGACAGATGTTTACTTTGTCAATAAATGTACTAAATAACTAAAACGTATTACTATGAGACCCAGTTTTTAGATATTACACTCTCTCTAGTTAAGAAGGTGCAAATAACAATTTAATTACCTTTTTATTACATAGTGAATAATTACAAAGTAAGAAAATAGGACGTGTATGTGTATCTGTACTCAAAAAAATGATCCCCTTCAGTCTTCTCCAAACAAATGTATTTGACCAAAAACGTACAATCTTTTTTACCTAGTGCTTCCCAAAATGAGAGGACAAGCAGGGTGCACGCAGCAGATCCTTTTCAGCTGCTCTCCAGATCTTGGCTTGCTTTGTATTTTATAGAAGTCCATTTCTGGCTATTAGAGTTGTGAAGAAAATGCAGCAGCATATGCCAGAGGCAAAAAAAGAGTTTCCAGAGAGCTGGAAACAACCATTTTGAACTGCAAGGTGTCCCAGGCGTTCCAAGGGGTGCCAATAATAACACTTCCAGTACTGACATAGTTACGACTCCGACTGCTCTTTCAAGTATGGAAGCAAGGGGAGGAAATACATCCAAAAGTGTTCACCAGTGTTCCCTGAGGCGGGGGAGGAGTCACAAAGGGCCAGCCAAGGATGGAGCAAAGTTGAATGCGTTAAGATACTTGAACCTTTTAACAACAGGCAGTAAAACCATAGTGAGGCATAAAATTTGTTTTACTTTTCTTGAAGGGCAGCTCAGCTTTCAGAAGCCTGGGAAATCCTGTATTCATCTTCCTGAAATCCAAACCTAGGCTGGGAAATGTTGAGGCAAGCCTTTAAATCCTAAATATGCTTTTGCATGTGCCAATCTAGTCTACATTTTTGGTTTTCCTTTGCACGCACAAAAACAGGAGACTTCATAGAAAATTTTAATCTTTATTTCAGTTTCCTACTGAGGTTCAAATTAAACTCTGTTAAAACTTTGGAGGTATAATTGCGTCAAAGCGGTTGGTAGTCTGAAGCCCGTAAACAAACCATATACACTAGCATGTTAAAAATGTGAGCTGCTGGCTCCTCCTGTTGCATTTCTGTCAGTCGTGTTGCCTGGCATAAAAATGTGAATATGTTTAAATAAATAGTAATAATATTAATGGCACCACACTCGGAACTTGAGGCAATCTACCCACGCATGCCTGGAGCTGTAGCTAGGTTATTTACCTTGCTTCTAGCGAAACGTCATGGAGTTGCGGGTAGGCAGTTTCTTTTAGTAAGGCTTTAAACCAGACAGTCACAGTCTGAGTGAGGATGGTGTGGAGGCGCTCTGCCTTTTGGAGCAAGCTTGTTTAAAGCCTGTTCAGGTTTAAAGCCTGACACACTCTCACCGACAGCTTGACTAGGAGACTTGACTGAATGTGAATGCAGCTGTTCGCTTCAAAATGCTCATTTCCGGTTCTCAGTGGCAGTTGCTAAAGAAGAGTATTTTGTTTAAGGCAGTCCTGGGTCCCTGAGCGGGGACGGGCAGGTGGCCGAAGGCCACACATGCTCAGGCTCACGACCGGGCTCTCCCCTGGAGGAGCCGAGGAATGGGGTGTTCCTGGGAGGAACCGGGGGCTCGGGGGAGGAACTGGGGAGTTCATAGGTGGCTGTAGCCAATGGGCAGGAGAACGCTCCGGGATAGGGGCGCTCTGGACCCATGAGGCAGACATACGGCAAAGCCCATGAAGGGGACCATTGGCACCCAAACAGCTGTTATTCCCAAATATTTCTGTCTTGGCTACTTCATTCAAACTAGGGACCAAGGAGACCTGCATGGGCATACAGTCACTGCAGGATTTTGAAAACATCTGCCTGTGAAGAATCTTGGTCATGACCCATGTTTTATATCTACTATCTTTAAATCGCCCATTAACATCTAACCCAGCAGGGCCTGAACTCCTCCAGTCTCATGGCTGTGGGGCCACTTCAGGGACGGAGGCAGCGGTCCCCTGCCAGCCTTGACAGGCAGGGCCCCTACGCAAACGTGCAGCCCCAGCGCTGAGCCTGGCCGGGCACCGCGCTCCCGCCACGGTCTTCAGGCTCCAGCTTGTTTTGCAAGCAAGAAAATTATAATTAAAATAAAAATCACCAGTTGAAAAACCAAACAGAATTGCCCACGGCACCCGCAGGGCAGCACCCCGCATGGTGTCGCCCCCGGTGCCCGGCCCCGGCCGTGGGGCGCTGCACTGCCCCGGCCTCCCCGGTGGGTTCTGCCAGCCCGGTGCCTGCGGCTGGTGTGGAAACGTCCCCGTTCATCCCCGGGGCCAAGGCAGGGCGGCAAACGGAGCGGTCTCCGCTAGGGTCTCTGCTTAGCGCCGTCACCCCCAGAGCAACTGAGCTGAGCCGCCTCGCGCCTGCGCAGGGCTGCACGCCCGCGGAGCCGCGCTGAGCCCGGGCCCTGCCAGGGAGGGCTGCGTCCCGTGGTGGTCCGTCCTCACCTTTGAAGTCTCCTGACTTTACGCTAGGATGTCGGGGCAGCCCGTTTCCCGTGGAAGTAGTGCTTTGTGTAACTGAATTGACATTTGGCCTTGATACCTGTATCTCCTGATAACTGAAGCAAATTTCTAAGATAAATACTGTACTTTGATCTTCCAGCCCTGCATTTTTAATGACAGCTCTGAGCATCACTTCATTAAGAATAAATTTCAGGAGACAGAAATGCTCCGAGTTTGAGCACTAATTATTTGTACGGAAAATTATGACTGCAGCGTTTCATTATTCAGCCCATTGGTTTCTTCCAGAAATGAGAAATTATTCTCGATTTTTAAGTAATGTGCTTTCTCAGATGCAGATTTATGGCATCTGTACTGTTACATCTGTATAGAAACTTACCCAGCTTTCTGCTAACTTTATTGTAACATGACAAGTCAGTTTGGTTATTCGAGATATCTGGGGAAATAGTGAACATGTAAAGGCTGGGGAGACCCTCAGGATGATCAGTGTCGTCAGAACTACGTGTTGACTGTCATTTCGTTTGTAACTATCGCTCGGATCATCCTCCAGGCAATTATTTTATAAAACGAACTAACAAAAATCGAGGTAGGAATCAAATCGGGCTTCGTGTAGAAGCCCGAGACCGCCAGAAGTTTCGGGATGTAGAAGTTTAGGGATGACACAAGTTGTAAGTGTCACAGTATCACTGGGATGGTGGCTTATTATTTCCCCGGGGGACACGGGTGCGTGGGGGACCCAGCGCCGTGGTCTGCTCCCTCAGCTGCAGCTGCCCTGGCCGCAGCCGTGACGGGAGGGACACGCGGCTGCGCTGTGCCCCGTGCGGCTCCGGGAGCTGGGCCGGGGGGCGAGGGGTGAGGGGGGGGGTGAGCGGGGCTGCAGGGGACCTAGGGCCGCCTGCTCGGCGGTGTCGGGGACCGCTGCCCCTCGCCGCGCCAGCCCGGGGCGGGCGCTGCGCACCCCCTCGCCGGGCCACGGGGCAGAGGTCTTGGGCAGCCTCGCGCGTGCCGTGAGTGTCCCAGCGCTGAAAGCCGGGGCCACCCGCGGGGGCTCTGCCCCGCGCCCCGTCGCGCGTGGGGCCACGCGGCGGGTTCCCCACCGCGCCGCCGCCCAGGAGCTTTGCGCGTGGGCAGCGGCACGCCGCGATCCCTGGCGCAAGAGCTGGGCGCTTAGTCCGTGTTACCGGCCTGATTAAGCGGTTACCTGGCACAGGAGAAGAGCGTCAAGTGGCTCCTGCGTACGGGATCAGTGTTACACGGGGTCGAGCTGTTACTGCTCCCCAGGACTCAGTGTGGAGCCGTGGGAGAGGACTTGGCACTTTAATCCCTTCAAAGACACCGATCTAATTCAAGCCCTGCAACTCTTGGAAGTCTTTGAGAGGACAGTGATTGTTTCCACAGGAAAGCCAGATAAAGATCTCTGTGTGCTGGCGTTTAGAAAGACTTCAGTGGCGGTGTGAATACAATTGAACCCGACGACTGCTGGGAGGATCGAGTTACCTGGGCAAACAGCTCCGGAGAGCCAGAGCCAGCCCGTATCTGCCCGGAAGGGGATTTCCCCCCCCCCCCCCCGATATAACTGCGCGTCCGCATTTGGTACGTGTCCAGAGCAGCCGGCTGACATGTTTGGGGTGGCCTGGAAGCAGATGGGGCAGGGGCGCGGAGAGGCGCGCGTCTGCAGGGCGCCGCGGGCGGGTGCTGAGCGGAGCCGGGGGGGGGGCGCGGAGCCCGCCTGCCCGCGGTCCCCCCAGCTCTGCAAACACCGGCCGCAGCAGCAGGCGGTGGCGTTAAGCTGTGACCCAGATGCGCCTGGTGGTGGGTACGGGGGAGAAATATTCTTGCACGCGGTCGGAAGAAAAGCAGGTTAGATTATTTTATACATACATAGACACGTATATGTATTTATACCCCGAAAGGTGAGGGAGCAGAGCCCTCAGTGCTAAGTTTGGTTTCCTCACAGGAGGTCAGGGAGCGGGTGACGGCCGAGCCCCGAGTAATAGTTTCCAGGTTCCCGGGGAGACCCCCCTCCTCAACAAGTTTTGCCACCCTGGCGCAGTTCAAACAGGCTGACGAGAGCCGTGGAAAGGAGTCCGCCTGCTGCATAAATACATCCAGCCTCGAAAAACACTATCAAGAGAGACTCCTGTCCTCATTTAAAGAAATTACGGTTTGTAGCTCCGGCTCGCACTAGAGGGGAGGAAACTTTCCCGTGCCGTGCCTTGGGCGGCCGGCCGGCTGCTTTGGCGGAGCTGGCCACGCCGGTTGCACCGCGCCGTCTTTTCTCCGAGCGCCGCTTGGCGCTGCCGCCTTGGCCCCGCCGGCCAACGCCGGGTTAGCGCAGAGCGAGCAAAATGAAACCAAATCCAGCTACCGGGGGAAAAACGCGCGGTTGTTTGCGAAGTCACATCGAGGGCATTCTCCTCAGCCTCGGGGGAAGGGAGGAGGAGGGAGGCAGGGAGGGGGAGGGAGGAACCGCCAACTATTACTCTAGGGAAGTTTTACAACTGGGATCTACCAGCCCCGATCAGGTGAACTCGCTGTGTTCCTAATAGTGCTTTGAGTCATCAAACACGACCAGCGGAATCCGGAGGCAGATTTCTGGGGCGATAACAAAGACACATAGCCACTTCAGGGCTCTGCCACAAGTCCTTAATTGCAAAAAAAAAAAAAAAAAAAAAAAAAAAGGAAAGAAAGAAGGGGGGGGAGATCCAGTATCTTGCACATCCAATGCGAGGGTCTCCAGGCGGTAAGGGGTCCTTTGATCAAGAAAATCCAATTATTTGTGTATATACATTTCCCACATAGTGATTACTTCATTAATTGTCCCGCCTTTATCTCCTCCCTTCCCATCCCCCCTAATAATCAGTTCTTTTATCCAGACCAACAAACACACCATAGGAGCTTTGTGGATTCAAAGGATTTGCTTTCGCTTCTGAAAGAGCCGCTATTCTTTGATGATTGGGTAGCGGCAAACTTCAAAGCCATAAATCTTCCCTCTGACTGGCTGGCGGCCCAGCAAAGTCCTTATCAAATTCTTGGAGGTGATCCGGGTGCAGCCAGACAGTCCGCGGAGATCGCGCCGCGCGGGGGGTGCTGCAGGCAGCGATCAGAGGGACGGGGAGCGCGGGAGGCAGGAGGAGACCGGGCAGCTCCTCGCCTGCCCCTCGGCGCCTCCATGCCGCGGCGCTGCCCCGGCGCCGTCCCCTCGCCCCGGCAGCAGTAGCCATGGCCGCCGTGGCCGTGCTCCGCAACGACTCCCTGCAGGCTTTCCTCCAGGTCAGTACCGCGCCGGGGACACCCCTCCTTCCCGCCCCCGCCAAAAGGCGGGCTGCCCCCGGGGCGGGCGCTGGGGCCAGGCAGAGCTCGAGCAAGCTCCTGGGACCCGCAACTTCCCGCGGAGCGCCCGGCCGGGGGTGCACCCCGGGGCCGGGGGCGGGCAGCGGCGCCGGGCGGCCCGGGGCTGGCGGCTCCGGCGGCGGAAAGTTTTCGGGGGGCGGCGGGACCCCCGGGCAGGGCGCGGCGCGGCGGGAAGTTTCCGCGGCCGCCGGCGGGCGGGGTGAGTAACGCGCTGTCGGCGCTGCCTCCCGCGCAGGACCGCACCCCCAGCGCCTCGCCAGACTTGGCCAAGCACTCGCCCCTGGCTCTTCTGGCCGCCACCTGCAGTCGGATCGGACAGCCGGGCGCAGCCCCCGCGGATTTCCTGCAGGTCTCCTACGACCCGGCGCTGGGATCCCCCTCCAGGATTTTCCACCCGTGGAGCAGCGAGATGCCGGCGCACTCCCCGGGGGCGCTGCCGCCGCCGCACCCCAGCCTGGGGCTGACCCCGCAGAAGAGCCACCTGCAGCCCTCCTTCGGGGGGGCGCACGAGCTGCCGCTCACCCCCCCCGCCGACCCCTCCTACCCCTACGAGTTCTCGCCCGTCAAGGTGCTGCCCTCCTCCATGGCGGCGCTGCCGCCCAGCTGCCCCCCCGCCTACGTGCCCTACGCCGCCCAGGCCGCCCTGCCGCCCGGCTACTCCAACCTGCTGCCGCCGGCGCAGCCCTGCCGCCAGCTCTCGCCCAACCCGCCGCCCGACGACATCCCCTGGTGGAGCATCCAGCAGGCCGGCGGCCCCGGCGGCTGCGGACACCGCTTCCCGGCCGCCGCCGCCGCCCTGCAGCGCGGCCTGGTGCTGGGCCACTCGGACTTCGCCCAGTACCAGACGCAGATCGCCGCCCTGCTGCAGACCAAGTCTCCCCTGGCGGCCACGGCCAGGAGGTGCCGCCGCTGCCGCTGCCCCAACTGCCAGTCGGCGGCGGGCAGCGCCCCGGAGGCGGAGCCGGGCAAGAAGAAGCAGCACGTCTGCCACATCCCCGGCTGCGGCAAGGTGTACGGCAAGACGTCGCACCTGAAGGCGCACCTGCGCTGGCACACGGGCGAGCGGCCCTTCGTCTGCAACTGGCTCTTCTGCGGCAAGAGCTTCACCCGCTCCGACGAGCTGCAGCGGCACCTGCGGACTCACACGGGCGAGAAGCGCTTCGTGTGCCCCGAGTGCGGCAAGCGCTTCATGCGCAGCGACCACCTCGCCAAGCACGTCAAGACCCACCAGAACAAGAAGCTCAAGGCGGCGGCGGACGGCGTCAAGCGGGAGGACGGGCGCGACCCGTGACCGCCGCCCGCGGCGGCCCCGGCCCCGGCCGGCCCCGGCTCTGCCGCCGCCGCGCGGGGGGGCTCCGCCGCCGGGGGGAGGGGGGGCGGCGGCAGGTCGCGCCGGGGCCGGGGCCCCCTCAGGGCCGGCGGTCGGGGCGCGCGGGCGCCCTGGGCTGGGGCCGGCAGCGACGGTCGGGCCAGCCCGGGGACCTGGTCCTCGCTACTTTCAGGGGAAAAAGACTGAACTTTTGTGTACAGCTTATTTAATAGTTTTGTTTGAATACAAGTGGTTCCCCCCCTCCCGCCGCCCTTGGCTCCGTGCGGGGGCTCCAGCATGAGATGTTTCTGTAAAGCGACCCGCAACTGCAGCGTGAAAATAAATACGTTAACACGGGGGTCATGTTGGGAAGGCCCCACTGAGTCGGTTTCATTTGATCTTTTCTTCTTCCCGAAGGCTTTAACAAAACGGCCCCGGCAGCACAGCCGCTTTTCCCGCTTATCCAGCGCGCGGCGGGAGCGGCGCGCGCGGCGCCTTCCCGCCATTTCCCGCCCGCGGCCGTTGGGCGCTGAGGCGCAGCCGTTGGGCGCTGAGGCGCGGGGCGGGCTGGCCGCGGCCGTAGCCCGCGCCTAAGCGGGGCCCAGCGCCCGCTGACCCGGGGGAGCCGCGTGGGAGCTGCGCTTGGTAAACATCTTTAAAAATCGTTAGCTCTTTTGGACGGGTGTTGGCCTAGAATAATTTTATTCGTTTGCCTGTGCCGCACGTGAAGCCCTAAGCGTAGGAGAGGAACGCATGAGGCACATACCGGTAATGGTTTTAGAGCTGAAGCGCTACAAACTCGGCTCGAAATTGGAGTAAAGGTTGGCAGTAGTGGAAGTTGGGAGCCCTTCTGAAAAGAAATCCAAGGCAGCATGATACGGGGGCCTGCTACTGCTAGCCTCTTGCTGCCTGATGTTGTCTGTGGCATAGTTCAACCAAAACACACTTTATGTGTGTTGATTTTTTTTTTTCAGTAGCCCTCACAGAGTTTTAGAGATAAGATAAAAAGCTTGTTATCCTTCCCTTACAGCATGCAAAAATGGTGGGCGTTCTCCTGCATATATGAAGATATTTGGCACAAAACCGTTTAAAAACATTCAGTAGACTGTTAACAGCTTTTAGGGTCCTGATGGGACATCATGTAAGGATGAATTTAGTCATATATTACTTTTGGGAAACTTAATTGAAGATAATGGCTGTATTTACAATTCCCCCCCCCCCTTTTTTTAAACAGAAAAATGTGTAAGCCAAACATATGAGGAACGTGATTAATCATTTGCTGAATTTTACTTGTTAACAGAGAGAATATGTTATTGGTTCTTTATATTTTTATCAAGTCAGCTTTTTTCACTGGTTATATCATGAGACAATCAAACAAAAAATGCTGTCTGAAACTTTCACTCAAAGTGATTTGGAACCAGCCAGCCTCACGTGGGTTCCTCTGGTGGGGGTCGCCACACAAGCTTTGGCACAACCGTAGTTACAGAGCTACTCTTTGCCGTAACCTTCTGAATCTAGAAAAGTAGCAGCTGTATAAATGTTTATAATGATAGAATATGTAAAACTGATGTATTTGTGTGTGTGTGTTCCTGGAAGGAATATATTCTGTCTAGAAATAACGAGATGCAACAATGCCACCAGAACCTCAGCGTCTAAAATAATGAGCGGTTAATGTACAGTTAGCATGGTACAGCTATTGAACAATTTTAATGTTTATGATCCTGAATTAATTTCTGACACCATATTATTAGGTTCAGCTTATCAAATTAATAACCAAGCAGTTATCTCCTCTACTATTAAAGAATCTTCTATAACCTATTATATTACAGAATGCTTTATGAGAAATACCTTTGGTTTGATTGATTAGAACTCTTTCGCCAAAAACCAGAAGCGTGTTGTTGAAGAATATAAGTAGAAAATACCTTTAGCGTTACAGAATGAGTGGCGACAGTGGAGGAAATAACAGATGGACCCTATCCAGAAGTCCTCCCTCAAATGAGACGTGACCTTGTCTCAAGACGTCTTTGATACTGACATTTAAGTATATCAGTGGGAATAACATAATGTTTCTGGGTTTTAAAATGTTTTGTAGTACACAGTGGAACCTGCTTCCCCTTCCCTTCTTTGCAATTAAGTTAAATTAAGCATGTAACAAGATGAACGACTGGCCGACAATATGTAGAAAAGCGTCTTTGAATTCAAGACTGCTTTAAAAAATAATTTATTGCGCTAAATAGTCTTTCAGTTCTATGTACAGTTCAGACCTACTGTACTGGACAGTTATGGAAAGTGCTTTTGTTGATGGCAGTGGAGGTGAAATGACAGTATCCTATGATTCGAAAGATCCACTTAGAAGTTAGAATAATGGACTTCAATGTTGCCACAGGATAATGGCCTTTCACTGCTAACTAAGTGCCAAGATCAAGATGAAGTATTAACAGAAGGTGAAGCAATACGTTGGCTGTTTTTTGGCACGCATGTAGTCTGAGTAGGAACTGGAGAACAGACCTGTTCGTGACGCTTGTTAAAATGACTTTGTCCTGTTAGAGCAGCTAAAACTAGTGTAGAATAGCTTTATGATTGTAGACATAATGATTGCTAAGGCAGACCATTACAGAAGGCGGCTTCTTCAGTTAGATGACAAACTGAATTTACTCAGCCCTTTATATTGTCTCGTCTAGCCAGACTATTTTGTGTTCTTGTTCGTTCCTCACGACAGAACTTGTACTGAAATACTGGAAGTTTTACCGCTGACTTAATCACTTGCAGGATGACACTTCAGGATTTAAGCAGAAGAACGTAGCCCAGGCAGTGCCAGCACCATGTCAAAGGCAGGGGGTTCTGATTTAAAAAACAAAACAAAGCAAAGTACGCTGTAGCTGATACATCACGTATAATATCTACTTTTAAAGCATGCAAGTGCACAGGTTTAAAATATATACAATTTATATTGCATATAAAGAGAGAGGAGGGAAAGAGAGGCATTTAACTGAAAACCCATGATGATGTCAAGTGCTAATGGAAATCTTAAACTGTGAGAATAGCGTGCTCCCCAGCCAAAATCCCACAAAAAAAGAAAAAAGCAGAAAATTAGGAATACAAGGTTAGCAAAAGTAACAGTTTAGAATATATAGAAAAAGAAATATTACTGCTCTCTGAAGTTTTTAAATAGCTTGTTGGAAGAAGAGGGCATATCCATCATAGCT
Source organism: Struthio camelus (assembly GCF_040807025.1). Lineage (NCBI taxonomy): Eukaryota > Metazoa > Chordata > Aves > Struthioniformes > Struthionidae > Struthio > Struthio camelus. The sequence continues at coordinate 23,273,188 of NC_090947.1, read as the reverse complement.
GTTTCAGATTCATCTCTAAATAGCTAAATCATATGATAGCTTTTCAGCTGAAAGCATGAAACTTTTATAGTAATATGGCATTTATATATACATGTGACCTTTCTGATGTATGGGTACAGCGTTACAAAAATATATTGCTTACATTTCAAGAATTTATTTCTAGTTGGCAAATTACACTCTAATAAAATTAACTCTTAATTTTGCATTCACAGAATACATTTTACACTTTTAGCTGTTTCCAATCAACTAGAACAGCTGTTCATTTTATAAAATTAAATGATTAATATTCTTTTTAATTATACATTTTGAGTACATATGCTGTTCAAGGTCAGCTCAGTTCTGAATTTTAAATCTTAAGTGTCATTGGTGTAATAGATAAATCATATAAGCTAATTCATCTCATAGTTAATTCTAATTAATTTTTACAAAACGGTCATGATATGGTTTAAAAGCCTGAGGTTTGGTGTATTTTCTGTGTTAAAAAGTGACTTTCAGACTTGAGCAAACTTGTAAGAGGAGAATATTTTAAAACAATCACACATGTTTTTCTTCAAATTACTTTTAAGGTCCAAATCACGTAACCCTAATTTGGGTCTTCATCATATCAAAGTGTTCATATTGGCTTGAGCAAGACTTTCATGAGAGAGGGTTGCAGGATTCAGCTTGTAGTCCTCACTGGCCAGATACTCAGTGCAGTAATCTAACTTAAGTATAAACTTGTATTTCATAACTGCTCAACTACTCTTACAGAAATGACTATGATAACAGAAATTTAGCTGCCGAAAGTTTCCTTTCTAGATGCGTCAGAAGATAAACTAAAGATGCCTCTTCCATAAGGTTCTGTTTAAAGAAAGGTCCTTTTTTTTTTAATCTAAATTTTTTGATAATGTCATAAAACTGCTGGCTCTAGCTGAAATAGTATATCTTGGTCTACTAGTTGCAATACTGAAAAATTCACTTTATTAAGAAATGGGAAATTTTGCATGGGCCTGTGTTCTAAACTATCTTAAACCATTTTTCCACATTGTTTTGGATGGATCCTGCTTTAGGAGCGCTCTTGTTTTGTTATCCACATGCCACTTTTTTTCAACTTCCTTTATTCCCTATTGTACATTACTGTTTGGTCAGTATTGCTATGAGGCCTTTGTGTATTTCAGCTGAACCAGATATACTGCGTGTCAGCGTGCATGTCATTTTAAGTGACATATCCATCCTAAAGCTGTTGCTGTGTGATTCTTCTTTCCATGAGATTGAATTAGAGCTGCTATTTGTTGAAAGAAATATTTAACCTAAAAGTATTTGCAGATTTTGAGAGGCTGCATTAAATTTTAAAGTCATTAGAACTTAACTATTTCAAATTGTAAATTCTCAGTTATATCGGAGGTTAGTCTGGAATACTGAAGAAAAGGGAATATAAAATACTGACGTCTTGATGCTATTTTATCAGATAAAAGATACATTTGCTATTATGCGGTGATATTTCAAGGTTTTTTTGCACACCACTCATTTCATAAAAGGGTAAAAGGATCGCTCTGTGCAAGTCGCTGCACAGTACCCAGACTGCTTTAAATGAGTCTTGTTATACTTCACAGGTCTTGTCATCTTATCCCTGTACTTCTGAGTGAATGGTGAGAAACAAAAGTAATAATACCGAGTTTATTGTCAAAAAATCTTACATTTCACTGTAGAACCTTGTTTGTTTGTTTGTTTGTACAACAATTTTATACTTTTTATGAAGTTCTTGTGAATTCTCTGGTAAAGATGTGGGGTCTGCTACTCTGGCACAAGATGAAGTCAACTCAAAGCATCTATTAGATTTTCCCGCCAAACTTTTAAAAAATATTTATCACGCAGGCTCCCTAAGACTTTGAGATAATGAACTTCAAAGCAAGACTTTCCTCTAAAAGGATATCCTAGCAGGTATCTTTAATAACTTTGCATTTAAGCAGCATCCAAGTCACCAAGGGCCCGGAAGTGTGCAGCGGCCAGTGAGGCTCACAGTTGTCAGGTGAGTGTTTTGTGCATCATAGAGGAGAAGGATCCAAGGCCAGGGCTGGTTGAATGAGTAATCTGGGTCATAGCAAATCAGCAGAAGTGCATATGATTTAAAGGTTCTTTTAGCCAAGTTTACTGATTTTATTCCTTGTTAATATTTACTCTGAACTGATTTGAAGCCATATAGGTATTTCATTGTGGATAATGAAAACCAAAGAAAACATGTATTTTGACCTGTGATTGAAAGTCAGTGGGAGTCTGTAGATAGTGAGATTTGGCCTTTACCCTGGAGACCACTGATCCTGTTTTTCTTCTCATGATCTCTTAATTTTTTGAGGGAGACATTTACTTGAGTACACAAAATCCCAGCACGTCCCTGACCCGGGTCTGGCGATTACATTGCCAGTTAGCCATGTTTGTAAGGGGAGCCCAACCTAAGGCTGCGTACAAATCCTGTCTGCTAGTTGAGACAGGTTACAGATAGCGCTGAAGGGCAGGTAGGTCCATCTCATCTGCAGGTGGGTGTGCAGCAAATCCCATGCTAAAATGCACTGAAATTAGTGGCCAGGTGCTCCGAACAGTTAAAGAGTTTGTACTTGGGTATGAACTCAGTATCCAGTGAACAATTTATGTGCACCTTTTTAATGGTGCAAAGGCCTTGTACAGAGTCTCTGTATAGGTTCAGGTTTCTTTGTTAGTGGCAGTAAGGCTAGAATTAACTTGTATCTTGCAACTTTTTTGTTTATCTAATTGAACTTCCAAAGGTATCATACTAATGCTGCTCACAGTATTGGCTTCCCTTTAGCTCTGTTTGCACAAGGAGGAGTTTACCAGCGTAAGAATATTGTACGCTAGAAGCCACTTTAGTGTGTGCATCACTGTAGTGACCCTTCCTCTCCCGCACCTTTTCTTCCCCTCCTCCAGAGTGAAAGAGAAGAAAAAGTGCTGTCTTGTTCATGTAGCTGCATCTCTAAGAGAGTCTTCTGGTGCAGACATCTCAGTTAAGGGTTGCATTTTTTTAACCCCCGTGATTGGCATGAGTGTGCCAGCAGCAGCATATGCTGGAAGCCTGCTCTGCTTCATCCTCAAAAGAACACAGACTTTTTATGATTTGGATTTAATTGTTCTCTCTAGCCTAACAGTGTAATATAACCTCTGCCTTAAGGTAGGAACCTTTGTGGCCTCCATCTAGTTCCTTATCTTAATCCCCCCGCTCCCTAGGGCGGCAGTCGCTCGCTTTTGCCAGCCATTCGTGCCGATACTGAGCAAGTAACTCACTGCAGGCCACACCATATTTTGCCCTGTCTGTCAACCAGTACTATAATAGAGGCAATCCTGTTTACATTTGTAATTTCCTGTTGCCAGCTAATCACAGACTTCTTCCATGATAGTGACTGAGATGTCCTGAACTGCGTATCACGCCACCGTAGAATTTAGTATGGGAGGAAAGATGTAATGCAAGAGAAAAAAACCTGTAGGAAATGATTTTTTGTGAGAAGGAAAACAGGGGAATGGGTAAGAAAAAATAATACTTAAATGTGATAAATTGTGATACTTTTAATAAGTTAAATATTTCTAATTACAAATATCCATGTCACCATCTCCATGCAGAAACAATAGTTTGTGCCTATAATATTTTTGTATTATTAAAAGGTAGGGTTACCTGTGAAAGCAATATATTCCTATCATCTGTAAGTCCTTGTTCTTTATTATATCAATACTGAGCTGCTTAAACAAAGTTCTAGTATTAACCTAAATACTACTCAAAAACATCTTTCATTTTCCTTTTTAACATGAACGAGCCATCACGAAGCACACTTTTAAAACAGGCTCTAATTACAAAGCAAGTTAAAAGAAATTTTATTAGACTAAAGCCTGTATCATATCCCACATGGATCCCATCAGGATCAGATGGTGTGCCTGTGATCTCCACATGCAGATCTCTCATCTGTAAGGAAAGGTGATGTCAGTCACACTGCTCCATTCCCCGTTATTTAGGCAGCTCTCCACAAGCCTAGGACGCACATGTGAAGAACAGAAAGGAAAGTGCACACTATTCACTCATTAAAGATTAGACAGGAAAGATAACACAGCCTGAGAATGTCAGGTGTTTTCAGCCACTGTATGTTCATCCTCAAGGAATATGGAAATGGCTTCATTTCTTCCATTCACATCTAAATAATTTGCTTTCTGGAATGACCAGGAATAGTGGTAGTGCTTTGCCTTTGCTGAGCCCTCCGAGGAGCAACCAAGCACTTGACATCTGCATATTTCACATGTTATAAAACATTGCATGTTCACCTCAGTAGCTAAATATAGAAGGTCCTTTCTTCTCAGCATTAGGTGATCCTTTAGCTGTGTGGCTTCACTGACTCTTACTCTTCATTTGCTCTGAAAGAACTCAAAGAAATAGTTTCAAACAAGCAAAGATTACACTTTGGTATTTTCCAAAATATTAACCAAATCTTCTTATGTCCCTACATGAGACCTTAGGCTATGTCTGAGCTTCTCAATAAAATGCGTGAATAAGTTGTATAATGATGCTGACAAGCTATTTGCAAAGCACTGTAATCAAGGGTATGTTCAGAACAGTGAGCAATCTTGTGAGGGGAAGTAGGTTCTCTGTTACACGATGTTAAACTGGCCAGAGCAACTCAGCTAATTCATGTAAACACTGAAACTGTAACTCTGCTACCCAGTGGGAGCTCAAATACAAAGAACGGCAGCACTGAACACGCTCCACGCATCCTGGCATTCCACAGGGATGTCGGTTCTTTTCTCATTGGAGGAAGAGCTTGTACAAGTCATAACCACAAAGGAGAAAAGGGGTTCATGGATGTGAATATCGTTAATCTTCCATTGATCAGGAGGGTGAAGCAACAGAAGACAAAACAGCTAGGGAACCTTTCTTTTAAATAGGCCACATTTTCTACCATTCACTGGGTCAGATGGGGCAAATAAGAAGAACCCTCTGCTCATGCTCACAAATATCAATGTGAAGGAAGACAACCAGTTATTTTCTTTATTCCCTCCTGAATGCAGAGGGGAGAAACACCTAAGAATTTTTAGAAATGTTTAGCTGATTTACTCCTCCCAGTTTTCCCACAGAGTCCGTGAGAGTTTGTTTTACAGCCCCAAACTTCTCTGTAATAGGGTGTTCCAGTATGCAGTTGTTACGTTGCCTTCGTGGTGTTTATGCCCTGCCCTTCCCCTCAAATAGAAATCATTGTGCAGTTACGCTATTTTGGAATGCCTAGGTACGTATGAAGAAAAAAGTTTCCTAAGCTAAATACAATGCTAGCAGAATACTGAAACCACTAAGACTTAAATGTTGGAATTACCATTTAGGTTTACCATTCAATTATTTTTCTCATTAGAACCACAGTTTTAATCAGATAAGAAATATTAAATGTTAAACAGTTGATAAGGCAGAATAGTATGTTACATTAAAATCATTCTTTATAAAGTACCTAAGTACATTAGAAGCTCATTTCTCTTTTTACTATATGCATTCATTCATTCTATACTTTAAAATAGGTGACAGGCATTAACTGTGCTACTCAGATCTGGATTCTCGGATCTAGATGTTAAAACCTCTGCCACTTTGTTCAAGAAAGAGGAAGGAGGAGGGCAAGTTTAGGCATATTTTTAATAAGCTACAGCAATTAGATATTTTGAATACTCAGAATGATGCATTAGAGTTATACAATTATTTGGTTTGTTCATTTGCTTTTAAATACACTTGAGAACCAGCTCCTAATTAAGCTACGCACATTATCAGAGATGCAAAACTTAGATGTTGGTAAAAACAATTAGAATGATGATACAGGCTTAGATTCCCTGTGGTTTTTGTACAGATCTGCAAGACAGATTGGGGTGTGGGCGCCTGGAATTCTTTGCTGCCCAAGGTCCAGAACAGCTGCTGTACTGGTGTGCCCTGCGGGGACATGATCCACCCCAGAGCAGGTAGGAGGCTCTGGGACATGGTTCTGTTTTCTCCAAAAAAATCCTTGAGCTGACTGCATACTCCAACAAAAGGAGCTTTAACCTTCGAGGGAATTACTCTGTATACACGTTGCCTCTGGGTAAGAAATTGTTCCTCTGAATGCACAGTTCCTTCTGGGGAGCAATAGTCGGGGGATGCTGCAGGCCTTATCTTTCTCCCATGGCCAGACTATTAAATCACATCAGAGCCTGTTTTAGTTTCTACCTATGGAGCCGGGGCCAATTACACCTTAATTATTTGTTCTTTCAATTTAAATAATGTTACTTCGTGTTTCAAAGGTACAAGAGGAAAGCAGAGCATACAGCAAAGCACATTCTATAAAACAGAATAAGTGAGCCGAACAACATTTCCCCCAATTATAGATATGCCTCACCCCTTTAAAACTAATAGACTATGTAATATACCATCCTTAATATGTCCTGAATGTATTGTTCTTGGTCTCAAAAACAGAGCAGCCTCTCTCTCATGAAATCTTGCTGTTGAAATGGCTGAGTTTGTACCATCTCAATGCCCCATGAAAAAGCTTAATCAAAGCAACTAAACCTCTTGACTTGCTGCTGATTCCACAGTACTTTTTATGAAGTGATACCACTTTTATCTGTCATCATTTATTCAAAAAGGTAAATCAAAAGCATAAAGTAGTCTCATCTTACTTTTTGCCTGCAGGAGATGTCCTTCTCATTGGTTAAGCCATAAAGTCTTGCATCAGTCAGAGACAAACTAGGTGGCCATCCTGAGTCTGTATTCTCCTTTGTCTATGTATGAAAGTTGCTTTTGCGCAGGTTACAATCCAGTATCAAAACCAGAATTTTGAAAAAGAAGAGATTTGTCTTTAACAACTCTTGAGACAAAGTAGCACACTCTCTTTTTAGAAAGGTGCAACATTTTTAATTGCTGATCAGAAAGCTAATCTATTAATAGTAACTATCTGTTAATACTATTAGGCTATTAATTTATCTGTTAATACTGTTAATCTATTCATACTAACCAAGTAATCTGAATATATCACTAATGCCTCTTGGTGTGGAATTTATCTAAAAGCTGCTAAGATGATTAATACCAAGGATTTTTAAAATTTGAACGCTATAAATACATTGTAATGTTTGTGTTTGTAAGGTCACAGTTTTCTCACAGTTTCCAAAATGTTTCTCTCTAATTGTGTCCCAGAGCATAAATATTATAACGAGATTTTATAAACCTTGAAGCTCAGATCAGAAGAGGAGAAAAGGGGAATTATTTGGGGACACGAGCAGTTAGAAAAACAACATACCTGTTTATAGTAATAATAAAAGGTCTTCAAATATTTACATATGTTAAATGTAATAAGCAGCAGCAGAATGTTAAGGGAGGGGGCTCTTATACTGAGAATATTTCTTTTATTAGGTGCCACTGCTAGTATACAGGCTATGCAAGCTCCAATGTATTCCCCTGTAACAAAGCAATATGATCAGAACATGATATGTTCATAAACACAGCGAGTGAAAATGATGCTTTATCTTCACAGTTTAACTCCCAGTGTCATTTCAAATCAGTGTAATTAAAACACTAAAATTCTCTGTGTGGCTGCTCTTCTTTTGACTTAAATCAAGCATATTTCAGTTTAAAATAAGTAATTAAGATATCAGTTCCAACTAGACTGCAATAAGCAACGCTTCAGCTTAAAAGGTTCACAAAAACATTGGGTCAACCCTAAAGAACTTCCCAGGAATAGGTGGCACATTGGCTAACACAGTTAAAGCCCGTAAGTTTTTGTTGCCTATGACAACAAAACGGCGTAGTTAGGATCACACTTTGCCACCGACAGCTCTCAGGCCTAAGTAATTAGGTTCTTATTTACAACTGTACCACCAGGATGCAGCTTTTGCTAAATTCATAGCAAGGCTCTGATTCATCCCTCTGGGGTCAGAGCCAGGTATTTTACCCGCTCCACTCTAATGCTCTCAGAAAAGGTTTAACGCCATCTCAACCACATCTGTGTAATTTTTTTTTTTTTTGGTTAAAATGATATGACTTTGGTGTGGGGGAAGGAAGGAAGTGGCAGAACTGCACATACCCCGGGAGCTAGCCAAATAATAATTGAAGAACCCCAAATTTCAGGAGTCCCTGCAGCTTCCTGTGAGGAACAGGGTCGGAGGAGCTTGAATTGCTTTTCTCAGAGGAAATGGTAAACATAACGGGGATGCAGAGCTAGCATGAGCCAGACCAAAGGTCTGTTTAACCTAGGAGCCTGTTTTCCAGTAACAGATGCTTAAGGAAAGTGGATTAAAAACAAGGCATATATGAAACAGATATTCCCCTTGGCATGGCCTCCCAGCTTCTGAGGAGCAGTGCTTCAGAAACTTCCTGAGCTGCAACTGCATTGAGTTTGTTGTGCTTAACAGTCAGAGATAGATCAATCCTTCATCAGTTTGTCTTGTCCGTTTATGAATGGATTTCTACGTTGCAGCTCCACAGCCTCTGATAGTTATTTGCACAGCTGAATGAAACACTGGGTGAAAAATAACGTTGGTTTCGTAGCTGTTTCAGTTTTCGCTGGATGCCCCTCAGCGCTGCGGAATTGTGAATAATGATGTCTTCTTGCATTCTCCAGGCCGGTCACGACGCGGTGGACCTCTGCCGTACCCCTCTGAGCGCGCCTGGGCAGGCGGCCGAGGCCTGCTCCGGTTCGCCTCGCGGCCCTCCGCGGCAGCCCCTCCGGGCTCACCGTATCCTTCCCGAGGGCGGGGGCGGCACTGGGGGGCCGGGCACCGGCTTTCCTCGGGGCGCCAAACGCTCATCTCAGGACCCCTTTTGGCACCTGCCTCTGTCCTGTACCTCTCTGTGACCCGCGCTGGGCCACCGGCTGCGCCTCCTGCCCGCCGGGGCCGGACCGGGCCGCCGCAGCAGCAGCCCCGCGCGCGGCGCCCTCGGGCAGGCGCCGCCGGTGCCCGCCGGGCCCCTTGGCGGCGCGCGGCGTTGGGAGCCGGCCCGCTTTCCCCGCCGGCCCGGCCCGGCCCGGCCCGGCCCGGCCCGGCGCCGCCGTTGCTATGGCGGCGGGGGGCGGCCCCGGCTGCCCGCTGCCTCGGGCCCTGCACCGCCGCCGGGGCCGCGCGGTCAGAGCCCCCCCCCCCCCCCCCCCGGCCCGGGGGTAGCAGCGTCCCGGGAGCTGCGGCTGGGCGTTGATGACGGGAACGGTCGCGTCGCGCCGAGCTGTTGGCTGTCGCATTGCCCCCGGCCCGCTGCAAGCGCGTTCGCTTCAGATCAGCCCTGCCGTCTTCGGCAGTGTCGTTCCGGCCTTGGGTAGGTGCGGGCTTTCAGGGTTTAGCAAAGGGAACCTGATGGAAACGTGGGGCATATGGCAGGTCTCTCTGCAGCAAATAGAAACTCATTCTGCTGAGCTGTGTATCCAAGCCCCTCAACTTTGTTTTTTCCCCTGTAAGTTTTTTCAGCGTTTCTTTTTTCTGATACCAAGTCACTTAGTGTCAAGATTCCTCACCCTAATTCTGTACTATGGCTCGTTTTCTTTCAAGGCCGTAGTGTAAGCTGTGGCGTTTGCTTAGTTCATTGCTATTGAAAATTAGGAACGTGTCAGCATTTCCATTCCAATCTGTTTTTCAGGACTTGTCAGTTGGTTGTAGAATGTCACCCTAGGCTGCAACATGGTGTACAAAGTCTAAAGAAACTTCTTCTTTTATTAGTGGGAGCTAAAAGAGTGAATAAAATATCTGGGTTTACTGATTTCAAAAGCGTTTTATATGCTTGTATAACATGAAAGCTGATTTAATTTAAAAGAATAAAATGTGATTTGACAAGCAAATAGTCCTGACTTTTATCTTGTCCCTTTATTGCATCATACAAAAGGATAAAAACGGTTAAGAACTTAACATTTGAAAAGTGATTCTGATACTTTATTCCTCTAAAAATAAATTTCGTAGCACATCTTTATGGTCCCACATATATATTTCTAAGACAAAGTAAAAGGTCTGGTGAGTTCCATGGTATGTTTCTTGTTTTAAAACACTTTAGATGATATGAGTTTTTGTCACAACGACAAGGTTCAGCTTTCAGAGTACATGCTACTTAAGCCAGTCTAGATTACTGCTCCTTTTTTGCCCTTCCGCCTTAGTTGGCCATGCTCTTGAGCCATCGCTTGCAATGTATTGTCTTTGAACTAGGACCAACTGCACTGATTCAGCTGGGAAGTAACCTGCGGGAGGGTAGACTGGGTTCTTGTTACAGCCATATCAGTTCCCGTAGTACAAGAAGCAGCAGAATAACACAAGGTGGGAACAAGCGAAGGGAAAGAGCAGCAACCTTTGGGTGCTGCTGCCAGCCCCCCTGGGCTGTGGACTCAGCTTCAGAAGCCATGTTCATCTCTACACTGCTGGGCTAAATGTGTGCAGATATTGCTGTAGTTACCTGTCACCAGCTTGAGGGACAGGTGGAAGGACTCATAAATATGGGCGTAGTTCTAAATACCCATACAGAAGTCTGCTAATAGCTTATGCTGTACTGCCATGATTCTTGTAGTGGCCTCTCCTGCACATTGTCAGAGGAGTACATAGTACCATGTCTAGGGTCAGTAAGATAGTCTGAATTTCTGTCACTTCCTCGGGTGGTAGCATGGACGCTCTTCTCCCCCTGCCTGGTTTTTGCCTGTCACTTTGCTCAATTGAAATATGCACATTATTGATGAAACTTGCTACTCAAAACCTCTTTCTGCTCCCAATTAAGTCAAAAGAAAAACTTTCTCAGACTTTTAAGGCAGCAGGGTCTGGCCCTTCAGTGGAATTCAAACATAAAATATCATGCTTCCCTGACAGCTGTGTGCCTTCTGTGAGGAAAGGCCAAAGCCCAGCAACCGAAATACAGCTTGCTTTGGCTGCTTCAAAGTGAGATAGTAGTATGGGGAAAACTTTTACAAATGCCAATGCTGGCAAGGAAAGCAGGGAGACATTGGTCTGTTGCTCTCAAGGACGCACAGCTACTGCACATTAAGGAATTCTGCTTTTTGTTATTGAGCTTCTCATCTATATGCTATAGGAAAATATATGTATCCTTAATACTGATCACAAAATAGATAGCTTTATTTTTGACCCAGAGGAGAAGTTGCAGATCTTTTTGCTGAGTGTTCTTAATTTTTTGGCATATGGAAACACGGAAACTGTGTCATAAACCCTTTCAGCCTAAGATTAAAGAAAAACCAAATGATTCCACTTATAGGAGCTGTCAGATAACTCTGTAGTAGATCTTAGACTGGATGTGGACACCAAGCTTGTTTAAAAAATGAGACGCTTAATTATTTGTTATTGTTTTTTTTTAATTTTTCAGGTTCTTGGAATGCCAGAAGTGATCATTCCAGAAGGTATTTTCTTATTAGCTATTTGTGACTATAGATAATGGGATTTTTTTGTCTTTTTTTTTTTTTTTATGTAAAGAGTTTATAGTATCCAAGCCTTTTAAAACAGTGGCAAATACATTTGTTATTAAGATTATTATGACAGCCTAAGTGTGCATGTTTTAGTATCTAATATTTCATTTTTTATCTTGAGATTTTGTTCAGCTTTTTAATAAATATTATTAGTATTTGTACCTTGTCTTTCATGTGGCCAGGCACACTCTGTTTCAAGGTAATAATGAAATTGTTATGTAAATCTGTCTCCATTTTACTGTGTAGATTGTGTAGCTGACACCTCTACTTTCTGAAAAATTGACTGACACTTGAAATATCTGTCAGGAGAACATGTGTGTGTTCCCTCTCATGTCCCAGATAAAAAATGAACTCTTTTCAACACCTCTTTCCAAAACCTCTTTCCCATGTTAAAAATATAAACAACAGTTTTAAGACTTTAGAAGTATTTTGCACAGTTTATTTCTTGTTAAACTCTGCAGCTATGAATAGTATATGCATATCTTAAACATTTATTACCTAACATAAAAAATCATATAAGGTTTTTTCCATTCACTAGTCTAAAGTTTTAAATAGCTTGTCTGTGTTTGTGTTTGTTTATAAAATTATCACTTTTTAAGTTAAGAAAACTAACCCTATACGACCTAAAGATGTTTTAGGAAAGAAAAATGTCTGCCTCCACAATTTGGCATGCATTAGATACTCAGTAGTACGCATACATTACCCTCTTACGTTGTCCTCTATAAGGTAGGCATGTACAGCAAGCCATTCATGATTAGTGATTCTAGTTAATATCCTTATGCAGATGTGTCTCAACAGTACTGCAGTATGTAGTTAGAATATCTAAACTACTTGTTTCTCCCTTGTTTTTTACAATTTGATTTACTTACACTCACATGTTAGTAAGCTGATAGTCCTAGGTCCTGGAAAAATGTAGACCTTACAGATTTTAGATTTTAGCAGACTAATAGAATTCCCGTTTCTCTATCCAGCTGTATATATGTATCTAGTGTACCTGAAAATTATTTCATAGACATCTGATTACACAGTACTTTGTTTAAAGCGGCTTAAGTTTTTATAGACATTCCAAGATTCCAAAATAGCTTCGTATTTTTTATTCATTCTTTACTTTATAACAAGGAAACGTTAGAACTAGTGACTTCTCTGCAAAGATTCTGCTTATCTTATTGTCCTAGTAAGAAAAAGAATTATTAACCAAGATGTGGGCCTTCTCTTTGGGCTTTGGAAGGGGACAAACAGTTCTTTAAATTTCCATCTGGAAAGCTGTGAGATATGGACTGCATGGCTCTTGGCTTAAATGTCTTGTTAATGGGAGTAATAACGTCACGCAGTATTTCATTGTACATTCCTCTATACTCCAGTGAGCATGAGCTCTGATTTCTGTAAGAAGCTTGGACTTAACATTCGCTCCAAAGATGAATGTTACTGAATGAACTGAATGGAATACTGTGGGATTTTTTGGAAGGAAGGAGAGTAGGCATGAAATACCATTTAAAGCTTTTAAATTACAATTTACGATAGCTATGTAAACCAATGTGAACATATAAAGACTATCAGAATTGCACACCAGCCTTGTAAGTTCCTATATGTTATGTTTACCAACCCTACTCTGTATAAATGTGTATATATGCTCACACAAACACATACGTAGATTATTCTAAAATTTTTAAACATGATTTTGTATTACAAGCAGCGACCTTTATTGAACATCTAACACTACTAAAAATAAAATCACGTGTTAACATTTCAAATGCATTTTAAAGGATGATGTCTTAGCATGTGACAATTGGGGTGGTGGTTCAGTTTTTGACTACCATTTGAGGTGTTTTTTTGTCTTACACGGTATTTTTATATGATCTTGAATTATCTTAAAGCCTAATCTGTTTCTCAATAGATGGAACTTTTAACAACCTATTACTAACCTTGTTGTGATAAACTACTTAAAAATGAAAAAATACAAGTTGCGAGAAAACACGATCTCTTATTTGTGGGTTGTGCTAAGTATACCATGTTTGCTGTTTATATGGACTTACTCCAGAGACCTCTGTAACAGTATCAGGGTAAGAAAATAAAGATACATCTTGATGCCAGAAGTTTCTAGAAGGTTTTTATACAATGAAACTGTAAGAAGTCAGTTATACTGATCTGGGGATGCCTGGTGGTGGATGAAGTTAAGGGTTATCTTCGTGGCCACTACATCCACCATTTACTGGTAACTTTTTTCCCCTGATTTTGTGTTAAGAAGTTATTATAATGAATTTTCATGTAATAATATGCAGCAATGTATTATCTCTGAGGTAAAAATGTTCCTGCTTTAGGTTTTGGTATTTCATGCCTAAAACCTAGAGCCTATGAAATGAATTGTTTTATTTGTTTACTGTGATTTGCAGGGATATTATTCAATGACAAGGTTACACTGACCTATCATTTCATGCATCAGTGGTTCTTCTATTGCACTGATTTGATCAAGCCTAGCGGATAAAAGAGGAGCAACCCACCCAATGGATCAAATTAGAATTATAATAAAAAGCGCACATCCTGAAGGGCAGAGTAGGTTAAGTATGGGATTTACTGTACTTGGCGTCATTTTTTGCAATCCAAATAAATTTTCTAGCAGCTTTCTTTGTAAATATTTGTTCAAACTTTATATTCAAACTTTGTATTTTGATTTTACATAGTTGTGTTAGTGATGCTGTAGCACAGTTGAGGAAAAAAGGTAGTATTTCAGCTAATGGAGGCTCTGTTAGGTTAGGTACTTATCAAAGTGCAATAGACCTTTTTGGCTTTGAATCCACAATAAGTTCCTGATGTCTCTCTCTTTGCTGTACAACTTCAGAGATTGCCGTTGCTCCTAACAGTGAAGAACTTGCTATTCTGCAGTCGTAAAACGTCACATAATTCACAGAATTACAAAATCACAGCATCTTTGCGGTTGGAAGGAACAGCTGGAGATCATCTGGTCCAACAGCCCTGCTCAAGTAGAATCACCTGGATCAGGTTGCCCAGGACTGTGTCCTGTTGGGTTTTGAGTATCTCCAAGGATGGAGACTCCACAACCTCTCTGGGCAATCTGTTCCAGCGCAATTCTTCATAGTTACCTTGTCTGGGATCTGTCAGACAGTGGAAAAGAGACTGCATGGCCTACAGCCTCCTTGTACTTCTAGAGCATTCTTGTTCCCAGTTCCTCTCCTTGAATGACGAAAGTAGTTCAGTGAACGAGGAGGAGCTGTATACTCTCTATTCTCTCCTGGATGAGTTGTACGCTGCTTTTATCCACGGTATGGGCCAAGTTACCTGCCTTATGTAAGGTTTGAAAAAACTATTGTAGACTCAAATGTGATTTTAATAAGATGCAGGAGATATCTGTAAGTGGCTCTAGAGTGGGATATGTGGAAGTTATAAAAGAGAAGCTTAATTTTCTGTTTCTCTAATGATGAAAAGAAGAGTATGTATTAGACACATTTTTAAGTCATTTTGTATTTGTTCTGAGTTGCTCTGTTGGGTTGATGCACTAGTACCACGTAATAAGCCTGCACTGATGAAGGTTTGCTGATACTGGAAAATGAAGGCTATTGGAAACAATAATTACAAATTCTAGCACCTCGTGAATACTACAGAGCATAACAGCAGCATTCGTGTGGCTTGCTTACTAAGGAATCCACTGAGAAATATGTTTATGCACATATTTAAGTTTCAGTGATCTGAATAGGACATAATATCATACTGCAGTTCTTTACATAGTAGAGTGGAAAGTAAGTAAGTAAGTAAGTATGTGCTGAAATGCTTTGCAGGACGTGAAGGCCCCAGGGAAGAAGTTCAACTTGAGAGCTTATGCAAACACTAGGATATTCCTGCTTCACTTCCTTTATTCTTTTGGGTTTTTTGAGTTAGCTGTTAAGTCTAAATTAATAAATTGCTTCAGTAACGGCAGGTCAGCAAAAACACAGGGTTAATTATTAAATTAAAAAATTAAGAGATTAACAAAAATTTACTTTGTTTTGAAGTTGTATGTGTACTTATACAAAATTATGGTAGTCTAGTGTTCAAAAAGTTATTTACAGGGCGGATTTTTTCTATTATCTATTAGGCACGCTTGTTTAAAAAGGACAGACACCAAGAAGGTAAGTGTCAGCTTACTCCAGGATTGAATATTCACCTCCTTTATGGGCAGTAGATTTGTTTAATTTCTTATTTAGCTATTGTACTGAATGATGTTTTAAGTTACATTGCTCTGAATATTCATACAGATGATGACATGAAGTTTCAGTTTGTATCTTTGTGTGAATTTCTGTTGAAAACTTTGAATTTACTGTTGAAAACTTTCACTGCCTTGGGAATTTTACTATTGATGAATAGTAAAAAAAGCTGAATAAAATGATGAATAGAAAATCAATGCTTTTTAAAGTTATTGTTTCTATTTTAGGAACAAAGAGACAAAATGGAAAATTACACATTTAGGGGGTCAGGAGGTAAATTATTTAACAATTTCTAACCTTTAAAACAACACTTGCTTTAAAATACTTAAAATAATCAGGAAAATCTAAGCACACATTTGAGCAATTTGATAATACTTATTTGAAAAGAAGCTTTTTATATTTGAAATAAAATGGAGGGAGGGGAACTCCCCTCAGCTCATGCTACATCAAGTGAAAGAAATCTTAAAATTGAGGAACAGAATTTACATCAGGTGAACCAAAACGTGAAACAGATGTTCTGTATCTGTTTTTCAGAAGAAGTGGTTATTGAACCAATCCAAGCAGTACCACGATAAGAGGGTGTCTTTGGTTTTGCAGCTGATCTATTACATGCCTTTTTAAGCAATTAGAGCTCAATAATGCAATCATTTGTCACCCAATTAATTTTGAAAGACTGGGAAATATATGGATTAACACTTTAACCTATGGTTCACTTGGCACCATTGTTATTTAGATCCAATAAAAAACACTGTTAACAATATTGTGCAAGCTACATTACAGAAACTTAAACGTCTGTGTTCTGTGATTTTGACTTGTTATTTGATTTTTTTTTTTTAATTACTACTACTGTGGATTAACTCATGTATTCTATACAAAACGAAAAAGATTACTTTTATTTATTCATAAGTACATTATAGTTAGAAACATTAATTGAGAAAATTATTGGTACAGTGTTTTTCCAGGGCTGATGGTGTGCCCCTGATGTCAACAGAAACTGTGTCATAGGCTTTAATATGTGTGAGTTACAGCCCTGTAATATCATCACGGCTTTGAAAACTTTGAGCACTGAAGCTAGAGTTCTTATAAGTTTAAGATAAAACTATGGATTTGCCAAAATAAACAAGTTGCTATACTTTTTATAGTGCTGATCTTGAAATCATTAAGTACCGTTCTGTCAGTGGCTCAGAATCGTGATTCATGAGAAGGTTCTAATCACTGGGAGAGGCAGCGTAAAGGCAATCTCAATACGGAAAGTGTACTGAGACTTCATTTTTAGAATTTCTAAGCTGAATTTTAAACATAGCGCGCACTAACTCGGATTTTGGATGCTTGAAAAACAGTGTATGAATCATAGAATAATGTATGTTATAAGGGACTTCTGGAGGTCATCTCGTCCAATGCCTTACTCAAAGCAGGACCAACATAGGTTTCTCAAGGTGTCACCCATTTAAATATTGAACATCTCCAAGGATGGAAATTTCGCAGCCTCATTGAGCAACCTGTTCCAATGCTTGGTTGCCCTCATGGTAAATTTTTTTCTCTAATGTCTAACCAAAATACCTAACCAGCTGAAATACGTTTTTTCTTGCTTGAGTTTGTCTGAAATGTTGGTCCTTTGTGCTTCTCCGTATCTCTCATAATATTATGTTTTGAATTTATGTGTTGTATTCATAAACTCAGCTTTAACTGCCGGACTGGAAACTCATTTGCACTAATGTAAACTTGAAATAAGGCTAAGTAAGGGCTTCAGCAGTGTACATCCAGCTTTATTCTAGTATAATGCTAATCACAAATGTGATTGTTCTGCCACCTCCTAAAGGGATGCCTTTTGTTTCGGTATGTTTGTGTATGGCTATGTATATGTGTATATATGTGTATAGTCACAGAATTCAGTGTATATACATGCATAATTGATTAAAAAGTAGGAATATTAGCTCTAGAAAAGCAGGCAGCATATAAAAAATATATTATTTATCAATCAGCTATGGTACAGGAAGATTACTTGATTGTAATGTTCACTAAGTTAACGCATATTCCAGTCTGAAGTGATTATTTCATTGCCTCTGTATTTGTTGAAGTTTAAACTTGCTTACTCAATCAAGGAACTTCTGTATCCCTTAAGACTACAGACCTAAGATATATGAACGTCATTCCTGCAATCCGGGTGCAATACTTTTAAGTACATTAAGCAATACTTCACTGTCAAAACAGAAGGATGCGCAGTGAATATGATATCATGCAACCCACTACTGTTGAGGATATGCATTAATCCTGCGTGGAGTAAAGAGCTGGCTATTATATTTGCATGGCTATTCAGACAGGTTTTCTTGAAAAGAAAGCTCACTCTAGAGAAGCATGTTCTGGACCAAAAAAACATAGTTTGCCTACAGCGTAATGCGAAACAATGCCAGTGCTTTACGAAAGTTGTGACATATGCTACCTTTCTATGCACAAGCCCTGCTACCTTGCACTGCTTGGGCACTGCTCAAGGGTTCCCAAACTTAAATTTGCTCAGCTGCTACATTAAAGAATGGCCTGAAGGACATTAAACATACAACAAGCAGCACAATAAATGTGTCCAGGAGAGAGCATACCTGCATTACCGCTTCTTTCCCTTACATGTAGCCAAAAGTAGTTGCAGTTTCTAGCTCTACTCTGGGCCACAAGTGGCACTGAAGGAGACATTTAACTATTCAGTCAGCACCTCTTCCAGAAATAAAATGATGATTCGAATGTTTTTGTGTGCTACTTGGAAATAGCATGCACTTGTCAGGTGGGCACCATTATGCAGGAACTCTGAGGTAGTTATTAAACTCTCATCTAAACGCATGTACTTCTGTCATCTCCCTAAACTATTATAACTGGACTTTTGATGCTGTTGTTTTGGATTCGAAAAATGAAAGAAAACCTTGTTGAGCACTTAGATAAAATGCTCTCTGAATGTTGTAGCTGTAGCAAGAACTTTCATATTTGAGTCTTCTATCTTTGGGTGTATTTCTTGAAGGTGCTATTTTCCCAATTAAATAAATAGCTGAGCACCCTTAAAACTGGCAGCATCACATATTGTGTGATTTGATCATGCTGATGATGATTTGGTGTTTGTGGAACCTACTGATGATACTGAACCATTTATAATACCTCCAATGACAAATGAGAGGATTTAAAGGTTCAGTGTACAGAAGAAATATTCCTTATGCTTTAACACAGTAACTGTATGTAGTCACTGTTTGGAAAGTAATTTCAATGACTTAAATATGTTTCGGTGTCATTCTCAACCATGAAAAAGGAAAGGCAAACATCTGTGAGTTGTAAACAAGAAAATTTAAGAAAGTTAATGAAACTGCTGAGAGCTAAATAATCAATAAGTGTGATTTTTTTCACTGTTGTCACCGATTAACATGTGTCAAAGAACAAGATGATGGTCTCAGCATCGGAGGGGTACTTACTGTGTGAGAGAGAAATTTGGCCTGGCTTTCTGTATCACAAATTATATTTAAGTGGAAAAAAAAAGGCAACATTGTCTTTGGTCTCATGCTCAGACCGCAACCTTTTTTTGCCGTGGGACAGAGTGGCGTCTCACTAACTTTGTTCAGTACAAGCTGAAATATATTATATTTTTATTGGAAGGTTATAATTACATTGGGAGAATGTATTTTCTCTCTGTGAAAAATCATTACTTTTAATGGAAGGTGTTTTGGGATTTGGAACAGAAATGGTAAGCAATGGCTGAAATATTCTTTGAAAAATAGATCTGATTTCATCCTCTGTGTACTTTTGATAAAAAGTGCTATGTAAATATTACCATTAAGCTTTTTAAATAGATCTTTATTCCTTCGAACAATTTTGGCAGTGGCCAGTTCCTTTTCCTGGTTGGTTAGTGGGAGGTCTGTCAACAGGAGATGGTTTTTGGCCATTGGGAAGGCACTGACTTCTGTGGCCCCCTTCAGTAGTTCACGACTACAGTCTTGAACTGCAAGTTACCAAGATGTGTGGGGGACTAAATATTTTCTATCCCAGCTTGACTTTCTGATACATGGTGGATGCCCCAAAAAGACTAGTAGCACAGGTCAGGCAGCTGCAGTCAGCGTGATCTGCCATTGCCTAGGGAGAACATAAACAGAACAGGGGGAAAAGAGAATCTTGGGCAGCCAGAGAAAACAAGTTTTGAGCTGCGTGATTTTGTCTCCTGGATGTGACTTCAAAAATAAATACGTTCTAAAATGTAGAGATACTGTAAAACCTTATTTTTTTCCTCAGTGAAGCCAAGTTTGATCTGGGTTGCCACTGAATTAATGGTGAAGAAAAGAAAAAAACATTTTTCATTATAGTCTTTGCAGAGCTTAGGTAATGGGAGAAGGCATGTTAAAATGTGAGATAAAGTTTCTTTTTCTGTGTAGAAGGCAGGAAAGGAGAGAGGTAGCTGGCTATATGACTGCTCCTTTCTGGTACTTTGTAATTCTGAGGTGTTTTCAGCCTCAACAGTGAGTTACTAATGCATCATATAATGTCTAGAACTACTGTTTTGTCCTTCAGTGTGTGTTTATTTTTCAAGCAACCCATTTTTCTGTGAATAATTTATATTTACTATAGGGTTATCACAAGTCAGTGTATTTCTTTGCTGTGGCTGTAAAGGCTCATTAGAGATTGATTCACTCTGGTGAAAATGCTATCATTTTTATAATTTCTGATATTTATATACTTATTTGGTTTTTCTGTTTTTTTTCCCCCCACTACTGGAAATATTTATGCAATATGTAGATGGGAAGTTTCATCTAAAATTGAGAAAAATAAGATTAATCTATCCAGCAGTCTTCCCCAAACTGCGCAAGAAAATACAGGTAAGATTTGTATTTACTTCAAGTTACCTATAGATTGTGGTGTGGCAGGCTGAATGAAATGGTTATGATTTGGTTGGTTTATAGGTGTTATAAGCAACTTGTTGCGCCGATCAGCTGTGCAAAATAAATTTTTTTCCTAAGGTCCAAATATGCTGACTTGGTACCTGTTTGTGTCTGGCTTTGTGGAGAAATCTTCATACTTGGGATCAGTGCCTGTCTTTGTAAAGCATCTGCCTGTGTGCATGCTTCAAACTATGGGAACCATGTTTTTCAGGTCTATTATCTCCTGAAAGCAGGTCTTTATAAAAATATGAGAAAATATTTTATATGCTAATGAGAAAAAAAAAGTTTTTTATCAGCGTATTATAGAGTCCCGTGAATATATGGTTGATGTGCTGTAGTCAGATTGAAATGGAACTAACAACCAAAGGCTGGAGTGCTGCAGAATAACTTCTGCCAAGATAAAGTTCGTACCTTTTTGAAGCTGGAAAGTCTGAAATTCTGGTTGCATCAATAACCTTGCATGGCAGACAAGAAAATTTGACAAGTGTAAAGAAATTCTGCAGAGGAATTCAATGAAAGCCTTATTTATATCTAAACAGGCTATAGAAATAGGTTACTTTTTTTTCCTTTGGAATGTACACATCTATGTATAGTACCAGACTGAGTTGTTTTGTGTCTTTCTGGTTTTATTTTTGACAGAAATATAAAGATCAGTTATTAAAACCATAGCTATATGACCTGTGTCAAGAAATGAAAAATCAGGGAACTTAGACATCAATGACTGTTTGAGGTGAAATATACTCTAAATTCTTGTTAATTCTCCATGCAAGTATCTTTTTTTAAGAGTTGGTTTTTCCATTTTTTTTTTCGAATTTTTCATTTTGACGTTAATTACAGATAAATGGCCACAATGGTAGTAGTGCGTAGGGAAAGTCAGATGCCTAAGGAGGGACCCCTGTAATTCAACATACTGAGCTGGGAAGCTCCCACATTGGAAATACGGATTTGGTGACCATAATTTAAGTATCCTCAGAAAAGCTGCCATTCTCAGCTTTTTCCAAAAGTGTTTTTTTTTTCCCAAAAGGCACCCATCTTTCTCCTGGCACAGAGGAAAAAATGGAATAACTTCCCTGAAACCCGAGTAGTTACACTGACTGAGGTTTTCAGTAACTCCAATTCAGTACCCTCTGCTTGTGAAGGTTTAAATCGCAATTTCCACTTCTCAGAAAAAAAAAACTCTGATCACCAAATTGTAGGCTGTTATAGATGGAGGCTCTGTTGGACGATTTTGCTGCATGTATTCTTTTTCCACGGTGTTATTAAATATTCATCGTGCCAACAATGAAAGAGCAAGTGTGAGAATGAACTCCTGTGATTACAAATACCAAAATGCTATGGCTGAAGGACGTACGTAAGGACTGATGACAGTGGCAATATCTTTTATTGGACCAACCCGTATAATTGATAAAAGTAGACAAGTACTACACACAGAAGCACTTCTTTAGGTCTAAAATAGAAACAGATGATTTCAAAGCTAAATATAACTTAAGAAGAACAACTCCTATGGTGGTCTGAGTTTAATTAGATATCTATTAGTTGGACTGTGAGGGAAAAGATAGTCGATACTTCTGAAATAGAGGGGATATCAGTAAGGAGTAGTAAAGTGATTATCTGCTAAGGACAAGACAGAGATAGATCATTTACAATTTGCTGAAGATGAAGAGCTTAGTGTGTACATGTGTATATGTCTGTTGGAAGAACATTATAATGCGTCTTTAGAGCACTTACCTGGAAGGAAGAGGGGAAAAAAGAGAATTAGATTTCTTTCTTTTCTTTTTTCCCATGGGCTATTTAAGTTGAAATACCTTACTTCCATTGGACCTGGCACGGCGTCTAGGATTTCCTCTCTCCCAGGTGAGTGACTCTTATCCTTTCCATACACTTGATGCACTAAGTAAATGTTATACTTTTTATTACAGGAATATAGATGTTATTTTGTTACATTAAATTAATTCTTCGTGGCCATAGGAGGCTTACAGAAGTACAAGAAGTCATTAGTGTGATGGTAAAATATCAGATGGTAAAATATTACAGAATTACAGAAGCAGAGAAGGGACCTCTGGAGACTGTGAGCTCCAAGGAGGGTCACCTAGAGCAGGTTGCCCAGGACCGTGTCCTGCTGGGTTCCGAATACCTCCAAGGAAGGAGACTCCACAACCTCCCTGGCAACCTGTTCCAGCGCTCAGTCACCCTCACAGTAAAGAAGAGTCTTTGTATGTTCAGATGGAATTTACTGTATTTCAGTTTGTGCCCACTGCCTCTTGTCAGATATTTATAAACATTGATGAGATGCCCCTGAGCCTTCTCTTCTTCAGGCTAAGCAGTACCAGCTCTCTCAGCCTCTCCTCATGTGAGAGGTGCTCTGGTCCCTTAATTATCATCGTGGCCCTTCGCTGGACTCGCTCTAGTAGCTCCATGCCTCTCTTGTACTGAGGAGCCCAATGCTGGACACAGCACTCCAGGTGTGGCCTCACCAGGGCTGAGTAGAGGGGAAGGATCACCTCCCTCGACCTGCTGGCAATGCTCTTCCTGATGCAGCCCAGGATACCACTGGCCACCTTTGCCATGAGGGCGCGTTGCTGGGCCACGGCCAACTTAGTGTCCACTAAGGACCTCCAGGTCCTTCTCCGCAGAGCTGCTCTCCAGCTGGGCAGCCCCAAGCCTGTACTGGTGCCTGGGGTTATTTCTCCCTGGCTAACCAGTTCCTCCCCAGCTCCCTCAATGCTAACCATAGCACTCAGCTGAAGATTTTAAATGTGTATTCCCTGAAGAGGAAACATGCTAAATAGGAAAGAAAATGAAATATGTAATGAAGCTAGTGAAAATACCATATACGTGCAATGTGGTGGGGGTTTTTTTGTTTTGGGTTTGGGTTTTGGGGAGGGGTAACTGAACCTTTCCTGTTTTCTGTTTTTTTTTCACATTTCATTTTCTAGAAGAAGTCCTCGCAATCATTAGGAAGTTTAGGACAGCTTTGTAATATGGTTAAAGATACATTTTTTCCGTCTATATAGCAATAAAAGTGGTGTATGCTCCTAAATTTGATAGAGAAACATACAGTAAAAATATTCTTCTAATGTTGGTAGTCCTTTAAAAATTAATTCAAAATGCAAACTGTCAGCATAGTAAAGATTCAGCTAATACCATAACATTTATCCATAGTTTTAACAGTCAGATTTTAAAATGGACAAACAACAACATTAATCCCAGAAAGCAGAATGCTGCTTTCAAAGTCTTACAATTGGTTTACACCCATGTGGAAACATAGGATGGAAAAATAAAAAAATGTAAATGGTTGCATTTATATTGTTTAAATGTTTTTCCTTCCTTCAAATGGATTAATCAATCCATATTGACAGGTATGCAGTTATCATTTAAATATATCTATAAATTTAATAGTTGTAGAAAACACTAAAGTAACAGTAAGTGAACTCTAGAAAAAAGAGAAAAGCTAAGCATAGAAATCCCTAGCTTAGAATGAGAAGTATTTTTTTATCTCTAACAGTAGCTTTTGATATGTAAGAAAATAGTAGATACCGTTCCATGTAGACAGTCATCTAAAAATAGGGTGGCATTTTACCAGAACAGTTCTGGTTTTTCAGAGACATACTGTTTAGGCTTTTCTTAAAACAAAAATCATCTAATTTTTAGAAGTTATTAAGAATAGAGGAGAAAATTAGTTTAAATGTAATAAATAAATAAACTGCCTGAAAAACTTTCATAGGTTTTATGTACAGGGTACGTAGGGACAATTCTTAATGTTTTGGGGTGGGTTTTTTTTTTTTTTTTTTTTTTTAATGGAAAGCCTGTGTGTCTTCTGTACTGAACTTGTCTCTTTCTCTTTTCCTGGACAGGTCTGTTGAGGGAGACAGTCTTTGTCTTCTAGATAGCTGTCATTACTTCCACCCCCTCAGGTGTCTCCGATCCCCCATATTTTACTCAGTAATGCCTTTGATGTTTAAGATGTTAGCCTGTTCATCAGTCACAGGCTCCTAAAGAAATGTGTTTACACAGATGTCCTTTGATGGCATGTAACACTTTCTTTCAGAATGTCCCCTATATGTTTAGACTTTCACCATTGTAGTAATTTCCCTGGGTAACTATTTTGCTCGTTTCACTTCTTTTTTGTAACTCTTCCTTTGAAAGTCCGTAAGGTTGTTGACTTTCAAGGTATGAAATAACTCTAAAGAAAGAGAATGCAAATCATTTAAAAGTCTGAAGGCCATGTGCTGAGTTAAAGTATGTGAAACCCCTCTGAGAAGGTAAAGCTAGAGGATGTCTGAGACCTGCGAAGGTGTCCTCTCCCTGCTTGTCGCGGCTGTTTAGGTGGAGGTTACTGCCCCAGCAGTCTTGCTGCAGAAGGGAGGGCTTTCCAAAGAAAGTCAATAGACAAGTTCAAGCTACCTTTGTGATTTTCCCTGAAGCCGTTTAGGGAACACTTGCATAACACATAACAAAGCCAGCAGTAACAGAAAGCGGAGGACATCCTCAACTAGGACAGCTTTCTAAGGGACAGTCTGTCAGTCGCTGCTCGCTGCCAGCTACCAGCATTTGTACTGTGCAATGAACAGATGTAATTTATGTACAGAGTAGCACCATTTTATTGCCCTTAAGGACAATCTTACTTTATAATAGACACTCTCTGTCACCATCTGGCCTTTATGAGCTTGCAGGGGACATCACAGGTCAGCGCTAGGAACTGCTGGAGCGGCTGGTACAAACGTAAGCGCTACCGGAATGGAGTTACTCCCTGCAGCGGGAGACACTGGAGTGCATGGTAAAATTAACTTTGTGGTCCAGTCTCAGAGGTTTTATTTGCTTTTCAGGCAGGACCTAAACTCGAGTTCGAGTCTCTTGTAAACTTAAATGGGCTTTCAGTCAAGCTCTGATTGTGTTCAGAAGCAATTTAATACTTGTATGGCACCGTGCAGTAACCCATATGGTTGTATTTGAGGTATTATTTGTTGAGGACTGTTTTGTTTCCAACATAAAAATTTAAACTTCCGGGATAGTTTACTCTACTGACAGTTTACTACAGTCCTGTTTGTAAGAGTAGATTTGGTATAATTTGAGATGAGATTCACCGCGCTAGATTTTTCCCTTTTCCTAGGTGTCACTAGAGAGCAGAGGCTGGCCTAGGCAATCTGTTATTTGCATGACTTGACCTGTATTTTTAACTTTGGGCCTTTTGTGTTTTGCACGTTTTAGTATGGGAGCAATTAGAACATGTCTTACTACTGGTATTTTACCCTAAATTGCTATTAAGTTTTTTTGAATTGTCATAACATATATCAAATCTGAGAGTTCCTGACATTGTATGTTTACTTAAGCAAGAATTTGAAAGGTAATTTTATGTTTTACTTCTAATTTTGAAGTTATGTAGTGTTAGCTTTTATATATAAACATATTTATCAGCTGCTGCAGTCACTTGCCTTGATATAAGATGGCTGCCTATTTTTATTTCTGGAGCTATACAATACAGCCTGAACATCCTGACTACTTAAGCTGGATTTACAGCAGCTGTGTGTTGCTGAAAGCCTATGGCATATACGCTTCACTTTTCTCTCACTTCCATTCTAGTTTCCAACCAATCTCTTGTACTTCCATATAGTCCTCTGAGCCTATGCACCCTCCCATGATTTTCTTCATTCTTCTGCACCTTCTCTTATTTGTATGTACCTCTACACACATGTGCAGGCTTGAACTAAATTACATATTCTAGTTTCTCCTTTCCTACTGCCTTCCTAGTTGGGTAGACTTAAAATTTGTAGCATTGGTTCATCTTTGTCTTATTTTTCTTATCTGAAACCTCATCTTGCATGAAGGATTTGTCCACAAAATCTTCAGTGACATATTTGAAAAATTGCTTTCTTTAAAAATTGTCAGCAGACGCTCACTATTGTTTCCAAGGAGGGAGAGGCCAAACTTTCTTGAAAACAAGGCCCTCGGGAAAATGGCAAAGTTTAGCCTGTGACTTCCCATTGAGAACAAGGCTAGAGAACAGCCAATTTCAAAGAAAGGAATTTGGCAGTGTGCTTTCTTTTGAAGACTAAACTCTTTATTATGAAAAATCACAAGGAAATTTGATCCTGAAAAAAAGAAAAGAAGGAAATACATACAAGCTTACCCACAAGATTGGGGTGAGTACAATCTATCCTGGAAGTTTGAAACAACTGCATTGTTATGGTAGGAACAAAGAAAGTTGTAAGTATATACAAAGTTGCTTATGACCATTTTCAATCTAGTATTAGCTTCTGAATTAACCAATATATATTAAAATGTTCTGAAAATGAATTAGAGATTTGAAAAAGAGTAATGTCATCTTTGAACAATACACTTTCTTCATCTAAAGGGAAGATGTCAAATCTCTCCTTTTCCTTAATCTACATAGCTCATCATTAACACTGGAACTGCAACTGCTGTTTCCATAAAGAGGTTCTGGTCTGCATAAATTGTGTCAATTCTTTTGACTTTATTTTATAATATAAAATTTTCTTCACTCTTTTTTCTTGCTACTATATTCTTTGACGCATGCTTTTACATAGATTTCTCTATAACCAAATCTCACTGAACAAAATTGTGTAATTAATATCACTGAAATTGAGACCAGTAATCTGATTCTGTTTTGTGGCCTAAGAGTTACTTTTCAAATCAAAAATGTAATCATTGATGAACCCGTTCCTTTCAGCATTTTGTCCTAAGTGCCAACAGGAGTACTGAGTTTAACTCGTTTGAGTTTAAATTTTCTACAGTTGCTTGTACAACATGGATAATCAAAAACTGTGTTTATCTGAATGCCCGGTAAAATATGAATTATATTTCTTCCTGTGAGTTAGATAGGTGTTTAGACGAGAGATGTTTAGATAGCTGGCATTTTGATTTCTTTCTAGTACAAAATACCATCTCAGGCAGTTAGCCCTATAATGGACTATCCCATTGCATTCTTGCAGGGAGAGAGATTTTTTCTTTAATTACAATAACAATATCTTTAAAGTTCAGGAAATCTAAGTAAATTTTAAAAAACAACTTTTTGGGGGGCAATTATTAAACAGGAAATATTTTAAACTATGTGCAAAAAGACCTTATCAGTGATCATCATAGGTGAATAAATGTATGGGAGTTACTCTGAACATAAAAAACACTCTGCAAGTGCTATAATTTGCCATGTTATCATTAAAACATTTTTTTTTTTAATTTAGATGAAAATGAAAAAGAATCCAGGAACATTAAGAAAGCACCTGAGAAGGAACTTTGTGCTCGAAAGTCACAATAATAATGAGCTGCTGACAGAAATATCATATGACAATAACGAAATTAGCAATGAACAAAGTGAAAATGAAGATGGAAAATTTAGCACACCAATAGAATTACTAGGAGAGGTAAATTTTCCTTTATTATATTTGTCTTAATATAAGTAAGCATTATGGACTCAGATAAACTGGAGTACCAATTCTGCAGTGAATATTTTATAATTCTTGTCAAGACTTGTCGGCAGTATTAATTACTGAGATATCCATGCAGAACCTTTTATTCCTCAACCTACATTTACATATGATTTTGGTCTCATTGATAAAAATGATACATCGTGTCAATTAGTCCTATGATTGTCTCAACAATAACTCTTTGATAACAGATATATTTATATATTTTGCTGTATTTGCCTAGTAGGACAGATTTGGAGACCTCACCAGTTACAAAGTTACCTGGGTTAGAAGTGTTACTCTCTTGCCTGCCTCCTGCCTGCCTGCCTGCCTGCTGTCAGTTAATTGAGTGGTTGGTTTAGGCCTCTATTGCTGTTTTCTCTCCAAGTGAGTCAAACTGGTTTATCCTACCTCCCTAATTACAAACGTGTAACCAGTGTATGCAGGTCTCAAACTCCTGCATACACTGTTCTTTAGGATGGGGAAGGGACTCTTCATTTCAGCTAATTTAATTCTTTTTTGTAGAAAAATGCAATAGAGGAGTTTATAAAAGTGGGTAGAAAAACAAAACACAAAATACTGGGCACTTTGCTATACCAGAATTCTGTATTAGCTTGCAAAAAAATAACAGTTACAGAGCCACACTCTGAGCCTTGAGGGATATGATTTGGGCAGTTTTCACCTCTCAGAATTATTTTTTCAGGAATAATACTTAGACTTCAGTATTTCTTAGCTTTTTTTTTTTTTGACATTTTTTTTCCTTGCTAAAAGTGTAGGCCCAGGAAAAAAAATAAATGCAGAAATCCAGAGCACAGTCCTGCAGCAAATTCTAAGCTGGAATTCTAAGGGCTGCACATAAGAATAATTCAATTACAATGATAGTAATTGGCGTGGTAAAAATTAGTCATCCGTACATTTACTAGGTAAGCAGAGTCCTTGCTCACATTTTCAAAAACAAAATTTCTGAAAAAGAACTTTAATAAAGCTTATGGGCTAAATATATAAAAACCACATCTGGCACAGAAAGCTCTTGTGCGGCAGACAACTGGTGGCCAGGAGAGTCCCTGAGAAAGCAGCCTTTGTACTTGCCCTGTTCTTATACTCTTCCCCAGGCATGTTTTTGGACTCTAAGGCAGATATTAAACTAAGCGAACAGTAGCCGGACCCAATACTGCCCTTTTTATATACTTATTTATATGTTTGTTATTGTTGTTTGAAGTGCAAAGGTATTTGTTTGCCTTGCATTGCAACTGCTGTTGTGGATACCTCGAATTGTAAGTATTAGAAGCATTCCTTCTGGAGTAGCTCTTGCTTTTATAGTCCACAGTATGTGTGCTTGTATCTGGAGAAGTATCGTTTTTACCTCCTTGTTAATAGTTTATAGTGGCAGAACTTTGAATGTTGAGCTATTTGGTGAGTAGTGCTCAATATGATAATTCAGTTAACTAGATGTATTCACTTCCTAATCAGCTCCTCTTCAGGCTTGAAATGAGAAGAGAGAACCATACTCCATTTAGACAGCTCATTGCTGTTCCACAAATCTTTGTTGCTAACTTCTGCTGTCTTTAATTTTAATGAAACTTTAACAAAGTCTTGAAGATTAGGGTGGGCTTTCACTGTGACTCTAATATGCTTGTAGACAAAACAGAAATGTAGCAAGAGCAATATGGATTCAGGCTTTTAATTTTTCCAGGCCAAGATGCATATATTCACTTCTATATTCACTTCTGAAAAAGTGAAATTATTTGTGCAAAACTTGACACAATCATATTGGTTTTACATAAAAAACAGGATGGATAGAGAGGGAAATAAGCGTGTTGTACAGAGATCCTGTACAACAAGAAAATGGAAGGAAAATTTAAAAGTATTGGGGGACTTTCTTTGTATTTTCTAAAAAAAAAAAAAAAAAAAAAAAAAAAAAAGGATTAATGGACTGCATATCCTAGAATCTACAAAGTAAAATATGTCTTTACACTAAGAAGGCAAAGGAGAGGCAGTGAAAGATGAAACCTTTTAACCAGATTTTCATATGGCAGGAGAACTATGTCTGCTGACAAACAGCGAGGTCTAGCCTTTGTCAGTTATGAACTGTTCAGAGTGTTGAAAAACATCTGCTAAGTTTAGCAGCTCTCAGACTTTCTATTTGACTTCAGATAAGAGTGAAATTTAAGCATCCACTATTAAAAACAACAACAACACCCCCCAGCTAATAGTTATCAGACGTTGCTTTGTGAGATTCTCAGTTCCTTTAACAGAAGGAAAATTGATAGCTCCATCCTAATATCTAAGATACTATTTTTGACACTTTAGTGATGGTCATGTTTTCTTCAGTAGTTTGTTTAACGTTCTTATTTTAACTGAATAAGTAGTTTCTAGAGGTGATTTTAACTTGTATCTCTCTAGTCTGATAATGTCCACCCAAACATCAATTAAGCAGGACTACTGTGGTTTTCCATTTGCTAGATTAATATTGTTAGTTTTTGCTTTTTGAAATGTTCGAGGATTTACATTTGTGGTTTTAGATTGATGAGGAAAGGACTAGCAAAAAAAGATGCATGGAAAAATTCTGGATCTCAGGTATTCTAATTGTAGAAGTACGCTGTCCCACACTAAACTCGCACAGCAAGCATTGTGGGATCTTAATCAACTCCTGATATTTACAGTGTGTCATAATGACAGCAGGGATCCTTATACCTGACTCTTGCCAGGTATATATTCCAAGGCTATTAATTGTATTTAGTTGCATAAGAACAGCAGAGGGCTAGGACAGTTAGGTTTTCCCATTTAAAAAAAATCGCCATTTGTACTAAGCCTAAGCTTCATTCCTGTAGACTTTTTGCCTGAGTCAACTCACTGGAGTAGTTCCACTGAAGCGAGTTAGACTTCATGTTTGTATGATTGTTCTCATTCCTAAGTGCTTCCATAATAGTTTGAATTTGTGCCATTGATACTTAGATGTCCAGGCTTTAAACTGCCATAGTTAAAGTGCAGATTAAGCAAGTTCTAGTAACACTGTCGGGCTTGTTTGGATCTGTCTAGTACAATGGCGCAACAGTGCAATTCTCTGCTCCATTACTTTGGGGAAAGCTGTTAGAAATCTCATCAAATGTATCTTTCATGTTTAAAAAAAAAAAAAAAAAAGGGCAAAACTTGGAATTAATTCTGAGTTTTAATATCAACACTTATTTATATTAACTTCATACAAGATTATGTTTTTGTGGAAATATATACAGGTATATACATACATACAGATTCATATATTCTATTTATTTATTTATTTTAGCTCCTGAAAGCAATTTTGAATGGAAACTACAGTCTCTCAAAAAACCTTTGTCAGATGAGTAAATATTACCTCGAGGGTGATTACATTACAGCTGAGGTAATCAGACTGACTTCTCTCCATAGACGTTACAATTTCAGACATAATAATGGCTATTTTCCATCACTCAGCATTTATTCTGAAGCATTCTAACCACAGTTAAAAGTATCACCTTCTTGTGGCAGAATTATTTATAATTTAGTTCCCCTGTTTGTAACACAGTGTTATAATACATTATCTGTAGGTTTACAAAAAGCTTTAATATTTTAGCTTATTTTATAGAGAGGAAAAATAATGTGTAATTTCGCTGTTATAAGCTTAACATATTATATAATATTTAGTGTAATCAAGTAATTTATTTCTTCTTGTTTGCCTCCTTAAATGAGTGAATTTTGCGTCCAGGAGAGAACATGAGAAGAGTACTAATAGATCGCTAATGTAAACAGAGAGATAGTGAATAAACCATGCCTTTTTTTTTTCTTTGAGATACTCTGCAATGATCAGTTGATTAGAATCTGAGAATTTTAGTGTTTTTTTTTTTTAATTCCAGAATAGCTCACTTGATTTTTATTTTTATTAGATTGTTTTTCTTCCATTTATGTTGTGTGTATACATGTGGTATGGAAAACAATATTAACAAAGCTTTTTCAGGCCCTACTATTTCTGGGGTTCATTCAGGTTTAACATGATATCTGAATTTTCTGCATATGTTATGTATGTTTCCAATATAATTAATATACTTGATAATGTTGTTATTATTTGTAAATAGCATACATCTTCTTTCCATCTTAATTCTAGAATTAAAGCTTTATCTGAAATTAATGACGTAGTAAAAAGAAAAGTGATTATTTGCATTTCTAATTGCTTATTCAAAATTATGACACTACCCAAGAGCATAGATTATAGCAATAGGCTTGAAATTCTCGGGTTATGCATATCCATTTTTGATATGTATGTGTGTATGAAATTTTTTATAGGTACAATTGCACTTTCATGGACCATAAATGTCAGCCTTATTCCAGATTTTGTGTTTATTTTGTCATTGTATACATATTAGTAATACGCTATGTTGTCAAATTGCAGTTCTGATCTATGAACGGGAAAATACCGAGGCCAAGCAATTTTTTCCACATCTTGAAGAAAAGTTGTTGATGGGTAAGTTTGAGAATTGTAACCACAATATTTTATTGCAGAAACATTCTTGCCTTTCATAGGTAAACACTGGAGTTATTGTACCAATAGGAGCCTGACTTTATGTTTAAAAAAAACACTGATTAAGAAAATATTTAAACTATTTCTGGGTTTTCTGCATCTTAAATAGGCTGCCTTGGGCTATAAAATGACAGAGTAAACATTTCCTAGTTGTTAACGTTCAATTGCAAGTACTCATTTTCAGTATATTAAGAGAAGAATGAGCGAGTCAGAAATCTTATTTAGGAACCATTACTTAAACTCAGAACGGGTAGAATGGACCAGGTGAGATCCCATCGTCTGTCTCAGTAAAATATCAACTAGCATGCTCCAAAGCATCAATAAGGACCTTAAACTAATCTGTCTATCTCTGCACTGAAGTGAAAGAGGAGCACTCAAGAAAACTCTTTTAGCGCTTGGGCAGGAAACTTCCAGAAGAGAGAACTAACAAGTTCTCTAACTAACAAGAACTTGTTTCTTAAACTACCCTAGACAGTTTTGCAGAAAGACATCTGATGATGACTGTGACCTAGGCAATTGAGTCATGCCAAAATGTTAGCCACGTTTGTCACACAGCGGATATTAGGCTGAAAGATATTAACCTGAAGAAAAAGTCTCTCTGCTGAATTCTGTGATATAGTACGATGAGAAGGAAAGAATGGCAAAGATTCAATAACTTTAATCCCTCTTTGGATACTCCCTGACCTAGTTTAAATGGGCATTATGTTTTCCCTACCATGTTAACTTTAGCTTACATCAGTTATTCACGGTCAAGAGTTCCTAGTTTGATATCTGTTAGGGCATAAAGACACCTGAGAAGGGGAAAAAAGTCTTTTCCTACTCTATAGCCACTATGTAACTAGAGGAAACTAGAACAACAAAGAAGCTTAAACAGTGGCTAAATTCATCTGAGCATTCCCCCGTAAATGAATGATTCTCTGGTTACCAGCTGTGCTTGTTTTAGAGCTATGTTGAGCCAATTCCAAGAACAAAGTGGTCACAGCACGTTTCAGGATATAAGCTAACATCAGAGTTTTAACTTTGTGTTCTGCCATACCATCTTTACAGGCCTTTCTTCCCTCACTAGAGAGGATTAATAAGTATTTCATGATTTAACTGAAAACAGGTAAAACTGATTACTTGCTTTTTTTTTTTTTTAATAAAAACTTCCTGTACTATAAAACAAATTCAGTCATGAATGATCTTTTATATTCCTGTGACAGAGAGAGCACAGCAACTTGCTGAAGGGGAGAGTGAAGATGATGAAGAAACCATTGATGGAAGCACCAAGGGGAGTACTAGCTGTTCAAAAAGCAGTATGAAGAAAGTGAAGAAAGTTCTGATTCTGATGATTCTGAGGAAAATTAGTTTGTAAATTCTTCTGCAATATTTCATTGATGATTTTGGTTCTCCAGCAGGCATTGTTAAACTGTACTACTTAATCATAATTTCTCTCCTGAACTTCAGTAGTCTTTTTTGTGTATGTATTATTTTCAAACTTATACCTGCAAAATTTACCTTGTTCTACAACTTGATGACACATGCAAACTTGATATGTGCGGAAGTAATTGGTAAAACATTTTCCCCTTGGAGCAGCAAGTCACATGGAAACTGTGGTGTAGGTTGTTAGTTGTGCAAAAGCATTGTATTTTAGGAGCATTATGCTTGCCACGTTCCTTTTCATCATTTGAACAGGGGAAAACTTATCTTCCCACGTGATTACATGTAACTCTATTTTGCAAAATGATTATGATGTCTTAAGTGACAGAAATGTCACCCTAAAATATAAACACAGCTTGCTGAAAAATGTTGTGCTTGTTATAGCTTAATGAACATTAATGAAAGAGCGCTTAAGAGTGTTTCAAGTAAAAATCTGTACTTGATGTCTTTGTAAAAATGTATAATTTCAGTGAATATCTCTTATCCAGATTTGGAGATAAGCCCTGTAACCCAGTTGAGTAAAGGCTGGTTGTAAAGTTGATCAGAAAATCTACATAACTGGTAAGATTGTGGGACATTTATCAGTTTAGTATTCAGTTATTGTTAACATTAATAAAATTTATCCACTGAAATGGCACGAACCACAGTAGGGGTGGTAGGTATCACTCACCATGGTGCAAAAAAAAAATTAATACTCACCTGAGGAAGTATGAATTCACACTCCCAGTGAGTGTGATCTACATAAAGGGATTATGGGATTGAGCCTCTTAGATAAATTGACCACAGAAATTTAACTGTTTCTCTGGCCACAACTAGTCTGCAGAATACCAAAAGTCTGGTTTGTAGGAGAAGTGGATAAGAGAGAGGTAAGCCAGCTGCTTTCCTGAAAGAAGATGAGCACCTCTCTGCTCGCTTAAATTGAAGGGAGTGGAAATGGTCAACCCCTTTGAGGTTCTAATTCCTGAATTATTAATTCTAGTTTTAGTGTCCACATCATTCAGCTCCTGTTGCTTGCTTTTTCATTTGGAGATTTTTTCCTAAGACAGAACCGTTTGGTCAGGTCCTAAATGAATTCATCTTAGTGCTTTTGAAAGAGATAGGGAAAAATCATAGACTGGGAATTGTTCCTCCTACCTTATAAGTATACTGATTTTTCTGGGCTGACATTAAAACTTTAAAATGATATAGATACGTTCTGAAGAGGCAAATTCTCTTTCTAGTAGTATATCTCAAGAATAGATCGGAAATATAAACTCAAGATGGTTTACATTTTGTGCTAATATCTTCTGCCATTTTTAATGCAGATGTGTATGTGGGATGTCTTCCATATGTATTACCTCAAACCAGTTGGTGTCCACATGATGAAGACTAAGTGAACCATGTTACAATACTGAAAGAAACAGATAATGAACTGAGTATTTTTAACACTTTAATTGTAGTGGCTGAGATTAATGTTCAAAAACTAATGTTCCAAACTATATAGTAGCAGTTTTGTACTATAATTTTAAGGGTGTTACTTCCTTTTACCTCAGTTTAAAAAAACTGTGTTTAGCAATGATATGTGTAAACATTATTGAATAAATGCTTTGCTTGTTCATTTTCATATGAAAAACAAATGCTCAAACAATAATGTAGCCATCTAAGTTTGTAAGTCTTAGAGAAATAATTGGTTAATTTATTCATGCTTAGATAGATGTACATTTGTAAAATAATTTCCCTTGATTTCTTAGATATGAGTGGGTTTGCACTACTGCCTTTAGCTTCTGTGTGTCGTGTTATTTTTCTTTCAGTACTTCCTGATGAGGATCTGTTTGGATAATTAAGACAGAGAAGATGGTTATCAAATGTTTGTGACCCTTATAGGGCTAAGTTTTCCAGTGTCTGTTTAACCCCAGCAGCATAAAGCACATGAAACCCCAGAATGAAATCTTTAGGAGAATTTATTTTCCTTGAAGAGATCTTCCTGTGCTGTAAAGGTGCCTTTGCAGTTCTCCAATATTTCATCTTGGTTCAAGGTACAAAGTGCAATGGAGAGGGTGTCTCTGTATGTTAGTGGCCCCTAAAGGTCATTTCTGGAGCCCCTCTCTTCCGTAGCATATTCATATTCTTTATGTTTCTTGTATAGAATTACTGTAAAGAAGAAGAGAAGAATAATTATACTTTTTTTTAATTGCTTTTAGAATATGTATATCATCTGCTTTTACAGTTCTATACTCATGAAAAAGTGAGATGCATATCAAAGTAGTCAGAAGGTGTTAGTTTGGTAATGGGGAATGCTTAAGTTGCTCTTGAAGTTGGAATCATTGCCACAGCTACTCTGTTACCTTCTTACAGGGTCCATAAATGAGACCAGGAAAAGTTCACCTACTCTTATTGAGGTCTTGGTCAGAAAAGGGGGAGCAAAGACAAAAGGACTGATGTGGCAGGTCTCTTAAAGGTTCAGAAGCTTTACTTAAACAAATTCTGTCTGATTAGTCAAAATTAGGGACCTGTAGGGAGAATTCACCTAGTGAATCAGAAAATGAGAGATTCAAGTAACTGAAACAGCACATAAATGAAAACCCTGGTAAAAGGATTTGTGTCCCTTGAACTGAAAGCCTCAGAGGCTTTTTATGATGCTTCTCAGGGCTGTTCATAGCTTCCCTAGTCTCAGAAGTCAGACTTTTTTTAACCAGGTTGTCTTTAACAACATTTTTAAGAGAATGAGGTGTTTAGATAAATATCTTTATTATATGTATATAATAAAGACAAGTTATTTTTAAAGCTTATATCTATACCTTTTATAAATTATGGCTATAACTGTAAAACACAAAGCTACTTTTCACTTAGATCTGTTTTCTGAATATGATTTTTTTTTTTTTTAAACCTTGTTAGTAAATACTTGCTTCTCAGTCTTTTGGGTGGCTGGCATTAGTCAAATAATTTCCAAAAGAGCTGTACATCTTCTGTGTTTTCTTTTTTTGACTAAAATTTGCCTTTTCAAACTGTGGCTTTTGTCTAAAATACATTTTAAAACAATAGATCAATCTACTGCTACTTGAACAAGAATTAGCTTAAAGCTGTTGATAGTTATCCTTCATTCGCCTAGACTCCGTGGTAAATACACCTTGAAGATCATATTCACTTATTGACAGATACAGTGCTTTTTAATGAGTTAAAAACCAGTAACCAGAGTTAAGTAGTACCAATCTTTTTTCCTACAGATTGCAAACTGCTGCAACGCTTTATATAGCCTCTCTTTGTCAAGCAGCGGGCATGTTAGTATTGGAAGGCACTGAGGGCAAATTTACACCAATACACACACCTAATTCCAGGTCTAACATTTCAGATATCAGAAGGGGAAATTCTGGACCCTTTTACATCCTAGAAAATCTACTTATTGGTCATCTTGCAGTCTTTAGATTGCTAGAGCCTTTATACAGAATTTCTGTAATGGAAGTGGTCGGTGAATCCACATCTCTAATTTCAAGCCTTTCTCTATGGCATGAATAGCAGAAACTCCACTCTCTCTCTCAGATGTTTCAGAATTTTTGCTAGCTCTCCTTACCTTCAGTTTAGTTTAGTTTCAGTTTAGACTTTTGTTTAAAGAGATTATTAATCCGTGAAGAGAAAAGATAATTTGTATTACTGATAGGAGAATGCTGAGGAATGAAGTCCCAGGTTGGTGTTCGGTCCTCGTAGTCAGGCAAGAGTGAAGCTAGCCGTGTTATCTGCCCTGCAGAGAACTCGGCTGTCAGAGTTATCAGAGCACTATCCATTGTACGCTCACAAATCCCTTCCCAGACGTTTCCTTTAAACCCTCGTAAGCATTAAGTCTCCCTTAAGATAGATTACCCTGAAGTGGGTATTGACTGTAACAAGGTAGGTTATGCTCGAATCATTGTTCAAAGCAGTGCTGCTCTTATCTGATGTGCATAAGCTTTAAAACTTTGTTCTGGCTCAATATGAACTGTTAAAGATAGCAAGGCTAAATTATCTCTCTTGTTCTAGTGCTGAGTAGCTAACATCCACCCAGATGACATGACTCTTCTCTTTCGTGTTCGTCTCCTTCCAGTGCAGCTACCAAAATGCAAATAAGAGGAATCAAGAGCTTTAGGTAAGTGAGGGTTTGCAGAGAAGTTTTGAAGGGCCAAAATAGGGGATGGGAATCTATTATATGAATAGATCTGAATATGTGTCAGTAACATGTGCAACACTGATAATCTGATTTTCTTTTTGGGACCCAATATCTTCGGTTTGAATCCCTTTGTTCTCTTGATTTGGGAGAAGTTCTTCTTCCATAAAATTACTCCTCAGTACTGTTGTGTGATCTTCCATACTAAATACTGAAAAGAGAAGCATGTGTAACAGCTGATAGCTTTACCTAAAGCCCACACTCTCTTCCTTCCTCAAAATAAGAATGATACTGTTACGGTAAGAATGCTAATAGGAGGATCCCTTCAGAATAGGGGATAATGAACTGTTCATTCAAGAGAAGGAAGTTTTTTCTTACCTGCCACATCTTTTTTCCCTTGATGGACAGATTTAGTATCTAACATGACTGCTCAGAGTGCAGGGTTCTGATTGCCTTTTTTTGTGCCTGCTCATATTGACCTGTTTCCAAAATGTGTTTCTATGCTATGTTTTCAGCCTTATTATAAATATTATTTAAGTATTGTGTTCTTGTGAAACCACTTTCATTTCAATCAGATGCATTTAACCTGCCTTTTGAAAGAATATTTTATTTGAATGTCTGTAATGTCGTAGCTAAAAAAATACCAGAAGGATCAAGCTTTTCAGGTATAATGTTGCAAAAGGCCTATTATTCCACTAGCTACTCGTTACTATATGGGCTAAACTGCCAAACCCCTCAAGCTAAAACCTGACTTGACCATCTCAGGGGGGAAAAAAGGCACAATTATAATGATCCTGAAAACTTTTGAGGTTAGTTTAGGAAAGTCCATACCAGATAAGAGTGCAGTTATGGTTTGAGAAGTGTTTTTTAAAGTAGCAGGAAGACGTGCGCCTGTCTCCTGAAGATTCTTTATGAAATACGCCCAGATTCCAGCTCTTCAAATTCATTCTGGGATTGAAAAGCTGAACTGCATT
Source organism: Struthio camelus (assembly GCF_040807025.1). NCBI lineage: Eukaryota > Metazoa > Chordata > Aves > Struthioniformes > Struthionidae > Struthio > Struthio camelus. The sequence goes on along the minus strand of NC_090947.1, from coordinate 23,234,221 downwards.
ATCTATTGCAGCAACATCACTGAAATTACTGAATATTTTAAATATAAACTGATGCCCTCCTATGGGATAAAAAAAGATATAGTTCAGTGAAACATGTAACAATTATAACGATAGATCTCAAGGAAAAAATCCAGGCATTAGCCCTAATGGCTCTACAGAGTTAATGGGAGAGGCTGGGAATACCATTTATTTCGATGACAAGATAAGCAGTTACAGTTTCCTAAAACTGGTAGAGAGCAGACTTACTGAGTATGCTATCGTTTCTGTTATCATTTTTCACGCCACAATCAAAATTCCACTACTTAAATAATTCTATTTCATTTATTTGACCCATCTAGATAATTAAGATTTTCTGTTGGTTTTTAGTTTTTTCAAGTTTGGAAGTAGGATTTGGGGGGTTTTTTGCTTGCTTCCATGTTTGCTTGGTAGTGCTGACAGTGGGGATTTGCTGCTGCTATTGTTTGGGGATGTGGGTGGTTCTTTGGGTTGTTTTTTAGATGAAGCAGATCGGAATGGACAGTGACACATGCCAGCAGGAATAAGGAAGGGGGCATCCTGCAAGAAGAAGCCACAAAGTACATAAAACAACATGCATCAGATTAGACTTCTCTAAATGCCCTTCCTTACAGCAGTGCAGAACGTTCTAGCTGGCAGCTTATCTTTTTAAATTCAGGCGACAGGCATGACCTTAAATATGGGACACTTGGATAGATCGGTGACTGATCGGCCATAAACCCAAAGCAAACCTATCTCTTACCTTCAAAAAATTTTCGCCAAGTGACGTAAAAAGGATAGCACAAGTTATCTCTAGAATAGAGTATAAATCTGTAGTTTTCACCTGACTTCCACTTGCAGAATTTTTTGGACAGGGCCAAATAATTATAGCATTAGTCTGTTAATTTTTCTTGCTGTGATCCTTTTTTCCTTCCAATACAAATACAGTAACTTATATCTGTATTTTTTTAGCACTGCAAATGAGAGCCAGGCAAATTCTATATTACTTAGTTTTGAACTATTTTCTGATTTTTCTTCATGACAATTTAGGACAATTTCTCCTTTAAATCTTTTGAATTCTATCAAAGTTGTAGGTAAATGAGATGTTGGGTACTAAAAAAGGTGGAAAAAGAAAGCGATACTCAATTCGATGAATATAGTTTGTAATAACATCCAGCATAATGGGTTACAAACAATTATAACTATGTGATTTAAAAACAGAATCTCAGGCTGTGAAGATAAAAATACAAACACATCATTTCAGGAACATCAACACCTATTGATGTTCATGGTCCATCTTATTGTATATGATTTTAGGAAAAGAGAATGCCTGGTCCCTACCACCTAAAATATTCACAATCTTTAAAAGAAAAAAAAAAGTACATTTAAAGGTACATTTAAAAGGCAATGGAGAGAGAATATGCATCGAGAAAAGGAGAAAAACAATTATCATAAAAATCATCTGAAGGCTGATTTACTTCTCTCCTTGTAGATAAATGTGAATATAACATGACTATAGTTCAGAATATGAAGAAATAACAACAAAAAAAGCATTAAGGTCTTTCCCGAATGCTTTTAAATTAACATGTAGTTACATTTTGACCTCCTTAAAGTGTAGGCAAAAGGCCCTCCTATCTCTTAAAAATATTGTGTATGGCTCCTGGCAGGTTCAACCTGATAGGTTCAAACCCACAGGCTGCCATAGAAGCAAACAATATTCTTCTGCTCAGTGCTCATTTTTATATGCCCACAGTTATAACTATTTATAATAATTGACTGATCTTTGTTGCTAAAGATACTTATTGCATCCCTTTTATTTATTCCTGTGCCCTCCCAAGGTACTCAAGATCCATATTTTAGCATATCCAGTTAGTGGACAGAGGTGAACTGGAAGTGACCCAATGGTCTGGCTTTCGTAAGTAATTTCCAGCCTAGGCATTGGTTACAAGCCCCAGGTAAGGGAATATCTGCACCCTGCTGTCTTGCTGGTACTATGGGTTGGCATTTTTTCCTGTGTATATTTCACAAGCTCAGTAAATGTCAGTGGGTTAAAAGCAAAGACCAAGCCTTCTGGGGCTTTAGCCTGCAATGTGCACAACACAAAATGTTCTCCATAACCTGTGCTGATGGTGCACTCAGGCACCAGCAACAGAAAAGCTACTAACACATTGAAGAGGAAAACAGCAAAGAGGGGTTGAGCAAAAAAAATCGGGGAGCACAGCTTGAGGGGGAGACTGTGAACTCTCTCACTGAAACTAAAACCGTTCTTGAACGGCCCCTGTCTTCTAGGCATATTCATCTGCCGAGGGCGTGTTAAAGGCCTAACTGGGCATATAAACACCGGGCGAAGCCTCCTGCTTTGGAGCGGGTTGCGTTGCGAGGCTGGGTTTGAAGGGCCCCGTGCGAGCGGGAGGGCTCGAGCGTTTCCTTGCGCGGGTGCACGGGGGCTGCGGGCTGCGGGCTGAGCGGCAGGTTTGCCCCGGCTCCATCCTCCACCTCTCGTCTTCGCCAGGGCCAGGGAGGCGCGGTCGGGGCGGGCTTTCGGTGACGGCCGCCGCTCCAGGCTGATGTCGCTGAGGGCCTGGGCTGGAGGTACAGCACCACCTAGAGGGGACGCGGCGCGGAGCCCGGTTTGATTTGGTTGCATCGCCTGACGGCGGTCCTCCGTGGCCCGGCGGGTGTTGCAGGGCTGCTGGCCGTGCCGGGGGGCTGCCCGCGGCCCCGCGCCGCCGCAGCCGCCCCGGCCCCGCTGCTGCCCTTGGCGGCGCGGCGCGGCGCGGCGCGGCCCGCGGGGCGGGCGGAGGCGCTGTCCGCGGTGCTGAGCGGAGCGGAGCGCGGCGCCCGCGGCCCGGCCGAGCCCGCTCTGCTGCCCGGCGCGCCGCTGAGAGCGCGCGGCGTTCCCTTTGCTACCTCCTTCCCCCGGCGGGCCTGAGTTTCCCCGAGGGTGCGAATATTTATGCCAAAATACATATATTTGTTTCAGGACGCATTTTTTGGAAGGCCAGAAGGGAAAGAATGGGCGCACACGGCGGGTGCACGCCGGGCGGTCACACGCCAAGCCTTTTCGCGCCTTATAGTGGCTGCTGTCTCCCGCCCCAGGTTCATTTTTTGAGACTTTTTTGTACTGCAGTCCTGCCACGATTTCCCACAGTCAAATATGTTTATTTACAATTATAGAGACAATTAGTCATAATTATTATTTCTCATACTCTGCAGTGAACATTTTGCCCGATTGATTGAAACTGCCTTTAAAACTGTAGAGAATAGACTCTCTTTGGAGAGGAGACTGACAGGCTGACAGTATTAAGTAGCCAAGACGATTGTTCAGCCGTGCAGACCCGGCACTAATAGCTGGAGATATTAGTACCTTTAAAACTGTATTTAAAAGCTGTCTTTTGTGCTCTCAGTGTTGTCATTATGCCTCCAGTTGCTGGGCGGTAGGCCTGCACAGCAAGAAGATCGTCTTGGCTACTTAATGCTGTCAGTCGGTCAGTTTCCTCTCTTAAAAAGGGCTTTTAACTTTTTGTTCTTCCTCTCAAGTCCTTGAAGAAGGACATGTCCCTGCTGATCGTTACAGTGTCAGCAGTCCCGGTTGCGCAGCATCCACTGCACGGGGTGACATCCTCTGTCTCCATCAGCCTGTTTTCCCTCCTCCATTCGCGTTGTAGATTCCTCCCAGCCCTTTCTGTGTCATCCGGGCGAGCAGGGTTTGTTTTAGCCATCTATTTAGCTACCTCGACATGTTGAAATGTAACACCACGGTCAGTACTGCGAAGTGTTAGCAAATTATCTTTGGGGAGTGGGGTGGGGAAACACAGTGAGATTTTGGGGTTGTTGGGAGTGGGGAAAAAATGGTTGTCTTAATGTTTCCATTTTTAGTAAAAGGATGCCTGGTATAAAACCGTAACCTAACGAAAATATTGAAGGTAAGTCACAGAAATCCAGGTGTTCCTTGTCTCTGGGGGAGACGGAAAGGGTCTCCGGTCTTTGAGTCTCTGCCACCCTCTGGCGGAGAGTCACGCAGAGGGAGCTGCTCCCCAGTTGGGAGGTTTTTCAAAGGGGAATAAATGAATGGGGCACATAAAATTCTCATCATAGTGTGGGGGGGTGGGGCGGTGGGGTGTTGCTAAGCTACACTTAACACGGACCCCGCCTGACTAATTTCTCGGCCAGCACAGTGTGCAGAGGCGCGGAGTGCTGAAGCCGGAACAAAGGCGGCTGAAGAGATGCTCCAAGCTGAAGTTAAGATCAAATGGCTTTGGTGGCTTTAAGCAGATGTTTTAAGAAACCAAACGCCGGTTAGCAAACCCGGCTACTTCGAGTAAAAGTAAATGTTACCGAGGGGCAGCCTCCTGGCGTCGCTTGCAGTGCTCCGCAGGGCACTGCGGGATGTCAGCAGGGGACGGCAAGGGGGAGAGACCCCGAGTGGGGTGCCCTGCCCCGACCCCGGCCCCGCGCGGGCCGCTCCGCACCTGCTGCGCTGCCCCCGGCCCGCCCGGCCGGCGCCCCACGGCGGCGGGACCCCAGCGGCCAGCCCCGAGCGCCCCCCCGCGGGCCGGGGGCAGCGCGGGCGGCCGCCCCCCGCCCCCGAGCCGGCGGGCCCAGCCTGCGGGCGGCGCGGCGCGGCGCGGCACGGCACGGCACGGCACGGCGCGGCGCGGAGGGGGTGGCGGCAGCCCTGTGACTCATGCCTGCGTCGAAGCAGATCAACCGGCGATTCACGCTTTAAAAAAGCAAATCCGAGTACTTGTGGAAAAAAGGTCATCTGGCATTAAATTCCGCGGCGCGATTGGTATTCCGACGTCGTTTCTGGCGGAGTTTATAAGCGGCGAGTCGCTCCCCGGCTAGAGTCGCCTTGCCTGCCTGGACTCTGGGAGTAAGAGTGGTCCGCTCGTCCCCTTGGTAAGTGTCCTCTAAACCACATCCGATTTTTCAAGCTTTTGGGAACCTTTTTCGGGATCTGGATCTTTTTTCTTAAAATCAGTTGTGGTCCCTGCCATACCTACAGAGAAATAACGGGCATTTTGAGACAGCCAGCGCCTGTGCTAACCTGTTACTTCACTTCCAGGCATTGTCTAGCGAATCTCTCCTCCTTTAGGGTTGTTGTTTTTTCTTTCTGTCTTTCTTAAAAGAAGATACCTGTTTCCCATTTAAATTATTGATCCATTGTGTTTGCACGCGGGTGTAAATCCGCCCAGCAATGAACATGAATTAGTAGCTACCGATTTTTAAAAAGCAGCTAACAAAGAACATGTTCATTCATCACCGCGACCTTGACTTTCTTTACAAGGCGAATAAAACAAATCTCAGGTAGCCACAGGGACAAAGAAGCGAGCAGAGCATTGACTCGATGATTCTCGATCAGCGAGCAATTTTGGTTATCGGAGTGCCGTGTCCGCCAGGAAAGAACTGAACATCTGGCGAGGAGCAAGAGCTAGTCCAGCATCTTCCACCAGACATGCTTCTCCTGCCATTTGTGCCATTCAAGCTAACGCTTGCATAGGAGAGCTCTGGTTTGCTTTTGAACATTGACGGTTCCTGATTTGCTGCACACATGTGTGTGCAAATACATATATGCGTGACGCATGTCATTGGACTTGGGCAGAAACTCACCTTTGTTGTGGCGTGGGTTTATATATCGGTCTTTCCTCGATGTCGTTTAGCCTGGCGTGTATTTCAGGGATTGGATAATAATGCACAGAAATGGGCTCAGCTTGGGATTGTAGGTCGTTCGGGCAGGTAATTTCAAAGCTCGCTTTGTAAATTGGTTTCAATTTGACGCGAGGCGCATAATTGCCCTGCTCAGTGGCCATTGATATAATTGCGATAGACTTCACGGTCCGCTAGATCCACCGCTGCGCGCAGGAGATAGCGCCTCGGCATCGAGCGAGGGCACGTTTTGCTCTTCAGCCTGTCCCGGCATCTCCCTGCCGCCACCGCCTCTGCCGCCTCGCGGTGCCGGTGCCGGTCCGGCCCCCGGCGCGGCCGCCCGGGACTCCCCCGGCTGCAGCCCGGCGGGCCGCGCCCCGCCACCGCCACTTCGCCCGGACTTTAATTGCTTATTGTTGGCTGCAGCCTCCTGCCCTCTGGCATCTGAGCAGGACTCCGTGTGGTCCTCCAAGAGCCCAGACCACTAAAGCCACCTTGTCTTCCTTCCAGTGAATTCTTTCCTGCCCACCCCTCGGAGGAATATTGGAGGAAAACCCGGGCTCCGAGGACCGAGACGTTTCTGAACGGATGGCTTCCTCGGCTCCATCGTCCTCCAACGACGCTCCGGACCCCACCCCAACTAATTTGCGACCCACAAGTAGGTTTTATTCTTTTCCTCGTTTAAAACCTCTTGGCGGCTTTCTCCATCTAGGCTTGGAAAGACAGATTTCGGAATGGAACGATAAATCTGTGAAGCCCTGTTCCGTGCCGCTAAGCAAGGTGCGGAAAGTGCTCCACACAAAGGAACCATTTTCCTAGTGTTAGCAGGAGAGGTTGGTCCGTAGCATAGCAAAAATAAGACATAGGGAGAAAAAGCCCACCTCAGCAGCCAGCACTGGCTTTGTCTTACACCACGTCTGAGGGATTTAGACAATAAACCGGGGCCCCCAGATGGTCAAAAATCGGGATGTTGGGTGTGGAAAAAATGAATCGGTTAAAGGGCGAAGTTACACCAGTGGCTTAAAGTGGGTGTCGTTCCCCCCCCCCCGCCTCTTACATTTTTATAAATGCTAATGCTACTGCTTCCTTTCAGCTTTTGCCGAAGCCTATAATCAAGTGAAATTTGGATGCTAATTGTAGCTTTTTAAAGCCTTGTATTCCTAATTGCTCTGAATTTGCCTTGAGTTATTGAGGTGTGAGTGGGAAGCAGAGGCTGCTGCAGGTGGATAGAGAATCAGTTTATAGCCCTGGCTAGGCAATTCAGACAGTCGTCTACCAAAAATAAATAAATAAAGAGGCTCGAAGCTATAAAGCATTAGAGACAAAGAGGGGGCAACATTAAGAAATTAAAGGTTGTCAGGCACAGCAAAATGGGGAATAGCTTTTACCCTGAAAGCGCTGCCAGGGCTATGAGGCATGAACATCGGGGTCATTATTGTGATTATTCTGCAACTGGAAAAAATAGGGGGGAGGGGGGCAACAGGCAGCACCATATCGAAAAACGGCTCTTTTCTCAGATGAGGGTAATAGGCTGGTGCCTTTTGCTGAGACGCTAGACATAAAAATCGAATTGACGAGCAACGCAGTTAAAAATGAAACAACCTTCCCCAGCAGCGCAAGGCGGCCCCTTCCCCTTTGCCGGGGGCGCGGCGGCGGGCGGGTGTCCGTCCAGGTGCGGCTCGCCCAGCTCGGCGCTGCCGGCGGCCCCGGTCCCGCGGCCGGCGCTGCCCCCCGCCGGGGCGGCGCTGCCGGGCCCGGGGAGCGCCCTACCCGCTTGTCCTCCCCCCTCAGGGGCACGCAGCGCCCCGCCGCCCTCGCCGCGCCGGCCCCGGGCGCCCCCTCGGGTCGGGCGCGGCGCCGTGTCTGTGCCGGGCTCCTGCTCCCCGCGGCGTTGCGCGGAGCGGTCTCTGCTCGGGCTTGGCCCGCCCGCTTCGCCCCGGCGGGGGAGAGACCCCAAGTGCCGGGGAAGGAGCCGCCCCGGGCGGACGGGCCGAGGCCCCGCCGCGCCGCCGCCGAGCCTCGCACCCCTCAGTCCGGCTGCGGCTTAGTCATGCAGGTCCCATCATCTAGTCAAATACTATTTTTCACCCAATTAATTCCTGAACTCTTCCGCGACCCCATTTCATGCCGGTTTATTTTAAGCTGCCACTTCCCTGGATTCTCGCCAGTAAATTATTAGATGTTCAGGTCCCAGATGCCTTTCCCTTTCTTCTTGACGGGCCAATGTGTCACTTCAGTGTCACTTAAGAGACAAAGAGCCTCAGTTGCCCTGAGCGAGCCAAGCACTGACCCGGGACCCGGAGCCCTCTGGAAAGCGGTGATTTCTTCCGAAACTCCCTGAGGTCAGTGAGCGGCGGGGGGACCTAAGGACATATGGAGAAATATAGGGGAGACTGCACGTGTGTTGCTCTGGGGGTCTCATCTCTTGCACCCTCAGGGCAGCCGTCCCGCCGCAGCAGCAGTCCGTGTCCGGGTTTCCGCGCCAGGTGAATGTCTCTGCCCTCTCTTTCAGCTTACGACACGTGGTGCGGCGTGGCCCACGGGTGCACCCGGAAAATCGGCCTCAAGATATGCGGTAAGTCTGCAGCGCGCCCCGGCAGCGCCGCCCCCGCGCGGAGACGAGCCCCACGCCGGGCCCCGCGGCCCCGCGCCGCCCTCCCGCCCTCCCTCCCGCGGGGCTCGGGGCGGCGGCGGCCGCGGGCGCCCCCTGCCGCCCGCGCGGGCCCCGCCGCCGCCGCCGCTCCGGAGGTGTCTGCGCCTGACGGGGAGCCCCGACGACCCCGCAGGCCGGGCCCGGCCGCCCCCCGAGTTGGCGGCGAGCGGGGCCGGGGGAGGAGGGAGGGGGGAGGGCAGGCGGCGGCCAGAAACGAGCTGGGATTTTGGGCCACGGCTCGCTGTCTGAAATTTTTCAGCCTTATCGGGCTAGAAAATACGGATCTCCTGGGGGGGAAAGATTAACGAGAGCCTTATTAAAGAGCAATTCGTCAGCTAGTGCTGGGTTCGTGAGATAGCGCTGGCAGCCAGTCAGCGCGCAGGCACATGAAACGCGCGAGGGGAAACAAGTATAGAGTCAGATCGCGACGTTATAGCAAGAGATTCATTTGCAGATAACAAGCTGTCTTCCCTCTCTAGATTTCTCTGAAGCGCCTTCGCTTTTGGAGACAAACAGCCAAATCGTCATTTTCTGATGGAGGCAATCGTTCAGCTTAGCCGGCGCCCCGTATGAATAGAAATTAGTTCCCCCGCTAGCTCTTAGTGGTGGTGGTGGTGGGGATTATGTCTTGGGAGAGATAAGCATTTTATCAAAGCAAAGAGACGTTTAAAGCACTCGCCCTACTCCCTTAGTCGAAACTCATTCGTTGATTTTGTTACGTGGAAGTTTGGACTGAGAAAGAATCAGGTTGCAAAATATTTTAATCCTTGTCTATTAGAGACTTCATTGGTACCCGCAGGCGACATTAACGAGTAGTCGCTTAGTTCTATAAATAGCCCCCGATCTGGGTTTAATGGACCGTTTCCCTACCAGTCCCGTCAGTGGCTGGAGCGATGGGCTTTTTCATCATCATTTTAATTTAGCCCGGCAAGCAGAACTGATAAAGTAACGCACCGTTGGGCTTGCTCCGTGTTGCTAGACTACCGCGTTACAGGGGGACATTATAGCTTCCCTCAACTTAGGCGTTACATCAAATATACTGAAAATGAAACATCCCACCATTTTGGATTTGAGAAAGAAAAAAAAGAGGTTGTTTTAGGGGCATGGAGAAGGGAATTCAAAACAAGCAATGCTATTGCGTTGTTGGGTCGCTTTTTGTGTTCAGTTTTCCTTTATCCTCTTTTTTTGTTTTGCGTGAAAAATATACCTTTACTGTTAACGGTATTTCGGAATATTCGAATTCAGTCGCGAATACCGGTTTTGCTCAGCACTCGTGTGCAAGCCCTCCTGCTTGCATCTAACGCCTTCACAATAACAGGAAGGGGGAGTTACCTTTGGTAAATAAAGTGAAGTATTGAAGCTGCCAAGAATAATTTCCAATTACAGATGCTAAACAAGTCTACGTTTAACTATTGTAATCGATACCTCTCGTCCTTACGTTTCGTCTTGTCCTTATATTTCACAATACATTATTCCAGACCCTAAATATTCTGGAGTTACAAAGCTGTAGTAAACCAGACGCCTCAGAATAGTTCTTTCTGTGCGTGTCACACATAAATCGATTAATTTTGAATGCCAGCTTGAACTAAGGGTTCAACTCAGAGAAAAGGCAGATCTTGAAGAATAGGTGTGTTCTTCCGGCTGTTTGTGTATATTGTGTGTTTGATATGTTCAGTAATTACCTTTCCACAATTTATGTGTAATTTCTTCCCAAACAACTGGCCGATTTGAGGATTAGCTACTTTTTTTTCTGGCTGAAAGCTACCGCCTGAGAAGAGCACTGCCGCTGCCAAACCCGCGCACCCGCCGTGACTGCACACCCCTACTAACAAAAAGAGAACAGATTTTTAAAATGCTTTAATGAACTGTCACGATGTACAAAGTATGGGCAGATTTCCCTCTGTGGCTGGAGTTGCATGCTACATCTTTCACTCCGACCTCAGCAATTAATCGCTGCTGGGCCCGATTCTGCTAATCCAATGCACGGATGGCATCCGTGGGAACACTCGACGTAGCAAAACGGCTCAGGTGCATCTTCAGCCGTTCCTCCCCTCCCCCCCTCCCCCCCCCCCCCCAGCTAACGCTTCCCGGCCCAGCAAGCAGCCGGAGAGCAGGTTTTTCAAAAGCACCCGAGTAAGGCAGAAACTCAGCTCTACCCGAGGTCCGTGGGATTTCTGCAGCTAACTCACGTAGGCGCTGTCGAGCACCCCCTGCCCGCCGCCGGCGCTCCTGCAGCCGCACCGACGTGCATCGATCCGCGGGGAAAGCAGGGGGTCGGCCTCGGCGGCTCTACCCCTGCCCCCGAGGAAGATGAGCTGGAGTCCGGTAGGGCTGCGAAGTGGGAGATGGTTCACACGCCTTCCTCGTGTTAAGTCTTTCGTTTCCCTGATGTGCCAGTGCCGCCTCTGCTAATGCTGGATTGGTGGTCACGCTGGAGACAGAGACTCCCTCGCTCTTCCGGTGTCACTCCGCTTTTAAAAGCTCAATGTCTTTTAACGCAAATCGATGAAACTGCCTTGCAGTGGGACACCGGAGGGACGTCGCTGCTGCTGGGAAAGGCCGCACGCCCCTTCGCTGCGGGACTAGCAGCCTGGACCGTATTTGTGCTCTGCTATTTGCTGGATCTCTCCTACACCGTTCTTATTTTAACTATTTGCAGAGGATACAGCTAAAAGTTTTGATATAGTCATGCGCTTCCCCTCGGGCGTGGAAGGGGCCTTCGAGCAAAGCCTCCCACGCTTTCCCGCCGCCCGAGGGCCTCGTCGGGACGGGGAGCCACCGCCAGGGGAGGAAACCGCAGACCGAGGATGCGGCCGGACTCTGCCCCGTGAAGCCAGGCAGCCAGCCCCTGGAGGGGCTGCCGCCCCCTGCGGCCCCTCCTCGCCCGGCGCCCTCGGGCTGACGACCCCCGGTTTATTAGGCAGCGCCGCGGCCGCGGAGCCTTCACGAGCGACGCGATACTTGTAGCCGGACAAGCCAATTCCGGACAGGCAGCGAGATACTCGCCTTTTTTTTTTTTTCACTCCTCCTCTCAAACCAGCCCCTGTCCCCGCGGGCCGGGCGCGGCGTGGCAGCGCCCCGCCCGCCGCCCCCGCAGCGCCCACGCGTGCCCCCGCGCCGCGCGGTTCCAGCCCTAGCGGGAGCCCGGGCAGCCGCGCCGGGCCACGCTCCGGAGTCGGCGGGGGGGCCGTGCTGCACAGTGCGAGGTGCGGTGCGGAGCAGCTGCTCTGATCCCGAATGAGCGTCCTTGGCCTTCGCCCGCTGTCGGTTCAGGCTCGGGCAGCCAGTAACGAGCACCGCGGGCGCTTTCCGAGGCGAAGCGCTGCCGCTAATCCGTTTGGACAGGGGCTCGCGGTGGCCGCTGTCGCGGCCCGTCCCTCGCCCAGCGCCGCCTGAGCAGACCCGTCAGCAACATCCCGTCCTCCGTGCACCCCGCCGGAGCAGAGCTGGAGGAGCTGCCGCTCTTCCCGCTTATCCGAGCTCTGCCCCTCTCCTCCCCCGGAGCCCTTCAGGGATGTGTTTGCTCGCACGCCGGCAATGACGACAGCTGTGCAGCGGGGTCGCGGCTCCTGGAGCAAGTGTTGCCTCTTCTTACAGAATACATCTCTTTTACGTAACTTTTCCCACTGAATATCGCCCCCGAATGCCTAGAGGAAGGACAAGTAGGAAAAATAAAAAAAAAGAGAGAAGTGAAGCCAGAGGACCTGGGGAGCGAGGATCGCTGTGGGAGAGGTGCCTAGACCGCCCCCTCTCCGGTGGCAGCTGCTGCACCTAATGACGGCGCTTGCTGGTGCAGGAGCTAGTTATCTACTGCGAGAGCCATTACAAGCCATTACAACGAAACTAAAAAATTTCATCAAACCTGAATGGCTGCTCTTAATTTGTGCAAGGAGAGTGATTCTCTTAAATGAATTTTCTGGATTGGCAACTAATATTCCTAAAAGCATCACAGGGAAAATTATTTATTATTATTATTTAAGAAGGTTATTATTACGAAAAGGCAAAGTGAGAAAGGTGCACTGAAAAGCCCTGAGGAGCTTGACAAGCCTATCTGCTTCTTCCTGGAAACTCTCATGGGTCCGCAACTGATGTAGGAAAGGGGTTGCTGTCTGGGCGCTGCGTTTTCGGGAGCTCTTTGGAGATGCCTGCTGCATTTGACGCATGGTTTGAGGCTCTCCGGAGAGGGTCAGCTTGGCGGGAGCCGGGACCCGGTGCCCGTCCCGGCTCGGGGCTGCGGGCGGCCGCGGCAGCCGAAGCGCAGGGGCGCCTGGCCAGGGAGCGGCGTGCGGCGGCCACGCAAGAGAAGCGACGACAGGGAAAATGGATGCGCACAGTTACGGCGTTGGTTTCCCTCGCTCCACAGTCTTCCTCTCTAGAGGATATCCCCGGCCACAACGAGATTTGGTTTTATTTGTTACTAATACAAGTTTGATTAAACAATAGCAGCAGCAGCAGCAAAGAGGACGGTGGTGCCCCTCCCGAGAGAGGCGCTCTCAGTACGTGGCGGCGTTAGTCCGGGTTTGTCCCGGTCCCGGACCTGGTCCTGGTCCTGGTCCTGGGGGAGCGGGGGCCGCCCGGCCGCGCCGTGTCCGAGGCCCGTGGTCTGGGCAAGCCAAGGCCAATTCTGTCACGCTCCCTCGTCCAAACAGCAAAGCAAGCTCGGTGCAGCCTGGGACATCAACATCCATTACCTTCGTTAAAAACGAAAAGGCAGATACTCTCCGTGGTTTAGCGGGCATGGATTTACTTGTCGTTTTTGCCTTGTAAAAGTAGATGGCCCTTGTTTTTCACCAGGGGCCCCGCGTAGCGCCCACTGCCGTAATTCTTGGGGCAGGTGGATTTATTGTTGCTGTTATGCATAGCGCTATTAGATTGGGTCTTGTGTGCTAGAGCTGTGGCTCCGGGAAGAGCGGAATTCCTGGGGAGGCCAGGAGATGATTAATTAGCATCAGGGCGTCTTTTCAGGTGGAAAATCGGCAGCTCTTGAACGGGTGTTGGTACGTACATCGGTCCTCCGATAAGGGGAAGGTGGGTCTGATGAGTGCTACCGCTGTCTTTAGAGCACTGAAGAGGGATGCTCCAGAATGGCTGCTTATTCTCATACCTTTTGTGCGTGAGAGCACCAGAGAGAAGTGAAAGTGGCCCTGAATTTAATCATACATCATTGCCCCTGTCTGCTAGGTCCATAAACTTTGCCTGCAGGCTGAAATAGCATTGACTTATCCTGAACTCTCTTCCAGTGGCTGATTACTGAAGTGGAATCTGTCTGATCGACTTAATAAGAATTTACCACTGCACTAAATGACGAAAATTTGTTTTTTGCATGGCTGGGTTTTTGCAGCTGATGGTATTTTGAGCTCTCCCTCCTGGAGGCAAATAATCTCCATAAATACTCTTATTCCTGACCTCATTAGCTAGATCCAGAGCAAACACCACTTTGCACTGTTGTCTGGAGAGCTACAGTAGACATTTCAAAACATGTTGGGAAGTGAGAAAACTCTAACCTGTGCCCCTTGCAATAACAACGTAGGGTTCCTGCAGAGGACCAACAGCCTGGAAGACAAGGGTCGGATCGTGAGCTCTCTGAAGGAAAGGCAGTCCTCCAAGAGCCTGCTGGCCTGCGAGAACAGCGAGAGGGAAGCCAGGTTCCGGCGGACCGAGACGGACTTCTCCAATCTGTATGCCAGAGGTAAGCGCACTTTACAGCTACTGCTTGCTCCATCTCAGGCACCTCCCTTAATGTACTCTGCCTTCGCTTCCCTTGGAAATGCAGCCACGTTCAGACCTAGCTTTTACTTGGTTGCTTTTTAAGGAAACTATGTGTGCTTGTTTACCGAGATCCTCGCTGCGGATGCTGACAAGTTGCTTTAAATAAAATTTTATATTCTTTGTGCTGATCCTCTCCAGCTTAGCTCCAGCATTTCCTCTGGAGTCACTCCAGATCCAGCCCCTAGAAGCAGAATAATTTCATGTTTTATTTCCTTCTCGGTCAATTAGCTGTGAAACCGGATTGCTAGTACGGGGCCATTGACGAGGAGGGTGGGAAAGAGAAATCAGCCTTTCTCGGGGAGGAGGGGGAGTGTTGCAGAAGAAGGCTAGGTGCTGGGTTTAGTGCCTTTTGCTGTGGTTTCCCAAGACCTGTCCCCGCCGGGGCTGCCCCCTCCCCACCTCACGCTCCGAGCGGCCGAACCGACGGCTCGGTTTTGCCCGCAGATTTGCTGCCTTCCAAGAATGGCGAGGAGCAGACCATGCAGTTCCTGCTGGAGGTCGTCGACATCCTCCTCAACTACGTGAGGAAGACGTTTGACAGGTCCACCAAAGTGTTGGACTTCCACCACCCGCACCAGCTCCTGGAGGGCATGGAGGGCTTCAACCTGGAGCTGTCGGACAACCCCGAGTCTCTGGAGCAGATCCTGGTGGACTGCAGGGACACGCTCAAGTACGGCGTGAGGACAGGTAGGTCCGCACCCGCCGCTCCGGAGAGCTGCAGGGGGGAGGCCCGGCCCCTGCGGGGCTGTTTCCCAGCCCACGGCGAGGAGAGCGGGCTTGAGCCCCCAGCGGGTCCCGCAGCCTGGCCGCTGCCCCGGGGAGCTCCGCTCCGGGGCTGTTCCCGGCGCTGGAAGTGCCCCGCTGGGAAACTGCGCTCACTGATGCTCCCTCCGTCCCCGCAGGGGCAGGGCTCCGTGCTGCTGGCAGAGCCCAAGCACGAGTCTGCAAGACGTAATCTCCTTCACTTGATGAAATGCGAGCTGTCTGTATCTCCAGGGAGCAATATCATTAGGTAAATGAGGGCACAAATGACACAGAATTTGCAGTTTTTCTTCCTTATGTTCACCAGACGTTTAATGAAAAAGAGACTGAAATCCTAGGAATCATCAGTAAAGGAACCCCACGGATTTCAGCCCATCGCCCGGGAGGCCCGCCTACCCCGGTCCTTCTGAAACAGACAGAAATGCCCGTTCACCATAGCGTCTCCTTTTACGTGGCCACCTCTGATCCCGGGGTCTCTGTGGCCCGAAGTGTTTCCCACCTGTGCTAGCAGCAGGCTCGGCTGGCCGCAGAGGCGGGCTGTTGCGCGCCCCGGGCAGCTGGGGAAGCGGGGGGGCGGCCGAGCGGGGCCCGGCCCGGCCGTGTGCTGCGGCTGCCGGCGCGGCCCGCGAGCAGAGCCGCCCGGGCAGGGCGAGCGCTGCAGCCGTCGCGGCCGTGGCGTCGCCGGGGAGCTGATGGGGCTGCACAGGGCCAGCTCCGAGAGGGAGGCTGCTGTTTGCAAACTGCGCCTGAGCAGCTGGGAGCAGCGTCTCCTGAAGGACGGGCGTTGTTTTCCCCTCTGTTCAGCTGCGCAGTGTGAAGACCTTACCCACTACAATCAAGGAACAAAATCCCGACAACAAATGTACAGCGTTGGCTTCCCACCTTTTCCTATTTGCATAGTGGCTGGATTTATCCAGGAGGGCCAGAGGCATATTTTGATCGTGTTCCTTAACCAAAGGGGAGCATATTGCGCGCCCAGTCCCGGGGGGTGCTGAACAGGCGGCCAGCAAAACGAGTCGCCGTAGTTTGCACAGTTGCACCGTGAAGGTTCAGCAAGCTCGCCCCCCTCGCCCCTACTTCCTCCTGGGGCCCGCAGGTACACGGGTGCAAGCTCTCTCCCTGGTTAAGCCTGGAAAAGAGCTCCTGGGACCGTGCGGCGACCCAGAGGGCAGCGGGGGCATCGCGACGGCTGCCGCTGGCTTCCTCGGGCCGCGGGTCGCTGGCCAAGCTCCCGGTAAGGCCAGGCAGGACGAGCGCGCAGTCCGGCGCCAGGGAAGCGGCGTGCCCGCCGGCAGCGCCGGGAGATCAGCGAGGGGCCTGTTAAAACAAGCCCCCAAACCGCGTGTCACGGCAAGGGAGAGAAGCGCCGAGTTGCTGAGCTGCGCCGCGGCAACACTGCTGGCCCTTAGCCCTGCCCAGCCGCGCACTGCCAAAGTGCCGGAAAACAAACGCCGCAGGCCCCTCTGCGCGCCCTCCGCCGCACCCGGGCGCCTCGGGGCTGGCGAAGGGCGCTGCGCGCTCCGCGGCTGCTCCGCGGCTGCGCACCGCCCGGCGGCGCTGCGGCCGGCTGCGCGGGGGGCGCTCGTCGGGGCCCGGCCCGGCCCGGCCCGGCCCGGCCTGGCTCTCCTCTTCGCAGCAGCCTCCTCTGCGGGAGCTGCCGGCCCCGGCCCCGCTGGCCGCGCAGCTCAGTACGCGAGCGCGCTTGTCCGGACCCGCCCTCGCCCATACGGGCCAGTTGCAGGCGGATGAGCCTTCCTCGCTTTTCCCCATCAAATGTAAGCGTAGCCCAAACCTGTAGGTCTGGTTCCCGAGCACGGTGCCCTGTGAGTCCGGCGAGCCGCGGGGCCCCGCGGAGCCCGGCGCAGCGCAGCGCGGCCCCTCGTGCCGGCGCTGGAGGGGGCGAGGGCGCGGAGGCCTGCTGCGCCGAGCGCCTGGGCCCGACGGAGGCGCCCGCCGCGGCCCGGGGGCGCCGGCCGAGGCGGGCGTCCGTGGAGGCCCTCCGCGTGGGGAGGGACTGTGCTGCAAATACCGCTGAACGCGGGGTGCTGGGCGCAGCGCTTTGTGTCGGGGATGCTGGACGGCTTCAAACTGCAGCCTGAGCGTTAGCGGTGAAGTTGCTCTGAGCGGCTCTCGATCACCTTTCCAGGCCATCCCCGCTTCTTCAACCAGCTCTCCACGGGACTGGATATCATCGGCTTGGCTGGCGAGTGGCTGACATCGACTGCCAACACGAACATGTAAGCAGCGTCCCGGTGTCCGCTCCTGCGTTTAGTGTTTAGAGGGGTGGCACCTATCTTGGTAGACGTGTGTTGTGATAGACATTTATTATTTTCTTCTTTAATTTTTGGAAGTCTCTTCGATAAAAGTCTCATAATTTTTCTTACTTAATGTGACAGTGCAATAGTTATAAAAGCTGAACAGCTCTTAAAGGCTTTTTTACATCACTGATACATAAAAATGCAAATATCCTGGAGCACATGGTAAGTGAAACATGTTCATTCTAATATAATAATATGAAATGTTTTCTCTTCTCTTGGACAATACTCATCTTGTCCCTTTTCTTTTTTTAAAGTTTGTCTAAAGGCAAACTGAGTAATTCCTGAGTAATTCTGCAGTTATCCACTTATTAACACTAGCATACAAAATATTTAAAACTTCATGTTGTCTTTCCTCCAGTTGACTTCAGAGGTAAAGGGCTTGGGGCCCACTCTTCTCCTGTTCATCTCCTGGCAAAATTGTTGCTTCTGGGTGACTTCAAAGGGATTAGAAATGTGACATTGAAAATTAATTCGATGATAATGAAGGAATTACTCAACCTAAGATTTGTTAAATTTTTTTTTTACACAAAAAAGTACCAACAACATATCAAAGAGAAAACATTTCCTTATTTTTATTGACTTCAAAAATTAATTAAAATTACAATGAAGTGCAAATTTGAACTTTTACAACAAAGAATGTAATCGAGGGGAACTCCTCCCCCCAACTTTTAGGTAGTTTTTATTTGTATACTGATGTGTATATGCTCCAAAATGTGCTGGGAGTCCAAATACTTGGCAGTTAACAAAGACTGGCTTCTGTTTTGGCTCTGTGTCGGATGTTTTAACTCTATTCTTTTCATCTGAAGCTATCTATAGTTTCAGGATGTAGATTCAATGTTGCTAGTTGGCAGAACACAAGAAATGTATCTGCAAATTGAAAAAAGAACACAGTTTTTACTGGTCCTTCCGTGAGTAAATGGTTGATTAAATATAGCTGATTATTAGCAGCTCGATGTAGATTACAAGCTGTGCCTGTTTTGTGACATTAGCGATAAAGAAAACTACATAAGGTACTCCAGCTAAAAACAGCCTGCTCTTTGCAATAATAGTCGTCTTAATTAGTTCTCTGTTAAAAATCTATATGAGACATTCAGATGTAAAAATTGCTTGGAAAAAATCCAACAACGTACATTTTAATTTTAAAGCAAATGTTGCAAGGTACTTTATTTTTTTTTACATCACAATTACAGGTGAAAAGAAATCTGATTACATTTCTGAAGGAAAACTTTGCTTAAATATTGTTTCCATATGTGAGGAAAGCATATTCCATTGCTGTAGACATAGACTGCCACTTTTTGTCAGCCACATTTCTTTTGAGTAATATCTTAGCTATACTTTTGTGATCAGGGAAATTGCACAAATCTGATAAAGCAAAATAGGATTTGCCTCTGCGGGAGATTACGATAATCTTGGAAGTATTGCCATCATTATTAAGATCATGACACTCACTTATTCAATTCCAAAGGAGAAACTCTTTCTTTAGGAG
Source organism: Struthio camelus (assembly GCF_040807025.1). Classification (NCBI taxonomy): domain Eukaryota; kingdom Metazoa; phylum Chordata; class Aves; order Struthioniformes; family Struthionidae; genus Struthio; species Struthio camelus. Next base: position 23,215,590 of record NC_090947.1, on the reverse strand, counting down.
GTGGCTTTACTTTTCTTTGATTGATTTTAAGAGTATATTGTTAAATAGCTAGTTCTGTAAAGTGTGTAGATCATTTATACTTTAAGCAAAAACATATGTTGAAAATAGTTTTCTGCAAGCATGGAATTTCAGTATCTTTTTTTTTTTAATATGGATTTTACCAAATGGCAAATAATGTTTCTCTCTCTCTCTCTCCTTTTATTTTTTTCTCCAGCAAACCAAGGTCAATAGGATACGTTTTAAATAACACAGTAATTACAAATACAGTTAAAGCAAGATGTTTATAAAATATAATTCAAAGAACTGACAGAGAAGGTTATTCTAAATAGCTAGATCAACTCTTTGTGCTCTGGGGAATATATTATTTGTTTTGAGCAGTGTTCCAGCTCAGAAGAGCAGGTCCTGACCTTTGTCTAGAAATTGTTCTAACCTGCTAGACAAGCATGTAATGTGACAGTAGTACTAGACTATGACAAGGAGTTTGTTTTCCATTTGCCATTTTTCATTTATGCATATAAACAATGCTTAAAATATTTGTGAACAATTAAAAAAACAAGTATTTTGTTTCCCAAATGAGTTTTGAGTAATCCAAACATTGAAGCCTCTTAATGTTTAAATTGTCATTATGAAGTGTCATTTAAATGGCACGTGAATATATCAAATTAAACACAGTAAGATTCCCCTATAGGCTTGGAAGTAGCAATGTGATATTCACAGCTCAATCGCTAAGCATGAGAGTTTCAGGGAAATTTTCGGGTGGAATGTTCAGAAGTTGCCGCTGTTCAGGCGGCTCCAGGGGGCTGTAGTGTGGGCTGCTCCCGCTGGCCAGGCGGCAGCTGGCTGAGGGCTAGCATGAGGGCTAGCATTATCCAGAAATTCCCTCTATGCTCCCTGTTAGCCCAGATGAGAAAATTATACTGACAGTATCAGTATTATGCATTTATGCTTATGCAAACATAACATGTACAAATTATGTAAAGTGCTTTGTGTTTGTTCCTTTTACATACTGGCAAACAGGAGAACAAGGAGATAAAATTATTTGTCCTGATAAAAATGCTACTGCCTTTAGGTGAGAGCAAAATTAAGCCAGCCCTGGGCACTACCAAAACACCCATTCATTTATTCTGTTAGTAAAGAGCTGAGACTTATGTCTGTTTGAATTAATTCTCAGAAGTACCTGTAAAGGTCATAACTGTATGCAAAACTTAATCAAGACTTTTCATCAGGAGACTGGGTCTGAAGTAGGAGGGTTTCTGCCATGCCAAATGCATTTTCTATGTTTTACTGACATTTTCAAAATCATTTAAGTTTACAACAAATAATTTGGAGTGTCCTTCACCACAGTCTTATTCTATTTGATTATCAGTCTTTGGAGACTCAGAAAATAATTACATAATAAAATAAATAAGCATTATTTTATTTGATTTTAAGTATATTCAACATTTCCTTGATATTTTATTTTAAATAATATACATAATTTTTAACTTGCCTAAAACTATATGCTCTTCATGCAAACTTCTAAATCTTCCAAGAAGTATATAGGCATTAGCATGTACGTTCTCAGGACAAAACTCAAAATGCATTTAAACTGATGTAAAAAAAAATCATATTAGCTTAAACATGTCTCCTATTAGGTTACAGTGGTGTATAAGGTGCTGTGTTCCTGTTGACTTCAGTTGGTCATTCTGTCTGAATAAAGGTTGGAAAATATCCTAGAGTTGCTATGTGGGGAAAAAAGAAAACAATCAACTATTATGATTTTGCTACTGAGAAGATTTGCTACTGAGAAACCAGATACCAACTGGTTTATTAATTTTGTCTTTCTGTAACTTTTGGCAACACACAAATTCCAGATCACTGTTCAGAAGGCTGTCTCTGGCAATTCTGATCATGATAAAAGCAAAATAAATAGTACTTTGGCCTTTCAAAACTAGAAATAGCAACAATTAGAAAAAAAATGCTATTTAATCTTAAATATTTTTAAAATAGTGTTATCGTATCTGTGATGGATTAAGGACATAGGCAAAGTGTGTAGGAGAAGATAATCATTTATTTTAGACTAACCAGTGTGGATATAAAGAGAAGACACTCTTTGAGCCACACATTATCTTCTTCAGATAACATATCTCCTTAAATTTTGCCATAGCTATTCTCCGAATGTCATTTTAGTATTAGTAGAGAGACAGCACATAGATTTTGGCCAGATTATTTAAATGAAAGACTTAAAGAATCAGTCAAATCCTGAGCATTTTGGTGTCATATTCTTGCCGATCTCTTCAGAAATCCTAGGTTGATTGTTTAGTTTCTTTCTGTTTTTGGTTTTGTTTTGGTTTTGTTTTGTTTTGCATACAGCAAGCAGAGCTTATTTACAGCAGTAGCAATTTATCCATGTACCTTGATCACCACAAGTGGTTGTATGGCTGTCACTTTCCATCCCTATATCTGACCATGGCATCATGGCATATGAGACCATGCAATGTGTTTGCCCTCATTAAGTGAATACAGCAGTTGACTGCTGTCTTGTTTTTTGTAATTGGTAATTAGAAAGTCATCATTTATAATTACTCTTGACAGTTATTGATCATATGGTATTGTAGAAATAAGTTGTCCTTGGAGATCATCAACATAATAAATCCACATAATTAATTGTATTTAGATTTTGAAGTCCTAGCTCAATATCTGTAATTATGCTCAAGGTTAGGTGGGTGAAGTTCACTGTTTTCATAAGGTTTTGGCAATATGTTATTCCAGAAGTGTGAAACTGGCACTCTGGGAAACAAACATGTTACAGTCCAATTTTGCATAACAATGACCAGCACTATGATGGTGAGCACAAGTCTCACGTTGGCTATGTAGAAAAGTTACTAGAGAGCTGATGTTGTGGTCTTTATTGACCAATATTGCCAATATTGTCTTCCTGGGGGTTTTTTGCTTGAGTAAAGATTGCAATATGAGACCCTAAATTTATGGGAAAATTTCTAGGACTCTTAAGTGTTTTCATCAAGAATCACAGACTGAGAATTCACTGTGTGTTTTGGATTCTGTATTTAATTTTTTGTTGTTGTTTTATCTGTGCAGGTTTACGTATGAAATTGCCCCTGTTTTTGTCCTCATGGAGCAAATAACGCTTCGAAAGATGAGAGAGATTATTGGATGGTCAAATAAAGATGGTGATGGAATATTCTCACCTGGTAGGTTTCACTTCACTCTTGGTGGTTTGACAGAAACTTCAAAAGTAAAAATATCTTCATGAAATAGTTGCAATGTAAAATGACATGTCAGAATTTTAGAAGTAGGAATTTGCCACCTGAAGTATTTACTTCGTTTAAACATAGCACAACAAGTTGAAGAAAATGATCTTTATCTTCAATATGGCTATGTATCGTGGCTATACAGAAACCTGTCCAACATTTTAAAACTTGATTATGTGTTCTGGTACCTTGTCAGGCATTTAAATAGCCTTATTCTTTTGCCTCATTCCTGGAAGCGCTGAGCAACCACAAGCCCTGCTGACCAACAGCTCCTGAGAATCACCTATTGACTTCTTTGATGGTTAATGAGAATTTGGGCACCCAGTCAGGAAGAGAGTGCGAGTGGATGTTGGTCACTTCCCGTGGCATCATTTTCCCAGAAATCTGACTGAGTTCCCAAAGTATGGTTTTTTGTTTTTTTTGAAGAGCAGGCCAAAGTGTCACCCCATGAAGGCAATATAACGGCAGTCAGCAGTGGCAGAAAAGACTGGGAAAACATGTGGAAGCCCTAGGGCCAGTGTGAGGACAACACAGGCACCTCACAGAGCTCCAGATTTCTGGGTTTGTGAGGGTGAAACATCCTGTTTCAGAGGATGAAGGACAAATTCCACATCCTTTTGGAATAATCAGCCTAAAATCCGTGAATGTACACTTACTTGATTGCTAGTCTGATCTGCGAGAAAAATACAGATCTTTCCCAGGGTTCTTGTTGGAGAAGAAATATTGGAGAAATAAGTTCTCCTAGACTTTATGGATGAGGCTAGTCTTACGAAATCTTGATGTCTGCATTGTACAACTGAGCTAGTTATCCTGGCATCTTTTTGTAAGTAAACCCAGAGAAATACATGCTTTCCCTCAATTAACCTTCTTCAAAAATAAGTATTAAAAATAGGCTTGCTGAATTATAGCCCAGAAAGTAGCTCTTTCTATTAACTGACTACAAAGGGAGCTTAGGATAACTAGCTCAGATGTAGAAATCGACCTTTTAGACATCCATCTCTACATCTATGATAAGAGGGGATAAATCCACCCAGTATGTGACGTTTCTTCAGTCCCAGTCAATTTGATAAGTTTCTGCTATTCTTACTAACAAGAAGCTATCATGCAAAGGCAGCATAATGAAAACTGATGCCTTTAGGAATGTGTTACAAAAATATTGACAGAAGACAGGAAATTCGGACTATCAGGATGACCTTCCGGAGGGTCTGTCCATTTCCTGTTTAGACAGGTAACCATGAATTTCAGAGGTTTATTCTTTCATAGTTCACCTCCACTTTCACTGCGTAACACAAATGAGACTTGCTTGTGTTTGGTCCAATATACCTTTTTTCTCATAGTCACTATTTCATTGTTCATTCATTTGCAGGAGGCGCTATCTCCAATATGTACAGCATAATGGCTGCACGCTACAAGTACTTCCCTGAAGTCAAAACCAAAGGCATGGCTGCAGTCCCTAAACTGATTCTCTTTACCTCGGAACATGTGAGCTTGATATGCTGCTATTTATAAATTTATTGATATATATTTTGAAGATGTTTCACCATTGACTGCTCCACTATTAAACGTACGTATGTTTTGCTGCAGAGTCACTACTCAATAAAGAAAGCTGGAGCTGCACTTGGATTTGGAACAGACAATGTAGTTTTGATAAAGTGCAATGAAAGGTAGGTTTTGATATATTAAATGTGTTCATCTGTTAAATTTGTTTTATTGTGCTTAAGGACTGGTTCAGTACAGTGTGTCAAGTTGCTAATGGCCTGTTGAGAAAATCCTATTAAATTATTTCAGCTGTAGCTATTTTCTCTGTGTGGAGTCTTTAACTTTCTTTGTCTTTCTGTTTCTGCAATAATTACAGAGGCAAAATAATACCAGCTGATTTGGAGGCCAAAATTTTGGAAGCAAAACAAAAGGTTTGTGTTTCTAAAACTTAGTGCTTTCATGCTTGTGTTAATAAAATGTGTTATCTGTCTTCAGGGTTGAAGGCTGAGGGTTAACATTAACCAAGAACATTATAATAATATTTTCAGTTTCTTAATTATGCAGTCATGTATTATTTAGGGAATCATCTCTGTCTATATATTTCAATTTACTCTTTAAACACCCTATATTTTTAAACCCTTGACCCACATCTATATTTTCTGATTTCTTTTTCTTTTCTAACTTTCCGATCAGGAATATCGGAAATATCTGTTGGATTGGAAATATCTGTTGGAAATATCTGAAGTATCTGGAAATTTCTATTTGGGAGTATTGGCAATAAACTTTCTGTTTGGGAAAAAGACTATTAAAATGTAAAACTAAAATGGATTTTAGTCAAACTTTAAGGGTTAGGCAAAACTATTGAAAATTCAAGTTGAGGTTAGTCCTAAAAATTCCCATAGAATTCATGTATGAGTCTGCAGGATCAGTAATTGCAGTCGGTAAGTTAATTTTTTTTTTATTTGAGGCATTCATTATAATTTTTGAATCAATGTAATGAAAAATCTCTTAATGTTGTATAGAGCTACCAAAGTTAGAGCAATTAAGATTTTTTTCTTTTAAACTTTTTATGTTTGGGCATTCCTTAAAGTTGCACTTGGCATCTTTATCATCTAATTCAAAGGTGACTTGCTTTGAACTGATAGTTCCACATTTATTGCTTTTGTTTTGGATTGTTTTGTTCTGCTTTGTTCTCTTTATAGTAAAGTCAAAAGGAACAACTTTAGATCTTTGAATCAAAACTTATAAATCATATTCAATTAATTTGCCTTTATACTGTTACAAGAGTCTCTTAGCTTTACTTGACTATTGCTAGTTTATTACTGGAACATTTGAATCTCCTAACTGAAAGAGATTAGACAAAATGCTACTCTATCTTCTGATTAGTTAATTTTGTGATGTTACAGGACGATAATCACTCCTAGTTTGTTCCTACCATGTATCCAGTTTGTTAGTTTCTACTGTTGCTTGTGTGCGTCTCTCACTGTGGGAAGAGAAACTCTTGGAAAAGCAGAACAGCAACATTTCTAAAATGATTTTCACATCTTTTTTCTGAACCTGGTTGGATTTTGTATTTAACTAATGTTTTAATTTATATTGTAGGGATATGTTCCTCTTTATGTAAATGCAACTGCAGGCACAACAGTATATGGAGCCTTTGATCCCATACAGGAGATTGCAGATATATGTGAAAAATATAACCTCTGGCTCCATGTAGATGTAAGTAGCTGAACAAAGTACTATTATTCAGGCGAAAGAAGATTCCTGTTTACACATTTCATGTTGAATTAAAACATTTGTTATTAGATCCAGAGTAAATTAAAATATGTTAGGCTTTTCCAACCAAAACAGTGAGTATTTGCATTTTTCTCTCTCTTCTAGGCTGCTTGGGGAGGTGGACTCTTAATGTCCCGAAAGCATCGCCATAAACTGAATGGAATAGAAAGGTACTGCATACTGCTTATTAGTATTATTGTTATTTAAGCAGTTTTAAAGGGGTACATGACACTTCATAAATGTAAGAAAAGATGACTTTGCTGCAGTAAGGAGCTTAAACAGCAAATTAAACAAAAGCAAAACAGACAGGAGAGGAAGATTAAAACAATTTTGCAGAAGAAAACAGCTGAGAAGATGTACAGCTGAGTGAAAGGTAAGTTTTCAGTAGATTTGAAAGGGAAGAGGATGTTAGTTGGCAAAAGGAAGGAAGATTGTTCTAGGCATAGCTTGGAATGGGTCCCCAGTCTGGGAATGGGTCAAGATGGATTTGAGAAAACCAAGATGCAAGGTCTAGAAAAACCATGAAATGTGAGGCTTTGAAGATAGCAGTGAGGAAGGAGGAATACAAAAAAGGTGTCTGAGCACAGAGGCCTACAGAAGTGAAGCCGTGACATTGTGGGAATTTGTAGAGATTCTCTCCTGAAGCAGATTTGCAGTCATTTTCAGAAAATAAATAAGCCTAAGTTCTGTCTGAAAATGAATATTCTGTAATGAAAGCCAACATATGGACACAATAAAGAGAGGAACACATTATAGAGACTGAACTAGCAGCAATTGTTAGGGACAGATTTTAGCCTCTGTAGGGCTGAAAAGGACTCTGATAGCAACAGAGCTGATACAGTTGTACTGTGCCAGGCAGAAGGCTGAGGAAGCTGAGAAACGGAGCCCAGAAACCAGGTCACAGATGCTCACTGCATCTCAGTGTAAAACGGCCTGTGAGTTGGTGCCACATGGGGATTGTATGAAACAAGTAGGAAGCCCTTGTAGAGGCCAGAGTGCAGTTTGCAGAAAAGAGTGCATTTAGGTGCCCCGAAACACATAACCCAGGTTACCAAGCTGCCCACTGAGACCAGAAGTCAGCCTTTATCAAGCAATTAATTGAATCAAATGTAAAAAGGTAAAAGTATTTGTGCTGGAAGTGAGAACAGAGTGAGAGCATGGCCCTCACCTTAGCCCTTACAATTCAAACTTCAGAAGGGGTCCCATGTGTTATGAGTAGCCTTCTACACACATGTTCTCGTATCTAATGATGACAAGGCCTTAGTCTGTAGAAGATGCTATGTCTATAATCCCATGGGTGTGTTGATCTCTAGATTTCCCCAAAGGCTGCCCATCTGAATAAAAATCAGAAAAGCAATGAAGAACCAGAAACTTGGGACCTTTACCATCACTGCAGATATCTCAGCTTCCAGGAGAAGCAAAAAAAAGATTTGGAAAAAAAACCTCTACCCATGTACTCTCAAATTAGCACCCACACCGAATGTGGGCATAGTGTAAAGGTATGAAATGAGAACAGTGAGCAAAGCTCCTTAAGGAACGCTAACCTTCTCCATTGTCGGCATCTCATACAGTAAGTGAAGAAAAAGTATAGGATAAAGAATGGTATGGGTTAGGGAGTACAGAAGGACTGAACCAAACACCAAGGAAGAAGAAAACCACATAGACCCTTCTGGTGCAGGGAAAGCAGTCTGTGGCGCCGTGGTAGCTCTGAAGTAGCAGAACCACATAAACCTCTGGCCAGTCCAACCTGCCAGTCACTCATTTGATGGCCACATATCTAATATGGAGTCAATAGTATGGGAGATTTTCCTTAACCTATGCAGGTTTAGTCAAAATGGTTTGGCACACCTCTCCTGACCTGAGGTCAGCCCAAAGGTGCTAATGAAGACCATAATCTCAAGCAATGACTGGAAACGCAGGCCACAGAGCATGGTATTATGTCTTTTCTAGTCAGCTATAGTAATCGCCGAACGCTGGATGAGGTCCACACGTGCTGCACAGTTGTTTGTCACAGGCCCCAGCTGGGATCTATTGCCAACACAGGCTGGACTTGGCCTGCCCAGAAACACGAACGTATAGGGCCTGACATGCTGTCATGGGTACAGAGATGTACTAGAGTAGCCTCTGGCTGGCTGGCTGTGCAGGACAGAGGACGATGTCTTCGTGTTAAAATAAACCAAATGTTTCCTGGGAAAACTACTTGAGTTTGCCTTGAAATTAAATAAAGGGGCTAAACTGAGACTGTAGCTCTCACTTAAAAGAAAATGAGCTGTTACATAAATTCCTGTTTCTTGACTGCTCCCTGTGAACTACCATTTAAGTTGTTGAAAAAGAAAATGACTTCTTAAGCCTATTTCTAAACAGACACCAACTGAGCTATGTACCTGCTCATCTGTACTGCCCACGCAGGTTTTGGGGGGATGCTGAGCTCCTGAGGTGCGGCACTGGCTGCTCCGTTCTCTTGGCTGAGGCGTGCTGCTGTTGAACCTCGTGCAGGCAGAGGCTGGAATCGCATCCGAACCCTTTGTGGGATTAGTGGTCCTCAGACTCTGGGCGAAGGAGTTGCTGTGTTGCCCTGGATAGAGGAACTGTGGCTGTGCCCATGCCCCTGAGAGCAGGGTGTAGGAGAGGAGGAAATCTCTCTGAATTTTGCTTGAAACGCGTTGTATGAACACATGCAAAGTCTGTGAAATTTATAACTATGGGCTTCCCTTCTCTAGAAAGCAGAGTGACTTGAGGGGACATTTGGTGATTACTGACCTAGAATGAAGAGGTCAGTAGACGTGTAAAGTTGGGACATTTATTTTAGCATCACCATTAAAGTGTCTAGGATAGTGTGTTAAAATTACAGAACATTTCATTTGTTTGGCCAGTAAATTAAGTGATCTTGGGCATCCATTTATGCTTACTTACAAAAAGTTTTAAACTTTATATACAGAAGAGTAGGCATGTGCTATAAAGTTTTATAATCTCTTAACAATCTGGGTTTGACAAGATAAAACAGAAAAGGCCTCGTATGGCTCTAACTGGAAAAGTGGATAAGCATTAGGAGTGTCTTATCCTTTCCCTTGTACTCTTCCAGCAGCTATTCGATGAGGAACTGTATTTTCCTGATGCTTTGGATTTTTTTCCTTAATTCTCTGCCCCTTCCAGTCAGTACCTTGAACTGATATAACTAGTCAAACTGTTTTTATTAGTTTTGTTAATGCTATTTCTAGAAGTGGAATCTTCTGGGGATGAATTTACAATATTAGCTAATCAGCAGAGTCTGACACTAATTAGCTGGTATTAGTAATACTATAAACTAATCAGAAGTCTGACATTGCAATATTAATCCAGGAAAATTCCTTTCCTGGACAGTGCAACTGGGAAAGAAGACGTCTGAGACAGTAATAACCTCCGTAGTGAAAACAGCTGGTCAAAACTCCATACGCTTTCAGCTGAAAGCAGAAATGGAAGGTGACTACTCCAGGTTAAGTTTTTGTTTTCCAGACCTATCTGAACGTGTCATTCTTTTGCAGAGCCAACTCGGTAACTTGGAATCCACACAAGATGATGGGAGTGTTGTTACAATGTTCTGCCATTCTTATCCGGGAAAAGGTCTGCTTTATATTTAGTAGTTAAGCTGTTAAAAAGGAAATTGTAAATATCAAGCCCTACTTTTTAAGGGGGTAGTGTAAAATCTATTTCATTTCATAAACTTATTTTGGAAGGAATAATTGTGTGGATTTTATATTGTGTTTAGTTAGGGAAGAAGGAAGTTGTTTTACTTTTCTGGTTTTGGTCAAAGACTCCGTGGACCAGATCTTTAGCTGGTGTATCTTTGCATATTCTAATAACAACACTAGAGTTATGCTAATATTCGTCATCTGAGCATCTGCCCCTTTGTTCCTATGACCTACCCTGGGTCATGGTAATTGTACACTGTTTAGACTACTGAAATAAGTGGCAACTATTTTACTTTACGCAGTGTTTTAAAAGTTTTTTCAGTTCAGTTGAAAAGAAACTATGTTGCTTTTATCAGGAGACCATATATATTTTTAGGCCTTTGTTCTAGATTGTCCAGTGCCATCAATGAAAGCACGACTGATGTCTTAATTCTTTTAAGATCTATTTATTTTCCTTAGATAATCAAAAAAATCATGTCATTTATATATAGAACTGTTTCTGTGGTCTCTTAATTGCTGGCATGTCATTTGCTACTCATGGAGGTTAGTTGAGGAGGAAATGGTGCCCGTGTGTAGAGCTGGGATGCAGGAGCTGGGGGCTCCAGCCCTGGGTCTGCCATTGGCCTTCCAGGCAACCCATCTCTAAACTGAGGACCGTGATATTTATTCTCCTTTGTAAAACACTGAGATCTATTGGTGGGAAGCACTAGCCATTTTTCAGTGGCATGCATGCTACCATGCTAACTATTGCAGATTTGTTGCAAAATCATTCTGTGTTTGAGAATTTTTGTTGTTTTTTGTATTTATCAGATAACAGTGGTCTTTCAGCTTCTGCAATGTGCCGCTAAGATATTCCAGAGGAGGTGCAATCCCCTTTAGAAATGTTATACATATAAGATTTTTAAGTAGTATATAGGAATTTACTTTTCTGACTTTCCCTCATAGACTCCTTAGAAGTAATGCACAAGTTTTCATTGGTCTGTGGACCATCATTTAAAAGTAGCTATTGTGAAGCAACCCCCAAAGGGCTTATTTTGTAATATTTTTAATATTTATTTTTAAGCAAAAAAAAGTCCAATTTAGCTCATTTGTGGCTATTTGTGCCTTCCCTGGCACTAATGTAAAGTGACAAAAAGCTGGCCACTATATGAAGTTGAAGCCTTCAACTTTTTTTTTTTTTTTCATCTTCTGTAGCTATATACTAAATTGAGAGACAACAAGTTTATTCTAGTGTATAGCTTAAAACATCAAAAATGTAAGCCTTTAAAATATAGTCTTTAGTCCCAACAGCCTTACAAAGTAAAGTAGACAAAGTTAGTTTGCAAAACTCAGAATTCAAATTCATTTGAGGATGTTTTACTACTCAGGGTCTTCTAAGTGAACCACTTGAGGTTATGAAATTGTGTCTGTGGATCAGGTTCTCAAAACTAGGTCAGTATTTCATAACCTGTCCCTTTAAAGAACAATTCTGTATATATTTGACATGCAATCCTTTTATGTTTTTAATGCATATAGTTTTAGATGAACATGTGCCATATAAGTTTCATATACATTAAAATATATGTTTTTCATAATAGGGTATACTTCAAGGTTGCAATCAAATGTGTGCAGGATATCTTTTCCAGCAAGATAAACAGTATGATATATCCTATGACACTGGAGATAAGGCAATACAGTGTGGGCGACACGTGGACATTTTCAAATTCTGGTTGATGTGGAAGGCAAAGGTAAATAATAGAAGTGCAGTTCGAACGTCAGAAATGTATTTATTTCATCTGGAAGTCTCATGTAATAGAATACTTTGTTAACATAGTGTTTGTTTGATTACTACCTCTAAACAGAGAGGCAGCTAAGTAGCAAGTCAGGAAAGAGCTGTTTAAGCTGTAGAACAATGTTAGCTATCAATTAATTCAGCTGGAAATTAGAAGAAAGCATTAAATCACTAGATGAGTGTAGTTCAAGGACAGTCCTGCAGTAAAAGCAGTGAGGGCAGGACACCAAATAGTCTTTTATTGTGATTCTATGCACTTACACCGGTATTCCACGCCAGGTTACTTGCAGCAGCAGCAGAGTAGACTTGGTGACTTAAGAGGGTCCTTCCAGCCCTGAGTTTCTGTGTATGGATTTTATTGGCAACTTTGGAAAGAAAGCCTGCTTCTTAGGGAGCTTTGTCTAACTAGTGATTTAACAGTTGATTCCCTGGCACTACCGTGGTATGCTTGGGTGGCTGAAGTTAAGCACAGGCATACATATTTACAAGATGATGGCTCACATGTTCGAGAAAACACATCTAATTTTTACTTCTTTACCTGCAGTCGTCTTATCACTATTATTCTTGCTCTTCTGACAAAATGGGAATCTAGCTGGGTAACCTGACAACAGGTTAAACTTTTTTTTTTCTTTCTTTTTTTTTTTAATAAAACTGACATTAAATCCAATGACAAAATGTAGAGTCATAAGACTGTTTTGACTTTGAGAATTATATAGCAGTAGTAAATAACCTATGATGATAAAAGATATCTTCATGTAGATGTCCTCATTATTGAATAGAATATAGAGCCTAGGCCCAAAAGTCATCTTACAACTTTACCTTTAGACGTTTCATTTCAGTACAAAGACCTTACCCCAAGTATGCAATAATTTAATATTTATACCTGTCTTTTTTTACTGCTTCATTCACATATACGAAAGCATTTCTTTTTAAAAAGCTTTGTTTTTCTAATTTTATTATTATTATTATTTTTTACAATGGAAACTTCAGCATTCATCTAATTCTGGGGTTATGATCTTGCAAAAAATCAGATGTTACAAAAGATCAAGTAGGTGGGCAAATGACTTTAACAAACCTATTGCAGGCTTTTATTTGCTTACTTTTTAATGTAAAATTCTTGCAAACTGTTCAGTGAAAGTAAGGTATTTCCCTACTCTGACCCATTCAAGTGAGCTTCCATTCCATGTTCACAGCCTTTCAGCAAAACCTGTGAAGCCAACGCTTAATATTCTTGATATTTTTGGAAGCAGGAAAAAACAGAGCTAAAAATAATCTATTAGAAATTTTAAAAGCCCTTTTAATTATCATAATAAACTCTCTTAAAAACAGAGCAAAACCAAAATAATGATTATAGTTAGGACAGATTTACGTGCTTATGTAGTGAATGTTTCACTTTATTTTTAAATTGGAAAATAATAATAATCTTGCTAAATGTTTCACTTAATGGCTGAACCTGTTTACATATGAAACTTATTTGAAAAGATGATTGCATCAGAAGAGGAAAAATAACCGTATAGTTAATACTTGCCTTCTTTTTAAAATAGGGTACAGTAGGATTTGAAAATCAGATCAACAAATGCCTGGAGCTGGCAGAATATCTGTATACTAAAATCAAAAACAGAGAAGAATTTGAGATGGTTTTTGAAGGAGAGGTAAGTTTTCTTTAATTTAACCTGCGAGTAGGAGCCTAGTCTGTGGAATTCTGAAAACAGTCTGGGCGCCTCTCGGAGTTCTTCACCCCACCTGCGTTGGGTTGCTGCTCTTACCTTCTAAACAACAACATGACTATTGACCTGTGGGCAGTCTTTTGGCCAGACGCGTGTGGTTTTATATTGTAAGTACTAGACTATCTCCTCTCCCTGTCTTCTCAGTTTAGGCATGAAAACTGCTTTAATACAACCTACTCATGCCGGGATGCCAGATGCTGCCGTATACATAACTGTAAACCTGCTATTTCTGCTATCTATATCCTTGGTTGCTAGTGCCACTGCATAAACTCTTGGCTGACAGAATAATATATTCTACCTCTTTATTTATAAGAAAAAAAAATTGTGTTTCCCTTCCTGGGATCCTGGAAAACGGTTCCTCTTAAAACTGTCTCAAAGTGAAAAGCATTTGTGCTTCATTAGCACCCTAAAACATTGTAAATGGGACACCTAATATGGTATTTTAGGTGTCCCTAAAATAGCAGTTTTGTAACACATTTATTTTGTTCTAACATACAGAGCTAGCAACATTAATACTATATTTGGAGTCCCATGTCTGTGCTAAAATCTGTTACTGACTAGCGTTTAGGTGTGAGTCACCTGTATTACTGTTTATTAATGTATGTGTCTGGTTATTCTTTTTGCAGCCTGAGCACACAAATGTTTGCTTTTGGTATATTCCACCGAGTCTCAGGGGTATGCCAGACTGCGATGAGAGAAGAGAAAAGTTACACAGGGTATGAGGCTTATATTAAATGCAAAAATACAATCTATTATTTCAACATCAAATATTCCATTTATGAGAAATAATTTATCGATGTGTGTGACACATGTTGCAAGTTCTGGGACATCAATTCAATTACTGATTATGACCTTGACACTTGTTCCCCTTTTTCTCCTGTTTATAGTGTGGTGGAAGTAATGTTTCCCCTCTAGAACCAGATATAGAACATACTTAATAATTGTTTGTTACGCATTACTTGTATGATTCCAGAAGTGTACATGAGTTTAAAAAGTAGCTAGGGACAAGTGGTCTTTGTCCAGGACAGTGTATCAGCAAGGGAAAGGGAAGAGGAGTTACTAGAAAATACTAGAACAGATGAAGCACATGGAAACCTATACATTCTTAAATCTTTATTTTTATTTTAAATGTGCTGGTTAGTCATGAGTGATTTCACAATACTTGATTAATGAATGCATTTCAGAGAAAATCAATATCCTTTGGAGGACTTCGGGACAAATCTATTTTAAGGAATGATGGAGTGAGCAGAGTCGGGACACGGTAGAAGCAAAGCCAGGAGAAGTTTTTTCTATTTAGGATCTGAGGGAAGTGAAACACATTAATTCTGTAGTAGCAGTTTAGACAGAAGTGAAGTGAAGTAAATTCAGGAGACGAAAGAATGAAATTATAGTCGTCAAAATGAGTTGCAATTTTTGTGTGTGTGGGAAGGAAGAAGAATAGGCAAACTTGGGAGGTTTTGTAGAGGATTTTTGTGGCTGCATCAGGCTGGGGAAAGGCAAGAGAAGACAACTGCAGTTGCTGGGAGAAGCCAGTGACGTGTTAGAGAAATAAATTGCCAAAAGTGAGAGAGAAAAGAGGAAGATGGATGAGACTGGGAAAACGGATGAAATGTTTGACTTGACTGTCTTAAATGTTAGAGGATATTATAAAGCATCCTACAAAACAGTAAAAGAGCCAGAGATATGACCTTGGCTGGCAGAGAATAAAGCAGGACAAAGAAGTCCTGGATGGCAGAACTGAGCTCAGTCGACACCAAATATTAAGACTGTTGGAACATTATTCCTTATAAATTGAAGTAATAAAGTGAAATTGAGGTAAAGGGAATGCAGAACTACTGGAAGGTTTCCACAGCTTATGCTAACAGAAAATATTATTTATGAAACAGGTCTTATTAAAAATTTTCCATCTTTTTTTCCCCAGCAAATTGGTTTTGAAAATACATAATATTCTCATGGAAAGCATCTGTGGTCCTCGAAAAATTGATTTTGGAATAGATCTTCAAAAAAAGAGAGAAAATCTTTCTTTATTTGAAAATCTTCCGTATCTCTTCTCTCCCCCCCACAGTCTAGCAGAACTGTGCAGCACTGAATGTTGAAAGTGAGGCTGTAAATAAGAAATGTCATTCATTTTCATTGTTCAAGCTGTAAAAATGAAGATTAATCAGCACATAGAAATAATACGTACATTTGTTATCTAAAATTATTGCAAACCTAATATTCTAGGATGTTATTAGTCTCTTAATGAAAACAAGATTTCTTAAAAGATGGATTTCATTGTTGTAAATTTTCCTTTAAATATCCAATCCTAGAAACATGCTTAGCTTTTCAGGCTTTTTCTTTTACAGATATTTTTTATATTAACTTGTGCCTTTCTGATTTGTCTGTTTCTTTTTGTTTTCCAAATTCAGAAATGCTTTGATATAAAAAGAGAGGGGAAAGTTTCTGAATTACTTTCTCTTTTTTTAAATCATAAAGGTGGCACCGAAAATCAAAGCACTGATGATGGAGTCAGGTACTACCATGGTTGGATATCAGCCTCAGGGGAATAAAGTCAACTTCTTCCGAATGGTCATCTCAAACCCAGCAGCAACTAAGTCTGACATTGACTTCCTCATTGGGGAAATAGAGAGACTGGGGCAGGAGCTGTAGTACAGTGGTCAAATTATCTATTTCTCTAATACATTGTTTTCCAGCACTGGCTATTTTTTTTATCCAGTTCTGCAGAACATGTTTTAAGGAAATTCTCTTTCTGTAAGCTCCAATCTCCTGAGACATCTCTAAACAAAAATCTATAGGCTACTGAAACGTATATATATTGGTAGATAATTTTACTGAGGGAAAATGTGTTATCTTGAAGTTGAAGTACTATTGACTCTTACATTGTTCTTGCTTATTATACTCAGCAAGAAATGAATAAGTACTAAAATAATAAATTTAGAACTCTATACAGTATATATGTACAGTATAAATAAATATAAATAAATATATATACAAACATATATATATACATATATATATGTAAGTGGTTATGAACTTAGATCCAAGCCACAGCATGTTTTCCACTTTAAGAGAAATAACTTTTCCTTCAACAACTAATGATGTGGATAATGTGCTACAGATTATTCTGCCAGGTAAAAATAGGCGTATAGAAATGTTTCTAAAACGTAGATTCTAGGAGCTAAGGAAAATGTTTAGCAGTATTAAATATTATTGTTGGTGCTCTTCTCACATACGAAACAGCAATCTCTTACAGCACCTTTGAGTAAAAAAGTTGTACTTCCCCTTTAGTGTCACATCAGGGGATAATAGTAGCAAAGTCATTGTAACAGGTATATTATTGATGTATTTTTAGAGGTTAATTTGTGTAGATTGTGTATATTATTGTTAAATGACTTTGTGTAAAAGGATTTAAATGTAATAGTTTTCCAGCAAGATAACTGTTCAATTGTAGGTATATGAAATATTTGGTTATTTATATGCAGAGATTTACCACGCTAAAGAGTTGTCTTGTATTTTCTTCCATTTGTAATGTATCCTATTTATATATTACTGAAGTTCTAAATAATGTTAATGGTATTTTAGTGTATTTGTGAGCCAAAGAAAAAATACAAAAATATTAGTTGACACTTTCATTTAAATATTAATGCCCTTAAAATAGTAACTTACAGATAATTTTACTGATTATAAGGAATTGAGACATTGTATATAGAATATCAAATAATGAAATCCCTTTAATTTAATAGAATTTTTAGTTTTATTAGCTGTAATGTCAGACTGTCTGTTCAGTGTTCTGAATGCTTTTCTAGTGAATACTGGTTGCTAACCAAGGCCCCTGTTGTTGTGTTGTATTTCAGGACTAATCTCTATGACCAGTTTAACTAAATTCTATGGCAAGATTCCTGAAGGTCTGTAGCGTTTCTGTGGGAGTCTTAACCAGCATCATTGTTTCAGTGACATGGAATTGACTATACATTTTGGAGTTTATAGAATAAATAAAACCAAATGTCATCTCAGAATCTTTAATACAGCTGGCTTGTCACAACAATTTAAACAGGCCACGCTTTTCAATATACAGACACCAGAGCCATCTGCAGCTTGTTCAGTCTTAATGATTAGATGATCAATACTCCCAAGTGGAAAACTCCATACTGGAGGCAGAGCAGTGGAACAAAATGAAGATTCAATAATCCTCTGTCTACAGATTGACTATCATGGCAATAAACGGGACATGCTAATTTCAAATCTTTTCATACATGGTTCTGTGGCTATTGTCCGTGGAAGTCAGTAATTAGTTGATTTTTTTTTCCCCAGATCAACAATAAAATGAATTTTAGAAACGTTCAGTGAAAGAACAGTAGAGAGTCACAGTTTGATTTTAGGACTGTAGTGATAGCCTGTTCACCACCTTTGAGGCTTTCCTATACATGCCAAGAGAGCGGTGCGTCCCCCGCCAGCCCTGTCGCCCCTGGGGAAGGGCAGCAACAGCCAGGAGGATTTCCCTTCTGGTCCCACCGGTTGCTTCTGAGGATGCTGGCTCACAGCTCTGGCTCGTTGGAAGAGAGAGAAGGAAGAAACTATCATGGTAATTGCACCATCATATGTGGCACAGTCTTCCCAGCTTTTCCTAGGGCTCCTGTTCACCCCTCTTCCATACACCTCTGTAAAGCTTTTTCTTGAAACCATTTGAGTTAAGTCTAAAAATGATTCTAAATTTGTCCTCTCTTTCATCTTTCTGATAATGACTTTCAGCGGATTATCTATTGTTATTTTTATGCCATGAAATCCCTGGTAATCTCAGCAGTACAATGTTCCTTTTATTAGATTATTTTTCTCAAGACAGTGCTGTTCATGTCTTGCTTTCTTAGTCTTAAACCTTACTCTTCCTTAATTATAAGCCTGATATCTTACCATGTCTTCAGTACTTAACATTTTTCATGTAAAATCCATGCAGTGAGACCCAAGGCCTGCAATATAGAAGCCGTCAGCATGAATGTTGGCTACAGTAGCAGCTTCCATGCTGTTAAAGGCCGTTCTTTATAGATACAGGCTACTCATCAAAACTGGAGGGCTTCTCTAGGAGCTGTTTTCAGGAGCAGGACAGGAATTTGTTTTGAAGAGGAAACGTATGGCACATTTTGAATCACAGGCTTCTGCTTGAAGTCTGTTCTCTGTCACAATTTTACTTTATTCAAAGACCAGCTACAAAAGATTGAAGGAATTTCACTCAGTCTTTGTTTATATGAAACAATATGAATGAGGATAACAAAGGCAAAGACAATTAACTACTGAGTTAGATTCAGTGGAGGATTTTGCTTCTTCCACACAAGCAGCACTATGGTCCTTGCGATTTCCTCAACTGGTTCTTAGGTGAACATTTCTGACTTCCTCCACCTCCTTAGTCAAGGTATTTCAGCAACATTATTACTAAAGTTCTAAGGTCTCAACTTACCCGTAGTCCTTTAACCTTCTTATCTTAACTGCATGGCTCTTGTATCCAGAACATCTCAATATTATAATAATAATATATAGTATGTGAAACTTCATACCCCTAGAAGCGTATAAACCAGGTAAAGAGACGTCGTCTCATGTAACTGACTGGTAACTATGGGAAAAAGAGTAGTATGGTTTATCTAAGGTCACACAGCAAGCCTTGGACAGTCCTGTGATGGAACTGGAGGCAGAACCTAGTTCTCTTTTGCACATGTAAAATTTTAGTGAGAAAAACACTTTTGCTTCTTCATTTAGTGGAGTATCTTGCTTTTAGGAGGTCAGAAGCATCAGGGGTTGTAGCTGTTGCCACTGGTGGTGTGCAGCTAGACAGGAACAGCAGAGATCTTCCTGCCTGCGTCAGAAGTGAGACAGACAGTGCCGAGGTGCTGTCTCTAAAGACAGAAGCTTTAAATTTATCTTCCTACACACTGCATTTTCTCTTACATTTCTGCATCTTGAAGGCAGATGAGGCATTTTGAGGCACAATTATTTTTTTGTTGTGAAGCTTTTAATTCTTATATCAGCCTCTGGATTTCCCCATTATGTCTACCTGCTTCCTTCCACAGGCACAGGGCTCATGTCAACTTTCAGCTTGGACAGATAGTTTTAAAAGAACAGTAAGGTTCATTAGTGAGAAAACTCATCTGTATTTTCTTCTCAGTAGGTAATTTTCAGCTGAGTAATATGTAACAGCTTCTCAAACAAAAGCTTACCTGGAATTTTCCTGTGCTCTTATCCATACGCTACTGAGTGTGAAAGATCAGAAAGTCTGGATATGTGGAGGTGGTGACTAATTCAAAGCATTGCAATTGCAGGTGAGTAGCTTTGTTTTTCTGAGGTTTAAAATGTACTCTAAGGTAGTGACTTCTGTCTTTAAAATCACACTGACAATCACTGTAATTTTGGGTGGGTGAATTCAGATCAAATAAACAATAAGCAAGACGTTAGCTGAAGGTGTAACTGCGGTGCTTATGAGGAGATGTAATTTATTTGGAAAAGATAGATCATTGCATAAAAATCAACAGCAGCTGCTGAATTTTGAATGAGAAAAATTCTGATTGTGTTATTAAAGGTCCTTTTCTGGAGAACATAGTTGGATTCTACCATTTATGGCAGACAGACAGAACCAGGGGCCTTGAGAATAGCCCAGGGTTTTAAAATCATCATTTTTTCAGTTCATAATCTGTTTTTTGAATGGTGGCAAATATGAAGAGATTTTTTAAACAGAATCTCTGTTTTGTGGTTAAAGAATTGTCAAAATTATACAGAAGATACGCAATGCAGTTTTACTTTTTCAATAAAAGTTGATCTTAAAACTGTCTCATTTGTCTCATATAATTTGTGAGTTCTTCTGTTTCCTTAAGAACATGAGACAAAAGCCATGCAACATTATCCCTCACATTAAAAACAGTAAGGCAAATCCTAAGGCCACTGTTTAGTTTTAGCTGTAAATTGAATGAGAGCTTACACCAACACAGGCTGAGGAAGAACCTCAAGCTCTGAACCTCAACCAGTTTGAGTAGTGTTATCAAGACATTTGTACTGTGTAGAAATGCTAAAAAGTAGAGAACCTAAAAACATTTCTGTATGGTTTCTGAAATCCTCATCCAATTTACTCATTCAGAGGACCGAAGAAAGCAAACAGGAACACTGGAATGGGCAAAAGGAACAAGATCAAGCCCTTCTGGTAAAAAAGATGATATTTAATGCATCATTAAATGCAAATTTAATTTAATGGATATATTTATAAAACTAATGCTCTTGTAATGCAAATACATTGACTGGAAAAATACTTTTCTGTATATGAGAAATACAGGACAAGACTAGGCTTAAAGGTATGTTATGTTTCAGCTCTTCTATCCTTGTCTGGCAAGAAATGGTGCAGAGATGGCAGGATGAGCCCGCACAATCATCTGACACAGTACAGATCCTGCACACCTGGCTGAAAAAGCATTTAAAGTCTGTGTAGCAGGAAATCTGTGAGTGTGCTTGTTGGAGTAGAACACTACTATTAGAGCTGGGGTTTTTTCTGAATGAGGGTTCAGCTGCCTTCCTAGTAAGTATTATAATGCACAGTCATTTACAGCAAAAATGTTTCCTTGAAACACAAATAAATAAGACTGGCAACTTTATTTTGTGCTTGAAATAAACATTTTTGATAAGATTCACTTTGTAAAGGTGTACGAGGATGGCCTAATCCTTCCACCACAAAAGTCAACAGGAGTCTTGTTACGGATTGCATTAATTAATCTTTCCCATTCTTGCCTCATACAGAGGCATAGATAAGTTAAAATACATCAGAAATTGAACTTGAACATAAAATAGTTGAAACGCAAAGTTTACAAGAATGCCATAACTTTGGGGAAATACATTTTTTCCTAATCTAACTTGAATTAAGCATAATAAATTCAAAATACAAGTCTTTCGCTCTGTAAAAACTGTATGAATGTAAAACTCTTGCGGTAAAGCTTTTGGCTTTTTATATACATACATTACACACACACACACACACATATATATAAAAATGTATAACATGAAGAAATGATTCAGAAGTTTGGGTTCTAGGCCATATTCTGGAGTAACCTGCTATTGTTATGGGAGTCAATTTAATTATTTTCTCGTACACCAAATATACTAGAAAATAATAATGTATTTTGAATTTCACACAGGAATAAAAATAGTTTTCTCATGATATAGACAAATTCTGATTAATAATTGCATTATGCCCTATCTGTAGAGCTGTCATTAATTTTGATAATGTGAAACACAGATTTGATTTTGATTGCTTTAGGGTAGAATGAGCATCGTTCAGGTAGGATGGGGTTTCTAAAGAGCCATTCACTTTCCAAGTTACAGAATTTTATACAGCAAACTATGCATGAGAAAAATCAATGCTGCAAAGAAACTTATTAAGTCCAGCCTCTTGGTGGAGTATGTAAACAATGTAATGTAAAGCACCAAAATAAAATTGTTGAAGAATATTGTATCATATGTGTGGATATTAGGTTTGTTTGGCTCATGCAAAGCTTGTTTAATCAATAAAATGTTAAGACCACAGTAAGACTGTAGTTTGGTACAGCTCCGATACTATAATTGTATCTGCCTGAATATTTTCTTTAATGTTTTGCAATCTGCAATTGCAACACTTGTGTTTAGAGTGCTTTTACATGACGCTGGGGTAGTACTCATTCAAGAACTGCAAGTAAGCTGGTGAAGATGAAATGAAAAGACACATTACCAACAGAAGACAAAGGTTAAAAGAATGGCTGCACAACACGGAGCAATTTGGGCTTCATTGAGCGTCTGGGAGAATCAGACCTCTGAAAAGCAAAAGCTAACATTACAATTAGAGGAAAGGACAAGATATAAGCCAAAGTTTTATGTCGAACTGGTAAAGAATGAAAAACTTTCTGGTTCTCTGTTTTAGCAGATCTATCTACTGAAGAAAGGTTAGGTATGTTGTTTCATAATGACAGTCATAGAAAAGATTGAACATAAAACATTATGTATCTGGATTTATTTCTGCTATTTATTAGGTAATCTGAATCGAATTCTTTCAAACTGATGAAGTACACTGTGAATTTTTATGTGTATTTGTTAGTCTTTTCATGTTTTTGGTATAAAATACAAGGACTTGTTCACGTGCATACTTTGTGTGTATCAGAAAAAAATTAGTTGTATTGCATGATATTGACCACCTTGTGTAGGACTTTTCAGAGCAATCTGCAAAGATTCTTCAAGTCTAACATTAAACAAGTATATCGTGAAGGAAGAAGTAACTTATCTTTTCTTACCTGTGGAAGTATGTGGGTGTGTTGTATGTGTATATGAATGGTTATATCTCTACTATGTGAAATTTTTAAATTAAGAATATATACCTTTTTACAGGATACCATTCCCGTTCATTTGAGAACAGTCGGTTTGAGGCAGAAATTACTGTGTGAAAATTTTCAGCCCTGTTTTCTATGGAAAGCACTTGCCCCACAACAGTGTGAGAGACATACAGTATCATTACAGGTGATATGAAACGGAGAAAAATTAAATTTAATGTTTCAGAAAGTCCAGAAAAGTGATACTACAAGCAAAACCAACAAACGTAAGTGCAATTACCTAACCTTAGATTGACAGAAGCCTATCATCTGTGACCACAATGTCAGCTGATTCAAAGCTCTATTCATTTTTAGTGTGAAAACTGCAAAAAACTTTGATAATGCTGGAATATAAAGCAAGCATAAAGGCCTTTAAAAAAGAAAAACTGGAATGTTATCTTTAAAGTGGACAGGTGAAAGTTGCATTAAAAGCAGAATGAGAAAGGCACAAGACATTTCTCACTCAGGGTAATGCTGGTCAGTGATTTGTATGTCTTCGTAAGATTGCACTTATAAATTATGTTCACTGTTCAGCATATTGCCTTATTAATTAGGATTTTCCTGGGCCCCAGCGATATAGGGCATTAATCTTAATTAAGCTTCTTCCTTTACTGTCAGGAAGGTTGCCCTCAGGGTAAGACTGACGTTTGCGCTCATGGATGTATGGCCAGTTTGATCACTAGGTTTTATGTGATGAGCTGTGTATTTCCATTATTTTGGGGTTTTTTATGTTTCCCTGTTGCAATATCTGTCTATGACCGTCCTTTGAAGAAAAGGCCCTTACAGACTGCATCTGCCTAATTCAACTAAGTCACTTTTCTGGTACACATGTGCCACCCTGGCAGTCACTAAATGCACTAGCACGGTTCTTGATTGTCCCAAGGAATAGAGAGCTTCACCGGGTAATGGGCTGAGAGCTCAGAGTGCCAGCTTTGACAGTGCTGAGTACCATGAACCAAAGAACCAGATTTGTTTGGCTTTCAGCAGGATTTCCTATTTGTAGCTGGTATAAATGTGGTTTTATGTGGAAGTGGCGTATTTTTGAAAAAGAGGCGCTCCACGGCAGCAGCAAGCTTTGTTGTCACTGGGACACTTACATATAAGAATGGATCCAAAATACAAGGATGAGGGTGGCATGAGATCTTGAGACTCCGTGAAGCTGAATCTTCCAATTTATGGAACGGTGATAAAACTCAACAGCCCTTTGTGCACTGTTAGCATTTCATTCTGTAATGTGCATGGTTTTTCCCTGCTCATGCAATGACCTTTTAGGTTCTAAAGTGTGGAAGGCTCTTAGATGATAAAAAGCTGGAGAGGAAACACCTCCGAAGCATAGATTCTCCCTCAGAGGTTACCTGCCTTTGGGGTAGAAACTTTGAGACAAATAAGAATCCTAGATGTAGGAGCAGAAAAGTCACTGAAAAATGTATCCCCCTGAAGACTTTAGTTTCTGACTACTGAATGTTGTAGCTGCTTCCAGTCTAAAATCCTTGATTTCTACCCTCTGATCCATGTGAGTGCGACCTCTAGATCTAGGAGAAACAGGCTTTATTGCTGCACAACCCTAGATCTGCTCAGCTCTTGGTTTCACTGTGTTGAGGAACTGACATCTCCAGAATATTGACTGACTACTAATAATTGTTGAATTTTACTTTGGAAAATTTACACCTTTGAAAGTGGTGTTATTTTTTCTTAATCATCGTAGCTAGCACAATCCCTTGCTATTTTAGACCTATTCGTCTTAGTTTTTGCTATAACTTCTAAAAAAGTATTGTTTTAATTTGCTGGTAGGTAAGCTGCTCCAGTAATTGGTGCATTCATTTATGTTGGTTGCATTTTTTTCCAAGTATATCACTTATGTTTTGTTATCTTATGTTTCAGGGCCATTATATTTCTTTGTACTCTTTTGCATCATTATGGTTCTTCAATTATTCTACATATTTTTCAAGAGAGAGATATTATTCACTTAAAAAGAACCAGATTTATTTTCCTTGCTGTAAACACTGAAAATAAAAATCCCAGTGAGTTTTTTTATTGTTTTTAGTCAGTTCTAGTGAAATGTAATTATTTTATATATTTAAATATATTACTGACCTTGTCATTTTACAGTATAATGCAATGCATATTCTCTTGTCTTCCAAAGGACATCATGGCTGTCTTTTTGCAAGATGTAATCAGAAGTCAGATTGCTAATTTGTGATTGACCTGGCTCCCTAGCAGTAAGACCTGTAATTGCCATCAGCTAGCTCCCTCTGTTTTATTGAGTACACACCAGATACTGATTGCAGCATTAGAGCCAGTGCTGCAGTTGTGTCCCATGCTGAGAATAAACTCCCAATAAAATTCTTCCTTTTGAATTCGTCAGCATCACTTTAAAAAGAGCTACCTGACTAGTAATTGGTACAATTTACCTTCCCCAAAAGTTTAATTTTAGGTTGTCTTTTTCTCCCAGAAAGTTTCTAACAGTAATGTCAGCAATTATGCTTAGCTATTGTTGAATGACTTAGAGCTCATGTTGACTGTCAATATATAACGCTGCTACAATTGCACAATTCCTGGTGTACAGGAAGCACCTCAGCGGTGGAATGGATGGTGTCTGCAGGATTTGGAGACTCTTTCATTTACTCTGCAGCTTGATCCAGAGCTGTTTCCAGTAAGCTGGAAAAGTGATCGAAAGAAGGAACTGAAATGAGTGAGTATGCCGTAGAGACCTGGCTGGACACTCAGAAAAATGTACATGACTTGAACTTACAGAAGGAGTGCCTCTTCCCCTCTCATCTTTTAGTAATAGCTCTAATAAACAAGTGATCCCTATGTGGGAACACATCCTCTATTTGGGGTTTATAGAGTGAACTACTAATTCATCTATCTACCTAGCTAGATATTTTCTGTGTGGGCATAGTTCATGTACATATCTACATCTGTAGGGTAGCAGCATCAAATTACTCTTCACTTACAGGACATCCACAAAATTTGTCAGGTAAATTATGCTTTATATATCTGTCTTCCCAGCACTGTATATTCCTGGCACTTTCATTGAAAGGAAAAACAGACCCGCTCAAGTGTGTGTGTGTGTGTGTGTGTGTGTGCACACTTGCACATGTGTGTAGGGGTGTGTGTGAGAGAGAGAGAGAGGAGAGAAATGTTTCTCTGTGAGGCTACAAGACCAGTCTTTTACCTCTGTGTTTGAATGGGAGATTAGACTGGGAGGGACTCCTACTGAAAAAAGTAAAACTAATGAAGACACCCTTACACTGGTGGGCACCTCAGATACAAATGAAAGGGGAAAAAGATAAAATGGTTGGTGGTGTGCCAAGGAAAAGTCACACATGGACAATTCAAAATCAGTAAAATTGCCCAGCCAGCAAAAAGCAGACAAAAAGTACGCTTCCAAGTGAGCAATTTACTAAGTAGTAAAGAATCGAAAGAAACCAAGAAATTACTTGATAGCAGAATTTAAGTGACATTCGCTATACATCATCTGAACCAGGTACCAGCTTACAATATGCTGTTTTGCAGCAATACGTTTATTGTGGAAGTATATTTAAATATTTACCTATCCATAACTGTTTATTTCTATAGTTTTAAATGCATAGGACTTTTCTAGTAGTAATGTTTACATTACATCCATAGGTACTATAAATACTTTTTTGATTATATGTATACTAGCATATATTGCCTTCCTAAAAAGTGACTTGTGCAAATATTATTACTATCTACGTTGCTCAGTGAAAAATGTAGAGAGGAATTGTTTGGAGAAGTTAAGCTTAGTTTTGCCCATTTTATTCCTTTATTTTTAGCTATCTTACATAAGGATCATTTTCTAATAGTGTGGACAATTTATAAATGTTATAAAATGTTAAAACAATATATACAATGTTAAAGCAATATATAAAATGTTATTAAATGTTAGTTTTGTTTTCTTTTGCTGTACGCTACATGGTGCAAAAAATTTTTCAGCTACCTTATAAATTGAAGACATTTGTCATGTGATTCACAGTTATCCATGCACTGTAAGCCACATTGTAATTGCGGCCAGTATTATGAGGTCTGTATTATTTGTAGTTCTCTGGACAATGGTTGAATTGATTTTAGCTGGTTCAGTAATGGTTGCTGCTACTTTGCAGTTGACTAGTTCCTGGGATTTAGTGGGATTGCCCTTAAAAAAAGGAACAACAACAAAACAACAAGCCATTAACAGGTCACAACATTACTAATTTATGCAGTTAGGTTGTAATCTGATGATGGCTTCTCTAACAGACTGTGACCTAACAGCATAAATAAGAAGCTAATTTGGAATCTAACTTAAAAACAAAAGGGTGAGTTCACTCCCGTGTAGTTCTATGGATATTTACACAAAGGAAAACGAGGGCCAGATGTAATGCACTAGAATGAGGTGAACTCCTCCGCTTCTCTAAGGAACGTGGCCACAACAAAAGCAATAGAGTGGTTTGGCTTAGGATTAGCCAGAGGCAGCGTGAGGGACAACGGGGCTGGGGTGATCCCAAAGATCCTCTGCACCCCTTGCTCAGCCCATACCTGGATGTCCAGCATCAGGGGTCATATGATGTCAGGGTCATATTTTGTGGCTGAATATCTGACAACTTTTAAGTTGCCACACTTTGCCGCTGTGATGCGGCTGCCCACAATGGTATGCAAACGGTGGGCGCAGCGTTACCTTGTGGAGAGGATGAACCCGATGTCTGGTGCCTTCTCTTTTCCTTTTATGTGTGAGGGAGAAACCTTAGCACCTACTGGAAGTGGGAACAGCTTATTCCACGTGGGGTGGGGGCGAAGACCTGGCCGATAAAGTCTAAACAGAAGTATACAAAAAGCAGAAGCACAGTAGACAGGGATGAGCCAAAATGAGACATATTTCCATCCCCTTCCAAAACATTAGACGAGTCAATAAAATGGGATCACAAATATTTAGCACTATTAATGATTTGTATTTATTTGGCCTGAACAGATATAATATTAGACATGCTGCAAATATTTAGTTGGTGGCAAAGAACTGTATTGTGTTTTTATAATGGAGAAATAAGGTATTGCCCCCCGTCATCTTAATGTTCTTCTGGGTGTTAATCATTGGAGAAGTCTTATATTGAGTCAGAGAAACTATGAAAAAGGTAGGGAGATGAGGTCCTTAATGGCTGATGTGCTTGGGCAACCTGATGAACGACTGGTATTGATTAAGGCTTTTAAAATTGTGTTGCCATTTTAAAGGTTTAATTTATTTGTTTGTTTGCTTGTTTCTATAGCTTTGCTGGCATTCTAAACACTTTGCAAATCCTAACTTCTGGAGGGAACTGGAAACTAACTTTTGTTTTAAGCCGAGCAGGATTTTCTAAACTGTTATCCGTACTACAGTAATTATTATAAAAGCTCTCTGATAGCTACTCTGTTTCTGATTATGGCAGAGTTAGGCCAATAAGTTCTGTAAAAGAGATGAAACAACGCTTGGTTTTGCAGTTCTACCTGAAAACTACTCAGTAACCACTCAGAGCCACTTTCTGATCTCCGAGGTGTCTGCGCAGTTGTTCGCATTCGGACTGCAATGTGCACTGCTCCAGTTTTGAGACTGTCACTTTCCAGATCTCATTCTCCCTCTGCATGAGAGACATTTTGAAGGAAAGCCTGAGCAAAAGCTAGTAGCCAGTTTTACTAGGGAGGATGCAAGCGGGGAAAAAATCTTAAGCGTGGTAAAGCAGAAATGAACTAGAAAAAACACACACATCTTACAATATATTTTCAACAGACAAAATCAGCCTATACAAAACTGAGATTTGTATTGGAAATAGTCTACCTGCCTTTGATATTTTAGCATGAAAAAATACAAATCCTTAAAGTCTGCATGTAGTCCCCAGGCCCCAGATGCTGTGTTTCACACTTGACTTTCGGTAGGCATTGAGGAGAGGCACTGACCGCAGGGAAGGCCAAGGGGAGGGAAGCAGAGCGCGCGCGGGTGTCTAGGTGAGGACAGCGCTGACCTCCAGACCTGCGTCCGACGGCTGCTCCCAGCCGCCCAGGGCAGGCGTGCGCCTGTGCCTGCGCCTCCTGCGCCCCTGCTGGGCCAGGCCCCAGCCGGCAGGTTCTGACTCTTTCTTTCTAGGCAGTGCTGCGGCTTCCCTTTAAAGCAGCGGGTAAACTGCCTTTCACCAGCTAGTTTCCTGGCCACAGTAATTTCTTCTGCACTATTCTCTGTCTGTGGTGACAGCCTTTTCCCCTTCATGCTGACTTAAGTAGGAAAAATCCTAAATAATTATCTGATTTTTTTTCTGTTTTCTTCAGTTATTTAGCTCTTCCTGTCCTTGATGTTGCTTTGTGACATCTTCCTGAGCAGCTTAGCTCAGATCCCTGTCCCAGCAGTACTTGAGGTTAGGACAACATCCTTGTTTGTGACGAGTTGTAAAAGCCATGTAAAACATCCCTCAGGTGACTGGGTCTGAGACCCTGACAAGACAAGACTATCAGAGAAGTACACTTGGTAGGTGGTGTCTGTCTCCTTGAAAACACTACTAAGACCCTCCAGAAACATCTTTGAAAGTCCTAGTAAATGCTTTGCTCATCAGTTCTCCTTAACACGTGACAAAATGCTACTCCTGCAAGTAGGAAGGAAGAAGCCCTCTAACGGCTCAGGTTCAATCATTATTATCATGAGTAACAACACACGCTTTGCAGTGAGCTCTAACCTAAAAGCTGGTCGCTGCACGCAGAGAGTTACTCCCATCCTTGCAGAAGTCGAGCCCTTGTGCTCTGGTGATGACCTGGCTAAACCGGCCGGAGGACAGCAAGTGACAGCAGGCATGAAGGGGAAGCTTCAGAAACTGGCTGGGTCTTCCCAGTTAGTACATTAAGTCACCAGATCTGATGATCACATCAAAACCTACAAATCTCATCTCAGAATAAATAAAACATATTCCAGCACATCCCAGTGGGACCCAGCTGGGCTTGCCAGCTCATCTCGCCTAAAGTTTGTGCTTGCTGAGGAAAGCACTTCAGCAGGTTGCATTAGTGAGGACCACTGAATCATCCTTGTCAGCAGCACGGAAAAGCATTACTGTTCTGTGTCATTGGGCTTTCCCTGCAGGCATTTCAGATGACAAACTGCTCATTTGATTCTTAAGCTCAACACATGGGTGACACCCTTCGCTGCTGTCTTCAGTATACAGCAGGAAGTAGAGAGCATTTCATCTGCCTGCAGTGAAAAGGAAAACCAGCTGAAATAAATGCCTATACAGGGATGCTGCACCTTGCGGTGAATTATATGTTAATGCAGTTTAACATATCTGCATAGCTGTGGAAGTAAGTTCTGGCATGTTTTCTGTTCCTAAAACCCATTAGTTTTGCTAACTCTCTCAGGAAATGCTGTAGCATTTCCTCACTGTGAATGGTGCCAAGAGCACTCAGATACCCAGTGAAGGAAGGATTAACCCCAGCTCCAGCCTCTAGCCCCTCCGATTAGTACCTGAGAGGGGTCGCTCAGCCAGCTTGCGGAGGAAAAAGCGCACTGCCTTGGGATGACACTGCTTTATGGCCAGGCTCATAGGAGTGGGTTAAATCCCAAGCTTTCTCTCTCTCCTTAACAAATTTATTTATTTCCTCCGGTAACTACTCTATAAGAGAAAAGCCCTCTGACTTTGGTGAACTCTATCTGCAGAGTAATTCTATCAAACGGCACTCCTGTTAGGATTTTATGGGGGTTGTTTGAGGAGTGTTAGAACAGGAGATTGCCACTCCCAGTGCATACATTATGTTATGTTGCCACTTTGTTTGATTGCATTCACATCTCTGAATCTAATCACAGAATAAATAAAAGTGTGTTCACAAGGTCCCAGCAGGGCCTTCATCCTGTCCCAGTGATGTGACAAATAACAGTGAAAACTAAGATCATCCTGCTTTTGCTTAAAAAAAATATACTTCCTTGTTGTGGAAGATAAAAGAATCCTTCTTCTTGAGGCCTGAAGGAAAAGAAGTTATCAGCCACTGAGGCAGAAGAGAATAAATCATGAAAGACTTCTCAGGGCAAAAAAAGATAAAGGAGAGGGAGTTAAGAGATTTTTTTTTTTTTCCCCTGAAGGGAGATTAGAAATAGCTTAAGAAATACACAGCGTGGAAGCTTTCACAGCACATGTCAGGGATGAAAATAACTCAAAATATAACAAAGACTAAAAAGATCCTTTCCTGAGGCTAAACCAGATTGCCTTCTCTGAGCTAGCAATGTATTGTTTCAAGCATGGCTAGAAAGAGGCTAATGGTGTTTAGTTTGTAGCTGTCCAGAAGATGAAGGGATGTGCCCTTCTGTGACTAATGAGTGCCCATCGACAGGCTGTCAGAGCGCTGCAGCTCCACGAGCAGGGAAGAGGAGTTTTGTGAGCAATACGTGTAGCCTACGGGTTCACATCATCCCTTGGTCAGAGTCCGAGTGTGGTATTTATCGTGTATATCTCAAGTTCTCCATGATCATGTTTGTTTTATTCCTTCTCTCTGTAAAGAAGGACCTTCTATGAGCTTTTTCTTTCCTCTTCTCTCACCCCATTCATCTGTCCCAGGCAAGACAAGACAGCAGAAGCCCAGTGCTAGCACAACCGCAGCATATCAGAGCGTTTATATAGCGGCTGTTGTGGACAATGGCAGTTTCGGAGGGTCACTGTCCTGTATCCAGGGAAACAGAAGATGATACCAGGGTTTCCAGAGGAGGCAACTTCCTATTAACTATGATGTGATACATATGCAGAGCCTATTTTTAAGGGTTTTAGGGCTGCCCCTGTGCACTCGGAGGGCACTGAAGCCAACTCCAGGAAAGGAAATATCAGGGATATCATCACCGGAGTGTCTTCTGCCTCTGACACTCAAGAGCTTCAGTTTGTCAGTTCTGTCTAGTCAAGCCTGTAAAGCCAAATGCAGTTTCTCTTCTTAACATTTAGTGTATCTGCAATAACTCTGAAAGGCCAGAAAAGAGCTGGACTTCCTGCCAAGAAGAGTCAAACGTCTGGCCTGTGTGGCAGGTACAATAAATGGGGCACCGTTCAGGCTGGAAAACTAAAGAATGTAATAATATAAGACCCATTTCTAAATTCAGCTTTCTTTAGCAAGAGCCTTGCTCCAGCACTGTTTTCTTCCAAGAAAGTCTTCATAAATAGCCGGTCTACATTTCTCTCAGCAGAACCTAGCAATTTAATAATTCAGTCAAGGTGTACGTTTGCTTTTCTGCCCTACTGCTGTTTTATCTTGGAGCATAAATGCTGAGTTGGGAAATTCAGAGGTAGACCTTTTTGTTTGTTTGTTTTGTTTATGCATATTGAAGCCTGGAGTTTTTGTTTCAGACTCACCTCTAGATAAGCACTGTCATAAGCAAACTGCAGCTGACTTCTTCATCTAAGAGAAAAGAATGTAAAGCCCTTTATAGGCCCATAACAAAAGTAATACATATCACTGTACAAAGTATTGGACGCTCAAGGCACACTACAGAAGGGATCCTACGAGCAGAAACACTTTTCTTGTTTGATTTATTATGTTCAGGAAAATAGGATTTAACATGTCCTTTTTTTAAACAAAAAGGACTGTAGTAACTACCCCCTGACTATTACCCTAGTCTCTTACTGCAAGCCATTTCTAAAACCTCAAATTTTTGGCTAACCACTTGGGTCAAAAATGACTGTCAACATATATAAGTGTCTTGTAATGAAGTGGTTGAAAATTACTTAATTTATCCTCCATTATAAACCCTTCTCCTGGAACATCGCTAGCTACAACACTTTCAAAGCCAGCTGCTATCTCAGCTGACTAGTAGTGGGGCTGTTAAGCCTCTTAAGTAGTTGCATTGTAATTCCTAAATGGGGCGGCCAGACCTTGCTCTGCGCAAGTGCTTTTATAATTAAGATTCTATCGATGTTTCCATTATGAACTTTATTTTTCAGCCCAGTGTAATTTAAGGAGATTGCTTTTTAACAGTGAAGCAAACCTTTTGTCTGTGCTTTTGTGTACATTGTGTTATTTCCTAGATAAAAATCAGGGAAATCTTTGAAACATTCTGACATTTGTCATTAACTCTGTGCCCTCTCTTAACCATTCATCAAGGCATCTTTTACCGTGAGTATGTGAATTTATTCTCCTCCCTTATGCTTGCTCCTCATCATACATTCAGCAAAAATGCTTAACACTGTCCTTCAGGCCAGAAATCAGGGTCTAATGGCTAGAGGAAATGGGACAATGGGGTTGCAAGTCGAGAGTCATAACTTCTGGAGGCAGAGCCCATTCAGAAATTCAGGCCCACATTTGCAAAGCTTTGTCGGAGCAGAAGATGTCTATTTTGGAGTTTCATCTATGGTCTTTTGTCTCAGGTAAAACCATTGTGGCCTCAAGAAGCAATTAAAGATTGTCAGAGTGTAAAAAGGTATTCTATCAGGAACCTACCACTAAATAATTTGTCAAACCTGTGCCCCTTACAGATTTATTTGAAAACTACTAGTCAGTGCCTAACTCTAAGAAAACTACTTGGCCTTCAGCATCCTTGGGAAAGCAGGCAGAGTTCACCCATGTTACAGCCAAGTCGGTTACTTCTACGAGTTAAAGTAAAGCCAAACATTTATGAAACCTTTAGTTAATTGCCTATGTATTCCACTAATAGCACCTCCACAAATTAGTTTTGCTGCCCTCCCAGTTTTTGAGATAAAAGCCCTGATTCTGATCTCAACCCACTTGGGGAAGAGGGCTGTACATTACCTTTATAGTCCCGCACCCTCTGACCTGTTGGTGGCACCTGCAGTCCTCCGTGCAAATGAGAGCAGCCAGAGGAACTGAGGAGCTGTTCCTAATAACAACCAGAGCATGAAAACCCTGACTACATCTCTACTGTGTCCTCTGTGCTGAGAGCTGGGAGAAAAGCCTAGAGCAATTCGGACAGCTAGCTGTCACCTGTGCACCCCCCTCGTCAGCAACCCTGCTGACGTTGCGGCCCTTCCCTCGCACTGCTGTAAGGAGCTGCTGCGTGCCGCAGTCCTGCCAACTTAAGGATTTTACTTGAGGCCAACTGGTTCTCTGCTGGATATTTCTAACTATCTCACAGGACTTGCTTCCCCTCTCTTGTACACTGGTGTAACTCAGTGATAACGCAATGGAAATTGATGGCATTTTATAGCAGTAAAAAAATGTTAATAGTTCAAGACTAGGCTTTCTGTGTTTGAGTGGTCTCCTGGTGCCCTGCTGAGCGCAAGGGGAGAGCCGGCCCTGCAGCAGTCTCACTGCAAAGTCTATGCCTGAGAGCAAGCTGTCCAACTAGTGCCTTCCTCACTTGCATTTTATTCCCTTTTCAGCTGCATAGCAACTAATGACCATAAAAACAGCTTTAAGAAGCCCCACATTATTCCTGTATTTAATTAACTTTTAAAGCATCAGACCACAGTATTTTATCACAGCCTGCCTAGTTTCAGGGGACTATTTGGTCTGAGATTCACTAATGCTTGGCTTCTATTCAAAGTGATTCATGGTTACTTCTCTTTACATTTCACGTATGATCTGAGACCCAAAAAAGCACAGCCTTTTTACAGCTTTCACCAGCAGCAGACCAAGAATAGGTTTGTCAGCCTAACACCTCTCACACGCATGCTGACTGTCTGTAGCTTATTAGACAACCTCAGCCGCGAAAGAGCTAGTATTCCTAAACTAAGACTGGGGTGAGTATATGACAGTACTGCTACTGGATGGGTGTAAGATTTCTATGTGTCAGCAGGCTTTTACCCACCATTTGTGCAAGCTAGAGCTACTTCTTGGGTAGAGCAGGAGGTTCTGTGCTTTATGTCCTCTGCTAGTGTGAAATTTGAAGTATTTAGGGTGCGCAGCCAGCTGGATGCCTTCCAAGTAGCCATAGTTTGCTCCCTGTGTGCTTGCAAGGCAGATTAAATCCCTTTGGACACCACTTATAGATGAGCTGTTCTTAGACATACATCAGACTGTTTATGGCTCCTTCCACCCTCAGTCCTGCTGTGCTGAGACAAAACACAACAAGGAGAGCTTCCAACCTGCAATTCCTCATGCCGGTCAATACATTACAGCAGGAATGAATGAGGTCATACATTGTTTAAGGGATAAAAGAAGTTAAGACCAAGAGCTATCTTGTGACCCATCCTCTTCTCAGTCACTAGACGCTGCTGCTCTATTTCTGCCTAAAACTATCACCTTAGTGCTCGCTCACTGGGACAATTCCTTTTAGCCCCTTACCCAGCAGGGACACAGGTCTTCACATACCGATAGCAGTACAAATTTAATTTAATTTTAAAGACACCCATTAATCAAAATGGGTCTATTTACTGATTCTTAATAATCTCTCAAAAGGTTTCGTTCTGGCATGTTTGTCTGTGTCTGACTCTAAGGCATTTCTGTAATAAATTGTCAGTTTCTGCCTGTCTTAGCTTCTAAATGCTTTGGGTCAAACAGGTTGGTTTGTACACCACGTTTCGATAACTCCCTTCCTGCTACCCATGATTTGGTTTCTCCATCCATCTTTATTCCTATTTGTCCAGCACCAATAATATAGAAGAGATTAAGGAGGGACAGGGAGCTGTTTTCTTCAAGCACTGTATGTTCTGCTCTGCGGAGGGATGCAGGCCAGCGCTGAAAGCGTCCGCAGCATATTCTGTTCAAAGGTCAGAAGTGGCTGTTTCAGCTGCTGTGATTTGGATTTTAGCCAAGACCCTTTGCTGACAATTTCAAGAAGGCCGCTTCCACATCCATCATACTCAGACAATTGCATGCAATCTCCAAACTAATAATTCATCATTTGCACATATGTGTGGCTTCTACTCCATTATTTTATTAACATATTAGAAGGGCCCTGATTTATTTAGGAAATTCATTATTACTCTTATCAAATGATGACATGTTGTTATCCAGGAAGATGCACTTGCTATTTCACAACTAATTAGGCCAATTAAGTTTTCATGATTCTACCACAAAGCACAGCTCATTAAGTTTAATTACTTTTGAAATGCAGCTGCTGAGATACACACAGAAAGGAATAGGTAGGTTATATTTGTTAGTTAATTTCTGCAAATGCAGTTTGTTGTCATCAGGTCTTAAGCGATACATCCAGGCAATTTTGTTCCATATTTCCCATGTAAGTTTTGTGTATTTTTCACTTAAGAGGGTTTTAAATATTTCTCTTTCTTTATAGACTAGCCTTCACCTGTAGAACTTTGGACCAAGTTCAAAGATATTTCTTCAGATTAATCTGGTGTTTTAGTTCTGCCCTTAATGGGAATCGATGGACATCTACAGCAAGCATCCTTCATCACCTAAGTGGAACTAGCCCAGAAGGAGTTCATGTGCAGACTGCATTTTGACTGGAAGCTAAGATGCTGTGGTAAGGCTAATTTTCCTGAGAAAAAGCATCTCAGGGCTGTAATGCATGCAGTTTATGACTTCAGAGGGGTGCCTGGTTAATATTTCTGTGGAAGGATCGTCTTGAATGATTAAGAGCAAAATATGGCTGACCATTTCTAGGTTCACCACATGCAGGCAAGGAACAGCAGGCGTGAAACTCTTTTACTGGTCTCCTGAGGAACAGAGAAATAGAATTTATTTGGCTCTGGGAGAGCAGGACAAACTGACAACAAAAGAACAGGACTGACGGCTCTCAGAGGAGGTAGTGTCTGAGCTGACTCAGGGAATCGAAAAATCTGTTACCATGTTTCCTCACTAGCATCTTTAGGAAATGTGAAGAGCGTTCCTCCTTTGAAA
Organism: Struthio camelus; assembly: GCF_040807025.1. Taxonomy (NCBI): domain Eukaryota; kingdom Metazoa; phylum Chordata; class Aves; order Struthioniformes; family Struthionidae; genus Struthio; species Struthio camelus. Next base: position 23,178,822 of record NC_090947.1, on the reverse strand, counting down.
ACACATCATTCTTGAAACAACCGTCAGAACACATATAATCCGTACTCCCTTTCAGAAACAGCTGGATGCCATAGTTGCTTCAAAGTGCCACAATGCTTCTCCTTCCACCTCCTCAGCCTCTCCTCGCCCAGCTCTCGGTGGTCACAGGGCCACAATTCAGCCATAGCAGTGCCACTACCATTGAAACTGGCTTTCTTCACCTTCTACTTTGTACATGGCAGTTTTGGCTTTGCCACCTACTGGGAACTAGATACTTTGGTTATCCTCATAGAAATAGCATTGAGCAATTTGGCCAGTGCCAGCTTTAAAGCTGTTTACATGCTTGGAGGTTAGGTGGAAGTGTGTGAAAGACTAGTATTGATACTGGGAATTTTCATGCATATGTTTATCAGAATGGCAACTTTTCAAGGGCAAAACAGTTATTCTTTTTGGTTCTGGTGGTGGTGAACAAAAGTATCAAGCCTGGGATAATAGATACTCTCATCTATAATCACAACAAAAGCCAAGAAGTTCAGATCTTTTCTTTAACATCTTTAATGACATGGTGAAGGGCGTCTGAGAGGTATTTTACGATGTGTTGCACTGTAATGTAGCGCTAAAGTTATAGTGACCTCTGCTGAAGGATAGCTTTTTAGGGATGAGCTATACAACACTCTGAAGTGAGTATTTAATGTCTTCAATAAAGCACATGAACAATTATTACTTCTGACTCCGCATAAACTCCAAGAAGGAAATGCCTGCCATTAATGAAATGTTTAGCAGCTCTAGAGCCATGTACCTCTTCATAATTTCTGGGTCAAACAGAATAGTCACTGCAATTCACTGTATCATCTAAAAATGCTCTGGAATTCATGGGGCGTTGGCTGAGGAAAGAGGCATCCTACCACAATGTTTGCTTGGGAATTTTTTAACACAGTAACTGCAGCAACAGTAATTCCAGTGTCTTCAACTCCAAAGGCAAAGTAATGAAACTGAATATACCCCAGCAAAGCCTTCAACAAAAGATGGTTTTAACTCATAGGTTCTTTTTTTGGGGGGCTGATATCAAGTTAAGCAATCAAATTAAGTCTACAACTCCCAGGCATGGATTTTCAGTGCAAAAAAATGAAAGGCCATAAATAGAGGTGTAGCTAAGATTAAACTTGGTATTAGTGAACTGAGGTGGAGAATGAGCATGCTTTCATATACAGCTAAAACAGACAGTGATCTCTTGCCTAAAGTAGACATGGCGCGCCTTCTTCTCTTTGCCCCAGCCCTGACCCTACAATATCCTGGTTGGGGGCAGTAAGCCAGTTATAGGGTTACTTTTTCATCAGTTTTGCACACTGGATCAGGTCTTTATGAGCTCACATGGACTCCAGCAGAAAGGAAACAGCAGGTGTGCGCAGCCACCAGTGGAAGAAGAGGATGGCAGGTAGCGCTGAGGTGGCTTCAGACGGGATGTGAAACCACAGGCTGAGGGGATGAGTACCTTCATGCACAGTGAGCACCAAAAAGAAGACGGATGTGCCTAAAGTTAACGCACAGGTCTGAGCAGAGAGTCTTGTGGGGAGAGTATCTTCCTATCCGCTCCTGCTGCCTAGACAGAAGCGGGAGCAGAGCAGAGCTGGGAGTGGCAAAGTGACAAATTCATCCTAGGCCGGGAAGCAGCAGCAGGAGGCAGTAATAGAGGCGAAGAGGACGCTGGTTTGCATGGGCATAGTGTGCAAAAGCTAAACCAGGGGCCTCACATATAAAAGGGGCACTCTCAGAGAGAATGAGATCGTCTAGACTGATGATACACGCTGAAAAAGCACGCACCCCCCCCCCCACCTCCTGCAGCTACACTGCGAAGGTAGTTCCGGGCAGGACTGCAAGGGCAGCAGTGGGGCGCGCTCCAGCCGGCAGCCCTGCACAGACAAGCCGGGAGCGGCTTCCTCTGCCTTGTGTGTCATGACACGCCGCGCGGCCGAAATTCGGATCTCTCCTGTTATCTTGTTTACGTCCACAAGGTGACGCTTGCCTTGAAACGGGTTAACGCAAAATGCCACTCGTGGCCGGCATTTCTCATCCAAGTTGTTCTGTACCAGCAAATTAATCCTTTCCCTTCAGCTCTTGCCACCAGACAGCGGGGCACCCGTCAGGCGACCGCCACGCTTCCTGACTCGCTTCAAAACCCGCGGCCAGCCCTGCTCCAGGGAGGTGAATGCTCAGACTTCACCAGTTCTTGCTTCTCCCTCGACCTCCACGGACCGCTGGAGGACTGGAGAAGACACCAGAGGGTAGGACCCCTCCCGGTTTCCCCACTCGATATCCCGTGCGCCCCTGCAGCGCACCAGCACCCCGCCAGCCGCGGGGCCGCCCGCAGCCCTCCTCGCCGCTTCCCGCCCAGCGGCCGCGCCCGCTTCCCCCTCCACCGCACGTTTCCAAACCTGCGGAGCGAAACCTTGGCCTGGGCGGCGCCGACGGCCGCACCGCCGCTGCCTGCCGCCCTGAGCGCGGCCGGGCCGGGCCGGGAGCGGCGGCGGCGGGCGGCGGCAGGGGGCGCTGCGCGGGCGGCGGCGGCCCGGCGCGCCTTCCCAGCGTGCCGCGCGCGCGGCCCCCGCCCCTGCCGAGGCGGGCGGGCGGGCGGCAGTGCCACGTCCGAGGGGTGTGGGGCTTTGTGCGGAGCCGCGCCGCCGCCATGGGCGCCTCGCAGAGCGTCGAGATCCCCGGCGGGGGCACCGAGGGCTACCACGTCTTGCGGGTGAGGGCGGCCGGCAGGGGCGCGCGTGGGTGGGCGGCCGGGCCGTTGGGCCGCGGCGGCCGTTGGGCCCGGCGGCCGTTGGGCCCGGCTCCCCCCCCCCCCCCCACCTCCGGCCGGGCGGGCGGGCGGGGCCGGGGTCCCGGGCCGTCGCCCGAGGCGCGCAGGGCTGCCGGGGCCTGCGCCGAGTCCCGCGGCCGGCTGCAGCCCGGAGCCGCAGCTGCCGCCCGGGCGGGGGTGTCCAGGCCTCCGCCGCCCGGCGGGGGGAGGGAGCCGTGGTGGCCCTGGCTGCAGCTCCGCGCTGCGCCCTGTGCGCCCGCCGCGGGCCGGGAGTAGGCCGCGGGGGACGGAGCATGGGAGGCGCTGCTGCCTTTCGAGCTGCCTTTGGGGCAGAGGCGGTTTCTCCTCCAGAAGAGTGCTTCTCGCGGACTGGCTTGCACGTGTGCAAACTGCAGTTTAAGAACTGTGCCGCTTTGGGTGACGAAGTCAGAGTGCATGTTCCCCTGTCGAGCTTTATCTTGATCATTGCATCGTGATCTGAGCTGTTATTACTTCGTCTCGATGGTCGTTCCAGGGGTGCTGGATTGCGCTGTGTAAGTGGCAGACCTTGTATCTGCCTGAGCCGCTGGCCAGCGTTTGTTAGGTGTGAAGGTAGCGCTGCTATTTTTAATAGCTGCTTACCTTTTGTTCAGGCTGGGGCCGGTCAGCACAGCTTGTACTTGTGCTCTTGTAAATATCGTTGAAGGCTGAACTACGCCAAAGATAGGAAATCTTTTCAAAGGGTCTATTAAGGAAGATCAAGCATCAAAGTGTGTTGTATTATTTCCTGACAACTTATGACCTCCCAATCTGGTAATTTTAAGATATGGGAGATACCTTTTATGCACCTCCAGAAATTAATTTGTGATGGGTAGCTGTCCCTTGATTAGAACTAATCTCTTTTTTCAAAAGAAGAGGTGATGTTTAGTTTCTGCAGGGAATAAGTGGTAAACAAATGTATTTTGGACACCATAATGCTTCATATAGCATAAATGTAAAAGATTGGTATAGAGATATGCTTTATCTGTAAAGCATTTAAAGGACTTGGTGAATGGAGAGAAAAAATTAGTTGGGTAAAGCAAGAGGGAGAATTTTTGACAGAGTGCAAAACTAAATAGTTGAATCCCACAGTATTCAAAATACTGAAATATTTGACTTCTTCTAGACAAGCTACACGCTCCAGGAAGTTCTTCTGATGTATTAGGCTTCACCAGCATAGTTTATGTTGAACTGGTGTGGAAGAGAGATGCCAGCTAGTCTTATGAGACGCTATGTTGAGTATTTTTCTGTATATAAAGGAGTAAAAGTAAGGGCTGAGATGGGAGCTTAAGTATTCTTAGGGCTTATGCAGCCTGACTAGAATGAGAGATGGGCCTTGAATAAGTACCACTGAAGTTAGGAGCAAGACCACTTGCAATAAGGCCACATGAGGATGGTATAGGTTGTCTTGACAATCAATAGAAAAAATGTGAGTAATACTGTATAAGAGTTATTTGTATTTTTTCCTCAAAGACTGTAATTTCTCTTCAAGAAATAGCCATTAATGGTGAGAGTAGATACTTTCCATTCCTAAGAAGATGTTTAAATAAAAACGTGGTTTTTTTCTGTACTTAGATTGTATGCTGCCAGCTAGTTAAGGTAGTGGTGATACTGTGATTCATGGGTTTATAAATTATTTACCTGAAGAATGTATCTTCAAAAATAGTATTTAAAAAATAGTATTTAAAAATAGTATTCAAAAATAGTATTGCCTTCTTGTTACCGTTTCAGAAGATCAACTGAAATTAATGGACTTGAGACATGTTGCGTTAGGAATCCTGAAGCAATACAGGAGTTGCATGATTTGCAGTTTCTGGGTGGTTAGAAAGATTCTTAAGGATGCACTGTACTTAGGATGGCAGACAAGATGAGATAGCTGATGCTGTTGCGATATTCTGACCATCTGTCTGGCCTTTCAAACAGAAACTTTAGTTTGCAGAGGTCCTTCTGAACCACTGCAGTTTTGAACCCAGCGTATTAGAATATGCTCGCTCTGATTTTTGTTTGGTTTGTTTTACTGCATCATGTTCAAAACTAGAGATTCTTTCTAATCTTGTTCTTGAAGGACTGTTTAACAGTCTTCAGGAGAAGAGCTCTGTAAAGTTATTTACAATGCAATACCTTTGTTTGGCAAATAGTGTACAAGAAACTTTGGTAGGCTAAGTTAAAGGTCTTCTGAGCTGCCTTTTGGAAGTCCCTTCTCTAGCGTGTGTTCCACGTGCAGCGAGCAGAATGGTACCTGAGTGTTTTCCTTGAATCCAATGCACAGGGCAGCACAGTAGCTTTGCTAGGGTTAGTTTGGCCTTGTCCCCATCACAGCATTTATGCCATTGTAGCCAGAGCATGAATACCTTTACTGTAGACATGGCACCAGGGGAATTATTTGTTGGCATCTGGCCTTCTCTGATTAGCTGTCTGACTAGCGTTAGTTAACCTCACCTATTAGAAGTATGCAAGAGCTCTAAAACACTGTTAATTCACTCTTGTGAATTAACACTTCCTTACTTGATCTAGCTTACTGGCAGCGCGCTACAAATGTATGTAGACCAACACGATGAAAGGGCATTTTTCGGGTGTTAGTTGTACCATGATGCTTTTGATAAGGAAACATTGATGTTCGGACCAAACCCAAACATGCAAATGTAATTGACAGGTGCACATTAAAGAAGTTGATTTCTGAGGAGACAGCTGTATTTACATTAAATACGATAAAACAGACTGATGTCTCTATTTTTCACTACCTTATCTTCATGATGTCTTCAGATGGCGCAACAAAGAGCAACTATTTTTTTTTTTCCTGTGGATAGGCACCTTAAATTACATCATGAGTATCGGTCTAATATGAACTTGCTCAGTGCTTTTTATATAGCTTGGAGTGTGCATTCACAATTATAATTTTGAATGTTTATGCAGAAAAATATATGATATACAAATGAGTAGAATTTTCTTCTTTAATTTTTTCTGAAATTAATTTTACAGTCTGCATTCTGCAGTGAGTTTGTTAGAGACAAGCACGTTCAGCTCACACTGTTAGAGGAGCTCTGCACAAATGCTCTGTCTGGACCAACTTTTTGTAGAACTTGGTCCAGGAGTACTGTCCTTTTCTTTAAATTTATACTCAGGTAGACTTCTTTCTGAGCTCAGTATTTCAATCAGAATAAATGAGAATGGTGAAAGGAGAAGCTGCAGTAGTCTGTGTTAGAAATCTGATTCAGATAAAGTCAGATTTCCTTGATAAAACCAAACTTCTGTAAAGTGTATGTTGTGGATAGTTCTTTAAGGTTTCATTAGTTGTTTGGAAAAACTAGAGCAAACTCAGAAAATCTTTTAAGTTATTGGAAGAATGTATTTGTTAAGTTAAAATGAGCAAATGTTTGAGTAGGGAGATAAATGGAAAACGGGTGTTAAAAGGCCACAAAATAAATGAAGTATCTTGTTTAGAATGACCCTAGGAGCCAAGCAGTAGTCGTCAGAGAGGATGAGTGAACTGAGACTGTTACAAGTAACAGCTTTCTCCAAGTGAGACTTGCAGATTGTACAAACTGTTTCCCCACCAGACAGGGTTTTTTTGTTTTGTTTTGGGGTGGGTTGTTTGGGTTTTTTGTTGTTGTTTTTTTAGATGGAGATAATTCTAACAGGTAATAAGAATACATACCAATTGACACTGAAGCAGAGTTGCAGACTGTTTTGTTGCTCTGGTCTCTTGGAAGGAATACATTTTTATTTATCATACATGCTTTTGCTGTTAGACTTTCATTTACTGATTCATTTTGTATGCTGATAAATCTTTTTTTTTAGCTGGTACCTCTCAGGCTGTGTTTTGTGTGGCTGATTAGGCAATTGTTTGCCTCTACATAGTGCTCAAAATCTATTTGTTTCTGCTCTTCAAAACAGAATGAGGTGAACTTTTAAATAACTTTCTTGTTTAGCAATGCAAAACTACTGAAGTTTGCACAGGCTGTTGTAATGACTTGAAGATAAAAATTCTTAAGTCATTTGTTGTTTGGAGAAATTGTCAAGAAATGTGTTTGTCCTTGTGTTATGTGCTCTTCTGCCTAAAAAGGCACCTTAACAGTGATGCCCAAGATTTAAATTTCTAACTTTTACTGGAGTGCTTGTTTGTTGCAGTAGATATGCAAGCCTGTGGCCGTAAAGAGGTTTGTTCTTTTATAAAGGAAAGCTCCCTTTTGAAAAAAACTCAGTGTGAGTGCTTTGTGCTAAAATGAAATTTGATGCTGTGTGTATGGGGTGTGTTTCCTTACAGAAAGCTTTTAAAGCTTTTTCTCTGGAAAACAGGGTGTTTCATAAATGCAGTACAGCCATGCAGTGTGATATATTTAAATAGTTGACAAATAAAATTGATTCTATTGGACCTAATAGACAAATTGCTTAGAGATAAGGCAGAATGAAATTTTATCACCATTACAAAGTATGTACAAGACCTATAAAATTTTTTTCAACATTTCGTTGCTAATGAAGTTGCTATTTAAGAAGGATTTCTTATTTAGACAAAAAAATAATACTTCAGAGCTGCTGGTCCCAGGAAGTGGTGTATTCAGTACAGCAACAGGATCTTCATTTGGATACAAATTTTCAAATTTGCATGCTTGAAGTTAAGCTCCTAAAAGTCTAAGTGGATGCTTCTGTAAGATATCTGACTTTCAAAGGTGGTGAGAGCCTTCATCTGCCATAGATGTCAGTGATACTGATGGCAGTTTAGAGCCTCTGAAAATTAGGGTTTGCATGTCTAGTTCCATGTGCCATAACACTGCTCTTAGTCAGGAGTTAAAACTGTGACCATTATGTTGCTGAGCAGCCTTATTAGTGTGTGTAACAGGTAACCCTAGAAGGATTGTGTGGGAAAGGTGCTCAGCCATGAGAAACTATGATTTTATTTTATTTTATTTTATTTATTTATTTACCAAAATTAAGTCTTTTTAGTAATACAGATGAAAATTAAAGTGTCTTGACCTTGAAACTTTTTCCCTGTTGAATTCTTAAAAGTGAATTAAAACTGAAACTGAGTGATGAGTAAGCTGTGTGCTCAGCAATCTTGCTGTGTGTCCCAGTGTTCTCGTCTTAGTGAGAAACTGAATACAGAATTATATAAGGCTGAGAGGGTCATACAGCCCTCTTCTCCCTGCTGAAATTCTGGATCAGTTGTACATAAACCATTCTTCACAGAGTGTGGATTTTGGGGTTGTTTTTGTTTGCTCTTTAAAGCCTCTAGTGGTGGCAGTTCCACAGCTGCTCTTTCACTGGTTTTCTTTACCATTAGAAAGTCATGGCATTTACCCACCGGTGTCTGTAACTTGTATGTCTGCAATAACAGCTGGCTTTGAGAGAGTGAGGCTTCCCAAGCTGCCATTAATGATACCTCCTTGCCTGCACTAGCATCTGTTGTAAATTGGACTACTTGATTATTTCTCAGTCCTTACTCAGTTACAAAGGCAGGCTACAGAACGCTTTTTTGGGAGATATAGAAAAGCTGCATAAAGCCAGATCGCTCAGGAGACGTAGAATTTATATATTAGTAAATGGAATCTTTATTTCCGTCATTAGTAACAAGGTTTTTGTGCCCTTGGGTTTCCAAAGACCCCCAGTTACCCTTCATTGCTGTAGTTCTTGGGAGAGCTGTGTTGTGTGTTTGGCACTGCCTGATGGTAGAGAACTGTGCAGTTAGCTGGCTGAAAATATGATGGTATAACATAAAAGCTGCCTGGTGTTGGTGTCATTATTGTGCAGGTTTGAGCATGTCACTTCTTTAAGGAGGAGATTTTTCATGTGGAATGAACTCAGCACTTCTGGTTTTTATTTCTGGGACTGACAAACATAAAATTTTTTTTATCAGTGAAGCTGGGCCTAGAAAAGCTACGGAAATATGAAATTTGTTGTGATTGAAGCTGTGCATCACAGGATGAGGAACTGTGATAACAAAGCATGCAGCTCCACACTTTTGAGGTGCATGTATTAATTTGTGTGATTTACGCAACTGCAAGAGCTTCATTATTTTCAGGTGTAGCTTCCTGGCAGTCCTTACACGCTCACTTACAAATAGCCCAAGGAAAGGTGTACAGGATTGTGATGGCTTTGGGGGAAGATATTCTACATCCGAAGAAACTGTCTTCAAACTAATTTAGAATTTGGAAACTCTTACAGTCACTTCCTCGGTTTTGGACAGATTCTAAACACAGTTTTTACAATACCGGGTCTGTACGTTGCGGGAATCAGTGGGCATGACACTGACGGATGCTGAGCATTTATACTTCTTGCTTATCGTAGGTGCTCCTTTTAATTTTACAAGGTTACCTTATTGAACGCTGATCGCTGTTGGCTTACAATGTTCAGGATGTGATCTCTCATGTGTGAGTTGGTGGCGAGGGATATTGTGGCAGGCGGGTCTGGGGTTCTTCTGGTGGTTGTGCATTTAGATCTGGAAGAAAATCTCTGAATGCTCACTAGTCCATGTCAGGACTGCTTTTGCAGCTGAAGTCTGGCTTTTCATAATTTCAAGGCCATGAGGTGTATCCATGTTTAACAATCTGATATGCTGTCTGAATAAATGTATCAATTTATTGGTTCTGCTCCTCCTTAATGAAATAAGGTTTACCAGGACATGTTTTGTCTTTACAATTCTTGTTCTTTCAATAACTTCTAAAACTGTTTGCCAGTTTCATTTAAGTGTAAAGTCTTTATGTCACATTCATTAAAAACACAAAAATTCCTATAAGTCACCTGAAGTGGCTGGTGTAATGAGAGACAGAGAGAGAGACTACTACGTATTTTTTCATCACCTCTCTGAACTGAGGGGAAGGCAACAAACAGCACAAGCTCACCCTTTATTAGGTCCTAGAGAAGGTACCTCAGAGGAACTATCTGAATCACTTGATTGCAAGAGAAGCTTCAACCCTGAAAAAGCAGTTATGGAACATATCCATAGGAAAATGGAGTTCCTTAACTCTGCTGTTGTGAAACTATTTATTTAATGGTTTTGGCAGGAAAGCCTTTAATACCCAACTTAAATAGCAAGTAAGTGCTGTCTACATTTGAGTAAAATTACATATACAGTGTCTTTTAGCCTCTTTGTGACTTGTCATAAGCTAAAGTTTCTGCTTGCAGAGACTGCTCTGAGGGTAGCTCTATATTATTGAATGTTTTAATATGTGATTTTTAAGTAGCTCTAGGTGCAGTCCACTAAAGTAAAAGCAACGTCCATAGCGTGCCCCGAATTCCCACGCAACTAATATCAGAGGGGCTGCTACACGGAGCTTAGCTCGAACTTTTACCCTGTTACCTGGTATACAGCTTGCTATTTTATCTCTAGTTATTCTTGGCTAGAGGTATCTTGTACCAGCAGGTTGAATTAGTGACATGGAGGCAATGCTTTGGATTTAGTTAGCTGGACTGCAAGCTACTTTGGGTGATTGAGAGCAGTTAATTCTTGTTACCTGCAGAGAGTATTTGCATCCCCAAGTACAGAAAACTATTTCCAAGGAGCATGCAGGTGTCTTTGAAGACTCACTTCTGTAGATACACTTCAGGTTCCAGTTAGAAGTGCTAAAAGGGGGGTTTTGTGATGTTATGGCTGCCTACCTTGTTTTTTATTGCTTAGATGATATTGACTGGGCTAATGTTAATTTTATACTTTTTTGCTGCGTAACAAAACTTTGACAACTGTCAATGCATGTGACTCTGGAACTACTGATTCCAGATTATCCTTTAATAAATGTTTACATTATGTGCCACTAATATTCAAGGCTTCTGGCATCCGTTATAGAAAACTACCCTCAAGTCATCTGGAGGTTTTTTTAGGCTCTAATTTCGTGAATATGTTAGGCAGAGATAAATGGACTCTTAAGAGGAAGGCTTTGTAGTTGTCAAGCCTACAAGTCGTATTAAGAAAAGTTAATTTCTGCAGAATCAGACTGGCATTGAGCAAACTACCTGTTTTGTACTGGTTCTATCTGACTAGAATAATACATAACGTAAGAAACCCCGCTGTAAAGGATTCAGCTGTAGATCTTTTGGAACGTGAATATAGCATGAAAAGGAAAAAGCCAATGAGTAAAAGGAATCATCTGACAAGTAAAGGAAGATATTCTTTGCTCCAGCGGCTATAGGGAAAGATTGATTGAACTTGTATTGGAGCTACTGTTGGCAATGCATATAATAGTGAAAAAACAACGCTGGCAAAATACCCCTCTGAATTACTCTATTTGGAATTACAAGCAGACGTGTAGCTTCTGGGAGCAATGTATGTCCGCTGCTTAGGTTCTGTCCTCGTGGAGTGGTTGTATTATTTGAATTGCCGTGGCTGCAGAATTGCCGGTGCCTGTTTCCTTGCTGCTTGCTGGTGTGTTAATGAATCATAGCTTGTACAATGCCCTCTGTTTCTCAAGAATGTCCACAGGTGATGTTTGTTCATGAGATGACAACCAGTGCTTACACAGATGTGACTCTGCTTGTCCTCTAATAAGAATAAGGTAAAAAATAAGGTCCAATGTTGGAATCTTTGTGGAAATATTTTGCTTTTTGACCAGCTTTTTCAGAATTCATTAAGCTTGCAGTTTGACTGTAATGTCCTTAATTGAAACAAGTATCTACAATTTATCTGTTGCCAGTGTTTGTCCCAGTGAGTAGCAACTGTTGTTTCATTACTCAATAAATTAATGGTCTTAAAAAAAAAAAAAAAGAACTTTTTTTTCTTCTCACAGTCTATTTTAACGGAGAGGTTTTTAGTGCAAAATATCATATTGAGCATGAGAAATCATATGTACAAACAACAGTAGCTTCTAGAACTACGGTTTGTACAAGTAGAAATGTAGTTCTAATCTAGAAATCAGCATTGGTACGCTCTTGCTAAATCCTTGTTTAACTTTCTGATAGGTACAAGAAAACTCACCAGGGCATAGAGCTGGATTGGAGCCCTTCTTTGATTTTATCGTATCTATAAATGGTTCAAGATTGGTAAGTGTGGAGTTCTTTTATAATGGCATAATGCTGACTGAATACAAGCTACGTGTTGAGAATCTATTTTTAAAGATAAACTAATGCATTTTTGTTATTTAAATGTATATAAAATATTTGTCCTTAGTCTAAAATGCGAAAGCCTAACTGCATTAGAAACCATTTTCCTTCACCCTATATTCATATTTCTATCAAAAATTAAGGTGGAGAATAAGGATGCAGACAGACATGTTCTCTGCACACATCCGCGCCGGTACCTGCTGACCCACCTCTAGCTGCTTGTGTTAGTTCCCCTCTAGTTCTGTCTGTAAAACTGTTTTGTGTGAGCACTTCTGAACTCATTTCAGTCGAAACAGGTTGGTTGAAAGACGTGTTGCCAAAGCTGTTAGTTGGGGAGGAATCACGTGAGAAAGTTTTTTGAGCTGAATTTTAGCAAGACAGCAAACTGCCAGAGCAGCGGCAAAGAACAGCTGTGGGTAGGCTCTTCTACCAGTAGAGCTGGACTCAGGAAAGCCTCTACAAAGCTTCGAGGCAGGTCTAAGAGTGTGGACAGAGCTCAGAATGTGATGACTTATCCTCATCTCTGCTAAGGAAATACTCTCCTTGAAAAGATTTGGGGTTTGGGAGGCATATGAAGCAGGCCCTGTAGTTACTTCAAAAGACCTTTTAACACTGGAGTTGGTCAAGGTGGAAGAATAAGGCCTAGTTGTACTCACCTGAGCTTTGATCATAGTTTCTTCTGCCCTGCCAAAGAAAGAGATAGTATAGGAAGTAGAAATGTTTTGTTTATCTGGTACAATTCTCACGTATCTGAAATTTGGACTCAGCACCTCTCTAGCAAAAACAGAGTATTTACCGCAAGGGACAAAGCAGAGTTTGTCTCTGAAGAAGTCAGATTAACTCGGAAATTCCTTGATTCTTTTTTTTTCCTATTTTTTCCCCCTTTGCTGTTTATGGTCTGCTGTTATTACTACAGGACATGAGCCTTCTAAAAGGAAGGTTTTATTAACAGCATTTATCTTGTTGCCCAGTGTTTGTAACACATGATGGTGAGATAGTATTTATACAGGCTTTCAACCCAGAGTTTCAAGCATGGGAGAATGTGTGAGCACTTAGGCTTATTGTGGTAGTCCTTTTGGGGGGGGGGGGGGGGGGGGGGGCGTCCAGTTAAGGAAAAAGACTTGAAGTCATTAGTATCAGGAGCTTATTTCAAGAGATATGTTTTAAAAGTAATTGTCAATGTTTTAGAGCCTGCAAAAATGTGTCATAGTCTAGTTCATCTTTCAGTACTCTGGAGCGGAAAATGCTAGAGTTTGACTGAAGTCCTACTTCCGAGACTCTGTTGCTATACATGAAATAAATTTTTTAAAGCTGATGTTTCAGATCAATTTTCTAGCATTTTAATAATAAAGAATTACTTAAAAAAATAAGGATTTGGATTGCACTTAAATGTCCTATATGGTTTTTGAATGAACAGGTCTGTGTCTAAATGGTACAAGGCACCACTGCATTAGAATTGTTAAGCTAAATCAGAGCAACATGTTATATCCGTGTGCAAAAAGTGATACTGTAGTAAAGGATAACCTGGAGCCTGAAAGTGGTGTAACTGAGCCTGTAACCAAGGTATCTCTGGGCAGTGCAGCTTAGCTTTGGCCCCATGTGGGGCTGGTGCGCTGCTTTTAGTTGTAGAGCTAGCTCATAGGGAGAGCTCAATCCCTATCCTCTGCTCCCCTTTGCAGTACAGGCCTCCCCAGTATCTACTGGCAAACACCGTTTCAGATGGTATGATTGGCTGGTCTTGTTGTCACCTTTTTCTGGTAGTTCCAAAAGGTGCTGTTGCTCTACATTTTGAGTAACAAAAAAGCAAGTTACTGTGGTTAGTTAATGTGTCAGTACATTAATCCTGTCATGATTACTTGGATGTAAGGAATGTTTATTGCTTTGGATATGAACTTTTTTATAGGTACTGTGTTTATGAATGGCAAACTAAGAATATCTCCATATTTAAATGTCAGATTCCCGCACGTCGTGTCACAGGTTTAATTAAATGTGTTTTTATATTTGGAAAGCAAGACTCGTTACTGTGAAATTCAAGACTCTTTCTGAAGTGGTATTCTAGAATTGCTAAGGGACTGAAAGCTTGCTATGAAATAGCTGTAGGGATATATTCTGATAGTGAGTAATGTTTATAGGATCTTTGAAATACAAAAGTGGTGCTATAAAACTGGACCCTTACTGCGTTTAAACACTCTAAACCAAGTTTTTGTTCGAACATTTGCAGAATAAAGACAATGACACTCTCAAGGACCTGTTGAAAGCGAATGTTGAAAAACCTGTAAAAATGCTAGTGTACAGTAGCAAAACACTGGAACTAAGAGAAACATCGGTGACCCCCAGCAACATGTGGGGTGGGCAGGGCCTGCTGGGAGTGAGCATTCGTTTCTGCAGCTTTGATGGGGCCAACGAAAATGTATGGCATGTATTGGTGCGTACGAACTTTCAGATAATTTTCTTGCTTCAAAATGTGTTGCTTGCTGTTGAAGTCTTTAGTCTTTTTACTGAAAAGTAACTTGCATGGGAGTACATAAGCTTTGACCTCAAATTGGTCTGTTTTCTGACTTTGTTTTCAGAAAGACTTTTAAAATATAACTGTATACCTGTGAGTATATTATCAAATCTTGCATTGAAATCAGTGATGTTATACAATATTCAGAATTCCTGTAACAGTAGCTAAAGAGACTGTCATTTAGCCACCATTTTACGAGTTCAGTGACTGTCCTACGAATTGCATTAAAAACCTGACCGGTTTGTATGTGTGAATCAGAACCTCTATGAAGTGCGCACGTAACCGCTTTGCTATACCCTGACAGTTGTCTAATGTTTTGTAACTTTCCGTCTTAAAACTAGGAAGTGGAACCAAATTCTCCTGCTGCATTAGCTGGACTTAGACCTCATAGTGACTATATCATTGGAGCAGATACTGTCATGAATGAGGTAGGTATATAGAAATAAGGTTTTTAAATTTTTAAACTAAAAAACAGTACCAGGGCAGTTTGAAACATCCCAAATTCTGCTTCTGTTCAGTGCTAATGGAAGTCACTTCATGCAGAAGGGAAGGAGTTTTGACGTAGTGCTTCTTCATTGTGCTTAAATGCAATTCTGGAAATAAAAGCTCTGAAATTTCTTTATGTAGTCAGATATGAACTTTTATTTTTGTACTTAACATTAAAATTTCAAGTAAGAGATTCAAAATCTGGCTGGTGCCATGTGTCTTCTGAGTTGTTAGCACAGCACAGTGTTCAAGTTGTCCTTATGATAATGTGGCAGCACTGCAACAAACGCTTAGCAGCTACCAGGCTCTGTTACAGAAGGCTGGGACTAGGAAGATGATCATTCACGTATCAAATGCAAAAATTACGAGGAAAAAAAAAACCGCTTAGGCATTGTTATTCTTTTACAGTCTGAGGATCTCTTCTCCCTTATTGAAACACATGAAGCGAAGCCATTAAAACTTTACGTGTACAACACAGACACAGATAACTGTCGGGAAGTGGTGATTACTCCAAATTCTGCCTGGGGTGGAGAAGGCAGGTAAGGAAACAATATATTATCTGGGAGGAAAAAAGGCTGTTACTTACAGTCCTAGCCTGAAAGCTGCTAGAATAAGTTCTCTACAAAGACGGAAGATGACAGTTGTATGGCAGATAATATATTTGAAAATAAGATTTAGTCACTAATGGGGTGGAGGTGTGGGGGAGTATTTACTCAGTAAATTAGCTAGTTCAGAAATACACAAAGTGCACTAATTGCTTTCTGCATTAGACTTCAGGTAGCTGTTAAACTGTAGGATATCCTTAAAGGATTGTGCAGTAGCGAGAACAGAAGACTGCAAATTATAGGCCTGAGTTGAATTCTAAGCTGTATAGATGCTTGGTCCAAATAACAATAAAGCTTATTTTTGCTACATAGTTATTGCTAACAGCTACAGAATTTCCCTTCAGTTATCTACTACTGATTATTTCTTTATAGAAAATGAGGCAATATTTATCTTTTTTTTTTCCCCTGTACAATACAGTTGTACAGAACTTAACTGAAACATGTTGGCATCTCGAGCCATTCATGCATTGCTTGTTGTAGGGTCTACACTACTTAAGTAGTTTCACTGACTTTTAAATGTTCATATTTTAAAAGCCTAGGATGTGGCATTGGCTATGGGTATTTACATAGGATACCTACACGCCCATTCGAAGAGGGAAAGAAAATTTCTCTCCCAGGACAGTTGCCTAGTGCATCACTCAGTCCCCTCAAAGATGGCTTTACAGAGGTACGTTGTAATCTGTTCTTTGGCTTGGTAAAATGGATTGTTATGCTGTTGTTCTGCTTTTATTGGTTCTTGTGGAAACAAAACCCCTAATGATGTAACTTTTTTTCCTTTCACTAAGGTTCAGCTGTCGTCAGTTAATTCCTCACCCGCATTACCCCCTGGTTCAGCAGGACTTGAACAGAGTCTTTCAGGACTTTCTATTAGCTCATCCTCAACTACTGTCAGTAATGTTCTCAGTACAGGTTAGTGTAGAAGTAACTCACTTCTGACATGCATGGGCATTTTAACTTTTTCCAATTCACAAATGTTCCTGTCAGTTTAACAGAAGATGGTGTTTGTGCAATAAACTCTCTTCCCCCAACTTCTCCCAGCAACTAAGGTCTAGAGTATGGTAGCATGCCCTGTTTGCTCACAAAAGAATTCCAAGCAACTTATATCAGAAACGTGATATATGTTTTTTGGAATACTGTTTTTCTTCATCAACATTTTATGATTGTTTAAGGCAAATAACTAATTCTCCTGTAAGCTAGTATTTAGTTATTTTCACTCCCTTGAGGAAGGGAACTGAAATGTTATTTCCTTGAAATAATGAATGGTGGTTGTTTTCCTGTATATTCCACCAGGTGTTCCAACAGTTCCATTATTACCACCACAAGTAAGTCAATCCCTTGCTTCTGTGCCACCAGTTAACCCAGCAACTACATTACCAGGTGAGTAGGTAAAATTTCTTAAAACACTTGTAAAACAAACAAACAAACAAAAAAATCAGGGCAAAATGGAAGAGGCCCGTCTTTTCTACTGCTTCTTTTTTTTTTTTTTTTTTGCATAACTTCATTACATCTTACGCACTTCATGTTAATGATCTTTATACAACCTTTACAACTTTAAGGATTTTTCAGTTTTTCTACAGTATGAGCACAGCCTGCCTATCACACAGATAACTGAGCTGGCATCAGAGTTCATAATCAGTTACCTTTTATGTCCCCTGCACAATAGATGGGGTGTTTGGGATTTCTCTGGAAAGTACTAGCTGCATTTGCAACATTTCTTGTTGCTGATATATCATGTTTGTTGCCACATTTCATAACTTTTATGCTGTAAAATATACAAATAGCTTTACAGTTCCTGGTTCGTCCTTGGCAATCAGACATCACGACAGAAGAAAGATCTGAGAAGGCGTGCCTTTGACTATTTCTGCCTGCTTTCCACCCATAAAAACTCCATTTTAGGAGATTCCTTTTTAATACCCAGCTTGATCATTGTGTTAAGAGAGGGCTAAAAACATAAAGCCCTGTGTTGTAGTTGCTTGTTTTTGTTTTTGAATTGCATTTAAAGTTATTAATGAGTCTATTTAGGCAAACCGTTAAAATGTCATACAGCTTTCAGCATTCTGCCATAACGTTTTAGTGTGAGTTCCACTATCACTAAACTATTCAGTAACTTGAAGTGTCTTAACAAAAGTGAGAGTCTGTCTGCAAAGTAGTGTGCATTATTTCCTGATAATAACACTTCAGCCACTAGTACTCCAGAATTATTTGCAGTAGGTAAGATGAGGTTTGTGTGGGATTTTGCCATGTAATTGGTGCACTGGTGCAGGACTCAATTTTGCGTTCAAAATACTAAAGGAATTGTGTTTTATGTTTTGTCTGCTAATGAGACAAGTAGATACAGATATGTCTAAAATTTTCAAATCATGCCTGTAGGTATGCTCACAGAAAGAATCCATAGTAGAGCTAAGTGTATGAGTACAAGGGCAAAAAAACTTTATTCTTGTTTGCTTAGGTAAAATGGCAAACCACTAAGAAGTTCAGTTTTTGTTAGTGTTCTCTCCCCCTACCCTACCAAAAAACCCCAAACTGACAAATACTTATTTTCCTTCCATCTTGTTCTCTGAATAGTATGACTGCCATTTTGAAAGCTGTTGGGTTATTGCTTACAATGTGCATGTCCATTCTAGTGAAATTGTAAATCCTAAATATGCAGCCTATTTAGTAATTGAGTGCATTTGTGTGCAGTGCAGTTCAGATTTTTTTCAGTTTTAAAAAGTATATTCAAAGTCAGCTAGTAGCTGAGCTGAAAGCTCTTTGAGTCAGATGAAGGTCTGTCTTTGTGGCTAATACATTCACAGGTAGGTAAAAGACTGCTTTTTTTTTTTTTAATCAAAATCTTTGTACAGTGGCCTTGCTTAAGACTTTCCCTTTCTTCCTCTTATTACTGTAGTACCAAGAGTTTATTTCAGAATTAGTTTTCCCTGAACTAAATACAAAGTAGGAAGAAAGACACTGTCCCAGAAGTGCAGCTCTTCTAAGACAGGAAAGCTGGGGGCGGAAAGATGTTCTACAGCAAACACGTTGATGGAAGGAGTGTGTTACGCTCATCCTGTGTTTCTGTTGTATTTTCAGTCCTTCCTGGCTTTCAGAGTTACTTTGTCTTGCCTTTTTCATATATTTTTGTATCTAACTTATTTATAGACTTAGTAGAAAAGACTAATACTAGTATTTCTGATCTTTAGTATGTCTTTCTTTCTACCTATTTCATCCTAGTATGCTCTGCTCCCATTCCAATTAGGTAGGAATAGAGGGCTTCTGGTACAGCGCTACCATGAAATTACGACAATTGTTAAAAGCTGAGCTTTGAATTCAAAACTTTGTTCCTTGAAGAACAGTTTTACTTTCCTCAGAGAAAAATATAAAAGGTTGGGATTAGGTATTTTCTAATCCTGACTTCCAGCAATAGGTAACTGTTTTCACTGGGAGACTTGAAGGTTCAAATTCAGGTTAATTTCTATTTTTGCCTGTAAATATGCTAATGAAAATATAATGCGATATAAAATAACTTTCAATGGTCAATAAGATCTCAGAAACAGTTGAAAAAGCAAGTCTGACAAGTTTCCAACCATAACTTTTCTACTCTTCTTTTAGGTCTGATGCCATTGCCAGCAGGGCTTCCCAACCTGACTGATCTGTCCAAACTTAATTTACCTGCACCGCACATCGTTCCTGGGGCAGAATTACCAGAAATCATTCAGCCTGGTATGGGCTCCTACAAATTGAAACATTGCAATTCTCCTTGATGATCTCTGACACGCTATCTTAGAGCCAGCTCTGATCTTTGTTATCTGATGGACTCCTGAAGGAGATAAATTGAATGTTTGCCTCGGATGAAAGTTGGCAGTAGTGCCCAGATTGGGTAGACAAGGAATATTTTTCAGGATAATCTAATTTTAAGCCTATGCCCGTATTTAGCTGTTTCATCTTATGTTACCTGATTTATGATCCAAAAAGAGATGGCCAGTGCTAAAAATGAAAGTGTATAGTTTTATGAAGAGAAGAAAATATGAGATGTTTCCTTGTATGGTAGCCAAGGAGATCGAAGCACCCTGATTGAATTCCAGAAAGTACCAACTGATATTAGATTTATGGTATTGAACAAAACAGAACTGCTGAAGATGTATATGGAGCAAGCAAAAAAGAAAATTGGAAGCTTACGTGGAATAAAATTCTTGTTAACTTCTTGTCTCTGGCAGTTTCAATGAATGCCAGAAAAATCTAGTCATCAGGATTAACATGTTAAAGACATAGTCATCTGAGGAGAGGGAAAATCAGTATGTACAAGGAAGCGAACTTGAGTTTATTCAGATTCTTCAGTTCTGCAATCCAAAAAGTATCAGGCTTTGAAACTAGCCTGCTGAATTAGCAGATCTCTTATACTCACATTAAGTTTAAAAGGCTGTCTCCTCTCCAAGAATAAATGGAAGATTAGAGAAGGAAAAAAATTAAACACAGAATCTATCCGTACCTATTGGTGGTATGCAGTGGCTCACTGCTTTTTTTTTTTTTTCCTTTCATTTTATTTTTTTCTTCTTTTTTAGGTTTGCCTTCCCTTCCTTCCTTGCCACCTCTGAATCTGATGGGAATAACACCTCTATCAATACCACCCAAATGTGTTCCTCTGCTTCCTTTGGTCACAGAAGTATCTACAGTGCCTACAGATTTGCTTCCCTCCATCAGTCAAGCTGGAAGCTTTTCCATTGACCCTGGCACTGCTGTAAATGTAGAACAGACCTCTGCGCTCACCTTGGATAGTGCTACCCCAACTTCTAAGGCAACTATTGTTGACAGATCAAGTGAATCCTCTACAGTTAATGAGAAAACATCTGGGGTCACAGATACACAAGCTTCTGAATCATAACTCCAGATGGCTCTATTGGATTGGCTTGGTATTTATTTAGCCATGGGATACGTATTTGAAGAGCAAGCTATCATTAATTTCATACTAGTTTGTACTTAATCTTTAGGAGTCCTGTAAATAATATGGAGGTATAATAAAAATAAAGGGGATTTATAAAATGTGCTTGGTGGGTGGGGAGGAAGAGTACTTGTACTTAACCAAAAAAAAAGTTAAGGTGGTAAATAGAATTCCACTGCCAAACTTGGAGGTATATGTTTTTAATATAGGCTGACAGCTTTAGTCTGCTAGGCCTCTCCTTGCTTATAATTACCAACTTCTGCTTCTGACAGAAACGAAGCAGTTCTTGGGTGTGACATTTACATACCATAGTTCTTGTTCTTTGCAAGTATCTTGTTACTACAGTGGGGATGAAAACGTTCAGTCTGAGTTGTAAATTTTAACGTTGCAAAACTTCCACCTAAAGATATTAAAGTAAGTTGCTGAGTGACCTGTTAACTGACATCTCTTTATTCAGCTTGTATACAAATCTTTATTTTTAAGCTCATGAGAGATGCTCAAGCTATGTTTTGTGACTGCTGCTGCGTTGCTTCACACACCCACTGTATACTGGCATATGGAAGAGAATATAGGAAATGTTAAATGTAGCACACAATTTGGCACTTCATGACTACTGTAAGATAAATTAATGGATAAAGCATACATGCAGCAATAAATTCCTGGAATTTTACCCTTTGTGTGACAAAATAGCCCATTTCTTTAACACATAAACTCTCATATAACTATTTTTAATTCAACTCTTCCCTGGCACAGTGCTGTGAAAGGGCTTCCCTCCAGGTGAATGGATCGAAGGCTGGAATGGCAGACTTTGTATTGGTAGGCAGGGTCAGCACTACTAGTGAGGCCCAGTGTAGCAATGGGTTGTGAAATATGTCTGCACGTGATGCGTGCTTGGCATTGTAAATTGATGTTTGGGAATAAAAACTGTAGCGTAAAGTTGCTTTTCCTATTGCTGAAGCCCAGCTCTCCCCATTGCTGAAGTCCAGCTCTCCCCTTCATACAGCAGAGCTACCCTTGTATAAAGTGGTGTGTGCGCAGTACACCAGGTGAATAGCCTTAGGGCCTGGTATCAGGTACAGCTTGCTTATTTTGCAGTTTATGGGGAAGACTTCCATAGCAGTCCAGTCCCTCTACGCTACTGGGATTTCATTTACATGTGTTTGCTGCAGGTACGTGCAAACTGTTACCAGATCATCAGCAAGCTGGAGGCACAGTCTGTCTCAACAGCTACATGATTTCTTTTGGTAATGCAGTGTGCCTGATTAGCGTTTGGAATAGTAGTTGCATCTCATTGCTGATTGTAACACCTCAAATACTTGGTACAAGTGGAAACCTTATCTAATACCTGTTGTCCTGTCTCATCTCTATTACGTAAGTATTTGTCGTTCCTCTGGCCCATTAACACACGTTTCCTCATCACCTGTTAGGTCTTTAAATGCCTATGTCAAAGACAGACCCAGAACATTTTTCTGTTTCACATTGTGTACAGTTTCTTTTCTCAACTGCTTGGAGCGTGCAGTCCCTCTGCCCATGGTGAGTAAGGAGTGGGCTGTTCTCAGAATGCATTTTTGAGACACTGCTGTAGTGCCAGTGTCACACACTTCAGAATTAAACCTGGGAATGAGAATAAGGATGTTTCCTCTTTTCTTTGCTGTGTACAAAGACAGACTGTTAGTATTGCGCTCCATAAATTCTCACATGTAACTTCTTTACACCTGTCCCTGACTAGAGCCTTCATCCTCATTTTGTTCCTTCTCTAACCCAAGAGCGGGAGCAGTAGAAGTCCTGTCACACACCAATTTAGAGTAATTCTTACCGGGATGCTGAGTGCAGCAGGGTGCCTTGAAAAAGAGTCCTTGGGTAGCTCTTTTGTTGTTACAGGAAGGCAAGATGTCCCTTGATGTAATGTCTGAAGCCAACGGGTAGCTGTCTATGCTTTCCAGTAAAAAGGCTGCAGGCTGTTGCAGCTGTTGTGCAATTGTTTCTAGTAGCAGAAGAAAAACCAGTTAAAAAGTCCTGCAAGATAGTAGTCCAGATCATGACACAGCTTTGCATATCCATCTAGCCTTTTGGGGGGGGGGGGGTAGGAAAGTAGTGAAACCAAGGCAGTTGTTTTTAAATGTAGCCATCAGTGGACTTGCAAAGATACAGCCCTTCAAGCTTGGAGCCTGGTCGCCTGTGTGGAACTTGCGCAGTAATCGCCTAGCTAAAGCATTGTAAGAATTGAAGGTCAAAAAAAAAAACCCACCACAACAAAAAACAAAACCAAACTTTCCTACCCACCAAAAGACGCAAGGTCCTTCATGCTCATGTGTGGCTTCTCTTGCATGCCCTTTGTTTCTCTTTTTCTCTTGCTCACCTAATTGCTCTACTATCTTTAATGAACTCAGACTCATGCCGTAAGAGTACCTTAATGCCCCCTGCCCCCGGCAAGCAAGGAGGGCTGGGGACGTCAGCTAGATACACCAAGGGGCTGAGTGCCAGGCTAACCTTGTTTCCATGAATGCATGGGTTCTGCTTTTAATGTGCACTTATGACTAGGCATGTTTACTTTATTTTGAACATTAGCACATGGGGGTTCTGTAATGAGTGAGTGTTGCTGGGTGACAGTAAGATAGGCACCCTCACCCCAGCCCTGCATGCAAGTAAGACTGATTAATGTCTATATGAAAAGCTAGTGCTTAAGGCTTACAGCATGCGCTAAACTGAGCAGGTTGGATTCCTGTTCAGCAAGAGGCAGCTCAGGGTCTGCCTCCATTAGCAGGAAGGGGGCTGAGCGGAGCCCACCAGTTTCCCCAGGGGTGCTGGCTGGACCACGGCCTGTTTCTGTGAGCGCGGTGGGGGTCTCTGCAGCGCTGCTCGAGGCCATGGCGCCTGCTGCAGCATGAGGCTCGAGAAACAGCTGCGCGGGCTGCACTGTCGGGGCACGAGTGCCGGCACCGCAGCCCTGCGGCAGGCGCCCTAGCTTTCGCAGGGTCATATGCCAGGCTGGCTCTTTTTAAGCCTGTGATAGCCTTCCCCCCCCCCCCCCCCCCCCCATTAATCCTTGTCAAACATCATTAAACCTGGCAGTTGCACGGGAAGGGCGGCCTGTGCCCAGCCAATACCCGGACGGTGCCACAAGATGGCGCGCGGGAACTGCTTTTTGCTGCAGCGGCAAGGTTGAGCCCAGTGACAACAGTGTTTGCCAGCCGCCCCCCCCCCCCAACCCTCCTCAAATGGCAGCCAGCTCGATGCTGTAGTAGTTTAAGGTGTCACAGATATCTGTAAGACTAAATGATTTGCAGGCAGGAATAGGCTGAGGCTTAAGCTATTTCTAAATTCCAGACATTTGCTGACTTAAGCTAAGCTATCTGTAGGCAGGGTCAAAGTTTGTCTTGAAGACAGCAAATCCTGACAGGCAGCGACTTGTATGAGGCTTATATAACTCAGACTGAGAGGCCTGGCTACTCTTTCTAACCGCTCCCTGATGTAAGCGATGTTTATGCAATTAAGTAAGTTGATGGGGGCAGGATAAGGATCAGTAATGTTTGCGTGTGATATGTTTTGTCTTCCCCAGTTATGCACTAGGCTATGTCTGTACTAGTCAAATAAATGTGTTCAGCATCACTCCCTACCACGGAGGTCCCACTGGCATCAAACATCCATGCTCGTACTATGAAGTTATTTATTAAAAAAAAAAAAAAGTTGGCTGCAGCCAAACTGTCCCTGGGCTGGTTTGCCCCTGCCCTGCGCGTGCTGGTTGAGTGAGGCCAGAGCCATGCCAGGGACTGGTCTAGTTAATAGTTTAGAAGCAAAGTGCCCGTGCACTGTTTAGCCATGTTTCGAATTGCAAATTAATTGCTTAGCCGCCCCCCCCCCCACTATAGCAAGTTGGGGATGGGGAGGAGGGTGTGAATTTAATTACTGACCTGCTTGTTCAGGTCCAGCTTCCTCACTGAAGTCTCTATTCCCCACACCTTCCCGCTGTACGGTTGCAACCACCAACTCAACAGGGGACTCTGTAGAGAGAGCAAGAGAGGATAACAGCAGGCAAGGCGAACAGAACTGGTGTCCACTTGTCACCTGCTAACCAGGGAGGGAAATAGCCCCCAGGATGTGGGAAACCAGGTTTAGCCACAAGATTGACGCCTCCCCCACAAGGCTTTCTAACTCAGCATATTCTTTGGCTCATCATTTGGAATTAGGCACCTAGAATCTGCCTAATTTTACATTTTTCAAATGCTGTAGTGGACCTAGGCAAAAAAAAAAAAAAGCAGCATGCAAAAGTGGCGGTTTCTTCATGTGTGAATATTTATAGTTAGTAACTCATGCTTTTTAATCCTGCTCTATATGTTCTTCAGGGCAGTGGCAATGACTTAATACAGATTTCTACAGCCCAGCATATTAGGGCCTTGCACTACACTGGGCTTTTGGTAGTAGCCTTAGCCCAGAAAGCAAAATCTTTTTCAAAAACTGATTTGCCTACCACAAAGTTTGTGGTAAAATTTTTTTTTTTTTTTTGGCTGTGGGGTTAGTGGAAGTCTAACACCTAACATCATAGCACAAATTAAAAAGAAAAAAAGAAATAAATATTTAAGGTGAAAGAACTAATGTCAAAAAAAACAATCCCCAAAGTCAAACAAACAGAAAACTTCATTTAGCTCAACTGATTCTCCAACAGTGGTGGTTCTCCCCCCATCCCCATACCTTACAGAACTGTAAAAGTTAAAGCATCGTAATTTGATGTCTTACTATATAAATAAGAGATCAGCAGGGAGCTAGTAAACTTAGCAAGGAACAAATGCATCCCTTTGCCAGAATCCTCCATTCATGTTTATCCTTTGGCCTTGTGAATAAGTTACATTCCAGAGTGCAGCCAGCAAATCCGAATTGCCCTTTGGGGGATGATGGCTGTTTCTCAGGAACAGCCTTTCAGCTTTTGCTCATTATTTCATTTGCAAGTTAGTACCAGAGTTCTGGTTTTGTGATATGCTGTACTTGGCATGAGAAACTGCATCAAGGCTCAGACCTAGATTTCAAAGGCCGCAGAACAGACCAGCTCAGGACTGGCATGTCAAGTTCTGCTCGGGCTGAGAAGGTTAAGTGAGGTTCTTGGTTTTGTTACCACATTCAGTTTCAGCAGGAAGCTGAGGTCACTTACCTGTTCATTGGCCACACACCTGCCTCTCCGTTGGCCGTTCTTGCATCTGTGAAGGCAGAATTTTGCCCTAAGAGTGGGCTTGCAAACATGATTACAGACAAGCCGAGTACAGCTCTACCAAATAATCACATTCTCAACCTTGGAACTTTTATCCTATAGGCTTAGAAGCTGTGTTTCTTCCTTAGTTGCGCAATGTAATATTCTTACTTTCTCAGAAGAATTTCCTGTGCTGGCTAGTTTCACAGTTAATCCTTCTTAAAAGCTGCATGCCAACATTGCTCAGCTCACCCACAGGAGAGAGCTTCAGAGAGACCACAGAGGTCAGACTCACCTTGGGCAACCCGTGGAAACAGTGAAAGCCACTTCTGCCAATAAAGCAAACCATTTTAATATCAGGTCTCTTATCAGAGGCCTGCTTACTCTTTGCAAGCAAGTGCAAGTACTTTGCTCATGGAACTTGCAGCTTAGCTATTCAACCCCAAGAGAAGCTACAAAACCCAAGTGGTGAACTCAGGCTGCAAAGGCTACAGTTGATACAGGTTCACTAGTTATGTAAGCAAATCCTACAGTGAAACATAAATCGGCATTTCACTCAAAGGGCCCATCCCCCAGTAGTATCATTAGCAACAGCAATGCAGACCTTAAGAGCTTTACGTTTATCCAGCAGTGGTGAATGTAGCAGAGTCACTGAGGGCCGACTCGTCTGGACTCCCAGATGTGCGGAAAAGTCGCCGCAGCACAGCCCAGGTCCTGCTCCCTGAAGACGTCTCCTCCTAGTCCTTTTATCCACCAGCCTTCTCTGCTGACACCTTTCATGAAACAAATGGCTCATTTCAGTGTTCTTGCTCCTAAGTTAACATTTAGCCACAAATAATTGAACGTCTTAAACCACCACTTCATTTAGCCACAAATAATTGAGCGTCTTAAACCACCACTTACATTCTCACCTGGTATTAGAAAGGTATCTTCCATTTGCTCCACACCAGTGTGAGCGTACAGACAGTTCAGTAGCTGAGATTTGACAGTCTCTTGCTACCATCTCTCCCTTAGTCTTCAAGCTGATTTCATAAGCATGATCCTAAAAATACAGAGATGGTTCAGACGAAGAGCCAGATCACATTTCTTTTGAATGCCATGAGAAGAGTCTGCCCTGCGAATCACACGATTCCTTGAAATGGAATTTCCACAGAAATTCCATTTTTAACATTTGCAAAATAGTCTTCTTTAAAAACAAACTAAACCTCCCATCCAAGAATTTCTCAGCAGCCGCTGTATGGGCTTTGAGATGTGCAACAACATGGATTGGTACACAGCATCAGGCAATGCTTACGTAGTTTAAAGGAAGGATCTGGGAAACGAGATGAACTTAGAGGAATAGGACATTTAAGAAAAGTTAGAACTCAGAAACAAAAGGTTGACATTTTTATAAACAGCAGTTCAGTTTTAACAGTTACTGGGCACCAGTCAAGTTTAATTAACTATGATGCTATAAGCTAGAATTGTATGAAAAGATATGAGAAGTTATTTCGCAACACTCTTTATATCCTCAGGTGGGTTTGTGTTCAAATGAAACAGGGAACAGAACAAACGGTGGTCTCAGGCAGTGACATTGCTTTATAGGGCTCAGAAGTCTGACATTAAAAAGATGTTTTTGTACGTAAAAACAGTACTTGAATAAAATCTTTTTAGAGAGCAACTGCAACTGCTAAGAAAATAGAAACCAACTGGAAGCCTGTGTATTGCCAAATGACATGGTGGGCACTGGAAATGGCTGAATTTATCAAACAATTACCTTTTGTTTAAAGGTTATATTTTTATTTGAAACAGATTTCTTATCCATCTTACCAGTAACACCTATTCAGAGGGAGGAAAAAAACTACACACTCTTTGGGCACTAATTTTTTAATAATGAAAAGGAACTTACTGTTCCTAAAGTGTTCCTTGTCCGTTTTCATTCCTAGCTACAAACAAGTAGCAAAAATACATTCTTCTGGATTACACTGCGCTTCTATAAATTCTGAAGTTTTTGGCCTAAAATTACATGCCATAAAGAAGTAGGAAGATTTTAAGGAATTTTGGTGATGTATCTATAACTCTGAAGAATTGAACCACATATAGTTTTTAAATGCTCCTTGCACACTTCCATACATCACTCACCTGGAGGTGTGGGAATGTATCCTTACCTGGCAGAATCACAGTGCTCGAGTTCAGTGCAAGTGTAGTTTCCTCCAGAGCCTCTTGCCTTCAAGCAGAAGTCCTTGCTTCAGCCTACAAACACCCTTAAATTATTTTCACCTTTTTTTTCCCCCTACCCCCTTTCTTCACTCTGTCCAGGGCATTTTTTCCTGGAAAAAAAGACTTTGGAAAGTAAAAATACCCTCCCTCCCAAATAATGCTCCAGGTTCAATCCATGCAGGCCACATTCTCCCTTAAAGCCCCAAGACTTGCGACTGTCTGCTCACATAATTCCCTCTGCTCATGTAGAAATGCAGCCCCTCCACGCCAAAGAAAGCAGGCACCTCCCTCAAGGGGACTTCCCTGTCACCTCTGAGGTGCTCCAGTAGCTCTGCCCGGGAGCACCCCTGCTCTGCCCCTGCTGTTTCCCAGGGTGAGGGTGCTGCCAGCCACGGAGCACCCAGCCCCACGGGTCCCCTCCAAGAGCAGCACTGAGCATGAGCTGCTCCCTGTCATATTGGAGAGGAAGACTTTTGGGCTTTAGTGAGAAGTAGGTGCCTGCCTCTGGGGGTGTTTTAAGCCTAAAGTTGACTGTCAAGATTCACTTGGCAGTTCTGTGCTCATCCTCATACAATGAGGAATAAAATATTCTCCTAACCTGTAATTTCAGGGTTTTTTTTAAGGGATTAGGTCCTCTTTTGGGAGCACTTAAACCTACCTCACACTTGAAGCCTGCCCTTGCAACACTTAACATGTCAAGCCTACAAGTTTCTGTCCCAGACCAGTGGCTGCCACTGTGTCCTGCGCTACAGAGGTAATATTTTAGCATAAGGCCTGAGAGCATCTCAAATTCTTGTACAGTACAGCATCTCCCACCCCATTTTCTCCCTTCTCCTCACTCACCCAGAGGAAGCCCGTGTCATCACAGTATTATTTAGAAAGGCTGGCACAGGCTCGCCAGAAGACCAGAATGACTTTTTCTGTGGTGTATGGGAAGAGAGAAGCAGGAAGGGACCTGCTGGAGAGCACGGTAGCCAGGTGGCCTCTCTTTATCAATCACGGCACTTGGTGCTGCGTTCAGGCACTTGGCAGAGCAGCGTGGTCCCTTCCACAGCCACCTCTCGCTGAGGGTTGACTCCTCTGCACCATGAAATGCCACTGCTTTCTCGATTACCTTTTCTGGGACCAAGCAGGCACCTTCCAAGAGAGGAACAGAAGCTGTTGCCCATGTCCCTGCCAACCGCCCTCTGCACACCCTGGTCCCGCCCCGCATCCGTGCCGTTCGCTACACCCCAGCGCTCTGCAGGCTTCAGCGGGGGGAAGAGGGTGGCCTGATCACAGCTCCCTGTGCTGAAGCCAGCTGTGAGAGAGAGCTACCATGGACATTGCTCTGCGCCCAATGCTCAGGACACCAAATGCCAGTGCTGCAAAGGTGCAGAGCAGCTGAGGAGAGGATGGGCAGCAACAAGCAGCCCGGTCCTGCATACCTGCTGCCTCCGGGGGGAGAGGTGCCACGCTCTGCTCCGAGAGAAGGCTCCAAGGGGCTTAAGAGTAATAGACAGCCGCGATCATCTCACACAGGGCTAAATTTCAGCAGTGTCAACAACTGGTTGTGATGCTGAGAGCAGCTCACGAGCGTAGTGCTGTTGCAAGAGGGTCTTTGCTCCTGGCCCCACATCCTGAGCAATGGGGATGTCCGCTTTTCAAATAGCAGGTGCGCTTCACTAGGGAAGGGCATTTCAAGAGCCCTGTACATACTGCTTTATAAACACTAGGCATGTGCTTTCTGAAAGAGAATATTTAGATTGATTAGGCAAATAATAAATAACGTCCTTAGCCTCCCTTCTGCAGCAGTCTCAAAGCACTGTGCACGGGGCGTCTTTCCAGGCTACATGGCTGCCAGCGAGGCAGAGCTGGTGATTATTTACCTACCTTCGGCAGGAAATAAAAGAGGAAGTTACATGGGCAGATATGCCATTCTGCGGCACTTAAAAATAGATGAAGATGTTTCTTTTGGGGAGAAACAGCTTCTAAAAAGATCAGCTCCCCTAGAAAGTTACATCCTGTATTACTGACTAAGAATGAGCAGCCAGTGGGCTCAGCTAGACAGCAACAAAGGGGAAGGACATCTGCAAGTCT
Organism: Struthio camelus; assembly: GCF_040807025.1. NCBI lineage: Eukaryota > Metazoa > Chordata > Aves > Struthioniformes > Struthionidae > Struthio > Struthio camelus. The sequence goes on along the minus strand of NC_090947.1, from coordinate 23,149,026 downwards.
CATCTCCTAGAGCAGCAACAGAGCCCCAAGTAGTCAAAGGAAACAGCCTTAAAAAGAAGTAGGGGCATTTCCTGTGGGTGACATGGCCAGAGTGGCCCAGTGAACCAGGAAAATTTAGACCAAGTGCTTGGAAATATTTCCTATATCTCAGACTAATCTGCAAAACAGTCTTCGCAGGAAAGCGTTCAAAACCCCTTTCAGTAAGGACAGAACAAAGTCTTGGGTTCAGTAACCAAGAGAATAAATCTGTGCTGAATTACTGGAGCAAAATGAAAAACATTTGCTGTTTTCTGGGATTCACGTCACTCTACCCTCTTCATATCCAACAGAGCAGCTCACAGCCTCTACAGTGCTCCTCTTTGAACTGGCTTGGCTCATTTGGTGGATGGGCATTTAGTTAGCGGTGGTCATTTAGGAGGGAGGAGGGTTTGGAGAACCTGTATTCCACAAGCAGTTAGACAGTTCCACAAGCAGACAATAGATCCCAGCTGGCTGTAGCGCTCCCGCTAGGATGGGAAGCATTGCAGAGCGTTAAATGAATGATGTTTCTGAGCACCCTTGTCAGCAGGTAAGCACAAGCACCCTGGCATGCATGGTGGTACCAAAATACACAAAGACATAGTCATTATTGTGCCATCTCATAGGAAAGAGTTGATTTTATTGTAGTTGGAAGCAACAGATGTGGACTCAGCCTTCCGAAAATTTGTATCCATTTGAGGTCGTAGAACACCATAGAAAGGAGCCTAAAGCCAAGCAAAGACACAACTGAAAAGCAAAGTTGGACTTTAATAAACTAAACTTTGCCTATTGCATCACTTCTCTGCTGGGTTTGGCTAGGCCAAAAAACATGTCTGATCCCTGCTGCCAAAGGGAGCTGTTGTCCTTTGATCAGCAATAAAATCGGTTACTGGAGTGGAGCTGTAACAGAGGCTGCTGCTCTGGTCATAGCCTGAGAGGAACCAAGGCCAGGAGAGATTGGTACAATCTCCCGCTCCGACCTGCTGCACTGTGCCAGCCACCGACCGTCACCAAGAGTTCCTGTGCAAGGGTCATGCTTCTGGGGGAGCTGGAGCATATTTTGAGAAGGGATTCAAATCTCAATTGAGAGTGGTAGATTATATACCCACCACTATTAAAACTCATCCAGTGATCTTTTCCTCCCCATTATTGTCCTTGTAACACTGCGTAAACTGGCCTTTTTTCAGGGGTACGCTACTTGCTTGACTGTTGGCTACACATTTGCCAGTGGTTTTGCTGTCAGCTATCCATGCTATCAAGAAAGCTGCATCCCTTAAAAGGCTTCCAGCTGAATTTCAGCTCCAGGCCAGGTACTTTCTCTCTGCAGGGTAACTTTTATCATCAGATCTCACTGGAACAAGAAGGCTTTAAAACTAGGAAAAAATGAATGAAGAAATCACTGATACCAATTACACGCCAAATGAAGATAAGCCCCTCTGTCTCATTAGCACTGTTTAATTATGCTTGGATTTAGATTCTAAATATAGTTCATAAGAATTCACAAGGGCAAGTGTTTGCTTCCACTGTTGTAATCCTCTCCATACCTAATACTTCTCTCTCCTATAAGGTCAACAGTTTTAAGGAGCTGTCTGCTTGAATCATAAATAAATAAATAAGACGCTGACACTCCACTCCCTGCTTAGAAGCTTGATATTTGCATTGCAATGAGAGTCCAGAGGCCTCAGCTGAACTCTCAGCTTTCTGTGCTGGGTCGGTATGAGTATGTGGAGAGGAGTCCCTGCCCCAGAGTCCTGTACCCCTAACAAGGCAAAGGCAGTATATTTTCAACATGCATGCATGTGTGCTTGTATATGTGCATATACTCATATGTATGTGTGAGTATACCTTGTATACAAGGTATACTCACACACCTTATAGTTTTAAATACAAAGCACCAAGATGCAGTGACATTTGCCTCAGCTTTTGCAGGAATTTGAGTCATATCTCCCCCCTCTTAGTCCAGCACTTGATCCAATCCATCCCTCTTTGGGATTAACTTTAACCTCTTTACCAGTTTATCCGTACAAGGCTGGCAACAAATATTATTTCTAACTATTTGCCTCAGTGCAGTTACTAGTAGATCGCTGCAGGATTCTAAAAAGCCACAGTAAGTCTGGATCTTCCACCAAAGGGGTTCAGCTGAGAAAGCGAGGAAACCCAGTCCTTTATTGCCTGGAACAAATAACCCCAGAGCCAGTTCTCTGCTCTCCTTGAGGAAGCTTACTCTTAGATCAGGTATGTTGTACCTGTGCAAGACATCAATGAAGCAACTCCAGTTTGAGGAAAGGGGGTTTAAACAAGCATTTTCGAGCAGCCAATGCTAAAAGGAGAGAACGTGGCAGGACAGGGAGGAGGGGAGAAGCAAACACCCTTTTTCCCCTCCAAGCCTGCTTAGAATTGCACAGCTCTAAGAAGCCCCATCTGAAGAGACAAAGCATTTCTAGCAAACATGCTGGCCCTAGCATGGCATCGGTCTTTGCTAATCCTTTATCAGTGGTTTCACGTGACTCAGAAATACTATTAATTAGTGTAACCACATATAAAGACTATCGATTGAGTGAGAATTTTACTGCCCTCAAAACTGCAAGTTTATTGCACTTACGAAAACATTTTACATTTGCATCCTGAATTGGTACGTATCTGCCAAGAGCAGCCAGAGTTGCTTAGTCACAGTGCGCAAAGGCATTTGATGCTCAGTATAGGCTCAGCTTTGAATATCCAAAGGAGAGTGAATATAGATGCATAATTAGAGATGAGCTTTGGATGTTTGAATTCTTGCAGGAGCTGCAGGAATAATCACTCTCTTGTCCATAGGACATGGGTTAATGAGAACACTAGCGTCTTGCTACATTCATTTAGTTAGGGAGCATTTAAAAAAAAAGAGGGTGGGTTTTTGCAACTCCTGCTCTCTAGAGATAACTGTCACAAATAGCTCTCAACACTTAAATGCTTGTAATGCCCAAATCACTGTGGTGGCTGTTGTGATCTTTGCTGCTTCTTGGAAATTTTGGTTCTTTGTAATTCTTCAGCATACAGCACAGACAGCATGGGCTGTGCTCTGGTTCTCTCTCATACGCTAAAAAGGATTGGCTTGGTCAAGTATTTGTGTGGCAGCACAAAGGAAACACTAAAATAACCAACCACGTAGGGCATCTGCAGGAAACGGTTGGACTCACGGGGGGCTCTTTCTCCTGCCTCTCCTACAAGCGGCTTCTCCTGCTATTTCAGAACATCTCTGCTCTTTGCTATCTGTCAGGTGGGAGATAATCTCTCCCCACCCCCTAGCACTCCTCTTAACACAACTGAGTTTGGTCAATGAATGACGCTACTTCGCTTCCGGCAAGCGTAGGATTAGTAGCTGTCGTGCGGAGGAAGTCTCTTTGTTCCAAGCCCTGGCTGAAGAGTTTCCCTCCGTCAAACAGAGCAGAGACCTGCAGACAACACTAACAGCAGACTCTAATCTCTGGCAGTTTAGAGGGATGCAACGCAAACATGAAAGAACGTAACTGCTGGATACAACTTGTTTCTTTAATGAGAACATGCCCTTGGGGTTTAGGACAAACAAATTCCAGTTGCTTTAATGCATTGTCTCTGAAATTCCCCCTGTAGTTCCAGCTGGATACAACCCGCTGTTGGATCATGACTGGAGAGGGAAGTTACTTGTGCAACTGCGGATGAAGGGGAAGGGGCCACAGGAGAAGATGTCTGCCAGGATGTCCACACAATGAAAACATTTGAGAATACCGGCCTTGCGGCCGGGCGCAGAGAAGAGATGTCTTCCCGGATGGCAAGACCCCAGCCTACACCCCGGTTAGAGACTGCCGAGGGTGTTTAGGTTCACACTCACCCCTGGCCACACACCCAAGCTGCCATCCAACGTGGCTCAGGTGAGACCCTGGGGACGGCCCAGGGGGGCTTGTCTGGCCACGGTGCTCCGCACCACCCAAAACAACCCTCCAATGCACACCGCTGCAACAAATAGGGCAACAGACTGCACGGATGCGAGCAAAGCTTTTACCACCCGGTGAGGCACTGACACCCCTTTGGACTCCTGCCTCAGCCAGGTGACCGCCCCAGTTTGAAGCCGGGCTGTGAGAGGCACTTCTGTGGGGGGTTGCGGGGGGGGGGGGGTTGGTCAGAGCCCCAAAGCCCCCAGCTCTCAGCCCACACCAGCCCTGGCAAAGCCCCTCGTCCTCAGGGGCTCTAGCGGGAGCCCAGCCGGCTGGCGGCGGGACAGCCCGAGCGGAAAGCAAAGCTCTGCCCTGCGCTGAGCTGCTGCCAGAAGGGTCGGTCCCTGCCCTGCCCGTGTCCCCCGGGGCTCGCGCCTGCTCCTGGGCTGGCACCCGCAGCCAGGCTGTTGGAGCAACCCCCACGCCGGGCCGAGGAGTAAGCTGCCGAAGAGCGCTGTACTCGCAGCCTGACCTAGCACGCAGCTGAGGTCTGGGCACGACCGGGCCCTGGGCGCGCACAGGGCTCGCGGCGAGCCTGAGGCTGCCTTACGCTGACTGCAAACCTCACATCTCCAGCTGGGAACCTGGAGCATGAAAACTGAGCAGTCTTCAGTCCTGGACAAAGGCACAAGAGCCTCAGAGCGCTCACACTTCAGTCCGGTAGCTGTAACGGAGTATTTTACCTTCTACTGCACAGATAACTGCAAAACAATATTTTAACTACTGAGACAGGAAATACAGTCACAAAGTAACAGAATTAGCTTATGTCAAGCACTCGGATAATTTTCACGTTCAGTATTTGCCTTGGGTCAAAAATACAACAAAATCTTTAACAGTAAAAAGATATTTAACTGCCTTAAAATGCAACAGCCATGCTATTAAGATTACTAATTACTACATTGCAATTTTTTTAAGACAAAAATTCCCTTGCATATCATATACTGTAGTTGCTCTCACAATTTCTTTCACCATATTACAAATTAATTTACAACTATCTCCTACCATCAATTCACTTTTATCACTACAATGTCCTATGAATAGTGTGCCAGAAATTGTAAGCAGCGACCATCACAAGGAAATGAGTGACTTGAAAATGATAAATATGATACTTGAAAAGGCTTCTGAGTTACAATAGCGTCACTGCAAATGACAAGATGGCAGCAGTAAGAATAAAGCCCAGAGTAGAAAACAGTCGAATTACAATTTTTCTAGCCTTTCTCAGTTACAAATATATTCTGCGAGTCTTGCTTCAAACTATTAAGTATCAGTGAATGCATTTTATAGAACCGTCGCTCTGGTGCCCGAGCACCTAAAAGTCCAAAGTTTTTCAATAACAGGCTAAGGCATAACACAAAAACTGGGAAGACAAAAACTCAGAATTCAGTTCTTTTAAAGATTTTTTTACTAAACACTGCAATTCCATACTACTCTGAACATCAAGCAGAAGCTAAATTTCAAGAGTGAAGCTTTAATTCTAATTTCAGATTCTTGCTCCAAGTCAGAGGATTATATAAGCTAAGTTTTTCCTCACCTTTTGGTATACGCTTTTCCTGCATGCTTTACATAAGCTATAAAAGAAATAGTTTTCTGTTAGTACTTGTTGAATCGCTAGGTAGCCAAGCACAGCGGAATACTGGAAGATACCGATACCCCATGCCATCTTGTAGGAAAATTAGTGTGTCAGTATTTCAATCCTCTGCCCGCAGGAGCTGAGGAAGCCGTACTCCAATAGCCCAAAGGAAGGAGCAGTCCTGACTGCTCAGCCACAAAACCTCTGCTTTGCTATGCCCAAGTCCAGACTCTCCTGTGCCATGCCTGATAATCCTAAAAGTGTGGCGTGCAGGCAGGTAAACTAACAGCAGCCTGAACATCACAACTTGCTTTGCCATCTAGCGGACGCTGGGAAAACGCATGCTTCCTCCTCCACCTGGGCTCATGTCAAGCACATTTGATGCAGATCTCCAGCAGAGACTGAACCGAGTTTGATGTTCCTGCTAGTCTGCCCAGATTTAGGGCCAAGGTTTGGAATGGCTGATGCTGATTTTATGAGCGGCAAAGCGTTCCTCGAAGTTGTGATGGCTCAGGCACCACTGCTTTTCCCCTTGTGCCCTGAGCTTGCTTTGTGTATATCTGATTATGAAACACAATGTAAAACTTTACTGTTAGCTCTCATAGCGATTCACCTGCTATTCACCCAGTGCACAGCGGCCAAGTTTGAAAGCGTCCTGGACGTTCAGGCGAACACAGCTGAAGTGTTGTTTCAGTTACCGCATCCGCCTGGAGCCTTGCCTAGCTGACTCCTGGTTGCTTTTCTCCAACTTCAAAAAGAAATGGCTCGTATTGGCTTTTCTCCATGATCTCTGTGCCCATTCTGTATTGCTCCCTAGCACAAAACTAGCAAAATCCCTTGCAATCTGAGTAATCATTTGCAAAACCCAAAAGGGAAAAGAACATTATGACCTGACTCACTGAATAAAAAACCAGAAGCCTTCACATTGCTGCCTGATGTTAACAGGCACATCAAAGCACACCCCAAAATAGAAAAGCTGTAGCAACATAATTGAGCTGAATTCCTCACAGTGGTCTCTGAGATAAAGGGGAAAAAAAAACCCCAATCTTTATACTTGTCATCATTAGGAACACACAGGTTTTGTATAATGAGCTATTTATATATTAAAGTTTTAGGAATTGCTTGACTATAAGCAGAAAAGGATGAGCTTCATAAAAATCTTAGAAATTTTGATAGATAGTAAAAGATGTGAGGGGAATAATTCTTCTATTTAATCTCTTTGGGCTTTGTTAATTGGGTGATAGGGCAATAACCTTTATGATATGTTAATGTGTCAGACTGGGATGTGGTTAGGCTCAGTAATAAAACTGTCCTGACATCTGACAGCTCTAAGACGACAATTCATAAGATCAGACTCAGCATCTGATATATCCTCATGTCACTCTATAAACAACGTGAGGATTTAATACTGCTGTGATGTAGATGTACGTGAACCAACATTTATCAAATGGAATAAGATGCTCTGAATTCACTGTGGCCAAGCGCTCACATGTAGTTTGCTGATAGATATGTTACTTAGCTAGTTTTTGATAAAAGGGCACGCAGGGGAGGTTCTTCAGCGCTTGAATTGGCGGCGAGAGCTCTGACACTTGCCACTGAGCCACACTTGCAGGCCAGAGAAGGATCATTTGTGCACTTGTCTGTTAGGGTGACTGGTTTAGTCACGAAGAAAGCCTTCCATTGTGCAAATGTTGGCTGTTGAGAAGGACAAACCTGATCGGTAAACGAGCATGAAAGCAGCTGCACCTGCTCTCTAAGTCAGCCCCATGTATGTGACTATTCTGCCGGTCCAGTTCCTCTGGATCCAAGGGCAGAAGCGGTCGATTTGGGAGCACGGGGGAACGTGTGTCAGCTGTGTTGAGAACAGAACGCTGTTTCTCTAAATCCTTTAAGTCCTTGCTAGTCCCATTCTGCCATTCTACCAACGACAGCAAGCAAAGATCAACAGGGTCTGCTCACACACGCACGGAGCAGGGCAGTTCTCAGTGCTGTGTCCTGCACAGCTCTCATTACTGCTAATAGGGAGTCTGTCCCTTTTTCCAGATTTCCTTCCAGGCTTCAAAGTCAAGTGGACATCCCAACAAGTTAATACACCAGAGGTCATCTCTCCTGTCTTTGCCCCGCATTCATGCCACTGAGAACTCTTTTCTGGAAACACTACTGGGATATGAACAGAAAAGATCTCCTGTTGCAAAATAGATCCCTGTGTACTCAAACAGTATTTCTCAAGGCCCTCTACTACATTGATTCTTATGGGAAAAAAATTGCTTTGCTATCTATCCAGTTGCTAATCATTGTACGTTTCAGGAATGAATGCATCCTTAATAGATAGCAGAACATAGCTGTACAGCGATGTGGTGGAGCACTCCTAGACACAGCGCTACACCAGCCATCCTAGAAGCCACCAGACTGAGGCTTGAGAGTTGAAAGGGGCACTTGGACCTCTTGATATGCCAGAGACCTTACGTGCTGGGCATGACCTACACTGTCTCTTACTTGAGTTCAGATTAGGGGTAGGGGCCCAACTGTAGCACAGCCGTCAACTGTGGAAAAGGAGATACTTGCCTTCTGTGCACAGAGAGGCAAAAGGCCCACGCGCTGCCCAGAGGGAGGGAAGAGGGCACAAGGCTGGCTATTGGCACCATCCAAAGGGTGGGTCAGAGACAGCAGCCTGCCCAGCCACGTAGGGAAGGAAAGCCATGAGGAGGGTGTAGATACAAGTTTAGTGTACAGGCTCCATAACTAAGGAAACAAGACCCTCTGCTCCCAAGGTTACACCTACGTACAGTAGCAGAGGACATGAGATGTTTCGGCTTCCTTTGAGCCGAGGACTTCCAACATGCTCGTTATTTAAACTGGATGAACAATGAAGGATGATACAGTTTAGGGAGGCTGGGGAAAGGCTGCAGTGCATTGAAAAAGAAGAAAGGTAGCCCAGTCTTCACTCGTACACAGAAAAAAACATTACTGTAACCACTGTGTGATAATGCAGCTGAGATTCTGGAATACGGACCTGAGGAAAAGTTACAGATGTGTTTGGTTAGCAGCCACGCACCTGTAAAAACATGACCACAGGACGCTTGAGAAACCGGCGGAGGCACTTAGCTCTGCTTAACCAAGTAGCAACTCCAATGAATACCAACATGGTAACAGCTGCTGCCCACATAATTGCTCAGAAAACCTTGCAAAGATGCCTAGTCAAAGGTCTGTCCAACAGCCCACACATAGGACATACTGCTTCCTCTGTGCTGGCACACGCGGGAGTGCTGCCTCCCCACCCAGCCCAGGTCCTACAACAGCCACCCCACTGGAGCCCACTGGGGAAGCACTGGGCACCCATCTGACAAGAGGCAGGCGCGCACATCCCCAAGGCTGCAGCGAGACCTGCTCGAGCTCCCACAGCTCGCATGAGCAGGATGGCCCAGGCAACCCAGCTTGTCACATTGCTCCACTTCTGCTGCGGTCAGTATTGCCACACTGCCGACCCCCCAGCCCCAACCGTTACAGCTTCACTTCCCTGCATGCTGAGGAGCTTGCAGAAGTGCTGCCCCTGCCCACGCGCCGCTGCGTGAGCGGGGATGTTTAGCCACCGCTGCCTTTTAGCTGCCCGGTGCACCACTCCATGAGCCCCAGCCGCACACCAGAATCGTATCACAGGCTGATGCACGGGGCAGCTGAACATCAGCTCACACCACCCACTAATCATCAGGCTGCACCTGCAGCGAGGAAACCCAAAGCATGACTTGGGACATCTGCAATGTGACAAGAAGACTGGGGTAGGGGAAAAAGGTTGCAGCAACGCACAAAAATTACCAGAGGATATCAAAGACTAGGGTGTCCGAAACTACTCCAGATGAAGGACCTATTGTATGAGGAAAGAAAAAAAAATCATGTGAATCATCCTCCAGAAGAAACTTTCCTCAAGTTTCTGTTTTTCATATCTTGGCTTTATTTTTTTTTAATCCATAAACTCAAATTGCACATTTAAGGCAAAAATGCATAAGAGACTCTCCTCCTCTACAAGCCATGGCTCCAGTTATTCCCTTGCAGTGAAAGGTGTGCAGACAGTACACAAATTCAGGCAAAAAGGCATTTGGGCAACAGGAGACACACACTACCAGATCTTCCCTAAGAGTACTACAATCTGAAATACTGTCGTTCCATTATTATATACAAACCACAGGCTTGTATAACGTTCTCAGCACTTTTATTCCCTTCACCTAGAACCATCAAAAAAAAAAAAGAAAAAAGAAAAAAAATATATGCTCGTACATAAAGCAGATGCATTAAATATAATATACTGCATTTCAAAGAGCCCCTTACAATTTGTAAAAAAACTATCATAGTTTTCTCTTAGGGAACATTATTTAAATAAGGAAGAGTCTAGTTTGAGAACATATAAAGAATCTTTTCCTTCTATCCTGAACTATAAATTTTTCAGAATTTCAATATCAAAAAAAAGACCGGGACATTGATTCAGCAAGGTACTGACAGGCACTTCTGAGCGCCGTAGCGCTGGAATGTGCTGGCGCCTGTTTGAGCTATAGACGCTCGCAGATCTTACCGCAGTTAAGGATGCTGCTAAGGACCTCACTTTCAGTGCCAGTGAAAGGAGCAATTACGTAACCCCTTTGTCTATCAGTCCGAAAAATAGCAGGAAGCCACAACCCTAGGCCATGCGCAAAGCTGATCAGAATCCAAAGCGTATAAGCAGAAGGGTTTCCCATGATGAACAACAAACCCAAGGGTGATGCCCAGGGACCGCTTACGTGTTTTACATTGAAAGCACGTCTGCCAAAACACAAAAAGAGCACTGGGAAGGGGCGGAGAACGTGGGATCCTGTTCCCAGGAAACGTGCGCTTCACCAGGCTGCGGAGCGGCGCTCTGCTGAATGCCGCGGCACAGCTTCAACACAAGGGCGAGAAAGCACTTCACTTTTCTAGCTGACCTGCTTGTCTGAAGGCAGCACGTCCTCTGAGGAAATAGCAAACGTAGTTTTGATCTCCATCGCTTTTTAAAACAGAAAATGTTGTGTGTGTTTTCCTGGTGAACACAAGAGGATACCCACAAATTTCCATGAGTGGATTCTGAAATTTAAACATCACATAATTTCTTAATGATACCTGATTAGCTCTAGGGACACTAGACACAAAATGAGGTTTCTAGGGAAGACGTTTTCCCTTGATCTATCCTCAGAATTTTACTGGTTCAGGAAGCGTAGCACAGTAAAAGGCTCACAGGATGACTCGCTTCACTACTTACAAGTAGAGCACGATAGAGGAAATTAATTTCTTCAGCAGCAAGAGTTTTTCTGACAGTCTTTTGGGAGCTGAGTGTCTGAAATAAATACTGCAAGAACCCCACTTGTTCAGAAGATAACAATCTTAACTCCAAAGGACACTCAAGAAATCTTCATTAAGTTAAACTGAAACACGGAGGCGACACAGAAAATACGGTTCATGTTCTACACAGACTCCAGGTCTTTTTAACGCTGCAGAAAAGCAGAACAAGCTGATTTACTCCGGCAGATAGAACAGACTTGTGCAGACAGAAAAACTGCACCTTCAGAAGTCACTCCAAACACCCCACTTATTAAAACTGTGGAAGTTTTAAGCCACTCTTCGGTAAGCAAGATTGACTCCAAAACTAACACTCAATTACAACTTTCACGATTCCCCCCAAACAAAAGGTTCATTTGGGGTCATTTCTCTCACTTAGCCACAGCCAGCGAAGCAAAGCAACCTGCTTCGGAACCAGAATACCTTTGAGCTGGAAATAACAGCTGAAAAGCCAGCTCCATGGTGCATCTCCCTCCCGATGCCCGACGGCCACTTCACTGACAGCACCGGACAAACACCAGGCAGTGAATTTGCTTGATGCTTAAACTTTTTTTTATAGGCTGAAACCAGTCATGGAGTAATTCTGTTTTCAGACCCTCAGAGGTCATTTAGAGGCACATATTACAACAAACACCCGATTTCAGATAACAGGGGTTCTTTCAAATCCTCTCCCTTTCTGTCCCTATTACTAAAACGTTAATTCTATTAAGCAGCAGGAAACAATTTACATGCTGCTTCTAATGGCACCTTATGGTCACACGGCGGTACCGACCGAAACTTATCCTTTCACGCAGGCACGCTGTTACCTGACTTTTGGCACTGAGTTCTGACATGCTAACTACAACACAGCAAAACTAAGAAAGAAAACTGCCGCTCTGCTTACACGCTGACAGTTCGGCAGGGAACTGCTCCCCACGCCATAGCGCTCAGGGCAGGAAATAATAGTCTGAACGAGTAGCACAAAAGATCTAGGGTGTACGTTGGGAAAAACTGGAATATACCGCCCGGGGAAAATACGCAACCACCACTGCTGGAGGTCTTCAAGAATAGCGGACAAATATGCCAGGACACATACAAACTTGAGCCAGCCCTAGGCACTGGAAGAGATCAGAGAGTTTTTCAGGGACTTTTGCTGCGTAAAGGTTGAGGAAACGTCGAACCCGCTTGGGTTTTGGTCTGGGAAGAGCACCGGAAACAGCCGCAGGCGCGCAGAGGCTGGGCCCCCGGGTGCGATGGCCCGGGGCGGGGGACGGGGGACCTCCGTCCGTCTTACCCGACTTCTTGCAGCTACCAGCGGCCACGGAGACACAAAACTGCCGTGTTATCCAGCATCTCTCCGCGAACGCCGGCCACGTCTTACCTTTCCGAGGAGCGGGGCGGCCCCAGCCGCGGCGCGGGCAGCACCGACTGGGAGAGGCTGGGTTCCTGCCGCTGACAGAAGCTGATTTGTAGAAAGAGATTTAAAACAAAAACAAACCAAACAAAAAAAAAAACCACAAAAAGACGGACCTGCCCTCCGCAGAAGTGAGGGCAGAGCGTTTGGGGCGCTGAGGCGGTGGGTGGGGAGCCTCGCTTGTCGGCGCGCCTCGAAAGCTCGTGCCAGCTCGTCTCCGCGCGTCCCGCCCGAGCTGCCCCTGCCGGGCACCCTGCCCAACCAAGCGCCCCACGTTTGGGACGGACCAGCACGTCCCAGAGACCCTCCGAAGAGGGACGAAAGCCCCAGGGACACCAGCTGGCGCTCCCCGCCGACAGCAACCGCAGCGTCTGTGGGGGGCGGCGCGGCCCCTCGCAGCAGCCTTCGAGCGCCCCCGCGGCCCCCCACAGCGACGGGCGCCTCAGCACGGTGAGGACCTCGGCCCCGGGGCCCCACCGGGTCCTCGCCGCCCCAAAATTTCCCTCGCGGCCCTCACAAGCTCTCTCGGGTGAGGCAGGCCAAGGAAAGGGAGAGACGGACAAGCACAGTGCTGCCAGGGCTTCGGCACAAAACGAGTGGTGGAGACACCTGCCCCTGAGGGACCAGTAACGGCTCCCACCTGCCGCAGCTGCCGGCAGCTCTCCGTCCCACACGCGCGGCTTCGCCTCCCGCCTGGCCCGCGAGGCCGTGCGGGCCGCAGCCCGGGCAGGGGCTCACGCGCCGCCGCCGCCGCCGCAGCTCCCGCCCGACCCGGTCCGACTGGGAGCGGAAAGCGTCCACATAGTCTAAACTGTACTTCCCCCGCTTGCCTTAGAGGAGACGAAGCCGCCTGGCTCCTCGCGCCCCTTTTTTTATTTTTAGGGGATGAGGACGTTAGCCTGCCTCCCTGAAAACTGCGTCTTATCAACCCGCGCAGACCACGCCAAGGGCGAATAACGTCCCGCGCTGAAATCTGAACTCCTCCAGTAACAAACCTGTAAAACAAAATAAACGCCCCAATGAAAATACAAGGTGCCAAAACACGGCTGGTTCTCAGAAACAAGCCAACCGTTGTTAACTGTGCCTGAAATAACCTGTAGCACTGCGACCGCTTCTGTTACAGTCGCTGCCGTTCCATACGCAGGTTTACATGACAATGTAGTATTGCAGCATCTTACAGCAAATGCAGAAATTTTAAAGTATTTGATAAAGGCTTACTTTGATAAATTTTATCTCCAAGGTATATTAAAAAACACTCTGATAAAAGTTCAACTTCCTTCCTTACGTCTACCTGCTGCTAAATCGGAGGAAATTAGCTTTAGAAAATTTAGCGATGGATGATGCGTGATGAAATTAATGAAACGTGCATGAAACAGTCACACACCAAAAAAACATTACCTAGGTTTGGAGCCGCGTTCCTCGACACGCTGCAGTAATCCAGGCTTCTTGAGCCAGGCACGAGGGCACTTCCACCCCAAGCACAGATCGCGGAGCGCCAGGCACCACCGACGCCAGCTCAGACACTGTCTTCGCGCGACCACAGAAAGACTCCGTATGGGGAGACGAAGCTGTTGTTAACAGGGCTATAAGAGTCTAACTCACACACAGTTGTGTGCTGGAGGTGAAGATCCTGTAACTGATTCACGGCATGAGACCGAGTCTCCTTTCCTTGCATGTATTCTAGGAGGCCCGTCCAGCACTTCTGCCTTTTGATCTATACGGAAATTTGTTAAAAATGAGTGTTTAAGATTTCAGAAATACATATTTTCAAAGTTGGAACAAGCGCCACGTATTCAGCTACAACAACCTATATTCCAAGAAGCCAACAACAGGAAAAAACAAGCCTGTACCTAATTAGTACAATGCCTAAAACCTCTCATTTTAAGGTAGCTGTAACTATAAATTTGTATGTTAGTCAGGAATTTTCTAATGTATCAAATGTCAATGCAGTAGTGGGGCACAGTAAAACAATCCTCTTTTCCTTAGGCAAAATCTTCTTCGATTTAACTCATGATATTGACACAGGCAGAGTAAAGAAAAGCAACACCACCTAACGTGAATATACAGGTGTGGCATCTTCTCCTTGAACTCTGCACTTTAGCAAGGCAACAGAAGCCTGCTCTGTTTCACACTGCACTTGGAGCAGTGAAAAGGATGCAAACCCAGTACTCGGAGGCACATGTAAGGCAGACAGACTCACTGTTTGATTCTAACTTTAATTTTATGAACTAATTTAATTCTATGGTTAAAAAGTTTTAGAAAGATCCTTTGAAATAATTAAAATTCTTTTGCGAGTTCTGCTCGCCACAGATAAGTTTTATGGAACTCCATCCTTTACCCCCAACGCTACTTCTATTAATTCTATTACGGGCCTTCTGTTTGTAACTGAAGACAGTTTGTTTTAAATAGCTAAAGGTAACTCAGTGATATGGCCACGCTGATTTCACCTTTGCTTAAAGGCAGAAACTTAATTCAAACTTTGAAATTTCAACTGTCATTGTTTATTACTGTTTTGGCTACATTCTCTACAATTTCAGCAGCATCTTAAAGAGACAGTTATGTTTCTTTATATACAATGAAAACAAAATGGCTTGCAACATCAGAAACAAGAGCAACAGTTTAACTGTACAATACTAAATGAAAACCTGTGGTAATACAGCCTCCTTTTTCTGCAACATGGACAAAATTACATATAGGTATTCAGCATCATAAAAGGGACAGTAAAAAGAATAATGAATGGGAGAGAGATACACCGTTCTGAAAAATAAGTTTCTACCATACAAGGCAGTTAGAAAATGTTTCACATTTTAAAATATCTGTACAAGCCACAAGAAACATCTCCTTGCTGATAGGAACTTCCAGAAATAGAGAATAGCCATGAGCAACTTCTACATCTAGTATCAATGTGCTCTACAGGTTGAGAGCACAATAAACTGACTTAAAGAACTGTACTGTATATTGCCAACATAGATCTGTTTTACATGCCTTGATTGTTAATGAATTACCTACTCTTAATCTCTCTATAACGTACAGTTGACTTGCACCTTAAGGAGGTCATTTGATTCTTTTGCAAAAGTAAAAGCAACATCATTTAGCAGCAATTAAAAGCGCCTTGAGGGAGACTTAAAAAAAATACAATATCCAATTAGAAAAAGCCATACTTTAAACATTTGTACAGGAATAAGTTGCTGAAATTTAACTGAAAATATGACATCTGTACAACAATTTACAATAGAGCTAGAAGGGAATTTATCATTATTCCTGCATAGAACATTATACATGACCTGTTTGCATTTGGTTTCATACTGTTGCTTGCTTTTATCAGAAGCCTGGAAAGTTTCACAAGTTTCACAAGTTTCAACACCACAGCAAGTATATTATTTTTAGAAAACTGAGTCGATTTCAAAATTTGCAATCTATTTGAGAAGTCTAAGTACCAGGAATTCCATATTACCCTTCCAATTTAAAGTGAAAGAGTTTCACTGAAAGAACAGCACATTTTTGGAGGTACAAGCTTGAATCACCACATACAACACTATGATTTCATCTGAGAAATCTGATACAGAACTCACATTTCTTACTTTGTTTTGAAAAGATCAACCTCTTGGAAAGATGGCAGTTTATTTAGTTTGTTACCAGGCACTGAATTTTTCCTGTGTTTTCAAATTTGCTCACTACCACTCTTATATAAATAATGAAAAACTACCCTTCATGTTAGAACTTTCCAGTATCAACCAAATGTAAAGTATTAAAAAGATTATTTACAATGTTCCCCAGAAAAAACTAAAAACCTTTTCTTCAGTCCTAAACACAGTATACCTGTTAGAGCGCAACAGGCAGGGACATCCTTCAGTATTTAAAGGTTATTCTCAGAAGGGTACATTTATTCACAGTCCATGATCCATTCCAATCATACAAATGACACTATGTAGGAGGACTTCAGTCTGAAAACACAGTTATCAAACTTGTCCTGCGTAAAAACACTCAAATGCTTTCAAACCAAAGTCTGCATCTGGAAACTACACAAAGGTATCATGCCATTCCTCAGTCAGAGAAATTTCAGTATGAAATAATGCTTGAAGTAGGTGGTGTAGGGGATGCTGCTAGCCCAGTCATGTGCAAGTTTCCTGAAGAATTTGATCTTCTCATATGAGGGAGAAGATAAGGATCGTTAGCCAGCTGGTGGACATCAAATCTGTCCTCTTTTCGGTATGCTAAACAGCGTCTGATAAAGGCCTAGGAAAAAAAAGAAAAAAAGTTACAACAGCCTTTCAAATAATAAGTCTGCTTACAGGCAAATAAACACTTCCTCCCAGATAAAACAGTTCCTAAACACGTTCTTATTCTTCTGTAATTCAATTCAAAGGTGGTGTATTTTTTTTTTTTTACTAGAGTCCAGTGAAAGATGCAACATGATTTTTTTTCTACTACGACACATCTTGTAACAGCAAACCTTGTGGCTTAAAATGACCATACTTTGAAACGTATATCTATGTACAGACAACAAAGTAGGAACCACATTTACAAACAGAAACATTAGCATCTCATACAATCAGAACTCTGCGCGTGTTACCCCTGATCAGCTTAGTAAGAACTAGAAGCAAACGTCAGAGGAGGGGGACTCCAAGGGGCTTGTAAAAGCCTTCAGTTGTGAAGGCGACGAAGAGGAAATGGAAAATCCAGGGACAGAACTTCGGCATCTTAGCTGGCCTTTGAAAACGGGTATTACCATGTGTGTCATGACAGAATATAGTTCAGAGTGAATTCTGACAATGCTGGTTGCCATGTTCAATAGGCATTAAATAACTAACAGGCTATTTAAAAAAAAAATCCTACCAGGAATGCCTTTCCCAGAAAAAAAACAATCCCATCTGTTTAAAAATATCTGATCAATTGAAAACAAATCTCTGTCTAGCTTCAGGACTGTTAAACCTTGAGACACTATGCTGTCATACACTGAGGTCCATATGATGTGTGTCCATCATTTCACGCCGTAAGTTTCTGCCAAGTCTTACGTCTAGCGCGCACAGAACACTCGGTCTCCCGGGAGCTTGGGCTTCAGCATTTAATGACAGAAAATACTTATTACTGCTACAGAACTGATTAGCACATCATTACTTAACAATTTATAATTTAAAAGAATTACATATCTTTTCTTTGATAAATTTGTTGTTTGTTCTTTGCTCCAATTAAAAACTGGAGGTTAAAGGAAAAATGGGATACAAGTTCCAAAGACCCTTGCTACAATTTACTTCAATCACTAACATATTCAGCATGAATAAAGTACAAAATAAAAATCATGCGCATCTGTTAATATCTATTCACATGTTCTTGGACATTCTGGATTTTAATCAAATTCTTCATACTAAATCCTTCAAACAAATAAGCTGTTAAGAGTTTTTTTTTTTTTTGAAAGTTCCTTAGAATAATCATTTGTTTCGGAAGTCTTTGTAAAATACTTCATGCTTCTCCAGCATTGTAGATACATTACTATAATGCAAAGCGGAACATTGCACAAAACAGAAAAAAGTGACAAAGATCAAAGTACAGTTACATTCTGAAAACTAACAATGTCATTTCAGGTTCCATATTTATTTCATTTCCATGTTTTCCAAATCAAAATTTCAGCTTACAAGCTGTTTTTTCCAACTGCCAAGTCTATAAATCTGAAAGACAATTTGGCTTCTACATAGTCGTCATAAACAGTCTGAATTTACGAGTTAGTTTGCAATTGTTTTATGGTGTTTCCACCACAGAGTAATTTCTCTCTCACAGCTATCGTGACAACGCTAATACGAGTAGAGAATAATAAGTTTTATTTCAGTCTTTCAAACAAACAGAATGTGGAATATAGAGGGAACATAAAACTACTGTTAAATAAGTTGCCAATTCTACATCAGAACTAGGTCGAATCATCTATTGTCTCGTCATATCCTCTACATAAACACTGCTAATCACCAAGAGAAAGGTGAAGTTAAACGATAAGGGTGTAAACCACAAAAACGTGATGTTATCAGTTACGTGATGTATATTTACCAACTACATTCTAGGGACACGATTTTTCCAAATTGGGGTAAAAATACAGGACAAACTAATTCTTGAATCAGCTACCAAATTTTCACAACCACGACTGCAACTCATTCAGTAAAACTACTTCTAGAAAATGTAACTAACAGAAGCATATCACAAATTGTAACAACAGGTTTATGTACCAAAAAGATACCTATTTTCCTGGGAAGCTACAACCTCTAAAATTACGTTTCCTTTCCTTTTAATCTTCAGGAGTTGGATCTTCTCGTCTTAACATCCTCTAATTTTTTGCAGTTTGTGTCCCAAAACTAAATATTTTTACTTAGTCGTTGAAACTAAAAGCAGCATTCTGCTATTTTGGCATTGCTTTCGACAAGGACTCCTCTATTGCATCTGGCCATGAAAATCTATTTCAGGTATCATGACAGTTTTACAAACAAGTAAACAAACAACCTATATACAATGTTTTCCTCCTTTTCCACAGAATTGGAATAAATGTTATACATGCTCATAGCAGCAATCAGGTTTGGAAACCACCTTAATCTGTTCTCTGAACAGCTGGTCTGTGCAGATGAGTTTGATACCACTGTTTAAAAATAAGAAGAGTTTCAAATACAGGAAACATTGCCATGCACACCTTCATGGCAGCTCAACTGTTTTGTCAGTCTTGTTTCCTGAACCAGCATCAGCATATTTTAATCTTGATTTTAAGAATATGCATTTTTAAACTTGGCTTTGAGTTAATGCACACATAATAAGACCTTTCAAGAGAACAGCGGTAACAGACACATTTTCCAGGTATTCTGTAGTCAAACAGTTCTTTAAGCCAATAAGGCTGGACAGAATAAATGTTCACTGTTTTCAAAAGAGCTTGTTACTGTTTGCAGAAATATTTTGTAAGAACATGTAGCGAGACAGCCTAGGGGAGATAGCTAAGATCTTTTTGGAAAAAGCAAAGCAGACAATTTTTAGGAAGGCCTACTTTGAAATCACTTGCAAATTTTTGGAAGATACAGTCTTGATTTCAAGTATGTGATTTTGAGAAGTCCCAAAATAAATTTGCTGTAGAAATAAAAACATCAAAATATTAGTCCTCCATTATGTTTTCCTACATATGTTTGGTTACTACATCCCACAGCATCACTAAGTTAATGGTAATTTTATAGCAGAATACTTAAAAAAAAAAAAAAAAAATAAACGATGTAAGTTTTAACTGGTACTCAGATCATATGAAAAGTTACCTTGGCTTCATTGCTTACAACAGGTTTAACAGGGAACTGAACTTCTGTGGCTTTTAATATTGTATTTTCTTGTAAGATATCTTGCTGTGATTGATTGTGACCAAAGGGCTAAAAAATAAGCACACAATTTTATTGAGAGTTTTCCAACTATTCTGATTTCATACATATACCATACTGTAATTCATGCTCCAGTCAGTTGTTTCAGTGCTAACACCAAATTTCTAACCATTCCTTTAAGACAAAAGTTTTAGTCAATTTTCTACATTGAGTAAAAGTGAGTAACGTAGCAATTTTCTACATTGCTTGCAAAATCAATGCACGCGCGCACGCGCACACACACACAAAACCAAGTTACTTTCCACACAGATTCACATCTTTACAACTACAGTTCAATGTCTACTGCAAAATAGGCGTTTACATGAAAGCTCTAAGATTTCCAAACAAAATTTTCTGTACCTTTCTACCATAAAGACACTGGAAAAAGATGACTCCAACTGACCATACATCAACCTTATTAGAAATCTTTGGTGGTTCTTTGCCAACTACAAAACACTCTGGAGGCAAATACCTGGAAAACAAGATATGCATCTCAGTCTCTGCAAGTAGATATATGGAATCACTAGAACTTGCTCAATAACAAATTATTCAAACACTTCATATACAGATCTCTGACAACTCTGACTTCTGACAACTGGTCAGTTACATTATGATCCTCATTCCAGTACCTTGCACACCCACCAAAACTGACATTACAATTCTATGAATAATCAGACACTCAAATAGAGGATATATTTCATACAAGCCCAAATACCAAAATTCTTTACCAAAAATCACGAATTATCATTAATTTTTCAAGTACTGGGATCCTAGGTTAAATATGCAGCTTCTCCCTCTAACAGAACAAGACAAGATAAAAGCCATGCAGGGTATTTTACAGCAACGCTTGGTCAGTGATCAAGGATAATGCAGATATGGCTTAAAGACCCTTTACCTAATTTTTCAATGTGAATGTTGACATTAAACAGAGAGGTAGACGGTAGAGAAAGGTGACGGCTATTGACATTCCCATAACCTGCATGGAAGCCACACTTATAAAGCTGAAAGTTGAGGAACTGCTTATACCACCACCAAATTATAAAAGAACTGATGAAATGGAATCTCCTTTAAAAAAACAAAACAAAACAAATCTATAACATGGGGCGGCTAAGTATTGTCGACTGCAGTACCTACAATTAAAAAGGGGCTAAAAATAATCAGAGCAGCTACAGACCAGATATTCTTTCATCAACAGTATATAAGGCTTTAGAAAAAACAAATTGGAAGAAATGCTTATGGAAATGGAAGTCAGCACAAAATGAGATAAGAACACAATACGAGTATGAGTTTCACACAGCATCATGCAATCTTTTCTGGAACACCGGTGTACATTTCTGATTACCACTTGCAAGGAAGATGAGCATAAACTGATGCAAGTGTAAAGAAAAGCTATTAAGATGGTCAGAAGAATGGAGAGCCTACAATTCAGAAAAAAAAAAAATATGAAGGCTATAAACACACAAGGGAGCAGGCACCAGAAAGGGAAACAACCTATTTCAGAGGAGAACAGTGCTGGCACAGGAACAAGCAAGTATAAACTGGCCACAAATAAACACAGTCTGTAAATTAGAAGATTAGGTTTCTAATGATCAGAGAAGTGAGGTTATGGAACAGGCTTCCAATCAGATTACTGGGGCCCAAATACTAACTAAATTTAATACAAATGAAAGTAAGTTTACAAAAAGAGATTATAGCACCTAACTGCCTGGAAAAGCAGGCAATCGGGCCCAATGACTGAGGAAATCCCTTCCAGTACTATCTTCCTGGGAGTCTGTGTCATTTGCCCTACGCAGACCCACCCCCACCTCAAAATCATTCAAAATATTTCCTTTCCCTAACGAAGATTTTAATGTCAGAAAAACTGTTAATTAGAAACACAGAGCTTCAACGTGAATTTAAGACAGTCATAGACCTTTTTCAATCTTCGTTCAACACCACTAGTGCATATGGCACTTTAGAGGAAATTCGAAGGTCAAAAATTTTTGCTGTTTGTTATTATGACCACATATTTAAATTCATGTTTAAATACACAGAGCACTAACAAGAGCAGCAGAAGCCCAACACTTCTAAAATGCTTCAACTTGGATAATAGTCTTCCCAAAGCATGCACCCTTTGGTGTTTGTGCAGGAGTACATGTACTTTCTTTCCTAAAAATTCTCAAGGAAAAGGCAAAATTATATTATGTTCAACTTTTGAATATGGGAAAAAGTTGAAGAATAATCGGGAATCACACTGGCCTCTCTGTTTAGAGTTTCGTTTGAGCTCCTGGCTTTGATCTTGCTAGAGGCAGGACCAGAGAAGGAGAAAAAGAACAAATGACAAATAATAACTGGCCAATATAGGCTTTCTACTACTCTATCCACCCGGACACAGGCTTAGACAGCTACTATGCCAAGGATAAGTTTCATCACTAGAGAGCAAATCCTAGAAACACCATTTCTGTAAGTAATGAAAAGCTTCTTGCCACTTTGTCATGTAGGCAACCCTAAAATTTCAGGTTTTTGGACAAGCATGCAAGTGCAGGCAGAAAATAAATCACAGCTGCTGAGCTGTCATTAACCTTTAGGATGGAGGAGTAAATACTCTTCTGTCCTAAGGACATTACCTTCTGGTAATCCCTGCTCTAGGATTTCCAAGGACTAAGCACCCACACTTAATCATCACAGCTCTGCCAAATGTCTTCAACCACCTGCAGCCAAAGATTAAACACCTGCTTCTTCTGGAAATCATGTTTCTAAATTGTGAAACACAGCATAATGATCATCTCCAGAGTATATATACTCTTATCTTGCTTCAGTTATGTGACCATTCTGTAATGTTTGGCAATATTAAGATCCAGAGCGACGCATAAAAATCTTGGTCATCCTTTTCAATATTTTTAATCCTAGCTATCTTTCCCAAACTGATTTTACAAGAGCGTTTTTGAAATCCAAACAAAGATCCAGAGCTTAAGCAACAAATTCAAACCAGGCATTACCAGTAAGTTCCTGCTCCCTGTGAAGTTAGGTCCATTCCATCCACACCATAGCTATCATCATCCATTATTTTGGACAGGCCAAAATCAGTAATTTTTATTTCTCCACATGCTGTTCCATCTACAAGAAGTATATTACCTAATCGGGGGGGGGGGGAGGGGGGAGGGAGGGGAGAAGAAAAAGAAGATTTTTGTACCTCACAAAAGCTAACAGAACACTTAAATGTTCAAAACCAGCTTCAATGTTCAGGAACATATAACTTAAGGAAGGATCGGTGACAACTTTACATCACCTTTATATCCTCAGCTCTAGAGCGATTTGACTGTGACAAATTTTAGTGCAGTCTCATCTGAAATGATTCCCTCAGGAGCTGCCGGACGGCAAGGAAACACCAAAATACAGCCATACTCCATTCACAGCGACATTTCATACTTTCCGCCCAGAACAAACCCTATGCTACAGGCTTTAGGGTTTGCATATGCCACCAAATAGTGCCAAGAGATGGCTGTAACATGAAGCATCTAACTTAACGTATTACAGTTATACAATTTTTTTTAATATAAAAATTATTTGATTAAGTTCCTTTAAAAAATGAACAGTAAGACAATAAGAATACATTCTGGACAATTCCATAACATGAGAAAAATCCGTATGAGCAATTTACTATACAGGAGCAAGTAAACAACCTAGCACTAAGAGTTACATCAAAAACTCCACCATATATACTTTGAAGTATTACAGATTAAAGTACATGAAGAATACCAATATCGTATATACAAGGCAGTAATGAAGGCTATAGATTCAAAACAGAATAAATAACTTATGACAATGCTCATTATTTTTATTACTGGAAACCTTGATCAAGATTTAGGGAGAGATCTGAATAAGGACAGTATTTACTTTAGTTTCCTGAGAGAAGCAAAACTGTTCCAGATAAAGAGGAGGCACAAAAAGATGATGATCACAAAAAGATGCATCTGGAATTAGTTAGTAAAAAGATTTACAATATAGAAAAGTTCTGTAAAGTCCTAGTTTGAAACTGCTGAACTGGGATGCAAGCAGTGAGAGACTACCTTTTTCAATCCTTTACCAGCTACGAAATATAAAAGGGGAAAAAAAAACCACATCAGCCTTCCACAATGGTCTGACAGGAGTGAGCCAACTAATGATCTTATCTATTTACATTGTTAAGTACTAATATATGCATCTGCAACGTGCTCTAGAAATTTTTCCTACCAACTAAAATCAAAATAATTTGCAGCAGAAAAGTTACAATAGACATTTCCAAAGACAGACAAATGATTTTGGCAATAAAACCAGAAAGAAAAGTATGCATTTTTTCCAGATGTTTAAAGTAAACCTGACATACAGAAGATAATTTTGGTATTTTCAGGCATGAATTACAAATGAAATAAAGGAGAAAAAGGAATAACGCCATTTTCAATTGTAACATTCCTCATTTACCTGGTTTAAGATCATAGTGTATAATAGGGGGCTTGATCTCATTGAGATACCGTAGTGCATTTACTATTTGCATTACAATGGACCTAGCTTCCTTCTCTGACATTAATTTATGTTGCTTGAGATAGAAATCCAAGTCATTGCCTTCACAGTATTCTAACACCGTGCAAAACCTAGGGCAGAATTCAGAGATACAACATTAAATAACATAGCAAACTGCACAATCACAAAGGGAGATATGACAAGCTAGTTTGATACCAACACGTTTAACAACAGCTGCCTGAATATTGAACTGTATGCACTAGATTGTTAATAAAACACATAACAATTAGCTTACAGGAACTTGACATTAATTGGAACATTCATATTTACCAAAAAAAACAAAAAACCCAGCATATCTATTGAAGTGAGATTAAGTATTTAAAACAAAAAACAAAAAGACCCCTTATTTATGAAAGCAAGTTTCTTGGTGGGAAAATACATTTGCTACCCCTTAGAGATGTGACACAATTTCACATTAAAAGGTGCAGCCCAGCAACCATGGGATACTCTTAGGCTAGAGAGGCAGTTGACATCATTTAGACTTGGAACAGGCTGCTGCAGCACAGACAAATTTCAAGCTGCCCTACAGCAGCCCTTGCTGCCCAACACCATTCCAGCAGTGCGTGCCCGTTTTGCCCTCAGGATACCTCTTAGGACTTGGTAGTCAGTTGTTGCAGATCAGTGTTTTCAATCGCTTTATGTAACGCTGCAATATTTATCTGAGACATAACTCTGCAACTACAAGTTTTTTAGACTCCCCTTAAGGAAACACTAAACCTTTTGGCTGAAGGTAAGAACATATTCTTTATGTTCAAATATTCTTTAAGTTTTTTTTTTTTTTAATCTAATTTACGACACCAAAATCACTGGCAAGTTGTAGAACATGTATAATTTTATGTACTTACGTATCTGTATCCAGGGAGAAGTAGTCATATAGTTTAACTATCCTGGGGTGATCCAGTTCTTTGTGTATTCTATACTCTCTGCAGGCATGTCTAAAA
This sequence comes from Struthio camelus, assembly GCF_040807025.1. Classification (NCBI taxonomy): domain Eukaryota; kingdom Metazoa; phylum Chordata; class Aves; order Struthioniformes; family Struthionidae; genus Struthio; species Struthio camelus. Next base: position 23,123,908 of record NC_090947.1, on the reverse strand, counting down.
GAAGATGTATACGTTAACTTTCTATAATCAATAAAATACTACTCAATCTAACATATGAAGTTCAAGTCATTAATATTTACTTGTGGTAGTTTTCTTTCTTTTCATCTCTCCAGCTTTTGTTAAGCTGGTGAATCTTCACAGCAGCATATCTTTGTTCATAAAGATCAAAAGCCTAAAAACAAAACAAAACCCCCCCCACAAATATGGGAAAGTTATAACCACAGATGATAAAAATAACACCCAATAAAGAGAAAAAAATGGCATGTAATTCACAAGTCTATTGATTATTAATATTTTTAATTGTTTAAAAAAAAAAACCTATATAATAGGTATTCGAAGTTCCATTTGTGTTACATTTTCTGTAAAAACACGCCTCACAGACATGAACAGCAAGTTAATTTGAAATACGCTAAATTTATTTTCTATTTTACAAATATCTCTGCTTTTTCTATCCAGAAGACTTCTGCTAATTTGGAAAAGCCCCCAAACATAAAACTAAGTAGTCAGAAATTTGTTAGTACAACTAGCTTCTTGAGATACATAAGGGGTCAAGTTATCTGAGGTCCTAAAAGCAAGTGCTCTTTTCTACAGCTGCAGATACATGTCTCAGAAGAACTAAGTTTGTTGTTGTTTTCTTTCTTTTTTTTTCTTTTAATAGTTTTCTACAGCGAAGTCTAGTTTCTAATGGTTGTCATTCTTCTCGTAATACATATAAGCAAGCATGAAGCCACAGCCTGGCTTCCTCCCTGTCAATAATACAGCTTTTGGTTATATAAGTTTGAAGCCTTGTAATGCTACCTCCCTCCATGAGTTAATCAAGGAGTTCGCTTAGCCAGCGTTTAAAGAGTACACCACATTAAAATCCACCTGCCCTCATACCCCTGAAAATTAAACATACAAATATACATGGCTCTGAAACATTAGATTTAACAGACCTAACACACGCTACCTTGTATACTTCACTGAAGCCACCTCGGCCAAGTAAATGGAGTAACAAATACCGTTCATTCAACGTGGGGTGATCTTTAAACCTTGAAAGAAAAGACAATTTCAGCTCATTCGGTTCAAGGCACGCAAGTAAAACCTAATATTTAGGCCTCTTAACGTTATTTCTCAAATATAACTTTTTACTGGTGATACCCAATATGCCAAACAGTATTTCACCACGTGCGACTTTATGGCAAAAGTATACAACATGCCTGATTTCAGTCCCTTAACTATTTAGCGTACAACTGCTGTCACCTCCTCATCATCAAATCACTCAATTTGCTAACTTTTGGTCATGTTTCTCTACGTTGTGAGGTTGAGAAAAGCACCCTTGAGACTTAACACGACCCCTTGCCAATTCACTATAAACACTACGCTCTTGGTGACTCATCCGGGAAAATGCTATTCTGTTTTGTCCTAATTTTTTTTATTTTGAAACAAAAGCACTGATCGTCAACAGCAGTAATTGCTGGTAACAGCAACAGTAGCAGCAGCAGCGTCCTCTTACATTCGGTAACGTGAGCGTGGCTTCCAGGCTGTTTGAAAGGCCGGGAGCGAACACAGCACGTCAGAACGCTGTCACCCCTCCTCGCTGCTCACCTAGCCTTTATTAACAAGGCAGCTCGAAACCATCCAACAGCGAGACTCCAAACAGAGGCGACTATTCCTTCGCAACCTCTATCACCGGCGGGCTGCTGTTCTCTTCCCCACCAGCATACAGCCGGTACCCGGCTGAAATCACCAAACCCTTCCTTCACATACAGGTTAAGGAGATGGGGTAAGAGGGCCCGGCTCTCCTCCCTGTGCCAAACTTTAGCAAAATCCCTACTTCTTCAGCTTTCTGGGACAGACTAGGAAGAGAGACTTCCAACTTCACACAAAACGCTACCAAACTGGTAACACACACCTGCCTCTTTTTAAGAAAATGGATCTTCGATAACACTAACAAGTTTACAAAAAACAAACAGCAATGAAGGGAAACCATGTGAGAGGACTGAGTATCTGCTTGCACTCTAATTTGAAAACAAGACAGAAACACTTTTTCCAAACACAAACTGCTGCTACAGTGTAGAGAAAAGCACCGAGCTCTCTCCTGAAACGTGCCTAAGACAAAACGCCTCCTGCCAGCCGGCCAGCCGCAGAGCCTGGCGGCCCCGTCTTTCAGGGGAGCCAGGGGAAGAGGAGAACGGGAAGGATTCAGAGAGAGCAGATAAAACTCCTGGCCCTCTTTTTTAGAGGGGGTGGGTTGTCTTTCCTTTCAGACAAAAATAAATTTCTTGTCACCCTCCAAGCTCCTGGCAAGTTCAGCTAGTCTGATTTGTCGTCTTTCTGCCAACAAACGGGATTTCTCAGTTTACACCCTTGAACTATACATTTTTAATACAGTTCTTCAGAGACAGAGAAATTAGGTAGTATTTTAAGAACCCTGACAGCAAATGACACTTGAACAAAACCTATAAAGCTGGAAATGTCTGTTCCTCATAATGACAGGTGACTGCATTGGGTGTTCCTGTATCAGTTTACAATCACCAAGGAAAAAGTATTTCTAGAATCTGTACTACAGAGAAAACCAGCTCATTTGTTCATGACTTCACAGTGCCAAATGCCCTTACAAGCAGGAAGTTCTCCTTGTACTTCACTTTTGCAATTAAAAGGGAACACACTATTAGGTATTCTGAAGCTGTGTCGAAAAGGCCATGATCAGAAATACACCAGATGTATTCTATACAAGAACTACACTATTTATTATGTTTGTCCGCACCTGTCACGGGGCGGGGGAAGGTGAATGAATCCTCATCGCATTTCTACCACAATGAGGAGACACCAACGCTCACCAATCTAGGGCCCGCTGCCAGTTACACTCCATAGAAAACTTTAAGGAAGGGTTTTATGCTACAGTCCGCCAACAGGTCATCCCATCCCTCCTTATGCTCTTTGTTGCTATAAAGCATGATTTTGGAGGCATGGTCACAGATAGTCAAGCATTTGAGGGAAGATGCATATTCTTACTTACTGTGGCCTATTTTTAAAGATAACGTTCATTTTCTCCACTATAAAACACGTATTTGAATGTTCAAGAAAAAAATTATCATAAATAGTAAATAATGTACTTAGTGCAGAAAAAAATAAAGATTATTTAGAGACAGCACCCTTAGGAGATTGACATTATGTGATCAGTAGCCCAATTCTTGAATACTACAATTCAAAATTTTAGAATCATATTTTCTTGGTCCTACTACTGTATCTATGCCCCTAGTGGGGCTCAACCTTGTGAACGCTACCACCTTCCCTCTCCGCTGCTACTTTTGCTACTCCGTGCAGCTCTCTGTCCCTCAGGATCTGCACTTTGCAGATAACTCCAGCATCACGTGGGCTCTAAATCCAGACAAGGAAGGCCGAACCCACCCCCTCAAGTTGTCCTGTTATACCAGTGCAGTTATAAACCACCAGTGCAGACATACAAGTTCTCCCAGCTCTACTCTAGACAATACAAAATTCCCTATTTCTTATTGCTAAGCATAGAACAGCAAACATGTGAGTTTGTAGTCTATTTTAATACTGTATCACTGCTTTATGCATTCTGGGAGCAGGGGAAAGGAGTGCGCAAGTAGGACAACGTGGAGGGGAATGTTGCTAGAACAAGAGGGCTCGGCACTCCGCCAGAGCTAGAAGTTGAAAACTCAACCGTATTCACATGTCAGGACCCAACAGTCACTTTGCGTCAGAATGAGACCTCTCCCTAATCAAACGACTGAGTCACCAAGACACGTTAGAAAAGACCGTGGGGGCCACAGAACTAAACCGCTGCTCAATCGCTTGTGGGTTCTGTATTACCTCTGTAAGCTGCAGCGTGGCCGCTGGGTAAATACCTCAGTCTAGACCCTCACAAGACCATGAACATGCAAGACAAAGCTTTTCATTTTCTACCATAAAATGTGTCAGCATGTACTGCAGAAAATGAGCAGTGAAGCTGCAGAATTCTGCTTATCCACGTAATGTAACTCTGTTTTCAACAGGGACTGCAATTTGGATATTCTTTGCCCCATATGCACACTATTTTCACAGTCAAAGCCTGTCGTTTTTTAACGTGGCATTTATTACTTCTTGTTGAAAAATCCCATTTGTTTTTTCTTAATGCAAACAATTAAAATAAAAAAAAGTTATCATTTAACCTGTAAAGAACTGCTTATTTGTTGTAGCACATTTATCTGCCTAAAAGAAAATATCCTACCACTGAATTGTAAGCATCAGCACCCATTTTTCATAGCCAAAACAATGTCACAGTATCAATTCAGCACTATAGCCACAAGGCAGCCAAAGATTTCTGTACTCCTCTAGAGCATGGCAACCACTAAAACAAGTTATATATGATTTCATTTCTTGTGGTTTTAATGTTTAAAAATCTTAGTGCATATATAGTTCTATTGTGTCCAAAGAGTAAAAATAAAAATAAATCCTAAGATCCTAAGGCTACTGTTTCATAAACGTTTATTAGTGCCGAAAGAAACAAGGCCAGTCTCCCCACCTCCCTCCGCCAGGCTGCTCCTTCCACCCTTGCCCTCTTTCCTCAGGGCAGCACAAGCCTTTTTGCAGTTGGGGCAAAGAACTAGACCAGGAAATTTATCTGGGGTTAAAATTAATCCAGGAGGAAAAACAACAACAACAACAATAAAATGGGAGTTGAACTGGCGAAATTTAACCTGGATTGATTTCCAGCGTCTGCTCACTAGAGAAATGCCACGGCGGGCATGCGCGAGGAAACAGGGCAGGGGCATGTAATCAAGCAGCCAGGGAGAGGCACAACCTGTTTCTTCCAAGTAACACGGCCAACTTAAGGTGCTGGTGAAGCTGTGGCATTAGAGCCCATATTCCCCATCACAGAAAACAAACTCATTTTATTAGTTATGTAATTATTACTTTGGAATCTATAGAATTACAGCTAATTTTAAATGCCAATTTAACATTATGATATATTACCGTGGAAGTTCAGGTAGAGAATAAGATTTAACATAATACAAAAGACTTAGCATTTGCATTTTTCCTGTTAGGTACCTGTGGTAAATGTAAATTACAGTGCAATAAAACTGAAACTAATTTTACAGCACCATGAAACTGCTGCTGCTGCATCAAACCTCCCCACCATTTTCTTGTATTACGGTCAAATAAGTGCACTGTGTTAGGTTCCCTTACAAGTATTTTTTAACCTAGTAACACAGTCCAGCAAGTTTCAGCTCTCCTGCATTATCACTGTGTGTGCGTGTGCACGCATGTGCATGCGTGTGTGTATCTATATATCGAACTTTCTGGCCTACTCAATAAAAACACCATTAAGTTTACTAAATTAAAAGTCATTCTTTTAAGTTTAAACAAGTTTGTACTTAAAATAGGACAAAAGTTTAAAATATATATATATAAGCAAAAAGAATCAAAGAAAAATTTACCAACAGCCTCTTGTAGGTAAAATGTGATTTTAAAGCATTGTTTTAAACACAGACGTGCAAAATTAAGACAGTAAGTCTCTTACTGCGAATTGTCTTCATTATTTATTCTTTTCAGTTCTCTTATGTGAAGATTCCTAACTCTTTCCAAACGTTCAAGTTCTGCTTGTATTTCAGCTTCTTCCTGCAAATGAAAAGAGCGAACTATAAAAGCTCATTTACTCCCCGTTTGAAAAGGATATTTTTACGCCTGCATCAATACTAGTGGTGATGGAGGAACATGACATTACAAAACCCTACCGAACTAGAGAAAAGCAGTGCTTTTCTCTTAAAGCCTGAAAAACTCAGAGAGAGAGGGCAAAAGCCTGTTTCAAGAAACCTTTCCGTCCAGGAACCTACAGGTAACGGGACGCTCACAGTTTTGTTCTGCACTGTAGGGATGCTATTTGAAATGAGAAGCAGCTGGGTTTTGTACCTCAGCCAAGGAGAGAGATTATCTGGGAAGCGGTCTGAAATTGATGTTCAACGAAGAAAAGACTCACATATGTGCAGCTATAGATTTTGTACAAAACCAACAAATTAAAGATAGATGCTTAAAATATTTTGAGGCTGTCTTCCTAAGAAATAGGAAACCAAAAAAACAATAAATCATTGTAACAGAAGTGTTCTTAAGGTGTTGGTATAAAATGATATAAAACACCACCAACAAGCTAACTTCAAAAGATTTTTCCATTTATATCTTACCAAAATTATAAATGCAGAACGTGTGTTACCTAAGATTTCAAGTGCAATTTCAAACGCAGCACGTCAGGTACGAATGCACTCCCTAACTAATCTAAGCACTTAAAATTATCTCATCTTCATGCTACATATTAGAGAACACTGAAATCATTTCAGATCAGTTCTCTGATGCAATTTATACTGTGACTGCACAATCCGGTGGTGCCAGTAAAACGGAGAGAGCAACAAGTCATGGCACAGGGGGACGAAGGCAGAAGTCAGAAGATGAGAGGGAAAAAAAAAAAAAGCAAGCCTCAAGCTGGTACTTCCAAATATTGTGTATCATAAAACCACATCCTGAAACAAAATGTATTTATATCATGTAGACCACACATTGAATGTGCACATTTTCAACAAGCTTAAGGATTCAAATCAAAGGATTTCAGTGGATATTCTGAATCCCTTCCTATGACAAGCTGGCGGGGAGGGGGGAACCAAGTCCAACAACAACGGAAACCCCCAAGTGATCAAGTGATTTGATGAACCTTCATTCAGAGAAAGAAAATGGAATCCCTAATAATTTAAAAGCTAGACTAGTTAACACTAAGCTGCTAGCAAATCTAGGTGGACCATTTGCTCTTCCTAATATATCACGTCATTTTTGTTCTGTGTACGCAATGTTAAGCTCTTTTTTCATCTTTAGATTCATCCTTGCAGTTCTCAGTTAAATACACTGAAATGATATGTGGTTCCTCATAACCCATTAGTTCTCTGTAAAGAATTCTAGCCCTTCTCCCCCACGCAAAAAAGGCCACACACTTATACACACACAATTGTCTATGTTCTTCCCAAAGGCTAACAAAAAAAAAAATCCATCAGCTATGCTTCTTTTGGGCTTTTTTGTTCATATATTATGCAATTCAGTGGTTCTCCAAATGTGGTTCATAGGCCAATGTTAGTCCAAAGAGAACTGGCTGGTTGCATTGTTTCCAGCTGTTATTTAGGACACTCAGGCTGTGAATACCTTTAAGCAAGAATGAACCAGCTTAGCTGCCTCAGGTCACTGCTATATAAAAGGAAGTGAGAAAACAAGAGCCTCTCTCCAGGACCAAAGCTGCTAGCTGGAAAAGAATTTCCTGGGGAGCAGAAGGAAAAGAAAACTGGTGGTGGCAGTACGTACAGGGCACCAAAAATAAGAGAGCACCAGGAAAGTATTTGGAGAGTGAAAAGGAAGGGAAGCAGACAGCAAAACAGCATATACAGAAGGAAAGAGAAATAAACATATCCAGTAGAGAAGCATTAGCGGAGGAATACAGAAATGTAAAAAGAAGACA